>NC_054875.1:2717131-3317131 GCF_018320785.1 Cheilinus undulatus
GATATAGAGTATTAGAAAGTAACCAGAGTGTGATTTCAGACAGAGTATTTATTTTATTATTTAGCTGTAAATGGATTAATTAAACATAAAGTAGAAAACATACCTGGTGGACATTCATTGGTTCTAATTCCCTTCCTGGAACATGAGAAATAAAGTCATGTCAGAATCATCATAAGAAAACAAGGTGACGTTTTACCATCATAGAGATTCCTTACCTGAATATGCACCCATTTGTTTCATCTTTTTTGTGTAGATCCTTGGAACTACAACTAAAGCACAGATATAAACAAAAAGAACACCAACAGCTACAGCAACTGTCCCGCTTGACTGTAGTTCCTCACATTCAGCATCTTCTGAGTCAGTTCCTGGTCTCAGGAGGTCCCGATTCTCTGATTTACACCTGTAATGATGAAGAGACAGTTATTAAAGGAAATATTAACAACACAGAGCGTTCCTCACAGTGGGCGGAGCCTAATCAAAGTCAGAATGTTAGCCAGCAGTAGTTTGTGTTCAGTTCCCATCAGAACGTTCTGGAGCCTCAAAGATTTCACTGTTGTAGAGGTTCACACTCTAAACCAATCAGCTCAGAGTTCAGTTTAAATGGAGAGTTGATGTTCAACATTCAGGATTTCAAATGAACTCAGTGATCTGAAAATCAACTAGAAACATGATAGATCTCCTCATTTTAGTTTGACAGACTGTCTGAGAGCTGGTTGGGAATGAAGCTTTCAGAAAAACATCTGTTTTTATCTGAACTGCTCCACTGAAAGGTACAGGAGCAGAAATGAAAGAAACAGCAGAGAGAATGAGATGGAGATCACATTTCAGTTTTCATCTCTCACAATCTGATATTTGGAATCATTTACAGAGTAGAAAAGAAAGGAAAGTTCAGCACAGATGCAGAGAAAAACGGAGAAACTCTGAATACTGCAACAGAGAACTATGGCAGAACCTTTCAGAATAAAAGCATGGTATGAAAACAGAAAGAAGCAGGCTTTTACTTTGAAACACTGTCTTTATAGACAGAAACACAGCTTCAGAGCAGACAGCTTCCTGCATCTCTGATGGGACGTCCAGCAGCTTCAGACTGAACTACTCTTGTTGATATTGTAGAACATGAGCTGATCATCAGAAACATGACTGCACTCAGCAAACATGCTTATTGAACACCTTCATGTGGAACCCTGAATGCTTCTATCAGCTGTCAGAGGTAGAACAGTTGTCTGTTCTGTCCAGTCAACTTTCACTCACCGTCTGTGAGGACGACAGGATGTAAACGTCCCGTCTGAGAATGTTCCAGCAGAGCAGGGAGAGCAGAGCGTGTCTGAGGTAGACGTTCCTGCAGAAGAACACAGACGGAGAGATGAGTTCACATGTTTGATCAGAAATGACCACAGAGACTCCTGTAACTATTATCTTCCAGCACAGATTGGACCACTGATTCTCTGGTGTGATCAAACATATTAAGCAAAATGTAAAATCATGGAGCTGTCACTGTCAGACAGACCCCTGCAGAGTTTGCTAGGACAGCCATCTACTATCAAACATTAATGTATCCAGACTCAGTGGGTTAGCTTTTCACTAGATATTTGGTCTGATCTAGTGAAGTAACTGAACATTCAAAAAGAGACTGAAATCTTAACATGGCTAATCCATGATCCTGTGTGTGTTGGTCAATGATCAGGACTTAATGGACGTTCAAACTATGTCCAAAAAATATGGCCTTGTTCAACAGGAGTTTTATAGATACCTTCAACTCTGGCATTACTTTGATAAATATCATTAAAGGGTCTATACAGGGGGTATTTCAGATATTACACAAATGTTCATTAAAAGGTTCAAGAAAGGTTATAGGTTATGGGAGAATTATACAGGTATATAACTGGACTAAGGGGGAACTCAGCAGATTTAGTCAAGGCCAAATGGGAAAAGGAACTGGAGGTGGCTATCTCCTCTGAGGAGTGGACACATTAACCTGACACACCAGATGGATTTGTTTCACACATCCATCTGGTAAACCTTCAATAATAGGCATTTGGGAAACAAGAGGCTTTGAAAAAAACTCAGAGTGTGATTGGATGAACGTTCTGTCTGTCACATCTTTACGGCCAATCAGAGCAACAAAACGTGACGTAGCCGCGACCGAGGAGTAAACTCCATAGAGAACTGCATAACATGAACCATGGTGACTGTAGACATGTCAGTACTTGACTTTTGTGGTTTTTGAAAAGAAAACAACTCACTGCTGATCTTTGTTCTTCTTTTAACGAAGTCACGCAAATCCGCAAATCCACAGGGCCCCCCACAGCCCACCTTAATTGGGTCCCTGTAATTTTTTTTATATTCAACGGTATGAATAAGTCAGCTCCTCCTTCCTGGCCAACCCGGCGCAAGGGGAAGAGAAAAAGCACTGCTCACAGAAAATGACTGAGAGGTGCTAAAAAGAATGGGCTGCTCATCTAGTCTGACAGTATTTCTCAGGTTACCAGTGACTAGAGCAGCACAGTAGAATTCAGAGTTTTAACAGACCATTGCTGTCTTATAAAAGCACTCTAACATGCAGTAGCTGCGCAACACTGAAACCTACCTCTCTCTCTGATGTATTCTCCTGGTTCACAGCTTCTGTGTTTCTGTGCTTTCCAACAGCTTCCTCCTGCAGACTTTATGCAGTAAAATCCCTCCAGAGGTTCACAGACTGTGTTTGAAGTCTTCAAACATGGAGTCTTTATCTTCAGACCAGAACCTGTCAGCACAATCAGAGGATAGCCCTGGATATAATACACTACTGATCATCCTAACAGCAGATACAACAGCATGAACAGATACCAGGAGATGATGGTTTTAATCCCTTCACTGCTGCCATTAAGAACTCCTAACTGTAGATTCAAAGGCTTTTATTAGACAGAGAAGTGATCTGTTGGACAGACTGTGAGCTGTTTTTAACAGTCAGTGTAACCCAGGTCACAAAATTACCAGCTTTATTTACGAGAAAAGGATTGAAAAAAATAAAAACATTCAACATAATTGATACATGCGGTGTGAAAAGAATATATCGTTCAGTTAAAACATTTTTTTTTAAATGTAACCTGTTAATTGTGATAGCTTTTAAACAAAATGTCATGATATGCAACTAAAATCTCTTCAAATGTCCCACTGTAAAACAAAATCACGTTTTATCCCGTTTTAAATCTCACGCGGTGCAACTGCCAGTGTTAGCAAACATGCAGGGTTTTAGGCGGGAAGTATCAGACACAGAGAGGCTGAGAGTCATCACTGCTGTAAACAAGTGTACTCAGACTTAGTTAAAACTGTTAAAACATTATCAGAATTTTGGATGAATTGAACTCCTGTCTAAAATATTTGACAACGGAAAAGACTAGATGAAACTCAACGAAGGATGTGTTTAAATAATTAGAATTACATACCTGTTAATTATCGACTATTAATGGGTAAAATACAACTTTGCTGCATGGCATTTGAATATGAAAAGTGATCAGACTGAAAGTGTATTTTTTGTGACAGCATGTGTGTGTGCTTAATTTTCAGTAAAGGTTATGTTAAAATCAAAATAATGGTATCTGAAATTTATGGAACAAGCCACTTAGTTCAGGCCTTGTTTTACCCAAGCCAGGTTTTTTCCAGATCGAAAAGATGGCGAGCTCAACCTGGACTAATCATCATCATCATCACGAGGGATGTTCCGATACCATTTTTTCCTTCCTGATACGATTCTGATACCAAGGTGTTGGGTATAGGCCGATACCGATACTTATCCGATACCAGTCTGAATAACTGATATGACTCACAAATTATTTTAGACCTATATTTGACTCAGAACATGGCTCAACTATTAGAATAGTAAATGTACAGCGTCTCTGTGGCCCTAAAGTTGTTTTCCTGCTGATTATTGAGTTTTGCTGTTAAATATTAAAATAAGAATACAGGGGGCTGCGGCACAGGCTCTCTCTATCTCTCTCTCTTTTTTAAATACAAATTTTAGTGCACTTTTCCAAATACAATATAAAACTTACAACTTGCAGATTAACAATTGTTGTTAACAGATATGTACTAAATGTATACAGTTGTATAAATCATCAAGTGCGTTGAACTCTCTCTCTCCTTTCTGATATTTTGTGCAGCATCACGTGATTACGGAACAGCCTGCTATTGGCTGACGGACACTCAGAGAGAAACAATATGGCGGTTAGCATTCGAGCTAACAGGAATAAATGATTGTAATTGGATTAAAATGGATAAAAAGGCATTCAATATCAGGTTTACTGGTGTGGATTTAATCATTTAAGTCCCAAAAAGTCACATGAGGTCCAGGCTCGCTGAAAACACTGCTGTAAAGATTCAACTGCATCAGTAGAGTCAATGAGAAAGAACAATGGCTAGCTTCAAGAGATAAAACAAGTAAGAATTTATGCTTCAAAAGATAGGCCCAATCCCAATGTCCACACTCACAGACTTTGAGGCGCGCTCCTGCTAAGTCCATGAGGGCTTAGGGCTGTCCCACTGTCAAACATAAAGTGTGTGAGGGATCTCTCGCTGACTTTTTGAGCCCTTTATGCACCCTTTCAGTGAGTGGGCATCTCTGCAGAATTAGCATAAGGGCATTACCCATAGTTCATTGCATTGTAACATATGACAGGGATTCTTGGGGGATGCCCACTGGTAAACACTACAGAAGTGAAGTGAAAAGAGCAAAATTGTAAACAAAAAACATGGAAGGTGCAAAAAGGGGTGGATGTTGCATAAAATAAGTATTTTTCCTGTAAGTATACAATATAAAACAGCCTTCATCCACTGAGAAAACAGGTCTGTAGGTGAGGCACACTTGTTTTTATCTTTGTTTAAAGCTCTGCAAGATGCTGACTGTCAAGAAAAAAACAAAGGGCTGTCCAATTCCTGTTTCTACCCTTCAAGCCCTTGCAGCCTCACTCACTCAACCACTTTCCAGGTGTGGTCAGTGAAGTCAATGCGGGCTCAGGGCTGAGGGTTTAGGGAGGAGATTGAGATTCAGCCATGTTTAACTTTTTATAAACTGTGTCACTTCTTGTCTTTTACGACAGTGCCAGTCGGGAAGGCATTTTAACAATCACATTCAGAGAAAAACTGTCACACAGGCAACATTCTCTGCTGCTGCAGCGCCAAAAACGGTGGTCCTTTCATACAGTGGCAGCAAAGAAGAACTGATTTCCGGTTTATAGCGCTAACATTTAGCATGGCTAAATGAAGCAAAATATAAGTTAAACCAAACAGTATTGGATTGGTGCATAAACTCGTGTACTTGCCGATACCTGCAGTATTGGACCTGCAGTACTGGTATTAGTATCGTAACAACCCTAATCATCATCGTCTTCCTCATCCATCATGGCCTTACCCAAAAGACCCAAAAGAACCAAAGGACTTGAAAAGTGAATATTTTTTTCTTTTGTTTTTTATGAAGTGGAACTGAACTAAATGTTCTGGAAGAAAAGATTTATTGAATTGAACTAGAGAGCTTGGAAAGAAAACTCATGGTTGTACAAAAAGGGATTTAAATTATTTTTGTTATTGTGAGATAATTTAATTTCTGTGTTTATTTATCATTTAAATTTTTTAATACAATAATTTTGTTTAACCGTATCCAAGTCCCCTTTGTTTGAATATTTATATCAGTTTGTTTCTTCCTCTTTTTGAGTCTAGAATTTTTCAAGTTAAATTGGCCTTATTATTGCTGGTTATGAGTTTATACTAAACTAAACTTAAAGGTGAACTTGTGCTACATCAGACAAATGAAAATACTCCTACCTTGAGTAAATATTACACCTAAAGACCTACTGATAGAAATCTACCTGTGTCACAGGTTGAACAGTTGTAGCACCATGGTAGAGAAGTGTGATGGTCCATGAAGGTTCCGTCTTTGCAGAGCACGCAGCTAGTAGTTCTGGAATCAGTGCAGACTTTATCAACATAGTTCCCTGTTAGAACCAAAATGAGACAGTAGTGAATGTTAAAGATGTGTGTATGGTTTCATCCATGATCATATTGATTATTAGTGTTGTTCTCATTGTTTAGAGCTGACAGCTGAGTTTCTGACATGTCATTAAAGTGAGCCAGCATGATCAGACATGTTCACCTGGAGAGAGAGACAAATGTTGGACTCTGTTCTTCTCCTTCTGTCTCTGTATTTTCCAAAAATAAATGAACACCTGAGCAGTCAGTCTGATTTCATTATCATTAGAATAACTGCTGCATAAAGCTCACACACCATCAGATGTAGGGAAAGTCTGACTGTAGCTATAAATGTTTAGTGTTGGTGTTCTCTGGATCATTACAGGAACTGTGAGCTCCTCAGAGATGGGCACAAGATTCTCAGGATGCTTTTCTGAGCATAACACCTGCACCAGTTATTATAATGACAATGAAATCAGACTGACTGTTCTTTGATCCCAACATTAATATCAATAATAAAAATAGATTGTTTATTTAATTTAGTTTCATAAACAAAACAAGAAAACGACGTTTCTTCAATATATGATTTAGTTTTAATAACAGATAAATAAAAAAGGAGACATTTTTATGTATCAGTTATTCAGTTATCAAACATGGACTAAAGGAATGATCCACAGATTGACTGTCTTCAATCAAACTGCTCTCCATTGATTCTATTATTAGTGAACAGTAAACCAGCGTGTTGGATTCATGGATCAACTTCTCATGATAAAGGCTAAAACAGATGTGAGCTTCTAGCAAAGCAGGATCAGTGTGAAGCAGAAAAACCACTTTACCATCTCTAACATCATCATTCTCTGGAAACCTTCAGGTGGATCTTACCTGGAGGACACCGAGGACAGCACCTGTTCCTGGTCTTAAACTCAGTAGGTCTACAGGTGAGAGTCTGAGCTGAGGAGACGATCATCAGGAGAATCTGGAGAGAAAGATTTTAGAGTGAGTGAATCCTGCTGAGAACAGAGAGAGCTTTAATCAGACTGAACTACAGAGAAACTAGATTTAGCTCTGATTTATGGGGAGTTCAGTCAGGAAGGTAGAGTCCTAGAGAGCAGAGAAACACCTTTATGTTTGATTTTTTATTACTGACAGAAACTTTATCAAGGATGTCAGAGAGATCAAGAAAATATGAAAGACAATCATGTTAGAGAGTCAGTGAAACAGGAATCACTGCCAACAGCAGCCTGTTGAAATAATAAATATCTCACCATCAGAGTTAGCGCTGGTTCTAGTCTCAGAGACATTTTGGATGAAAGGATCTCATGGGTTTCTCCTCTTTCTGTCAGAAAGGTGTAAAAAGTCTGCAGTTAGCTTTGTGGTCATTTGGTTAAATTCAGCTAACAGTTTTAGGAGGATATAAGCTGTAACAACAGAGAGTTGATGAAGAGTTCACTAATGCAGTCAGCATGGAATAGCTGATATTTTCAGCTAGGAGGATATAAACTTAGAAAGTTTGATTTAATGTTCAACATGGATTTAAATTATGGTTGCAAAATCCAAAAACATCATTGTCAGCTGTTTGTACAGGACGCCAGGATCACGTCTGGATATGTTTAATCCAAAAATTAAAAAAACTAACCTAAACAAGGTGCAAATTGTGGAGATTTCAATATAAATCTTTTAAATCCCCATAACAATACGGAAACAAACGATTTAATTTCAACCATGTCTAGTAACAGTTTATTTCCACTAATCACTAAACCCACAAGAATTAGCGTTGATACAGCCACCCTAATCCATAATATATTTACCAGTACAAACCTCGGCGGGGCTACTCATTAATGATATCAGTGATCATCTCCCTGTTTTCAGTATTTTTTACCAGATCTTGCTAAAATCCACTACAATCAAAGCCGACGAGAATAAAATGAAAAGGTGCAGAACTCCTGAAGCCATGACTGCCTTAAAGACAGATTTGAACAGCCAGACGTGGGACGGGGTCTGTGCCTCTCCTGACCCTGACAAAGCCTATGATGCCTTTTTGACCACATTGACCAGCCTCTATGATAAACACTGAGGAAATATTCTACCAAAGACACAGCTGAATACAATAAACCATGGATAACAAAAGGCATAGCAAACGCTTTCAAAAACAGAAAACACCTTTATGGACTATTTTTCAAACAGATCCAAGGAAACAGAGCAAAGATATAAATTATACAAAAATAAGTTAACAAATATAATTAGAACTAATGAAAAAATGTATTACCATAAAATACTCCAACAACACAAGAACAACACCCAAGGCACCTGGAAACTATTGAATAGCATAATAAAACAGGGAAGGGAAAAAAGTGGCTATCCAAATTACTTTGTGAAAGATGCTCTAATTAGCAATAAAAATGAGAAATTACAAATGCTTTCAATTTTTTTTTTTTAATGTCGGATCTGACCTTGCAAACAAAATTGTTCAGCCATCTGACACAAATGGATTAGATAAAAGAATTATCAAAGAAAGCGTTAACTCATTTTTTTTAAAGGTGTAGATGAAAATGAAATAATTAAAGTTGTCAGTGGGTTTTCAAACAAGAGGTCAACAGATTGCTCTAACCTTGACATGAGTTTTGTTAAAAATATTATAAATTGTATTGTTGCACCTCTCACATATATTTGTAATCAATCTTTTCTCACTGGCATTTTTCCCTCACAAATGAAAACCGCAAAAGTTATACCTATTTATAAAAGTGGAGATCGACACCAATTCACCGACTACAGGCCAACTTCGCTCTTGTCACACTTCTCAAAAATCCTAGAAAAATTATTTGTTGTAAGGCTTGACAATTTCCTTGATAAATATAACCTAATAAGTGACCATCAATTTGACTTCAGATCAAATAGATCAACCTTGATGGCAGTCATGGAGCTGGTAGAGGAAATATCTTCAGCGGTAGACGGCAATAAATACACCGTCTGTGTTTTTATTGATCTAAGCAAGGCCTTTGATACCACAGATCATAAACTGCTGTTGGCCAAAATGGAAAGGTATGGTATCAGAGGCACTGCACATGATTGGCCAAAAAACTATCTCAGTCATAGAGATCAGTATGTACATATTAACAATATGAATTCAGAAAAGAAATTTAGTAACTCATGGAGTCCCACAGGGCTCTGTCCTGGGGGCAAAACTTTTTATTATGTATATAAATGACATCTGTGAGGTCCTAAAAGACATGCAGTGTATTTTATTTGCTGATGATACCAGTCTCTATTGTTCTGGAAAAAAATTAGATTAACTGCTAGATGTAGTGGAAAAAGATCTGGTTATACTAAAGAAATGGTTTGACTACAATAGATATCGATGAATTTAAACAAAACAAAATATATAATTTTTCGTAATAGAAAAATTGATCAACCAGTAAACATAAAAATTAATCAAACTGAATAATAGGGTGAGTAATACAATTTTTTTGGGTGTCCTCATGATGATAAACTTAACTGGAAATTACATATAAATTATCTCCAGACAAAAATATCTAAAGTAATTGGTATAATGTGTAAAATCAAAGCTACGTAAACTTGGACTCACTTAAATTGTTATACATTTCCCTTTTTTTCCCATATTTAAATTATTGTGTTGAAATATGGGGAAACAATTATTTAACCACCAGACAATCCATTTCCATACTACAAAAGAAAGCTGTTAGAATTGTAAATCATGTAGGTTATTATGCCCTAACAAATCCATTGTTCATTAAACTCAATACATTAAAATTACCTGATCTAATTGATCTTAATACAGCCATCATGATGTATAAGGTTCATAACCATAAGCTCCCAGACTGCATTCAGCAAAGGTTCAAACCCAGGGAAACCCGATATAATCTGAGAGGAACTGATGTATACCAAAACATAGGGCCAGAACAAATACAAAAGCTAGGTGTATCTCTGTATAATAGATTAAACAAACCACTTCAATAAAAGCATTCAAACAAATGTATAAAACAATTACAAAGCACTAGAAAAGCTCTTAGTAATTGCTCATACATCTTTAAAAAAAAAAAAAAGTTATAAGTTTTATGTAAATAATTTCCACTGGTGGCTTGAATGAGCTTGTTCTCTTTTCATATTTGCTGCTCTTTGATTGTTTTATGTTGCAGTATTATTGGTATGGGTTATTCTATAATGTAAAATGGGTTAGGCGTAAATAAGTCTTGCACTTCAGCCTAAACCCCTTCAGTCATCAATGTCATATGTTTTTGTATAGCCTGTTTATGTTGTTGTTCAAGCCAATGACTGAAGAAAAAAATAAACAAAAATGAAATGGAAACCTCAGAACAAATGATTGCATGTATTCTAACAGTTGAATAGCTGTTCTATGGCTAGTATAACCTAGGGAGCTCTGGTCATCTGTAATAATCTTCAGGATATCTGTGTTCTTAATCCTGTAAAAACTGACCATGTCTGTAATCTGCAGAGTCAAAATCCAGGGCAGAGAAGTCCACAGGTATGACTAATCCTATGTGAATCAGCATCTCTGCAACGGTCATTATATTTTTACAGTCTGCCTTTTTCTGATCAAACAATAACAGAGATTATTTATAAATAATACAGAATGAAGTTCAGACTCTAATCTGGGATTAAATTATGTTTGAAAATTGTTTAGAAAATGTGGATAGACTGTTTCATGTGAGTGAAATATTTTCATTCTCAGATAATGACTTCTACTAGCAAACACATGCTGTAACCCCACACAGCAGAACATGCAGGCAGAATGAAATCAGTGTTTAAAGATCATGACGGCCAACAAACATTTGTTAAATCCAGAAGAATAAAACCAATGAAACTGCATCATTACCCCATTCAGAGAGAAAATGTCGTACATACATGTTTGAGTTCTCCTGCAGGATCTCATCACAGAAACAGCAGATATTCAACCTGATCTTTATTCAGCATTTCCATCTCCTTCACCGTCCTCTCAGAGAACACACAGCTAGACTGAGATAGTCTGAGCTCAGCCTGGTTTAGGTTCAACTGGATTTATTATACAGATGAATCATTTACATGTGGGTAGTAAACAGAATGTGAAACTAAGAACTATGCTGTGCAGGCGCAGGATGCCTGGTGGTTAAAGGCGCACCCCATGTGTGCAGACGAAATGGGTTCGAATCTGGCCTGAGAGCTTCATTCAGCACACACTCATGCGTCATAGCGCTGAGACAAGCTGGAGAGATGGAGAACAACTTTTTAATTCTGTTTCTGTTAGTGCCTGTGAGTAGGTATACAAACATATGCCTTTATCTGTTATATTTCCATGGTTGATATCCACATAATACACAGGAAAACTATGGTGTTCAAAGTGAAGTTTCAGTGCGAGAGAGGAGGAGAGAGAGGGAGACGGGGAGTGGTGGGGCAGGGATGAGTGAGGGAGAGAGAATAAAGCAACAGCTACTAACTGAATCTTTATTTACCTACCTCTCTGTTATATTTCCATGGTTGATATCCACATGATAAATGAGTAAACTTTGGTGTTTAAAGTGAGATTACAGTGAGAGAGAGAGAGGGGAGGGCGGTGGTGAGCGAGTGAGGTGAAGCAGCAGTAACTGTTTTAATCATCAGCCACCCATAAATATTGCACTGGTACGAAATTTTGGATAAAATCGAACCTGTTCCAAAAAAATGACAATTTAGGTGTCAGTGTGCAGATGTGATTAGAACAACATGAAATTGACTCACTGTATTATATTGTATTGCCTTAACACTCTGTGACCTGTATTTCTGTGACTGAGACTCCTGCAGCAGCCTCTCAGTGCTGTCAGCACAGACACTGACACACTTTCACTAATCTAGGTCAGTGAGAGAGCCACGTGCTACAAGATATTTAACAGATTAAATATCCTCCTTGATAGTCCATGTGTGCTCAGTGGAAAAGGTCTATGCGTCTGTGTGTGTGTGTGTGTGGGGGGGGGGGGTGTGTGGGTGTGTGTGTGTGTGTGTGTGTGTATGCTGAAACACAGGTTCATCCTCATCATTCCAGTCTGTCAAAATTACAGACAGCCTTCAAAATTTTCCATCATCCTTCAAAAACTCCATTAGTGACAGAATATTTGGTTAACATGACCTCTGGCTCAGACAGAGATGGTTGTTAGTAGGGCTGGGCTTTGACTCTAAGGTTCCTGATCTTATCAACAGTTCTAGTTCTAACTACTGTCAAAACTAACATGGACCTGCCTCTGACCCTCTGAGCTTTCAGTGCTGCTCATTAGGACTTCAGATCCCAGTTCTGAGTGAGACCATGAGAGCTGATAATATACCTGAGGGTTAGTAAAGCTATCAGAGCTCTGACACTAACAGTACCATCTGGATCCATGGAGAGACCTGTCCACCAGACTGTAGTCCCTCTATCACCACACGGATCATTCCTCATTCATGCCAGCATTTCTCTAGTTCATCAACTTCATTATGATCTTTATCTAAAATGTCCCAGATAGTTTTAACCTTTGAATTAGCACCGTCATAAATCTGTTTATGTTACTGTTGTCCAGACTGATAAACAGCTGAGGGTGAAGTTCTACCTCTGTTTATTATTTTATAACTTATATGTGACTGGGTCAATGAGAGACAGAAACACACTAAATCAATTTTTATGTGTGTTTTTATTCCCCAACCGTAAAAGAACAACAATAATTTTTTAGAAATGAGAACTGTAAACAATGGTAAATAATGGTAAATAGACAACAGTAGTTAATAGACAACAATAGTGGCGCCCTTTGGACAAAGAAAGCAAAAATATAATTTGCATTAATACATTTCCTGAGCCACCAAACTCAGTTTTCTCAGTAACCTTAGAAAAAGTGCATTATTTCAGTGTAAATTCACAGTGCATTAATGAACAAAATAGTGCAAATACTCCTTTAACAGTTCAAACAATTCTACATGAGGAGAAAATACATTTTACAGAGAAATTAACTCACTTTCATAGCAGTGTGTAGTCTGCACTCAAAGACACACACCTCTGGAACTCAACTCCACATATCTCCCCTCTAAACAAGGCAAAAGTACACAAAATGCACATAATGTGACAAAATTAGTATATAACTAAGTTTTCTTTGACTTTTACCACAAAAAGTTGGAAATGACCACTCATGCTGCTCTGCTGCTCAGTCTTTTCCCTTAGCGTGGCAGCCATGACACACACACCTCCTCAATCTGCAAAAATCATTACAACACAAAATCATCACTCATCAGCCTTGCTGTGCAAAGGTTAGCAGTACTTCATCTACTGATACTGATGCATATCTTTGGATTACATTAATGTTTCTCTTCTACATGTACAACATACACACCTCAGAAGTCTTGCGTTTTGTGGGCATCTGTTTACTTCTCCTGCGTGCATCTAAGGCCCTGTCCACATGGAGATGAAAACAATATATTGCCGTTTCATTTTGAAAAAGTTTTCTGTAAAGACGGGATCATTTCATGCAATATCCGCATGAAACCACTGAAACGACTGAAAATGTTGTAGTGCATATGCCAAGCCTGTATGTGGCACTGTGTTGCTGCCACGAAAATGCACCAAAAAAGAGAAGAAGATCACAGAAAACTGACACAAACTTTCTTCTAGCTGCCTTCCTGGTTGTTTTCTGTGTTGGATTTAAGAGCATCTGGTGTGTGCGTTTCGTGGTGGTGGCAAAGGAGCATTAGATTTTGCTGTAAAAGCCAGAACAAGCTCAGTAGCTTCTGCAGCACCAACACAACCCTGTAGTCTGCCATTGTTGTTTTGGCTGGATCCGCGCAGGTGACTTAAGGGAGCTACGCTGTGTGTGACATAATCGTTTTAAGAAAGATGCGGGTAGCCATCCACACAGAGACGAAATGGTAGTTGTTTATGAATTTATGTACTCCGGGACCAGTTTTCAAAAAGTATCGTTTACAGTCACCCAAAACACCATTTCCATGTGGATGAAACGCAGATACAACAAAAAATCTTTGCGTATACTCCTGAATTCGTCTCCATATGGACGGGGCCTAAAGCGGGAGTTGGGAACCCTTGGCTCTGGAGCCGCATATGGCGCTTTTGCCCCTCCCAGTGGCTCTCTGCAGCTGTGCCAAATTTGAAATAAATGAAACTTTTTACTTAATATTAAACGAATATTTCCTGTAATTCTATATTGAGATGGTTTTGTATATTTTATCCATAAAAACTGTAGGTCTTTCATTAAATTTTTAACTTTATTTTTTACAAACAGGCCTATTTTATCAACTTAATATGCGTCATATCATTCCTCTATGATGCAGTGCATTCTGGTGATTTCCTGTCTTGGGAACAAAGGTCTGGATGCAGTCTTGTCACAAATGACACCTGAAGCAGGAGTTTTGTGCTCACCACACGAGTTAAGTTTTGAATTTCTGAAATCTGGTTCAGCAGAAAGAGGGAAGGTCAGAATGTGAAAACGATGATCAACTTTGATACGTTTCATACTAAGCCGGTGCGACCATCAGACTCAAGTAGTGTCAGTGGAGAAAGTGAATGGCGATGAAGTTAATAACAGTATGAAAAACTAAAGCGGGGTACACACATAAAGATAATCGGGCTGTTTTTGTCCTGATTTTCGCCCTTCCTGACCAAGGACCAAATGCCAGATTATCTTAGGTCTTATAAGATCATCCTATAAGATTATCCTGTGGTCTGAGGTGTTAAGAGTGAGTTTGTCCCGATAATCGGCTCCAAAAACGGTTGGGGCCGACAATCGTAGATATTAAACTTGTTCAATATTTACAACCAAAAATCTTCATGTGTGGGAAAGACGACGACTCTGAGTCATGACTTGGAATTGTGACGTGGAATGGAATGTAGCCAATCAAGAAGCCAGCTGACTGAGGAACAAGGAAGCAGGTGTAAATAAAAACAAGCATGGCTGACCTGCTGAAGCATCATAACGTTCAGTGGACTTCTTTTTTTTTGTTTTTAGTTCAGGATTTTTCTGTTAAAAATGTGATCAAAGCTGGTAAAAACTCCTGCAAGTCGTCCAAGGTTATTTTTGAGTTTTTTACACATTATCAAAAGTGTAGATTCCAAGCTTTCAAATGGTGTATATGTTACGGCCTCTTAAAAATTATTAATTTAAACCGGGAAAAAAAATAAGGCTCGTATCAAAAGAGACCATAGCATATATAAAAGGACACAGACAAATGGTTTGAGTTCCAAAATAATCCAAGCTTTTATTTTAATAAACAGATCAATGAATTAATTTAAACATTAATCAAATCAATGAATTAAAAAGGGCTGCAGCCGCCAAAAAGAACAAAAGAGGGGTGGTGGACTGGCTAACCACGCAATGGGCCATTGGACCAGCCACCACCCCTAACTAAAACTACCTAACCAAAAGAACTAACTATTTAATCAAGAAAAGAACACAACGAGAAAACAGGACTACCGACGACTACAGCCAAACTAAAACAACAAAACCCAGCAATCTAAACATGCCTGGGGAGGGAGGAAAAGGAGAAACGGGAAACAAAACGCTTGGTTAACCGAATGAATTAATACTAAACGAAAAAATAATTACTCAAATACCAAAGAAACAAACCTCCTCACGCGCTTCTCCATGAGAGTGTCACGGGTGCCTGGCCCAGCTCTGCTCTCTCTGCTCTCCATGCTCTACTCCCCGCTCTAAATACTCCCCCTCCTCCACCCTGAGTGCTAACAGCACACAGGTGTGCTGCAGCCCATAGGTAGAGGGAGGAGGGAGACCAGAGAGCCAGGGAGAGAGAGGACATGCAGCATTCCAGGACGCACGTAACAGTATCATACACCTTGATCTGAGCATATTTTACAAAGATATGCTCATTTGAATGTTAACTTCTAGTTCCTGTTTATTGTGAGAAAACCAGGCTTAAAGTTTCAGGACTTCTCCTACCGTCAGGCAGGCCAGGTAACGGGTGTGAACAACAGAGCCACATTTACATAAAGTCCACCCAAATCAAGCTTCTGAATCGGACTGGTGACACTCATCAAAATATTCCCATAGGAAATCTGCCTTCATCAACTTGCCCTGTCGAGTGATCCTGAAGTCGTCCCGAGTCTGTTGATAGTTACTGCTGCTTCTTCATCGTCTCTTCTACTTTTCTTCGCTGCAGGGTGCATCTTGAGGCTTGCTGATAAAGGTGAAACTACAAACAGCTGTATACGTGATGAGGGGGGTGGAGTTTGAGCCATGCGATGTTTATTATTGTCCATCTCAATGGGCGAAACTGGGAACAATGGAAGACTGAGTGGCCAATTATCACCCTGCAGTTTTGCTTTTGCCTCCCCTCAATCTCCTTGCAGCAACTGCGAGAATAGGGCATTTTAAAACACAAAATTAACGCTTTTAAATGTCATCTTTGTGTTACTTTTTTCATCGAATGAGTAGTTTAAATGTCGGACTTGCATAAAATGAGAAAAAAAAGGAAAATGATCATTTTGAAGAAAACGACTTTGTATCCATTTTTCTGAACCAGCGGAATGCCGACTTGCAGGAACTTTATCTGGCTTTGGTCACATATAGTTCCAAGAACACCATCATTCCCTCCACTTGTGTGTCCTCATCCATGTTGGGTGTTGTGTTCTCTGGTTGTTGCTATGTTTCTTCTTCTTTTTGTCAGATCACGTGTGATCACGCGAGATTTCTGGCTTGGGGGACGAGATTCTAGATCGGTGGTGGGACAGAATCATGATGTGTGTGGTGTGCTGTGTTCAGATTATCGGAGCATACCACACACAGTACGATCAAAACTGTTCAGTGCCTGATTTTTATCTTTGTGTGGGGTCTCTAACAGATCAAAAATCTCTTAAGATTTAGAAGATCCTTATGTGTGTACCCCGCTTAAGACAAGTTCACACTTAACAGCATCAGTCAGGTGAAGAAAAAGAGAAAGGAGGCCAAGGGATCAATAGAGGCTGTTTGAGCAAAGTCAACAGGTAAGCTCAATCAAATTTCAAGTACCCAAGACACTGTGCCCCAGCTGATATGGAAGCTCTCTCTCTCTTTTTCCTTCTCTCCCTCTCGTGCGCACACAACTATGCGTGCATTGGCGCACTAACATTTAAAATAAACATTCAACATGTAATTTTCATGGACTGCATGTCTGAATGCAGTCAGCACACTGGGCATTGCGGCCAGATTTGCATGATACTTTGATTAAACGCACCGTGTTGTCCAGTTTTCTTTGATTTGTTGAGATTTTTTCTGTTGACTGAAAACTCTTTGGTGACCTCAAACTTACTCTCAATGACAGGCAATCCAGTGAGGTTCATTTTGTGCTTCACAGCCGTTTTATCAGAAAGTTGTTACTTTCAGGATTGTTACGGCCTCTTAAAAATGATTAATTTAAACCATAAAAATGAGGCTCATACACAAGAGACCAATAACATATTAAAAGGACACAGACATGAGTGGTTTGGGTTTCAAAACAATAATCCAAGCTTTATTTATATTGCAATAGTTAATTGATCAATCCAACAGTAAATAAATAAATGAATGAAATTAAAAAGGCTGTAGCCGCCAGCCAAAAAGAACAAAAGAGGGGTGGTGGACTGGCTAACCTCGCAATGGGCCATTGGACCAGCCACCACCCCTAGCTAAAACTACCTAACCAAAAAAACTTAACTATTTAATCAAGGAAAGAAAAAAACAAGAAAATAGGACTACCGATGACTACAGCCAAACCAAAATGACAAAACCCAGCAATCTAAACACGCATGGGAATTTAAACGGATGGAGAAAACAAACGCTTGAAAAAATGAATTAATTAATCAACGAAAGAAGAATGTTAAAGACTCTGTAGAGTAAAAATAAATCTGTATTTATGTTTGTTGTATGATAGATCACTGTGTTATGAACCCCCAGGTCAAATTTCAGTCCAATAAAGCATCTACAAGTTTATAAAATTAAGTTTTAAATCATGAAAAATGAGGCAGTAAAATCTGCTCCAGGATGGTGTGGGCGTGTCTGTTGAATGCGCTGAAACCACGCCCACTCAGGACACAGGTTGTCTGCAGCATTAACCCCCTCACTCATGGTGTCATACTTGGAAAAATAGTTTCCCCTAAAAACATGAACCAATAAACAAAACATGCATAACTGAATGTAGCCGGCGGCCTTTTTGTTCCTTTTCAGCTCCTGTAGTTTAGGTCACATGGGTAGGTTTTTGCTTTGGTGGCACCGCCCACTTCCTAAATTTGTGAACAGGTATCCTACTATATAAGCAGCTCCGCTTTGGCACGTGGGAGGCTGCTTCTTTTGTTTGATCCCCTTGCTACTGGGCTGATTCCTGGATGTGGTGCTGTTAGTGTAGGCCGACTGAGACGTATGGGTAAGCGAAGGCTCTTGATGCACGTGGCACAATTGTTTTACACCATCTTATGATTGTTTTTTTTTGTCACAGATCCTGCATTGTAGCGTTGACATGGACGGTTGAATCATTACTGCTGCGCTTCTAAGGTATATAAACAGTTTTCTTAAGTCAGCATATGATGGGCATTTTGATATGTATTTGGCAGCATCATGTTAACATTTTAAATTAATCTCTTTGTAGATTTACTGCCACTGCTGCTTTGTTTTAGGGTTTTGTTTTAGCGCTTTATTTTGTTAGTTTATTTTGGTGTTTATCTTTAGTATGCATTATTTGGGTTAAGTGTATAATCCGTTTTGTTTTGGTTTCTTAGAGAAGCGTTTTGTTGTTATATGTTAGGTTGATTGTTTCCCTTTCTTTGTACATTATTGTTAACTTTGTTTTTCTTCTGTTTCCCCTGGGTTCACGGAGTATTGCAGACCGAGGGGTGTCCGTCACCGAGCGCGTTGGGGCTGCCGGCGGGGATAGGCCTCACCACCTGCACCTCACTTTCCTTTAATTATGTGTGAGTGGTTTTTGGCACTTTTTGATTTCTCTCACTAGGCATGTTTTTCTTTCTTTTTGGTTGCAGTGTGAGTGTGTGTAGGGTTTGGGCACTGTGTGTGTGGTAGATAGTCTCCTCCCCAGTTGCTAGCGAGTTGATACACCCTTTGTCTGCAATATTCAGCTTAACGATTTGTTTGGTTTAAATCTTTATCTAATGAAGAAAGTTTGTGGTGTTTTAACAAGTGCACATTTTATAGAGAGTCAGTAATAAATCTTATATTTTTTTCTACAAGTAAGACTGACGTGTTACCATTTTAAAAGAAATCTTCCAAATAAACCACATTGTTTGAGCGTAAAACTTGTCTGACTGATTTACTTTGCTGTCAATTTGCTGTCTCACATGTGTCCTAAGGTGAATGTGTGTTTGGGATAATTTTAAATGCTTTCCAAAACATAAGTAAAATAATTTGGCCTAACCTGGAGCCCGGCCACATATAACTTCGCAATGAAACATGAACATTATAGAACGGTACAAGAGTACAAGACTGAATTCCTTTGCACAAAATGAACCAGAAGTCCCTGCTCCAGGTGACTGCTTCCTTCCATAGTATTGTAGTGTTAGAGGGGCGGGGTCATTCTCTACACATTTTGGCCCCACCCACATGAAACCAAGCCAGGAAAGAGATGAAATGGCCTAAATCCAGAATTCAGTCTCATGTAGATCTCAGAGTTTTCACATGTTTACAGCAACCATATTCCAACATTTCTAGAGTGTTAAGACAAAAACTTTGGATTTCACTTTACTGGATCTTTAATAAAACAGAGCTGTCTGGATCAGCTCTTTTCCCCTGCCACTCTAAATACTCCCCTCCCCCACACTAAGTGCTAACAGCATTCAGGTGTGCTGCAGCCTCGCAGGTAGAGGGAGGAGGGAGACCAGAGAGCCAGGGGGAGAGAGGGCATGCAGCACTCCGGGCCGCATATAACAGGATTCAGTGCCACAAGCGCACTGGCCAGTTGTGAGTTGCACTCGCTGATTCTTGAATCATCTCACCAAGCACCGCATAGATAGTGCTAAAATACAGCCTCCTAAGTTCTGTTTCTTCATCTTCATCCTCCCTTTCATCTGTAGTTCCCAGAACCACATACATATCCAAGTTTGTGTTTGCTTTGCGTCTCTGTTTGGGCACTGCTGGTGTTAAGGATGCACTTGCGCTGGCAGCGGAGGCCGAGTCCCACACCTTACTGAACTCAGCATCACAGGCCTGTACAGTGGTGCAGTGGTGTGGGGAGGAGGGGGCGTGGCCTGCAAATGCCCCCGACGCCAATACCGCTCTCTACTAACCCAGTCTCACAAAAATACGTGAAATACTCACGAAGTTTAATCTATTGAGTCGTGTCCATGGACACGAATTTCTGCTTTTTCTCGTGTTGAACTAAATCCCATTCATTTGAATAGGCAGCATCTTTCGTGCTGACATCACGTTTTCTTCAAGAGCAGGAAAGAAGCTATATTGGGTTTTTAATCCACTCATAAAGCGTAATAACTTGGTATGTATTAACGATAATTCATCGGGTTGCTTTTGTTTTTAATTTTGCTTTCATTACGTCGTCATACGAGCATACATTGTTACGATTTCAGAATTTATAATCGTTTTTTTACATGTCGATGACTTGTTCGTACTGTAAGATTTCACTGAAACTCTCTCCGCTTTTTCCTGTCACCTTGTGTTCTTTTTAGACTTATTTTCCAGGAAAATGGCCTGTATTCGCAATTTTTAGCTTCCCTTTAAACTGTTATTACGGTAATTATTACCTCCCATAATTCTCAGCGAGTGTTACGATGAGAACGGAGAACAGAGTCTGCTTCTCCGTCAGCTTCCTGTCTCTGCAGGGCGTCATGCATGTAAGTATCATGGTCGTTATGATTCTGCATGTTATTTTAAATGTTTACATGAACGCCTTTCTGTGCTTCACTAGCGTGGTTTAAGTACCAGGGCAGCAGAAAAAGTCAGGCTAATGAGATCACTATTATCATCCGAAAGAGTAATAAGAGTATCTGCATGGCCGTTTTTCTATCAATTCAAGCTAAGAAACTCTGTTGATACAGACTGAGTGTAAAGTGGAGTATTACTAATGACCATGAATACTGTCCATTAGTTTTTCACTAATTAAACGTTTAAATGTCCACTGGTCGGACCCCCATGTGTGCCCGGACACTTTATTGTGACGGACGCTGCATTTCATTTAAAGGTCCTCAAATATACGTAAAACCACCGCTGCAAAATCTGCATCAAGGAATTCTATAACATCATCAGTTCCTCCAGTCTGGGAATTCTTGATATCCTTAATTTTAAAATTGAGCATGAAGATGGCTGAAGAGGAAAACCTTGGAACATTTAGGCTAGAGGCAAACATCTATGTAAAAACTCTATGCAGGTGTTACAAGGTTATTGAGGACACAGATGAATAGATTGATTGAATTTTTAAATTATGGTGAAAGGCTCATTTCAGCAACAGCCATATTTGTTATACAGGGATTGGTATCTTACATAAAAGCACACCTCTTTTAAAAATACTGGTAATGTTGATTAAGTTCTTACTACAGTCTTTAAGATTATATAAAATGACACTACACCAGTGGAGTTTCAGAGAACTAAGTGGTCATTCGTTACTTTTCCTTTATTTCTCATCAGTTTTAACAAGTCAGCCTCACAAGATTTTTCTCTTCAAAACAGAGAGCAGCTGAGGACGGAAAGGAACAAATCCTGGAGAAAACCCTTCACAGGACTCCAAGGGGACTGGATTCATGTGGTGGAGGTAAGGTTTACTGTTAATATGCACAAACAATCAGCATATCAGATAAATAATTAATTTGGTTATTCAGAATTAGCTGAATTGGCCAAGTATGCCTACACAACAAGGAATGTGACTGGTTAATTTTGCTCTCAATGTACAGGAATTAAACATTGAAGATAAAAAATAAATAAACCGACAAAAGTATAAAAAAATAAGATTTAGATGTATACAAGCTATTGTTGGTATTATTTCTACAATAAACAAGTCTATGAGTATTGTTAGTGTGTTTGCAAGATTCACAGAGGATGCAAGGATGCTGACTAGACATGATCAGAATATATAAACAGTTATATTAAAAAATATTTTTTGTAAATATTAGCCTGCTTCAAACCATTTTCTTAGTTAAGTTTTTGTCTTCCAGAACCAGATGTGTTTGGATGGCTTTCAGGGCTCCCCTCAAGACCACCGGCCATCAAACTTTAACATCATAGCAGAGAGCCCTGCTCATAACTCTAGTTCAGTGGGTAATCACTGAGAACCAAAGGTAAGAGAAAAACACTGAATGGGTGTAACTTGATTTATCCCTAATAAAGTGAATCTTTTTTAAATTATGAGTTCACATGGGTTGGGGACCTAATTTGATGTTTTTGGCTAGTGTTTGGCTGAAGTTATTGTAGCATGACTGCCCAGTCTGTTTAAAAGAAAGTGGTAATATACTTCATGCATTAAGTTTTTTCTTTGACAGGGACTGATGTTCTAACAACACACCCCCTTTTACTGGAGTTAAACACATTTTTTCTGTATTAATGTGCTTTAAATGTGATGCAAAGTTTTATGTGTATTTTTGTCAATCCAGTGAAATATATGAAAGGCAGAAAGTCCTAATCAGGGGGGAAATAATGTTCATGCTGGCAAGGACACTCTGGGGCAGACGGAGGACTTTAGCTGTAAAATGAGAGAGGTCAGCAGTGAAATGATCCAAAGCAACTTGTGGATGACAACAGCATTAGCATAACAGTCTGTTTATATTTAGATTTTTACCTCATTCTAATGAATCAATCCAAGATAAATGTTACATTTAACATTAGAATCAATTAGTCAATCTTTGTATTGCCACTTCATAACTGGAGTGACACTTCACAAAGAGGGCAGGTCTAGACTGTACTCTCTGTATTATAAATGTAGAGGATGTACTAAATTAGGTCATGCTGTAACTGCAACACTCAAACATATGGTTGATATACAAATAATCAGAAATTGTTAAAAGTAGAAATAAAAAAAATTAGGAGTGGCATGGTGGCAAGTCTCTTCTTTAGAAAAACTGTTTGATCAAGTATTAACATGGCTGTGGACCTACGCTCTACACCTGTAATGAGGGTCAACTAATTTCCCACTTCTAGGGCTCAATAAATACATCAGTTGTCAAATGTAACTCTGACCCCTATCTTAACAGAATATTATACTTCATGTGAAGACAGATAATCTAAATTTAATGTAATTAGCATTTCTTCCTGTTTTTACACGTGACTACACTGTAATCATAGATTTCTTTCTTGATTTTATGTTTGATTTTAAATGTATGTTTTTTTTCTTTTTATGTATGATTCATTTCAGATCTTTCTGAGGGAAAATTTTGAAGGTGTTTATGTTTGAGACCTTTAGGTATAGAAAAGACTTTTTTCGTCTTGCCAGATGTCTAGTTAAGGGATGTACTCTGTTGCAGAAGAGCCACTGACTTCCCTATGAGTGGAAGCACATAAGCACACAGAAGTTGTCGTAGTGCTATCTTAAATGAATTTCTCTGAATCAGAGGTAGGAAAAGTATCAGACTGTTGTACTCAAGTAAAAGTACAGTCTACAGTTACTCTGTTTATAGCTTGCTTGAGTAGAAGTAAGAGTACTGGTCTATAAATCTACTCAAGTAAAAGGAAAAAGTAAGTCATTTAAAACTTACTCTAAGTACTGAGTGGCTACTTGTGATACCCACAAGGCTTTCACATTGAAATCCGACCTCTCCTTAATGTGCAACAACGACAACAAAATATGGACCTCCAATTAGGTTGTTTATTATAAGGTTGACCTAACCTAAAGTACAATGCAGGAGCTGTTTGGGAGGAAATATTGAATCATTCTCTGCTATGTGCATGTACTGACCATCATGTGTTGTGAAAGCTAAACTGGTAATTTTCATGTTGTTGGCAGAAAGCTTGGAACCCCTGGTTGTGGCGTTTAGTGTAATTTTTTTTTTTTTTTACTTAGCACACAATGCTTTTTCAAATGTAATTAAGCAAAATACTTCAATGAAATATACTGCAGTAAAAGTAAAAGTAGTAATTTTAAGGATATTACTCCTACTTTCATACTATACTATTCTTGTTATGACTATTGCGGTCATGTGGTGATTTCATAATCATCACTTGTGTTCTCTGTATTTTTTTGGCTGTGTAAAGCACTTTGACTGCTGTCTGTGAAAATTGCTATATAAATAAACTTTACTTAATTACTTTAAAAATGACTCAAAAAAGTACACAAAAAAGCTACTTGGTTACAGTACTGTGTGTAAATGTAATCAGTTACTCTTCACCACTGCTCTGAAATGATCTGATGTATGTTCATACATTTACAGCCAGTCCCTCAGCTGAAAGGCTGACTACCACACAGTGAATCAGTACTATGACCAAAAAAAAAAAAAAAAATAGGACCTGATCGCCTGTTTGTCAACATCAAACTAAGCAATTGTTCAACACCAAACCAATATAAAGAAATTAATAAGAGTTTGATAATTTAACAGCACTTAGACATAAGTAATACAGTTGGAGTTATCTAAAGCTTGACCCAAAAGAGGCATAGACATAGTCACAGCATCTTTATTTCCGAATATCAATATATATGTTCTGTGGAGAGTATAAATAACACATTAACCAAATGATGAACACTGGGCTACTGCAAACATTCAGAGTAGACTGTCGTCATTATGATGAGCTTTATCATTTCTTGGATCTTTGTCCTGCTCTACAATCAGTTGAGTAGTAGTTTGTGAATCAATGAGCTGATACTGATTCTGTCTTCCAGGTTGGCCTAGCTTCCCTTCCTTTCAGACAGACTTCCATCAGTCTAGAGCCACCATCATCTAACCAAAACAGGTGGGTCTAAGATGATGACTGGCACTTGAGTGAGTTTAAGACATGGGTTCTCAAAGTGCTGCCCACAGGCCAATGGTGGCCCGCAATTGTTAAATATTTTTGTTAAATGTCTGTTTTTTTCCATTTTTTTCCCCTTCAGAGGCCCTCAGTCTAATGTTGGGTTCCTAAATAGGCCCTCAGCTATCAAAACATCAAGAACCCCTGGTTTAAGACTTGATAATTGATGCTGATTGGCTGTTTCATTTCTTGACAAAACGGTACCACACATTCACAGAAATGTTGAAGCTTCAATATCCCAGCTCTTTTCTCTATTCTGTCCGTTTCTTATTGCTCAGTGCTGCATCACACATTTTTTTGATCTGATTGGTTGTTGCATTGTCCATCACCATGGGTAATGCACTGTCGGAACAGAGAATCAGCGACAATGTTGGAGCTATGCTCATACCTGGCAGTGCAAGGCTAACCCTACAATAATTTTTCAGTTTCATAATGCAAATGAGTCCAGCCATGTTAGGCCAGTTTAATAATAAATGTCATTTCTATTATTTCTGTGTATTGTGAACCTTTATAACACTACTGTGCTATTTTTCCATCAGTGAAATGGAAGTGTCAATATTTTCTTTGCTTTCATGCAACACTTATGTCACCTCACTGACACGACAGAAGAGACTTTAGAGTACCCCTGCTAAGTTGTCTTTATCATGTTCCTTAATGAATAATCCGCCTTATTATGACCATTTCACATATTATCACCTTGTAAAAACAGTATAACCCACACTTTCACACTTTTAATTTCCTCTAATAATGAGGTCCAGCACACAACATCCAGGCAAAGTCAGTGGAGACATTGAATCAATGTCTAAAAATGGCAGTTCTTGTAATTTTCCTGTAAAAGCCAGTCCCTTTAACTCTTTGTTTATTGCAGAAAATAATTTAAGTTTAATTTCTGAGAACTCCGTTACTTTCCTCTGAACTAGTCAACAAGTAACTTGTTTGAAAATTATTTCAGATTTAATAAAAAGCAATCAAGTTTGTGTACGTATGTGTATATAAGCATAAATCTATATAAATTTATATTTGATAAAGGAAATAAAATTGTTAATGAATTTCTAATTCCGATAATAGCAAATTAGTGAATTAGGGAGAAGGGGTGGCATTAATTAAGTGTTTACTTCCTCCCACTTCTTTTTGGATGTATAAATCAAATAGTTACATGTGACATTTGAAATGCACTGTATTTTTTATTTTTATTTCTTTTTTTTTGTCTAAGAGCATTATTTGCTTTCATTGTATGACCACTTTGCACTCTGTTTTACACATTCAAAATAAATATCTATCTATGGAGAATTTAAAAAGTATGCTGACCACCTGAACTTTACATTTATCTGTTGAAGTTTAGACAGCCAATGCTGTTTTGTCTGTTTCTAATCTTGCCTTTACTGTATCCATTAACAGAATAAAATCTGTAAAATTTAACATTATCACTCTTTGTATTAAGACGCCTGTTAAGAGTCATATATACACACACATGCTTATACACACACACGTTAATTTCACCCAGCCTGCTCTAAGATGTATTATCTTGTTATCCTTCACAGATGGAGATTGTTCATGCTGTATCGTCCTCTTCACTTTTGATGACAAGAAGAAGAGTTCAGAAGGAAGTGGCAAAAGTTGGGACTGTGAAACAAATTTACAAATTGAGGTCGCATGGTCCAGTGGAATGTTTTTCAGACATATGACTTCACTGCATGTCTGAAAGCATCCTGAAAACATCTAGAACTTTAAAAATGCTTGAAAACATGTTACACTTCCTGTACTTGGAGCTAAATTGTCATTACGGTTTAATGTCTTCCCAAACCCAGACACTCTCTGAAACATTGAAAGTCTTCTACAAAGTTTTGTAGTTCATTGTTGTTATGACATGAGGGATCTTCTCTTGGGTGTTAGGGCTACAGCTATGGTTACAGCTTGAACTTTAGCACAACATATAACTTTGTTTTAATATCTTCTTTTTCTTAGGTTTGACTTATTTTTGCTAAACGATGATGAGCCATAATTCACATGCTGAATTTTAAATTAACTTTTGACAGTCATCAGAATGTTCTAGTCAGTAGAATTAGGACAATCTGCATGTCTGAAAGGACTGGATATGTACTGTGCATTTCATCTGTGATATTAACATGATAAGATGCAATAAAACATAAAACACAAGTTTAACTGTGCAGAATGTTCTTTTAATTTCAGAGAAATGTCCAGAAATACAGTATATGCTACTGAATTACACTGCTCCTGAAAAGATTAAAAAATAAGTCAGAGATGGAAAATAGTGGTTTAAATTAAACAAAAAATATGTGTGAGCAGAGACTGGCAACCCACCAGAGGAAGAAGAAAGAAGAAATGTTGCAGCTTAGAGAAAATACAGGACGAGATAGATATGCACCTGTTATAGAAGTATTTCTATGTTTTAGCTGCTAAGAATCTATGCACATTTTAAAACCATTTTTCATACTGTTAAGCATACAGACCACGTATGTGAGGAGTAGTGAGATGATGATGAAGAAGGAAGAACACA
This sequence comes from Cheilinus undulatus, assembly GCF_018320785.1. Taxonomy (NCBI): domain Eukaryota; kingdom Metazoa; phylum Chordata; class Actinopteri; order Labriformes; family Labridae; genus Cheilinus; species Cheilinus undulatus. The sequence continues at coordinate 2,744,465 of NC_054875.1, forward strand.
TGGGTCTGATGCTCACATCTCCATGTCTTTGAGTTTATCTCTTTCTGTTGACTTTAGGTTTAATGGGAACACTGTACTGGGTGGGGCTGAATACAGCAGGACCTGGATTATTTTAGTAAGATCTCATAGGCCTAATCAGTTGAAACCTACCTGTTTTATCTGTAAGACTGACTTACAAAACAAAAAGCTTATTACATCATTAATTGTGGGCAAAAATGTAACTTTTGATTTAAAAAAGCTTCAGTGAATGAAACTGGGTAAAAATGCCCTAATATATTTGCTTCTGAGATGTGTTAATGGATGAAGGTGAATGTAGTGGAGGGGTAAAATAGCATTCAAGGCTCATGAATGACAATGTATTACAGTAGTAAGTATTTAAGTAGTTTCAGACAATCTGTGGAGGAAAAGTGGAATATGTAGACTTCAGGTAAGTACCCTAACCCTAACCAAAGCCCTATAAGCCATCATCTAAGCCTAAATCCCCCTTATTGTATACTCTTCTTGATCAAAAACAAACAAAAGAACATATAAACAAACATGAAAACAAGTAAACCAACAAAAGATAAACAAATAAACAAATGTCTAAATTTTATGGAGATGGGTGTTCAAAGTATCCCCTGACACTCCACTTCTTCTCCTGTCCCAAGATTTTTGGAATGTTTAAGTTTTTGCCATAGAGCTACAATACATATATCATTGGAAAGGTCTTATCATGGGGAGAAACATAACAGAAGACGAGGTCTCTACATGACCCCTGCTGTGAGATAATGACCTTTGAACCTTTGACTCAGGGCATTTTTGAAGGCTTATAACTCAACAATAAAAGGGACTACAGACATGAGACCAACTGTAATAGAAAGGTCTTGACCCCAACTATCATGTGGGGTCAATGAACAACAGGGGGCGCTATCAGCAATGTGGAAAACATGGTTAAAACACATTTTCTCCAATTTAACAGTTATTTTATAAAACAATTCTTACATAGATGTGTTCAGCATCCACGTAAACCCCCATTAGGTCCTGAATTTATTCCTAGAATCATTCCATAACGGAATAATAGCTAAAAATTTAAATAAACTACAATTCCCTACAGTCGCAGCATGCAGCCTGAACGTAATCAGCGCCATATTTGTAGTTCTTTTTGGTTTCTAAACTAGGGTACAAAATAGGGTCATGAAACATAATTCCCCTTCAAATATTAATCATTTCATACAGCCGAAATACTATTAATATAACAAGTAGATGATCTATTTCACTCTAAAGTCCTGATATCACCGTTTGTCTGAGATTTTGCCGTTTTATCTAAAAACGGCCGTTTGGGCGGGGGGGTCCGCCATTTTTGCAAACCACATCCATAAATAGGGTCATAAAAACGTATTTCTGCTTACTTTATGTAAACATTACTACTGCCGAAATAACATATTACTGACTAAAAACCTTTGAAACTAAAGGTTTAGTCTTATTTCACATATTTTGGCTGTTACTCTCAAATTGCTGTTTGTTTGCTAGCTCTTCTTGTTTTATCATATCAAACGTAATTTTTCACATATTTACTTAATCTATAGAATATTTGTTACAGCCGAAGTTGTAGTTACAGGCTATTTAGAAGCAGCATGTAAAGAAAGGATTGCTTTGTTGATTAATTTAACATATTTCTGATAAAACAAGATGCAAATATGTTGAGATTCTAATAATACGCTAATAATAGAGGGGTAATCCATGTAGAAATCTACTGAAAAATGGGCAAGCATGTCTTAATTGCCAAAAATGCCTCAGTTGATCACATTTATTTGAAGTATTAATGGGTAAATTGTTATATCTAAAGTAATTTATAACTAATTTAAATAAACTTAGATGTCGTTAGCTGTTCCATAAAACAATTTTAGGATAGTTCTCTTCAATTTTTACTTCTATATAATGTTAAACAACCTCCAATAAAGTATTAAGTATTGATCCAATGGCACCTTGGTTAGTTGGATTATAAGTTCTAAGATTAAAAAATATAACAGCAACAATACATCTATAGAAACACTTTATTATACAGAAAGAGCAGTCAAAATACCGTTTTTTGTGTGTGTAAATGAAACTATCAGCAACACCATTTAAATTAGAAAAAAGGAGTAATCCTGAGATGTTACTGGCAGACTGAATATGTCCTGCAGGACAAAAAATAAAGAGCATTATGCATTTTAATATTTCACAACACAAGTCTCACAGCTATGGGTCCTGTAACTTGGAATAAAGGATCAGTTTGACATAGAGGCATGATTTATAGAAGAACTAAGGTACAGAAATGGTGTATTGTAAATTTATAAAACAGGGAACAAATAGACTTTCATCCTTGTTATTTTTCATATCTCTTAGTATGTCATCTTATAATTTTGTCACTGTTGTAGGTTTTAGCTTTTTATAAAGGGTCCCAGGCACAGTTTGTAAAAAAATACACTACCATCACTCTAACAGCAAAATTGCAAATCTGACCCAATAAATGGTTAAGTTCAGTCAGTCAGATGATGATGATCATCATCATCATCATCATATAAGTGTGAGTCCTAGGGGCTGAGACAGGCAGGGACTGTCCAAGGTGATGTCACTTTGAAGGGGATCAACCTCTGGTGGGTGGTAAACATTTATGTAGCAGTATCTAGCCCTTTTTCCACCTGTTCGAGGAGCTGGATGAGAGCAGCTATTCTATCCAGCTGTCTTGTGCCATCAGCAGTAGAGTGCTTGCTACGAAGGGAAGTGGTCCATCACACTTTTCATGACTGACGAGACTGATCGAACAATCGTTTATGTACAAAAAAAAAGATGGTAGACAAATGTGCAATGTCTGTAGAGATAAAACTCAATTGTGATGTCTTCATGGAATCAAAGGGATAGTGAAGTCAACAGCAGGGCAGGGCACCCCCCTTATGGAGTCTGGACATAGGTGGTGGTGGTGAGGGATACAGGATGAGATGAGCAGAGGACTTGTGATGAGCTGAACCTGATGTTGATGAAATGGAATTGAAATGGCTGGGGTGTAGGAGAGTTACAGCTTTGACTTCAAATATCTGCAGAAGAGAAGAGAATTTAAAATACAAAATCAGCACCATTAGGCAAATGAAGTTGTGGTAAAATCTGACATGTTTACTTAAAGTCAATGCCCATAATCAGCTGATCACCATAGCAGGAAGGGAAAGGTAAAAAGAGGTAGAGACATGAATAAGCAGTAACTTCATAAATAAATGTGAAACAGTCCCCTGCTTGAACTTCCACTGGGCTTCATTTAGTGATCAGTGCAGCGATAGTTAACTATTGTCACTACAGCATCACTATGATGTAAGACCGTTCTTACAGTCTCATCAAGGCAGGAGTGCACCGGCTGAGAGGGATTACATCATAATAAATCATCTTATTTCTTAAGGAAGACCCTGAGGTGAGGTTGCATCTGCATGGTGCTCTTTCATAAACAGTATCAGCTCTGACAGTCTAACGCCCGTTTCAGACTGGGAGCGTGTTTTGCTGCTTGCGTGTGCCACGCGTCAGCTCCGGCTCCTGCCGGTGCAGCACACAGGGCGCGAGTTTGCTGCGTGTCAGCCGCATTTTCCTGCTCCCAAAGCCCTGTCCTTCCTCACGAGTTTTACCTGAATAAACCCCGCTACATGCTTATTGATTTAGCGTATTGAGGAAGTTTGTTGGGAACTATTAAAAAAAAAAGCATTCTGTACAAGTGAACGGAGTTTCTCTGAAGAAATACTAAACTGGGCTTTTACTTTGAAAAAAAAAAAAAAAACAGAAAAGCATTCATACGATGTTTATCTTTCCTGTGATATATTCTAACAGTGTGGAGACAGAAAGTTTCACTAATAGTTGCTCTTTAGAGAACAACTTTATAAAACAGGCACATTTAAGCTTGTGGCCTTCCTCAGGGTTATCAAGAAACACATTGTAAACATATTCTATGTGCATATTTGCCACAACGATGTAAATATTGCTCTCTATTTATCATTTTCCTGTCTAATATGGTCACCAGCCGCATGCAGTGCGTGGAAAAAATAGGCGAGACTTCGAATCTCTGAACTCTCCGCGCCTGAGCTGCGCGTATCACCCGCGCGAACCACGGCGCTCATGCTGGCAGTCTGAAAGCCCTGACTTGTTAACATGCAATCAAACTGAAAATCCACGCGTGTCGCGGTCAAGACACGCGCGTCACGCTCCCAGTCTGAAACAGGCTTGACTGTTGATCTGAAGCAAAAGTCAGAAAACAGACATCCAAGTACATGCATAGGTTAGTGTGTATTATAGTCAGTGTCAAACTCCTGTCATGACTTTAAATACTTCACAGATATTCTTCTTATCTTCTTACAGTTGCTAACTTGTTAGGAGGCTGCTCATGGACCTGATCTAGACAGCATGCAAGGAGAAGAGATGAAGACACTGTCAAAGCTATGATAAAGTACCTGTTCATCCACAAGGCTCACAGGGTGGTATTTTATTTCACAGTGTACATAAAGGAATAAGAATTACATTTACAGTAATCTAATTAACTCCTTTATCTTGTTAACATTTAAGACTTCATAGTGATATTAAACTCATTAATCCATTCAGTTCAGATCATTACATGCTGATCTGTTGCTTGTATGGCCAAAGTCTTTACTCTTTCTGCATCTTCATGTCTAGCTCTGAATCCAATGCTGTACAACAACAATTACAGAGGAAAGGCAGCCTTCTGCACTAAAAGTAATTTGTGAATAAAAGCACAAGACCAACTTTAAAATAAATCAGTATAATGGCTTAATTGGTGATTCTCTGCTGAGAGATCTTCTTGTGAAAGAACAGTTATTTTGAAAGCTTAAACCGACCAGCACTAGGAACAAAGACATTTTTACATGAAAAATATAACATTTATAAAACATTAAACCACCTTAGTGGAGTGGGCAAACCTTGGTCTGGAGATTTCCTCAGTCTGTCTCCATTCCTTGGACGTACTGTATGTGAGCCAAACACAAGGAACCTCTGGTGCTGGATGATCTGAAATTTAAATAAAGTTTCAGAACCTCACAAACTCAGACAGTAAATTTAGATCATTGTAAAGTGTAGCTAGCCAATATCAGACAAAAACAAGCAGCAAAAATGTTAGCATTTACCATTTCTTATAATCCTTTCCAATTTCTTTCCATTATGCAGCAAAACACAGAACAATGAAGGCCAAGCAGAGTAAATGAGATGTGGCCAAAAATCAGTACGATTATTCTGTATGCTTGGATTGGCACAAAAATTTGTGGGGTGTCCTGTCCTGATTTCTGGTTAGAAGCAATCTAGATACAATAGATGCAATATAGCAAAACATTTGATGGAAGTGTTTTGATAAGCAACAGCCAGTGAACAAATAAGGAACTCTTCTGTTCTTAGAGCAAAATTCTAAAAAGATAAACACAGGTTATTTTACATATGCAGCCCTTATAATGCAGAGAAAACAAATGCATTAATACTATTACTATTTGATGAGAATATTTAATGGTGCTGTGAAAAGATTTTTATATAGATTCAGTCAGTGCTTTAACAGTACAAATCTGAGTAATAAAAACAAATTCAGGCTGCAGCTTAAACTAATTTATGGGCATGAAGTCCAATAATCCAACTGTGAGAGAAGATCCATCAAACTTCTCTTATGGAAGTCATGATCCATAAACTGACATATGAACTACCCATATGTAAACCAAATGAACAAGCAGCAGTCATGGAGGACATTACTGTTTCAAATACAAGTTTACGCTAGTAAGTTATTTTAAAAAATATTGACAGCTTTACATACCGCTTCATAATCACATGTGCTCTATGAATTATTTAATTGTTCTAATAATATAGAGAGTAAAACAACTGAGAACAGTGTGTAATCCAGTGCAGGTGTTCATTTTACATCTACAAGAAAAAATTAAATTTTCACTGGGAGATCTTCAAATTGACTTACTAAAGCAACTTTCACTGCAGTACACACCCCTTCACAGATACCTGACGCCTCACAGACACAGACTTGTTGTCTAAGACTTCTCACCCGTACATGGTTGGAGACCAGGGGTGCAGGCTTTTTATTCAGACTCACAAATCTGAACACTGAAGGTACAGGACAACCCTAAAGATAAAAATGAAGAAAAAAGTCATAAGCAAGGAAGTCTACCATATCTACACAAGACAAATGAACATCTTTACATTTTCATACAGGTATTCATTGTTCATAGGACTGGATTATTAACCGGTTAAAGGTAGCAGCAGTGACTGTTTTAACAGTAAAGTGACCTGTACTAACAATTACCTTCAAATCTTTGATATATTTACATTATGAACCTCATGGCTCTCAGGTACACTGAGACATAACTCCTTGGAGGAAGGCCCATGGTAAGCTTTCTGTAAGAAAGATTGATATCTATACCAACATTTTTGGGCAACAGTCTACAAGACAACAGAGACAGGTATTATGTACAACATCTATAAAAGGATTAAGACTAACGCTATATGTGCAAGCATAATAAGTTAGCTGACAACAAAAAAGTGTTGTTCCTATGTTTTCAACCAAACATTACAATGGTTTTGCTTCAGTGCAGCAGTAGAAAAAGCAAATACTGAAACATTTATGTTACAATATCTTACAGTATGTACATGTTTATTTTAGATAGCTAACTTTGAAGCTATAATTCATAAAAAAAATTAAACACTTTCAAAATCAATTCAGTGTTTTTCTCTTACCTTTGGTTCTCAGTGATTACCCACTGAACTAGAGATATGAGCAGGGCTCTCTGCTATGATGTTAAAGTTTGATGGCCGGTGGTCTTGAGGGGAGCCCTGAAAGCCATCCAAACACATCTGGTTCTGCAAGACAAAAACTTAACTAAGAAATGGTTTGAAGCAGGCTAATATTTACAAAAAATATTTTTTAATATAACTGTTTATATATTCTGATCATGTCTAGTCAGCATCCTTGCATCCTTTGTGAATCATGCAGCCACACTAACAATACTCATAGACTTGTTTATTGTAGAAATAATACCAACAATAGCTTGTATACATCTAAATCTTATTTTTTTATACTTTTGTCGGTTTATTTTTATTTTTTATCTTCAATGTTTAATTCCTGTACATTGAGAGCAAAATTAACCAGTCACATTCCTTGTTGTGTAGGCATACTTGGCCAATTCAGCTAATTCTGAATAACCAAATTAAGTATTTATCTGATATGCTGATTGTTTGTGCATATTAACAGTAAACCTTACCTCCACCACATGAGTCCAGCCCCCTTGGAGTCCTGTGAAGGGTTTTCTCCAGGATTTGTTCCTTTCCGTCCTCAGCTGCTCTCTGTTTTGAAGAGAAAAATCTTGTGAGGCTGACTTGTCAAAACTGATGAGAAATAAAGGAAAAGTAACGAATGACCACTTAGGTCTCTGAAACTCCACTGGTGTAGTGTCATTTTATATAATCTTAAAGATTGTAGTAAGAAGAACTTAATCAACATTACCAGTATTTTTAAAAGAGGTGTGCTTTTATGTAAGATACCAATCCCTGTATAACAAATATGGCTGTTGCTGAAATGAGCCTTTCACCATAATTTAAAAATTCAATCAATCTATTCATATGTGTCCTCAATAACCTTGTAACACCTGCATAGAGTTTTTACATAGATGTTTGCCTCTAGCCTAAATGTTCCAAGGTTTTCCTCTTCAGCCATCTTCATGCTCAATTTTAAAATTAAGGATATCAAGAATTCCCAGACTGGAGGAACTGATGATGTTATAGAATTCCTTGATGCAGATTTTGCAGCGGTGGTTTTACGTATATTTGAGGACCTTTAAATGAAATGCAGCGTCCGTCACAATAAAGTGTCCGGGCACACATGGGGGTCCGACCAGTGGACATTTAAACGTTTAATTAGTGAAAAACTAATGGACAGTATTCATGGTCATTAGTAATACTCCACTTTACACTCAGTCTGTATCAACAGAGTTTCTTAGCTTGAATTGATAGAAAAACGGCCATGCAGATACTCTTATTACTCTTTCGGATGATAATAGTGATCTCATTAGCCTGACTTTTTCTGCTGCCCTGGTACTTAAACCACGCTAGTGAAGCACAGAAAGGCGTTCATGTAAACATTTAAAATAACATGCAGAATCATAACGACCATGATACTTACATGCATGACGCCCTGCAGAGACAGGAAGCTGACGGAGAAGCAGACTCTGTGCTCCGTTCTCATCGTAACACTCGCTGAGAATTATGGGAGGTAATAATTACCGTAATAACAGTTTAAAGGGAAGCTAAAAATTGCAAATACAGGCCATTTTACAATGTTACAATGTCATTTTCCTGGAAAATAAGTCTAAAAAGAACACAAGGTGACAGGAAAAAAGCGGAGAGAGTTTCAATGAAATCTTACAGTACGAACAACACATCGACATGTAAAAAAACGATTATAAATTCTGAAATCGTAACAATGTATGATCGTATGACGACGTAATGAAAGCAAAATTAAAAACAAAAGCAACCCGATGAATTATCGTTAATACATACCAAGTTATTACGCTTTATGAGTGGATTAAAAACCCAATATAGCTTCTTTCCTGCTCTTGAAGAAAACGTGATGTCAGCACGAAAGATGCTGCCTATTCAAATGAATGGGATTTAGTTCAACACGAGAAAAAGCAGAAATTCGTGTCCATGGACACGACTCAATAGATTAAACTTCGTGAGTATTTCACGTATTTTTGTGAGACTGGGTTGAAATACAGCTGTTACATTTACTCTGCTCTTCAGTGACGTTTAGAGTTTACAGTGGGAGAAGAAAACAAGAACATGGGGAGAGTCAGGGTTTATCTCACTCAGTCAGCACCACATTTATTTTAGTTTCACTGCTCTGCAGACGTTTATGAGAAAGAACAGGAGTGTTCAAATCACAGCAACAGAAAACTCTACACAGCATAGACTGACCTCATATACTCAGGATGTGGTGAAAGAATGGAGCATGGTCCTGACTTTAACACCTTCAGCACATAGATGAAGTAAACATCAGTCACTGTCTCTGTCAGTCTCCAGATCCTCTGCTGGGGTTCACTGGTTCTACTGATCATTAGTCAGATCTTTTTAATGTTATTCAGTTTTATTTTGAAGGGGCAGCTTTCAGAGACTCTCATCTAGAAAGGAAAAGGATGATGGAATAAAGTAGACTAGAGATAAAGCAGCTGGGTCTTGGTAGGTGAAGCATCAGTCTGTGCTGCTGCTGTGACTCATGGAGGGTTAGAGGATTTCTCCTCCTTCATGGCTCTAACACATCAGTCAGAATGATCTGGGAGGGGGAGAAGACCCTGGGACCCACATCTGAAATCCTGCTAGGACAGTGGTGTAGTAGAGGCTGTAGCGCTCCATTCTAGTCATTTCTAAGTTTGCAGGAAAGAAAAAGTCTGAACCTTTGAAGTTTTCTGCTTTTCTGCATTAATGATCATCAAATGTGTCCTGATCTGTTTCTAAGTCACAAGTTCAGACAAACACAATGAGTTTAAGCTAAAACCACAGAAATAATCAATATATTTACAGTCTCTACTGAGCATTAAACATCCACAGTGCTGCTGGAAAAGGACTGAACCCTGGATTTAGTCACTGGTTGGTCCTCCTTAGGGGGCAGAACAGAGACTCAGGAGGTCCCAAACATTTCTGTCCCTAAAGTCAGAGAGCTGAAAGTTAGATCTGTGTCACACTGAGAGTTAATGGTTAATGATCACACTTTAGAAAATACAGGAACATGTCTGTGTTCAGATCCTGAACACAGATTTAGAGATATTTAGCAGATTTATAGAGGAGGATTCAAACAGGACTGTGGCCTCACTAAGGATCTTTCTATCAGCCTCAGTTATCACCTGGTACCAGATCTGACTCTATTAACCAAGATTAAATGACTGATTTATCCACCACAGTAAATCTAATGATCAGGTCTGTAGAAAGAAAGCTGCTGGTAAATAATCTACTGGTTTATTCAGATATTTAGGAGTAAATGTTCAGAATCCTCTAAAGCAGCGTTACCCAACCAGAGAGACAAACTGTTGAAGAATAAAACAGCAAGAGCCACAGTCTAAGAGGTGAAAAGTGGAGAAAATGTGTTAAAGTGGCAAAATAGGCATTAATTTGCAAAAAAAAAAGTGTAAAAACATGGGAGAAAAATTGACATAAATGGATAACAAAAAAATGAGTTACAGGTGGCAAAAGTGGTCAAAAAACAGAAAAATGACTTTAATGGGCAGAAAGCAGCAAGAGTGGTGAAATGGGGGAAAAAGTGGCTTCAATGGAAAAAGGCTGGCCTTAATGGGCGAGAAGTGGAAAAAATTTAAAAAGGAAGGGGGGAAATCTGAAAATAGCACAAAGCAGGTTAAAGAGGCAAAAAATGGTAAATAACGGGGCCAAAGACAGGATTAAGACAACAAAAATTGGCTTAAAAAGCAGCAAAAATGATTAAAAGTGGTAAAAAAAGGGGGAAAAGTGAATAAAAATGGAAAAAAGGATTAAAAGTTGCAAATAAATGGTCAAAATGGGTAAAAAAAAAAAGTGGTAAAAAGGTGTTATTTTAATGAAAAAAGGTAGCTTAACTGGGTGAAAAATGCCAAAAATGGGTTGTAATGATTTTAAAAGAGGCTCTGCTGGTTTTACAGCAGGCTGTGAGGTCAATCAGCTGTCAGACTGATGCTGTAAGAAAAACCCCTAACCAGTCTGTACTTCCTCTTCCTCTCTCCTCCTCTCCTTCAGTTTACCTCTGGGTTAAACTGAGAAGCGAGCAACGACGATAAAGGAAACCAGTCTGACATGAGAAGGACCTGATGGTTCATCTAAATCTCTGACACTGTCGGAGTTTTATCTCAGACTACCTTAGACCATCTGTCCTCTGTCTGCCTGTCTGGATAGAGGTAGAACCAGAGAGGTAGAACCAGAGAGGAAGAACCAGAGATGAAGAACCAGAAAGGAAGACCCAGAGAGGAAGAACCAGAGAGGAAGAACCAGAGATGAAGAACCAGAAAGGAAGACCCAGAGAGGTAGAACCAGAGAGGTAGAACCAGAGAGGTAGAACCAGAGAGGTAGAACCAGAGAGGTAGAACCAGAAAGGAAGACCCAGAGAGGAAGAACCAGAGAGGTAGAACCAGAAAGGAAGACCCAGAGAGGAAGAACCAGAGAGGTAGAACCAGAGAGGTAGAACCAGAGAGGTAGAACCAGAGAGGAAGAACCAGAGATGAAGAACCAGAAAGGAAGACCCAGAGAGGAAGAACCAGAGAGGTAGAACCAGAGAGGTAGTGGGAGGACTAGTCTTAGTGCCTCGACCACACATACTACTAGGATCCGTCATCCTCCATGTGGGACAGCCTAAAACCAGAAGAGCCTAGACCAGGGTTAACATTCTTATCTTATTGTGGAAGTGAACGGAAACGCCCTCATGCACACGGAACGAGTCTTTCTCCTCTTGTTACGAGGTACGTCAGTTTTTCACTCTCTTCATATTTTCTCTAAACTAGTTCTCTAGTAAACATTAAACATAGTTAAAGTGGTTTATTTTGGTCTTAATGCTGAAACTCTCTCAGAGGAAGTCAGTCATGTTCCAGAAAGTTCCATAAAGAAACAATGGTGGTAGACGGCTCTTGTCCCTGCGCTGCAGGACAGAAATATTTAGAAAATCTTTCATTCCATCAGCAATAAGACTTTATAATTCTACCGTAAACAGATGAGAGAGACTCCAGACAAATGAATTCCCCTTCGGGGATAAATAAAGTTATTGTATTGTGTTGTAAACGTCGTAGATGATCAGGTTCTGATCCTGAATTATAGTAATGGCGACGTCTTCTTGGTCCTGAATCTGAAGCCTGCTACAGTTAAATGGTTATGGTGGGTAATTATTGTCAGAGTTCTTCTTTGCACAGTGGTTGTTAATGTGACTGATGATGAGGAGTCTGCATGTGATGAAGATCAGCAGTGTTTGCATTCAGAGAGAGGGGGTGGGGGGAATTTTTGCTCCTAATGTTGCTTGTAGTCATCTTTGTGTTTAGAGTTTGTAGTTTTTTTGACCTGAGACTGTGGGGTCCAGCGTAAAACCAGGCCTGGATTTGTTTTTTTGTGGTTTGTACTGCATTGGACTGAACTGTTTTCTTCTGAAAACCTGAACCAACTTTGTTCTGAACTAACTGACCTGTTTGCTGCTAACATATGTCAGAAACTCCTCTCTGCTCTTCTGTTTATTTCCTCATGTGTATCAGAGTCATTAGAGTTTACCGCATGCTCACTGCTTTTGTTCATTGTTGTTTTTCTGTGCAGGTTAGAAAATATCAATACTAGCAGTCATTTCTGCATTAGTTTCTTAACTTCAGACTCTCACTGGTGTCCTCTTTAAGGCTGTGTTTATATGACGTTTCCTGGTGAGAACAAAAAAATCTTTTGCTGTGTTTTGGTCGTCTGTTTAAACGAGAACGTGTTCTAAGGACTGCAGTCACACCATCCAGGCTTTAAATTCTGTTGCACACATAGACTAAATTTTACGGCTGTTTCTGTGATGCGTTCAGTGGCATCGCGGAAATTCGGGTTCTCTTGGCCATGCATCACTGAATGGAAATTAGGGCTGGGCAATTAATCACAATTTAGATTAAATCGCAATATGGCCTGCTGCAATTTACAAATTGCAGAAGTTGCAACTTGAAATATGTCAAAATAGCACTTTAATACATTCATTTTTGCATCAGCAGCTTTACTAGCTTCACTTCCTCCACCCCAGCCTCCTCCTTTATAGACTAAAGCTCCACCTCCTCCACCCCAGCCTCCTCCTTTATAGACTAAAGCTTCACCTCCTCCACCCCAGCCTCCTCCTTTATAGACTTAAGCTTCACCTCCTCCACCCCAGCCTCCTCCTTTATAGACTAAAGCTTCACCTCCTCCACCCCAGCCTCCTCCTTTATAAACTAAAGCTTCACCTCCTCCACCCCAGCCTCCTCCTTTATAAACTAAAGCTTCACCTCCTCCACCCCAGCCTCCTCCTTTATAAACTAAAGCTTTACCTCCTCCACCCCAGCCTCCTCCTTTAAAGCATAATGCTTCACCTCCTCCACCCCAGCCTCCTCCTTTATAAACTAAAGCTTCACCTCCTCCACCCCAGCCTCCTCCTTTATAGACTAAAGCTTCACCTCCTCCACCCCAGCCTCCTCCTTTATAGACTAAAGCTTCACCTCCTCCACCCCAGCCTCCTCCTTTATAGACTAAAGCTTCACCACCTCCACCCCAGACTCCTCCTTTATGGACTAAAGCTCCACCTCCTCCACCCCAGCCTCCTCCTTTATAGACTAAAGCTTCACCTCCTCCACCCCAGCCTCCTCCTTTAAAGCATAATGCTTCACCTCCTCCACCCCAGCCTCCTCCTTTATAGACTAAAGCTTCACCTCCTCCACCCCAGCCTCCTCCTTTATAGACTAAAGCTTCACCTCCTCCACCCCAGCCTCCTCCTTTATAGACTAAAGCTTCACCTCCTCCACCCCAGCCTCCTCCTTTATAAACTAAAGCTTCACCCCCTCCACCCCAGCCTCCTCCTTTATAAACTAAAGCTTCACCTCCTCCACCCCAGCCTCCTCCTTTATAAACTAAAGCTTCTCCTCCTCCACCCCAGCCTCCTCCTTTAAAGCATAATGCTTCACCTCCTCCACCCCAGCCTCCTCCTTTATAGACTAAAGCTTCACCTCCTCCACCCCAGCCTCCTCCTTTATAAACTAAAGCTTCACCTCCTCCACCCCAGCCTCCTCCTTTATAGACTAAAGCTTCACCTCCTCCACCCCAGCCTCCTCCTTTATAGACTAAAGCTTCACCTCCTCCACCCCAGCCTCCTCCTTTATAAACTAAAGCTTCACCCCCTCCACCCCAGCCTCCTCCTTTATAAACTAAAGCTTCTCCTCCTCCACCCCAGCCTCCTCCTTTAAAGCATAATGCTTCACCTCCTCCACCCCAGCCTCCTCCTTTATAGACTAAAGTCTATAAAGGAGGAGGCTAATTTCATTTTTTCAATACACATTGTCATTTATGTATCTATCCATATAGGGGTTTTAACATGCACTCCCTGGAAAGTCAAAGCCTCGTTAGAGCATCTTTAGAGCAGAGCCTTCTCTGCCAAGTAAAACTGTAGGCTATATCCATTTTGCAGTGAAATGGTAAAATGTATGAGTGTTCCTGACTGAAGGTAGGTTATAATATTGATTTATTGCTTGAATTTGTTGAAAAATGTATAAGTTGAGTAATCTAATAATAACCGCATATTTAATTGCAATAGCAATATTAGGGGAAAAAAATTGCAATTTGATTATTTTTGCAAATTGTTCAGCCCTAAGGGAAATCAAATCTTTACTGTCTTGACAGTCCCTGTTAATTTTCGAAACATGTCAAAATGTATCAGACAGTTAATGTTCAATTGAATTTTAGACAGTTTGACAGTAGCATTACTGATTTACAGCATGCCAAAATCAGACTTCTGAAGCTCAATCACCGAAAACAGCAGATATTGAAATATTCATAACAAATCAACTTAAATCATAAGGTCCATCAGAATATTTAAGGTACACTCCCAGGAACATCTGTGCTGATTTTCAGATAATTTGACTGTAGCATTGTTGATTTAGAGCACTCCAAAATCAGGCTTGTGAGGTCAAATTTACTAAACTGACAGATACATTGAATAAATCCTACTAAATCAACTTAAAAGTATGATCTATAAGGTCCAACAGAATATTTTATGGTGGCTTCCCTTCATGGCTGAAACTGAAACTAAATTTAAGATCACACCCTTACAAAGAGTTCTAACCAGCCCTGGTTTGGGTTAGGATGCAGAGAACAGCCATTTGAACAATCTGCAGTTAGTTAGCACTAAGAGGCAGCATACTCAGAGTCATCAGGTGAGAGGAGACCAGACTCTCCTCCATGAGCACCACAGTCTTCATCACATGATCATGAATCAGCAGAGCAGAGGCAGCTCTAGTCCTGCAGCTTTAACCGTCACAACTGATTTTATTCTTCTTTCTGTGTTTGACCCCCTTCTTATCTAGTCCCCCACCTCTACATGAGGCTGACTCTGTCAGGATAGCAGACTCAGGAGGGAGACTTTGTCATCAGGGTCTTTTTTAGAGGAGGGATGCAGAGATGTCTGCAGAGTCTGGATGTTGGTCATTATTTAAAAGTTTATTTTAGATTTACATTACAGATGCATGAAACTCCTGCAGCTCTGTCTCCTTCAGAGTGCAGCAGACAGACACTAAAGTCTGCTAATAAATCATTCCCTGACACCTTTATGGATAAAAATCAAAATTGTATTAAATAAGACTTTTTGGTTTCCTGGTTCAGGTTTAGATGAGCTCATTTGGTCCTTCTCCCTGGTCTAAAACAGAGCTGATGTAACTCTGTTATTATACTGCAGATGAACAGGCTGCTGCTATCAAACTATGAGCTCTGCTTTAAGGCTCTGTTAGAAGATAGATATAACTGTCTAAAATGTTCCTGATGAACTAAAATAGACTAAAAACACAAAAGAGGACACAGAACAGAATCATCATTTTATTGTGATGAATGCAGGGAGATAGAGAGTGTTAGGTGTGTGAAATATCAGGGACAAACCTTCAGATTCTTCTGATTGGCTGCTCAAAGGATGGCAGAAAGAAGCCACACTGAACTGGACAAGAGCTTTTATTTAGGTAGAAGAGTTTAAAATACAGCATCTAGGAGTACAAATGGCAGTTAACACATGTTTAATCAGTGTGAGGGTTATGTGGGGGTCCTTGGAGGGGTATCCTGTACGAGGTCCCTAGCCCTGAAAAGTTTGAGAACCTCTGCTGCGGAGGACATTTATGAGAGAAAAAAGGAGAAGCTGAACAGAGAGGATGGAAAGTTAGTGGGAGGTAGAGGGTAAAGGTCAGCTGTTTGATTAGAGCTGGGATGATGAGGTCACTGTTCAGCCCTCTGGAGGAGTCATGGAGACAGCTGAATAAAACTCAGACTAAGGAGGTTCTCAGCCCTGGAGGCGTGCTGGCTATCAGCTGTTCATGTTCTGGACGGTGGAGGAGGGAAATATTAAAGACTGCTGGGTTAGAGAATCACTTCACTGAGAGCTTTTCTTTTCTGCAGAGCTCAAGTTCAACGTTCTGTGTTAGTCTAACTGAATAGACCTCTTATCATAAGTAATAAAGTCATAAACAGATGTAGAACTTCTCCACCCTCAGCTCTGTTTGAGCCGGACTACAGGGATATAAACTGATTTAAGACAGGGAGAATTCAAAAGTGAAACAAAAGCTACTCTGTTATCACTGTCTAGATAAAGATCATGATGAAGCTGATGAACTAGAGAAATGCTGGCATGAATGAGGAATGATGAGGGTGATGATAGAGGGACTACAGTCTGGTGGACAGGTCTCTCCATGGAGCCCGATGGTTCTGTTAAGCCATGTTTCCATCAGGGGGTTTGATTCAGTACGGTTTGGTATGGTTTGATATGGTTTGGTACGCTGAACCCCAGAATAGTTTGCACTGGGGGCCAAAAAGTGGGATGGTGCAGGTCAGTTTTTTGGGAAGCTTTCCGACTTTTGCTCTATGGAAACACACACAAAAAAAAATGCATGCCATTCTGCACCGAACTGAGCCAGACCGCTTGGTGGAAACAACCTGTCTGTGTCAGAGCTCTGTGTTCTTCAGATTGATAGCATTAATAACCCTCAGTTTTATTATCAGCTCTTATCAGGAACACTAGAGTCAAAGCCCAGCCCTACTAACAATCATCTCTCTGAGTTCTCTCCAGCTCCTCTATAAAACCAACTTCAACTCAAACATGCTGGTTCCATTAATGACAGCTGAGGTTTACTTTTGGACTCGTTTGACAGGGAGGGGTGCGTTTAGGAGCCAGAGAGTGTAGGAGAAACCAGACTCTACATGACTCTGCTGCAGGGTTAATGAGGCCATGTGTGCTTTGCCCTCTGTTCATCATATTTTATACTTTATATAACAGAATCTGATACCTTATAAAAACAACCTGATAAATCCCTCTGTAATCAGGAGTCCAGGGGTCCACAGGGACTGTTTAAATCATCATTTTATTTCCTCTGAACCCCTGATTTACATTCTAGATACTCGTCTTAGTCTCTGACAGTCATTATAAACATCAGACTCATATCTGAGACTCAAGTGACTTTACCTTTAGAGCCCAGAGAATCTCCCTGTAAAAACTGTAGAAAAGTCTGTGTGTTCATGTAGAAACCTGATTAAACATATCTCTATAGTTCATGTAGATAGATGCATCACAGTTCCTTTTTCTATGCTCTATTTCTCACATGTAAATGATTCATCAACATCAGTATAATAATTCCAGTGGACCTTAAACCAGACTGAACTCTGAGCTCAGACTATCTCAGACTAGCTGTGTGTTCTCTGAGAGGACGGTGAAGGAGATGGAAATGCTGAATAAAGATCAGGTTGAATATCTGCTGTTTCTGTGATGGATCCTGCAGGAGAACTCAAACATGTTTGTACCACATTTTCTCTGATTATTCAGGGGAGTTGTGGTTTTATGTGAATTCTTCTGGGTTTATTGATTGTTGAAGGTCATGACCCTTCAAACCTCCATGATAGATTTATTTATTAATCTGTCACTCTGATGTGGACCTACAGGCTCTCACATAGAGCATGAAGTTAAAATAAGCCATGTGTTCTAACCTGACGTGTACCAAGGTTGTTAGAAACATGTTAAATTAAGGGTTCCTTTACTCTGGTGGCCTGGGCCCTGATCTGAGAACACTTGACCCCAGAGTCTGGTTGATTTGATCAGTGTGAACCGTACTTATTCCAGCCTCACACCTAAACACTTTCACATGATTTCAGAGTCAGACTAAATCCCACAGTCAGAGTAAAATCCTGAGAGTGTTGCTGAAGTTGATATCAGTTGTCAGGATTAAGACGGTCATAAAACTAGATCTAACCAGTTTAAGGCGGTCTCTGTTCAGTCGTGGTGTGGAGATAAAATCAAACTTGTTAGGTGTTGTTCTGAGTCTTTAGTCCGGTTTTATGCAGACAGTGTTCTCAGTGACATGACTGTCATCATCTACCAATGGGAGCCAGTGTTGAGAGTTAGCACGTTAAAACAGTTAACCTTTCAAAACATGAACATGAGTGCAGGTCGGTCTGAAGCTGTCAGATCTCTGCATCCTGTCTGCTGCAACCACCTTCTTCAACCCCACCAGAGATTTTCTCTGGGTTCCAGTCAGGAGACTGATGGCCATTCTAGAATCTTCCAGGACTTCCTCTGGGACCAAGACTTTACTGAGTTTTAGGGTATTCTTGGACCATGGTCCTGTTGGAAGGTTCAATGACACCCAAGCTTCAGTTTCCTCACAGACAGCATGACGTTTCCTCCTAGGATTTCCTGATCCTTTAGTGAATCCATCTCACTCTCCACACGCTGCAGGAGGATGCCAAGCAGCCCCAGAGCATCCCTGAGCCACCGCCATGGCTCGTCAGCAAACGCCTCTGTCTAGACATTTGCTGATCTGTGTACCCATTTACAAAGGAGAGAGGATAGTGAGGCTGAAGGTGAATGGTCATGTCTAATACAGTCTTTCTTTCTGTTCCCAGATGCTGTCGTTGTTTTGGACCACAATAATCTCGTCATTCTAAATCTGAGTGATGTGACATCTTCTCTCCATGAAAACCAGGTCCTGATCTACATAATGACGCTGATAAATGAACCGTGGTCCATTATGTTGTTGATGGTAAGTCATGTTCTTATGCATGAATTTTCCTGGCAGGGAAACAGTGCAGACATCATAATTTCCCCTCATCAGTTCTGTCTTTGTCATCTTCCTCCACAGGAACTAAACATGTTTTATATCTGCTTAAAGAGAAGAGCAGATTTGGTTATTCCTCTGTAGGCAGAGTGTAAATACAGGCAGAGTGTAAATACAGTCAGTGTAGGCTGTTCTCACACATGCTTTAACCTTTCCTTTCACTGGTTAAGTAGGGGCGGACAGACAGAGTGTGAAAATTCATACATCTTATTTGCAAACAGTTTCCACATAAAGATTACAAAAACATAAGACCATATTTGTCAAAATAAAAACCACTGAAACTTTCTCAGCCTCCTACTGATGTTACTGTTTCTGATATTTCTAGTTCTTTCTGCAGATCTTCATGATGAACGCATTGTTAGGTCGAACCCTCACCTGCCATCGGACGGAGTATTTGTTTGGGAATGAGTGCTGTCCCATGTGTCCTGTTGGTAAGATCCTCAATCTTCCTTATTCTGGGTTTAAACCCAAGTGCTCAGGTATCTCAGGGTCTTGTTCTCGCTGGAACAAAGAGGGGAACTGAGATCCTCCAGGAGGGTGTTTGGGCTCAGTCTCAGAGAGAGAGAGAGGAGGAGGTCAGAGCAGAGCAGCTGCTGCTTCACTTTGAAAGATGGTCTTCACTTTGAGGTTATCTGATCAGGATCCTCCTGGTGGAGACCCCAGGGTAGACCCAGAACTCTCTCGAGGGATTATCCATCTGACCTGGGAACGCCTCCGGACCCCCCAGGAGGAGCTGGAATGATCCAGCGCTGGAAAAACAGAAGAAAATGGAAGAAAATGATTGGATTAATGGATGGATTGTCTGCAGCTTTGTTCTTTTTTTTCTCAGTTGCAGCGCTGAAGTTTAAAGGTCACATATTTTACCCTTTAGGACAAGCTTATATCGGTCTCAGAGGTCCCAAAAACATGCCTGTGAAGTTTGTTGCTGTAAAAACACTCCAGTATTGGATTTTATGTCTAAAACCCCCCTCTGTTTCAGTCCTGCTCAGAACAAACTGTTTATGTGTCTGTGGCTTTAAATGTTACTGAGCTGTCTGACTCCGCCCCTGACCACACCCCTCTCCAGAAATGGATGGGGCTCTCCTGATCCCCCTCTCAGCTGGCAGCTAATGATAAACCTGGATCAGAACCAGACTGATGATAAACCTGGATCTGAACCAGACTGATGATAAACCTGGATCAGAACCACACTGATGATAAACCTGGATCAGAACCAGACTGATGATAAACCTGGATCTGGACTGACGTCTGCTGAAGCTGTGATGGGTCTAAAAGAGTTAGAGGGGAGAAGCAGAGAGAAACTGAGCAGATCAGGATAAATTCATGGCTGTCCAGAATTCTCATCATCTTAAACTCATTATCTCATGAATTGTTTGTTTGTTTTTACAGGAAACAGGGTAAAAACAGACTGTGAGGAGGACAAAAGCACCTCGTGTCAGCCGTGCTCTGAGGGAACCTTCATGAACAAGCTGAACGGATTAAAGTCATGCTTGCCCTGTTCGTGGTGTGAAGCAGGTACATTCTAGGGCAGAGCAGTGATATTGTGATGGCTTTTCTCTCTGGGGTTTCTGTTAGAGCGTTATAAGTGGTTCCAAAAGGGGGCGAGGGTTTCTCTGTTTGTAGGACCTTAGGCTAGGACCTATAGAAACATCAGTCAGACTCGGTCTGTTTGCTGCTGAGGAGCCCTTGAGCCAATCAGAATCATCCAGTGCCAGTTGGAGGATTTTGTTTGTGTGTAGTCCAGTAATGACACTCACATGTTCAAATAAGTTCAGTTATGAATCACTGAAACATCAATATTAACAGCAGTTTGCTCCACTTTTACTGTAAGACAGGGAGAAAAGGAGTTAACCCTTTATGAGCTACCATAGAAGGCAAAAACTAAATTTAATTGTGCTGAATTTGCAAAAAGACAGCATGTTAATAAAGATAAACTATTTCCAGTAGTGCAGTCAAATCTCTAAGTGTGCCTCTGAGCAAACACGTCTGCAGAGATGCTGGAACAATAACAAGCGTGACACATGACCTGCAAAATGTAATTCAAGGCCTTTTTTTTTTTTTAACCTAGAAATGTACAAAGATCACCCTGAGGCTAGCTAACAGCCACACGAGTCTCATCTGACTGCATGGGAATGATGAGACAGCATTTTTATTTTTTTATTTTATTTTACCAGGAAAACCTCACTAAGATCAAAAATCTCATTTACAAGAGTTTCCTGGCCAAGAAAGGCAGCAGCACAATGAACAGAGTTACAGACATGATATATATCAGTTATAAACACACATCAAACAAATCCCCAATCACAGAGCACAAAGTCACTGGTCAGAGCATCTACAACTTGAAGCATCATCCTCCAACGCCTTCAGTCTACTTTAAAAAAGATTTAAAGAGACCAGCTCCAAGACAGAGTCTCCTGCAGAAGATTCCAGGCTGCAGGAGACCTGAAACTCCTCTGACCCATTTCAAGACAGACTTTGGGAACAGAGAGCAAAAATAAGTCTTGTGACTGAGTCCCAGAGCGAAGACTGTAACTTCCAGAGCTTTTCACATGATTAAGATCACACAAGTATGATGGAAGCAGATTTAGTAAAGCCTTATAAATAAGGATGAGCCAATGATTTAGCCTACGCTTTGATGAAGGAGGCCAGCCAGCTCAATCATACAGAGTACAACGATGAGTTAAGGACTTAAGGTTGGTTATAAACCTCAGCGCTCCATGGATCACAGTATCCAGAGATTTAAGGCATCGAGAAGATGCATGCATTGTTTGTAAGAAGTGATATTTATTTTTTAATGTGATGCATCCTGACCTTTGTGAAGTGTTTTCTGGAAAAGATCCATCCATCCATCCATTTTCTATACCCCTTGTTCCGTTCCGGGTTGGGGGGGGGACTGGAGCCTTTCCCAGCTATCATTGGGTGAGAGGCGGGGTACACCCTGGACTGGTCACCAGTCAATCGCAGGGCTGACATATAGAGACAGACAACCAGGCACACCTACGGGCAATTTAGAGTGATTAAGTAACTTAATGAGCATGTTTTTGGTGGTGGGAGGAAGCCGGAGCACCGGGAGAGAACCCACCCTCTGGCAAAGATCATAATGCAGTTTACCGTACAGCTGTCATTTATTTCTTTAAATATTTTTTTCTGCTTTTATAAAAGCGTGCATTTTTATTTAGAGACAGGGAAGTCTTACTGAGAGCAAACATGCACACCATGGTTTATCAGCTTCCTGTGTTGTAACTGCAAACTTCACCCTTCCTGCCAAAGTGAAACCAAACTGTGTTTATGTCTTGCACAAGTCTTCCTCTGACCTCTGAAACCCAGACTAGAGTCTTTCTGATGATATCCTGTGAATTTAAGAACCAGAGAAGCTTTAAATGTTTCACATCTTGTACGTCTCATGAGCTGACAGCAGATCAGTCGTTAGGATTTGTGTAGAATAAAAACTTTAGCAGGACTCTCCTGGTGCAGGTCTGCAGGATCCTGTTTGGATTCATCCTGTGTCTGTAGCATGTTTAACAACTGTCCTTTAATACAAGCCTTTTTTTAACAGATTCTGGTCTTAAGATAAAGTCAGCGTGTACAGAATCATCAGATACAGTCTGTGAACCTCTGGAAGGATTTTACTGCATAGAGTCTGCAGAAGAAGGCTGCAGCCAAGCCAAGAAACACAAAAGCTGTGGACCAGGAGAATACATCAGAGAGAGAGGTTGGTTTCCTGTTTCCATTTGAGATTATTGTTGTTAAATTTGACAGGAAGCAGAAACCTCCTGCTCAAAGCTGCAGCGATAAATAAAAAAAAACAAAGTAAAACTCCAGTCACAGAGGTAGAGTTCATGATTATACAGCCATTATTCAGCTCTGACAGCTTCCATTTTCATTATAACACTGATGTGTGAAATATGACACCGTTTCTATGTGGAAAGACAAAAATTAAATTCATGCACTGAGATGCAAAAATTATTGATATGAGAAAAAATAGCTTTACAAAAATAGTAAAATCCATGAAAAAATGAGCATTAAATACTCTTAGGAATAAAGCATTTAGACATAAATCTGCCTTCTCCTGTTCTTGGGGACAAGGACAGTATCACAATGAAAATATCCCTGATGAGCTAAAACCAGAACAGTGCATGTAAATTCACTGAAAGACTTTGTCTGCAACCAAAAAGTGTATGATGTTTGTCGTGTTTGTCATAGATTTTATTTTTAGTGCCTGAGCACCGGTCTAGGGTTGATGAGGACCCTATTGTACCTGTATGGGTCTTTTGTCTGTCAGAAGAGTCTCTGATTTGGGGGCTTCATGCTCAAAAACTCACCAAACTTTACAGAAAATTGACCCACAGGGGCCCCAAACAGAGATAGGGGACTGGGTAAGAGCTACGTCCTCGAAAATCAGCACACATGTGTATCAGGATTAGACGAGAAAAACAGTCTCTTGGGGCGGTCCTCTAAAATGTACAGGAAGTGCACTACAAACAGCTAAAGGTCAAATTTTGCCAATTTTGGGTGATTGACAAGTTTCATATTTTAACGAACTAATCCGAGAGATTTCATCCGATTGACTTCAGAATTTCTTTACACATACTAGACAACATGGAGGTCTTAAGTTATGTGAACTGTGAGTTTTCACTGTAGAGCGGGGCCGTGACTGCCGCCCAAACTTTTACAACTTTTTTGTTCATTTTTTAGAGTGAAAATTCACCAATAATGCCTTATGACTTTTTATAGCTTATGTCAGTCATCACTAAACTTCACAAGGATGATCACACATTGATTCTAAGTACATTCAGCAATGCAAATGTTAACCATAAGGCAAATTGACCTTGACCTTTGACCTCCAAACTTTCCCATTCATCCTGGAGTCAGATTGGACTTTAAAAAAATCCCCCCAATCAGGGACTGGTCTTAGGAATATTTTTTAGATTTTTATTCACTCTTTGCCCTTATTTACACTTCAAATACACATCTTAATTTTCAGACATAAATGTCATTCTGAATGCACACCTAGAATGACTAAACCTTTACATCCGTTGGATCCTGACACTCCAGGCAGTTACCTGCCCTTGCCTTGTTTTTACTTTCCCTCTCCTGGAGATTAATGACCTGACTGAAGAACAAGCTGATCCTCTTACTGCCTACAGTAAACCTGAGTCTGAATGAAAGTGAAAGAAACTTGTGATTGTGATTGCACTCTTGGACAATGAAAAACACTGACCACTGACGCTGACCACTAGATTATACTGGAATTTTCTGCTCTGCAGCACACAGACTGCTTTCATGAGAGCTGGGTTGTTTGGGTTCATAGAGGATACAGTCAAAGGAGCAGCTGTTCTACTGAAAGAACCCTGCAGGTGTTTAAACAAAGCATAAACACCTGCTCTGTTTGACTCTGAGGGCTGTATGAAACCTTTACAAGCTTTAGGACCTCCTACTGAGCAAACTGGCACATCTGGTGGATGTGAAACTTACTTCACATCTTAAAACAATCCTTCCTGCAGTAAGTGGCGCATTAGCAAAAAATATGCAACGCTAATTCAAACACATTCAAATATGTAGAGGAGCAGACCCAGACCCTGTGAGATTTGATGCAAATCCGAAGTTTCATACAACAGTTACAGTGACTTCCTGTGAAACGGCGAGATAAAAAAATAGCTCACCAATTAAGAAATGGCCCAATTGTGCCACTTCCTGTTGCCAGTGGGAGGTGCTACATCAAAACGATGAAATTATCCTCTGAATATGTAGAGGGGCAGACCCTGATCCTACATGTGAAATATGAAAGTAATCTTACGTTTGGTATGAGTTTCACATACTTCCTGTCAAATTGGCGAGATATTGAAATGCTCGCTGTCGCCACTGAGACATCCTTTAATCTGTGTTGGGGCCAATTATCGAGGTCCTGTCAAAAACAGAGCTCAATAAGTTAAACACAATAAAAAGAAAGATACGACCCATTTTTGTCACTTCCTGTTACCAGTAGGGGGTGCTGTGATGAGATGTTTGAGCATGGTCAGTGTGAGATTGTTGTCTGCTAAGAAAGATGAGGAGGAAACACAGAAAATTGTTTACTAAAGTTATAATAGATTAATGTCATTTGGCACCATTTAAAATGCTTTATTTTGAAATTGAGATGAAGCTGGTGGACTTCCTGTTTGGGTTTGGGTCCAAGAGTCTCATGATGACACATATGCAGACCAAAAACCATAAACCTAGACTGAATGGCGTGCAGGGGCTGACTACTTAAAGGGAAAATTTAAAAATCAGAGGCAGAGATGTTCAATTTGCCAGATGGGGGCGCTGTGACAAATTAATGCTGTTGATGTATGAATGTGTTCAGGATCAATGTGTGATCATTCCTGTGAAGTCTGGTGATGACTGACAAAAGCACTAAAAAGTCAGAAGGCATTATTGGTGCTTGGGCTGTGGTTACGGCCCCACCCTACAGTGAAACTCCCAGTTCACACAACTTCAGACCTCCAGGTTGTCTAGTATGAGAAAAAAAATTCTGGAGTCAATCGGATGAAATCTCTCAGATTAGTTTCTTAAAATGTGAAACATGTGAATTACCAAAATACGCCCAAATTTGACCTTTAGCTGTTTGTAGTGCACTTCCTGTACATTTTAGAGGACGGCCCCATAAGACTTTTTTTCCCGTCTAATCCTGATACACATGTGCTGATTTTCATGCATGCAGCTCTTACCCAGTCCCCCATCTCATGTTTGCATGAGTCCACCAAAACACATTCATTTCCACTGGGGGAAACTTTTCTGTGAAGTTTGGTGAGTTTGTTAAAGCCCCCTGATGAACTATTGTTCTGACAGAAAATGACACATTAGGCTTCTCAGCAACCCTAGACCAGTACCCAGACCCTCATAAACATCTGTTAGGATAGGCAGTACCAGCGTAGTCTCTAACTGTGAAGGGACGTTCCACTTGGTATACCCCGTGGTGTCCTGTTTTAGTAATAAGGGTGTGAATGTGTGCAGGGAGTTCATCACTGAGTAACCACTCTGTTTTTCTGCAGGAACATCAACCACAGACACGCTCTGCTCTAAATGCTCTGCAGGAACATTCTCAGACGGGACGTTAACGTCATGTCAGACACACAGACAGTAAGTGGAGCTTTAAATCACACATGAACACAGCAGGAATTTCAGAGTAGGACAACTCAGGTTGTCTCCTGATAGACGATTCAAACCAAGAGAGAGAGGGCATCGACACTCTCGAGATGTTCTGATGGTTTCTATCTAAGCGTGGCCGCACCCTGGAGGGTTAAACTGTGAAAGTTAGAAACGTAGAGCAGAGCATGAGGACAGTTTCAGCTGATTTTTAACATTAATATCCTCTCAACCATTGGTCATCAACCAGTGGCCCTGGGGCCACATCAGGCCCCCACAGCTTCCAGTCTGGCCCCCAAAGATTCTTAAAGTCAGAAAATGCACATAGGAAATTATATGATATCTTTAAATACCTAAACAACCCCAAAAATTATAAATATTAAAACATTTTTATCAGTAAAGACTTCTGAGACCGATGTTGTCGTTCACGAGTAGAAGAGACACGTGTGATTTAACGTTTAATAACCTTTGAACCAGAAATCATAACTGCTTACTTGTTTTTCCTCTGAAAGGTCTCAATAAAACACAGACTGTTAACTTTTTATTAAAGATAAAAATCTGGATCATATGGCACCATTTCTGTTAGTTTTAAATTACAGTTTCTCACTACAGTTAAATATATATTTAAGGCAGTGTCCATTTAGGATTATTTAATGTGCATTTGTGTTTTTTTCTACTATTGTACCAAATTATTTATATTTGTACAAGGATGTTGATGATCTCTGTTTGTATGTCTGAATGTCATACCTCACTGTTCTAAATAAAATTTAAAAGTAAAAAAAAATAAAAATAATAATTAAAAAAAGGATAAAAATCTGCAGTTTTTAGTTTTATTTCTGGTAAATTTTGTCATTACACCGACAAAAATGTCCACTTCACAAAAACTGCAGTAAAATATTTTTAATCTTTTAAGTCAATCTTTTGAAAAAGCCTGAAATATACAAACCAAATATTAATTATATTTTGGGGGATTTAACCCTTTAAAGCCTGGTATGTTTACACAGTTCAGCTGTTTTTAACAGAACAAAAACAAAATAAAACACACACACCATTATCCAACATCAGCAGTGACACACACGTTTGTCAGTAGTAAGGCAGCGCTGCAGAAAACAGTACAAGTGTGAAATTTTCCCTCATGCTTTGAAGGGAAAAAGTAGCGCCATCTGGTGGACAAATGTAAAAACTACAACTTGAAATCTAGTCGTCCAAAATGAATTCTTAACATAAAGGAATGCTTTAGTTTATGTTCAGATAAATGTGGGATAAGGAATGGCTTTTCAGTGGTTTTAAACTGGAAATTTTTGGTCCTCAGGAACAAATGTGTCGTTGTTTGAGTAGTTTCCCTTTAAGCTAATTTAAGGAACTAGGATACATTCACTTTTTTAAAGTCGGTTTTCTTTGTCAAATTTGAGCTATTGTTATTCAACACAGCCTAAATGACTTCAAAATAAATAAAAAAGAATGGCACAAACTGTCCCTAGCACCCCTTAAGGGTTCAGACTTTTTGGAACTTTTAGATTCTCTTGTAAATTTCTGCCTTTTTAAACTTTGACTGTGATTTCCTGTAAATATCTGATTTTATAATCTCAAAAATTTCAAATTATTCCCCAAAAGTTTGTTGTTGTTTTTTTGTCCATAAATTTTTGTATTCTCTCTTTTCTCCATCTCTATGTTGGCCCAAATCCACCATCATACATTTAGTTTCTGATCATGGTTCTCAGAGAATAAACATCTAGTTTTGACCAGGTTAGAGCAGACAGGGTCCCATACCCCACCCTTGGATCTTTGGAGCCCCCTGGGGGTGCCTGGAGCCCAGGTTGGGAACCTCTAAACTAGAGAACTATGAAACATCTAACAGATTCCTCCAATCACTGACTGACTGTTCCTCTCTCTGCCTCAGTAAACATGTTTGTGGCTTCAGGGAGTATTGATCATGTTTTACATCCACTGATCATCAATATTGATCTTTATTTCCTGTAAAGTGATGAATCCGACTGAAGCCCAGTTAAAATATTAACACAAGCTCACACTGAAGTTTCTATCCAGCCCTGTGTGTGTCAGACTAGGACAGTGGAGGTGTGTACATTTATGG
The DNA here is from genome assembly GCF_018320785.1 of Cheilinus undulatus. Taxonomy (NCBI): domain Eukaryota; kingdom Metazoa; phylum Chordata; class Actinopteri; order Labriformes; family Labridae; genus Cheilinus; species Cheilinus undulatus. Next base: position 2,772,533 of record NC_054875.1, read on the forward strand.
GGCAGTGTGCTTCTATACACCCATCCTACAGCATTAAACGATGAAGAAGAGGAGGACAGCTCCGTGTTTATCCATGAATCATTGGTCTTATATCATAACTAAAGCTGGGCAGAGACTGGCGGGGGGATATCAGACCATGCCAGAGCGCCACAGTCTCAGTAACCAATGGAAACACTGATGTAGACGGCACAGTTATTTAGGCAAATTATTGTTTTCACCAAGACTGGAGTCAGGACGCTCTGGCTTAAAATCAGGTTTAAAATCATGTAGAGAGAGGCCAGCTAATTTGCCCCACCCACCGAGCATGTCATCACTGTTAAGATGGTCTATATATTTAATATTAACTATAATAACTGTCTCTTCATCATTACAGGTGTGAATCAGAGAATCGGGACCTCCTGAGAGCAGGAACTGACTCAGAAGATGCTGAATGTGGAGAACTACAGTCAGACGGGACGGTAGCTGTAGCTGTTGGTGTTGGTGGTGTTTTATGTCTAGCAGTCACAGCTGTAATGTTCTTCATAATAAAGAAGATAAAAACGAGTCCATATTCAGGTAATGAATCTCTATGATGGTAAAGAGTCATCTTGTTTTCTTATGATGATTCTGACATGACTTTATTTCTCATCTTCCAGTAAGGGAAAGAGAACCAATGAATGGCCACCAGGTATGTTTTCTGCTTCATGTTCAGTCAGTCCATTTACAGTTAAATAATAAAATCAAGTCTCTGTCTGAAATCACACTCTGGTTCCTTTATAATGCTCTATATCATGAGTATACTGTCTGAGTCCTGCACCCACGGGTACCAAATGGAGACCTGAGAAAATGTTCAGCTATGGGAGAAAATATAATTCTATCATTTTAGTGTTTAGTCAAAACTATCCAAGACCAAAACATGACAGAGACCAGAGTGAACCCAGACCAAGACCAGGACAAGACAAGGACTTTTCATGGTTCCAGACCAAGACTGTTCTGGAGTACTCCAAGTCCACTATATAGTCCACTATAGTCAGCTCACTGTGGAGGGAAAAGGGAGGAAGGACTGATTGTTGATTTCAGACTCAACCACTCACTGATCTTTGTTTTCCTTGAAGGGCGTGGCTTCAAACGGAGACGTACCTCCAGACATGGCGAGAGGAAACGGCCCAGTGTAACTGGCGAGTCAGAGTTTCTGTGAATGTTGTCTAACTGACTGAGGACACGTCTACACAAAAACAGGATCTTTAGACAGACGGCTGAGTTCACAGATCTGCACAAATCACTGAAAATGCAACACATGCATGCTCACAGCGTCTTCTTTCTACAGAGAGGTGAGGATAAACTCACAAACATGGATTAACACCAGTGTTAATGTGGACAGACAGAGAAGTGGGCTAGTTTCTACTAGTGAGACATGCTCCTTAGGTTATTGGTGACTCTAAATTGCCCGTAGGTGTGAGTGTGATCATGCCTGGTTGTCTGTCTCTATATGTCTCAGTGACCTAACCCCAGGATGACCTTATCCTGATCTAGAGAGGCTTTACTGTCAGAGTCAGAGCGTTGTGTTGGATTTTGAAGTTGACCTGGTTCCTTACATGATTTTTGTCTGTTTGGATCGATCTGCTGCACGTGGATCGACACGTTTTGCAGCATTGGTGTGATGTGAAATACCGTGGTGCACACTGGGAAATGTGGTTCCCCCAACAGCCACTGTCTAATTCAAACACTGGTGACAGGCCTCAGGTGGGTCTTTGTCGAAGGGTCTCCTTACTCCTGAAACCAGTCCTCTGTTGTTCCTGATATTATTTGATTTAAACCTCAGATAAACTTTATCATGTCTTTACAAATGAACCATCAGTGTCAGGTTAAAATAAATCTTTTCTTTTCACAGATCATGATGGAGGAAAAGATGACTGGCGGATATATTAATGCACACTACAGGGTGAATGTCCTCCAGGATCTGGTTCCTGGATTCTGGGTCCTTATCTCTACAGTGTTCATAAATATCATCATCATCATTAATTTTTATTGATTATGATTATTTTTTTCGTCCTTGATTATTAAAGAGATGGGAGTTTGTGCAGGATTGATGTTTGACAGTTTTTAAGACAAAAAGTCCGGGAGGGACACAACGGTGAAAAAACAGCTGTGAGCTCTAAGGGTTAACCAGGAAAACTCTCTTCTGATTGAAAATCTGTTTTTAAGAGTTTTCTGGCATGATGATACATTTCTTAGAAGGGCGGCACATGAAGCATGTCAGCGTTGACCTCCAGTCTGATCAGGTCATTTAGTCAGAGCAAACATTTAATGAAAAAGCAGCATGAACACAGCCTAGACTTCTGATGTTAGATTTCCATGTTATTCTGGTAAACCAGCATGTAAACAGCTCTGTTAGAGTTTTTATAGTTTTATTTTTAATCATTGATTTTACAGGAATATTTTCTGGTTGCTTTATTATCAATAATCACCAAAAACATCAAGGATATTCTGTATTTGTATAAAAATGTCTGTCAGTTTGAATTCCTCTTTCTGTTCCAGAGGATGTGAGAACTTTTTGACTATTTTAGTACTTAATCTGAATTATTCTGTAAATATTTCACCTTTTTTTTTGTAAAAATACATGTGAACATTTGTGTTATTTTTTATGAGAGAGACATGAGTCCTCATTATAGGAGGGATTTTTAAATCCTCTTGAATCCAACAGGATATTTCAGAAAGTTTGTATTTTTTGTCCCTTTTTTAAATAAAGATATTAAATGTCTCTTTCTGTCTGATTATGAGCTCTGTTGCTCTCATAGTTAATTGAGAACATTTTATTCAGCTTCTATAAAACATACAGCCGCTAATGCACAGCAGCCTGGAGCAGACGCTGAAAGTTCATTTTTCCTCTGACAGCCACTAAAGTGATCCATTCTGATCCAGACTCAGCTCAGACCATCACAAACACCACCAACCTTGGTTTTTACCACAGACCATTCTAATGGACAGGATGAACACACTCTGGTTCTGGAGAACTCTCTGATAGGGAGAACACTGGCGCCACCGTGTGGTCACTTTAGTAACAACACATGAGGGATGGGCAACAATGAAAATACACGATGAAAACTATTATTCTGATTGATGGGGGGTTTAAAATGTGTTTTCTTTAATATTATATTATAAGATAGCCTTAAGTTAATCACATGATTATGAAATAAAATGAATAAATAAAATACATTTAAGAAACAATTTAAAATAAATCAACCTGTCACTTCAGTTTATTGTAACGACGAATTCACTCTGAAATACTAACCTAATGAATGTCACATAGTTTTTCTTTAAATATAGAAAATGATTCATCACTTTAATGTAAATCTAGATGTAGTGACCTTTGTCTGCCACCAGGGGGCAGTAGCTCGGTGGTAGAGCAGTATGATGATCAGATTCAGATATGTGTGCTCAGCATGGACGAAATTTTGATTTCAGAGGTGGGGGGGACACAACTGGTTTGAGTACGGGGGTATGGTCAATAGACCTCATTTACATAAAATGATACCTAATTTTTGAGTAAAAATAAGCTATAATAAGCTATAATAGGATATAAAAATAAGATTATAATCACCCTAATATTTGTCACAATGCTCAATCTCATGAATAACATATCTTTATTCTTTCAACCTCACCTGTGAGCCTCAAGTCTCTCCTCCTCCATCTTCTCCAGCCTCTCCTCCATCTCCTCTAGTCTCTCCTCCAGTCTCTCCTCCTCCATCTCCTCCAGTCTCTCCTCCTCCATCTCCTCCAGTCTCTCCTCCTCTACCTCCTCCAGTCTCTCCTCCTCCATCTCCTCCAGTCTCTCCTCCTCTACCTCCTCCAGTCTCTCCTCCTCCATCTCCTCCAGTCTCTCCTCCTCCATCTCCTCCAGTCTCTCCTCCTCCATCTCCTCCAGTCTCTCCTCCTCTACCTCCTCCAGTCTCTCCTCCTCCATCTCCTCCAGTCTCTCCTCCTCTACCTCCTCCAGTCTCTCCTCCTCTACCTCCTCCAGCCTCTCCTCCTCCATCTCCTCCAGTCTCTCCTCCTCTACCTCCTCCAGTCTCTCCTCCTCCATCTCCTCCAGTCTCTCCTCCTCTACCTCCTCCTGTATCTTCTTCTGCATTTCTATTATCTGTCACCTGTCAAAAATATATTGATGGATGACATATGAACAGTGGGACAATTTGGGATGCAACAATCATTTATTTTGATGGTATGGTCTGAAGAAAAAACTCAGTTTCTCAATTATTATGTCTAATTTATTCACAAACAATATGGATGTATAAAATCACATTTGTAATCCAAGGTTTTATTTTATTTTTCCCACAAACTTTCATTGTTAGTGTTTTTAAACAGTTTCTGCCTTTCAAAACACAAATAATACATGAAAAAAAAAATTAAAAAGTGTATCTCTTTGGCTTTAAATATACGCTTTTTTAAAATCTCTGTGTTGTTGAGGCTCTACAGTAATAATAATAATAATAATAATAATATTTTATTTGTCAGCTCTTTCAATAAAACTCAAAGACACTTTACAAGAATAAAAATATTGCATAATATGAACATATAAATTGCAATACATAAGTTTATCATAAAGTTAAATAATAGAATTTTTAAAAATATATAAGTAATACTATTACTACTACTACTACTAACAATAATAATAATAACAACAACAATAATAATAATAATAATAATAATAATAATAATAATAATAATAATAATAATAGGAGGGGAGAGAGTCTGAGTTTCTGATGATGAGGGGAAGGAGTTTGTGGTGTAATGTGTTCCTCTGAGTAACTTACACTTTGACTTCTAAAGAAGTCTCTTATATCCAGTTTTCTTTTTTTCGACATCTTGCCACCTGGCTGCGCCTAATTACCAAACACACACACACACACACGCACACACACAGACACACGTTCAATGTTAATGTAAACGAAACCTCTGATATCAAAATCCGTCTAGCTGACGTGACCCAGGCAGAACAAATGCCCAACATGTTAACAACTTACAGCAGCAGATGAACGTGGACTCATGGACAACTAGCTAAACACCGCTGTGCTCATGTGCTATAGTCCAGGCGCTGTTTACAACCAGATGGAGTGACAGCGGGGACGGCCAATCACACGTTAGCAAGAAACGGCAGAGCCAATCGATGAGCTTGTGGGCGGTCTAAAGGGAAACAGGCTTCAGCTTGAGCAGCCATTTTCCGCTTGGTCCTAGTGCTCAACCCGTCTCCATTTAATATAGCGTAACATTGTTTTTGGATGGTAAAAACTGCAGGGGACCAAAAGTGCCTTTTTAAAAAGTGCAGGGGACATGTCCCCCCTGCCCCCCGCCCCAAATTACGTCCCTGGTGCTCAGGCATCTGTCTGATCTGAATACAAATGTTCTGACATGCGCCGTATCGTCCCACCGGTTAAATCTACCGACAATTTGCCGTAGAGAAAGAAATTCTTCTTCTGCACCTGTAAACAAACCGCAACATGCCTGACTTAGACTAGCCATCCCCAAATGACGGCCAGCGGGCCAGATCCGGTGCCAGCAGGGGTCACCTGGCTCGAGAGACGTTTGGGGGAAAAGATGGATATTTTCAGGGCCCGAGCACTGAGGGTGCGAGGACCTAATTGTTTTTGCTGTAAACCGAGAGTTTGCATGGACTTTGGAGGCCCTTAACGTATTCAAAAAGTTGTGAAACTTTGCAGGTGCATCCAGTCTTGTGAAAAATTGGATATTTTCCTGGTTTGCAACATGCCTATTCAGAATCGCCTCAACAGCGGTCAGGGTACAGCTTCTGCTTTCCCGCCTGGCATGATTGGATAAAAGGTCCTCCTGAAGTTGTCTAAACTTCAGTGAAACTTTACAGCAGCAGCAGAGATAAATAATGGAGGAGAAACGGAGTTTATAACAGACGATAAACGGACTCAACAGACTCTAAACAGAATATAAACATCAGCGGTTTAAAAGGCTCAATAACTGATGGGCTGGGGTTTAAAATAAGTGTTTGAAATAAGAATTTACAGTGAAATATTGAGAATAAACAAATCAATAATAAAGAGTGAATCAGTGGAGTTTAATATTTGATTAGTTTTCTGATTCACCTTCAAACATAAAACATGTTAAAAGCTCATAAAATCTAAAGATTCAGATATAAATCTTCTTTTCCCACCAAACACCGACAACATTTAGAGGATTTTTTTCTACATTCAGTCATCACAGCTTTAATTTAGACAAAAGATAGTCGGAGGAAGGTGAGCCATGTTTTGTCCGTCTAATTTAGTCCAAATTTAGCCCAATAATAGTCGTTAAAAAAAGACAATATTACAGCAATGTCTTTATAGAGACATATTTTCAACGACCTGAAATTTACTGCATTTCACCTTTAACTTTTCTATTAAATCCAGACGTTGTTTAGACAGAGCGGAGACGTTTTTTCAACGTCTTTACCAATATTTTTGCTGAGTGTTATAGTCTATTTAGTCATTTCTGTTTATAAGATTATGAAGAGAATTAAAATCAGACAGCAGCAGTCTGTCTGATTTTAAAGAAGAAACACGTTTAAATCATAGCGGTATTAATAAAGTTTCTATCAGTCTGACAGCGTCAGGTTTGATCAGCCTTCACACTGAATAATTATGATAATTAATAATTTGGTAATATAGATTTGCAGGTAGAAAGAGCCCGCATGTTTTTGATATAAAAAATAGTAGCAATGACATTAAAAACGTCTCCACTCTGTCTAAACAACATCTAGATTTAATAGAAAGGTGAAAAGTTGTCATTTTCATGTACTTGTAAAGACTTTTAACAAGTATTATTGGGCTAAAATTGGTCTAAATCAGGTGGAAAGAATAATTTAATCTTTTTCTACGACTATCTTTTGTCTAAATTCAAGGTTATGACAGACGAATGTAGAAAAAATCCTCTAAATGATGAAGGTTTTTTGGGGGGGAAAGGGAAGATTTATATCTGACTCTGTTGATTTTATGAGCTTTTAACAAGTTTGAAGGTGAATCAGAAAACAAATCAGATATAAATTCTATACTGGTTCACTCTTTATTATTGATTTTGAGTTCATGAGCCTTTAAAACTTCTGATGTTTACTGCAGGTTTCTCTTCATGCAGGGGTTTTTCTGATCCCTGTAAATGCAAACATCTGTTAATTTAGGGAGACACAATCAGCTGTTTCTGCCTCCTGACAGCTGATTGATGATCAGCTGATTGATGATCAGCTGATTGATGATCAGGGCACCGTCATCATAAACTGACGTCGCTTCAAGTGACGCTGCAGATGTAAGGACGTCCCATGAACCATTAATCGTGGGTCTTATGGCTTCAGTCTTCCTCGGTCTCTCCATGAGTCTTTGGTGGGCCGGACTAAGACTCAAGGAAAAGACTCAAGCCTTATAATGAGAGAAGTGAGGAGCACCCCATGACTGCGCCCCTGAAGGGATTACCACTAACCACTCCCCAGATGCCACCAGGTGGCAGCAGAGAGAAACGCTTCGTAATTTGAGACTCACAGAGGAAGTCAAGCGCCATGGTGGTACATCTCTGGCCTCCTGTCAGAAACTGCGCCTGTGCTCGTTGATTATCCTATCAAGAGACGCTAGGAAGACAGTTAGCAAAATGCAATAAGAAAACTCAGTGGAGTGTTCAAGAATCAGGCGTTTAGAGAGGAGGACACTGGAGGAGACACTTAGAATTAAAGACCTGACAGACCAGATACCAGGATGAAGCAACAAAGCTGTGAGTAATATTAAGAAGTAAGTAAATCAATCAATAAATAATAGTTCTGTTGGTTTAAGCATTTTTGCTGCATTCAGGTCTGGTATACAGTCCTTAACAAATGTATTAGACCACCCTAACCCTAACCAAAGTCAGGTTTATCCCACAGCTGCCCTAAATTAACAGCATTGGTAACTACTAAAATCATTTTTGATGTTTCTGCAATGGTTAATACACCAATATGTAGAAGCTCTTTAACCCAAAGGATATTTTTAATGCTAAAATATAATTATTATTGTTATCCATGAATTTTCAAATTACTGATTTACAAAAAAACTGGAAAAACAGTAGAGCACATTAATATTTCTTGATTAATATGTCAAATTATAGTTATTTACTGTAATTCCTGAACAGAAAAATGAGTTTTAGTGTTTGAATGTTATGCTTGATTCATTTCTGACTTCTCAGAGAAGCCCAGTGAGCCGGCTCAAATTTGGGTGAGTTCAGTTTGAAATTCCTCATTCCTGTTTAAAATGGTAAAACGTGGAGAGCTCAGTGAAAATGAAGAGTCTGCATTAAAGCACTTCATGATGCTGGATGGTCTCTGAGACAAATATGACAGGTGGTCTAATACATTTGTTAAAGCACTGTACATACTTTTAACTCAACCAGTCACTAGTGAATCAGTGACTACTGTCACCTTATGCCTTTTGTAAATCTTTCTATTTAAAATAAACATTCAGTCAGCTCTTTAACATAATTTTGTCATGTAATGAGTTGATAATGTGTAATAAGTTAAAAAATTTAAGTTGACTGTGATAAGAGTTGCTCCTTGTGGCTGCTGCTGATCCTTATTAAAGCCATCTTATTTTAATATTTGTTCACCGGCCAAACAAATGCAGATGTAAAAAAGGCATACTAATGTAACTTAACTCTCAGTGTAGTGACATCTTCTGATGAACCTTACATACATATCAAATTGGGATTTTGTTGTAGCCCCTCCCCGAAGAAAAATGCTCCACCCGTCACTGCTTTTCAAAGATTAAAACAGGTGTGTGGCTGTTTTATTCTGATTAGAGATCTGACCTAAAATCCCGCTGAATGATAAACCAGGAAAACTTTCACTGAGACAAGAAGACCAGAAAGAGTCTGAAAATGTGTCTGAGGATGAACCAGATGAATTCAGGGGGATAAAAAGGGACAGTTCAACTAAAGAGGACTGACTTTAGTCAAGATACCAGGACCCATTTCTCAGCCAAAAACCTAAGACTAGATCACCGATAGGCTCTGGATCCCCGCTCACGTCCGCTACAGTCATCATTCAGTCTGTCTGGAGCTCCTCCTGATTTTAAAATATGAATGTTTTTTACACTCAGTGGTCTATATTCATGTATGTAGTAATAATGGCATTCACTGGGACCAAACAATGAACGAGGTCTGTAAAATAAAATCATTTCAACTGACATAAAGCAGTGAATATAAAAAATTATGTTGAAAGATAGGTGCAAAATGTATGCTTTTATCATGTTCTTCTTAGTGTCAAGTTAATGTGTTCAATTGAGTCACTTTAGTTGGTCAGGCTAATGCTACAGCAGTATAATAAACTGCATGTCTGTTAAAGCAGAATAAAGGTGAAAAACATCTTTTAAACAAATCTCTATCAATGAGCCAGTGCAGCTCACAATATAGCTATAATTTTAAACCAAAGAGAATAACTCTAATTTTATCACTAAAATAACAGAAAGTAGATTCTGCTTCTGTGTTTTACTCATAAAATCTGGTTCATTTGTTGTCTAAGTGGTTTTTATTATCTGGACTTACATGAATATAGATCACTGAGTATAAAAATATTCATTAAATCAGTTTAATGTGATCGTTTGTGCTTTTTACCACTCACATCCTCCTCGTCTAGTTGTATTGCCCTACATAGAGAACTTGCCTCTCACAATATGGCGGTGACGTACAGCCAGCCAGTCAAAGAGGCGTCTACATATGTTATGTCTATGCATCACTACGGCACTACTTCCTGATCTCACAAACTACGGGGTGGGTCGAGGGTCATACAGAATGTGCACCTGTTAATTTTGAGATAAAAAATGAATGTTATTGTAATTTTTATTCTCTGATATCAGCATCGGTCAGTCAAAGTTGTAAATGTCCTGTTTTATCTGGCTGTTATAAATCAGAGATCTGCTTTTATTACTGTTAAAGATGAACCAATGTAGAGGAGAAGTTGTACTGAAACCAGTTTCTCTTATTGTTGAACAGAGTCAGGACGCCCAGACAGCGTGGGAGAGCTTTCTGTGAACACGTTCAGAGGACTTTTAAAGGGATTTGGAGAGTTTTTCTATAAAATGTCTCACAGAGAGAAGTCATGACTGACAAATCTGCTGTTTTTGAAAAGTACCTGAGTTGCCACCTGTTTTTATATGTATTTATGTTGTCACTCTGTTAAGTTACTGTTAAAGTTCAAATCTATAAATACTCAGGAATAAAACATCAGTGGATATGTAGGTGTTAGGTGTTTATTTAGACATAATAGTTAGACATATATGACCCCAGTTAGGCCGTCCCAGTCTAACAGTCTGGCTCCGCCCCTCTTCTGGAGGACTGTAACTGCAGGTTGCAGTGGATATGTAGGTGTTGAAAGGGTATATGACCCCAGTTAGGCCGTCCCAGTCTAACAGTCTGGCTCCGCCCCTCTTCTGGAGGACTGTAACTGCAGGTTGAGTCATGAGAACAGATTATTTTACCAGCTCACATAAACCAGTAAAACCTCTGAAATCCTACTGAAGCAGGAGTATCATTAGACGTTAGGGTCAAAGGTCGGGTATTAAAGTCCACAGACAGGGTGAGTTATTATCAGCCGTACAAAGGAACAATGATTATAAATTACTGGTTCAAAAACAGCCGGAGACCAGATCCACTGCAGCCTGTCCAGACCCTCCTCCATCTAAGACCCTGCAACCCCTAATACGGGACGAGCTGTAGACAAATACCAGACCCTCCTCCATCAATGCACCAGACCCTCCTCCATCTAATACAGGCCCTCCTCTAATCCAATGACCAGACCTCCTCCATCTCATACCAGACCCTCCTCCATCCAATACCAGACCCTCCTCCATCCAATACCAGACCCTCCTCCATCTAATACCAGACCCTCCTCAATCCAATACCAGACCCTCCTCCATCCAATACCAGACCCTCCTCCATCTAATACCAGGCCCTCCTCAATCCAATACCAGACCCTCCTCCATCTCATACCAGACCCTCCTCCATCCAATACCAGACCCTCCTCCATCTAATACCAGACCCTCCTCAATCCAATACCAGACCCTCCTCCATCTCATACCAGACCCTCCTCCATCCAATACCAGACCCTCCTCCATCCAATACCAGACCCTCCTCCATCTAATACCAGACCCTCCTCCATCCAATACCAGACCCTCCTCCATCTAATACCAGACCCTCCTCAATCCAATACCAGACCCTCCTCCATCTCATACCAGACCCTCCTCCATCTAATACCAGACCCTCCTCCATCCAATACCAGGCCCTCCTCAATCCAATACCAGACCCTCCTCCATCTCATACCAGACCCTCCTCCATCTAATACCAGACCCTCCTCCATCCAATACCAGACCCTCCTCCATCTAATACCAGACCCTCCTCAATCCAATACCAGACCCTCCTTCATCTAATACCAGACCCTCCTCCATCCAATACCAGACCCTCCTCCATCTAATACCAGACCCTCCTCCATCTCATACCAGACCCTCCTCCATCCAATACCAGACCCTCCTCCATCTAATACCAGACCCTCCTCCATCTCATACCAGACCCTCCTCCATCTAATACCAGACCCTCCTCCATCTAATACCAGACCCTCCTCCATCCAATACCAGACCCTCCTCCATCTAATACCAGACCCTCCTCCATCTAATACCAGACCCTCCTCCATCTAATACCAGACCCTCCTCCATCTAATACCAGACCCTCCTCCATCTAATACCAGACCCTCCTCAATCCAATACCAGACCCTCCTTCATCTAATACCAGACCCTCCTCCATCCAATACCAGACCCTCCTCCATCTAATACCAGACCCTCCTCCATCTAATACCAGACCCTCCTCCATCTCATACCAGACCCTCCTCCATCTAATACCAGACCCTCCTCCATCTAATACCAGACCCTCCTCCATGAATCTAAAATCAAATCTAGTGAACTAAATATTTAGGAGCATCTCTTCTGAGGTAACGAGGCCAGGGAACTACAGAGGTCCATTTCATAGAGCAGGTTTAGTTCAACATAAACTAAAACACATTTTCAGCTCAGTAGACCTACCATCCATGATCCTGTGTGATTAAAAGGCCTTTAATAATAAATCTATGTTCACTTTTATGTTTAAATTCAGCAGTAATTTTTAGACATGTTTAAGAGAAAATCAAAAACTTTGATCTCATCATTTGATGAGATTGAGGACATGAATGTATGAAATTTTAGAACTTGAATATTTTAACATTGATGACTTCAAACAATAAATATTTTTTTCTTTCTGTGGCTCTTAAACTTTTCTCAGGCTAATAAAAAAGTGAATACTTGATGTTTGTCTGCATGACAATGTCACAGTTTAGAGGATAAAGAACGTGGATCTGTTGTTGTCACCTGGTGAATCGGTCTATCTGGGCTCCATTAGTGATGCCTTAGTCAGCTGACCTCTACAGCTGACTAGTCCTCTTCTTCCTCTGTGTCTGTTCTGCTTCATCTTCATGTCTAACGCCTGCATCAGCCACTTTAGGCCTCTCCTACACTCTCAGATGGCTGATGTGTTTCTCACATTGACTTTGACCTGCAGGAGGATGAGTGAGACTAACTGGTAGCCAGGGTGTTGAACTTTCAAGGCCAGTGTTTCTGTGAACCAAGTGTGCTGAATAATGACGTTTCAGTTTAGTGAGAGCAGAGTTGTACTTGGAGTTAGCTTCAAATTCTCACGCCTGTGTCCACAGCTCTGTGTTTGAGTGTTTACTGTTGAGATGATCTGGAAGAAGAGGTTTGAACATTTTCTTGTTTGGTTCTTACAGAATTCAAAGGTCATCAAATGTCCTGTTTTATCTGCCTGTTATAAAATAATCTGCTTTTATTACAGTTAAAACTTAACAGATGTAGAGGAGAAGCTGCAGTGAAAATCAGTTGGTGATTTTGTTTAGCAGAACCACGTCAGCCAGACAACGTGGGAGAGCTTTCTGTGAACACGTTCAGAGGACTTTTAAAGGGATTTGGAGAGTTTTTTTTTATAAAATGTCTCACAGAGAGAAGTCATGACTGACAAATCTGCTGTTTTAGAGAACTTCCTGAGCTGCCACGTGTGCTCGGAGACTTTCAAAGATCCCGTGTCTCTGAGCTGCAACCACAGCTTCTGTTCCAGCTGCCTGAAGGAATTCTGGGAAAAAGCTCAGAACAAAAACTGTCCCATTTGTAAAAGAAAATGCTCAAAGGATAACCTAATAGTGAACTTTGGTCTGAAGGAACTAGCCGACTCTTTTGCTGGCAGACAGAAAGATGGATCATCTGAGGCTGAAGGAGAGAAGAAGGTGGAGCTGGTGTGTCAGAAACATCCAGAAGAGCCCAGATTATTCTGTAAAGATGAGGACAGAGTCCTGTGTCCTGTCTGTGAGTCTTCTCTTCACCACAGTCATAAAGTGGTTCCTGTAGAAGAAGCCGTCAGTGAGGTGAAGGAGCAGCTGAAATCTGACTTAAAGTCTCTGCAGGACAAGAGAGACCAATACCAACAAACAGAGAAGACGTACCATGAAATGATCCAACACTCCAAGAAGCAGCTGGTGTGGACGGAGAGGAAGATCAGAGCAGAGTTCAAGAAGCTCCAGCAGCTCCTGAAAGAGGAAGAGGAGTCCAGGCTGGCGGCTGTGAGGGAGGAAGAGGAGACGAAGATGAAGACGGTGAGCAGAGAGATGAAGAAGATTCAGGAGCAGATCTCCTCTCTGTCTCAGAGTATCGGTGCTGTTGAAGAAGAGCTGCAGAAACACAGCGTGTCCTTCCTCAGCAGTTATAAAGACACTCAGAGCAGAGCCAGAGCCCGCTGCTCCGTGTCCCATCCACAGCTGGTCTCCGGAGCGCTGATCCATGTCAGCAAACACGTTGGCAACCTGTCTGTCCAAGTGTGGGAGAAGATGAAGGACAGGCTCAGCTTCAGTCCAGTCATTCTGGACCCAAACACTGCAAACAGCAGTCTCTATCTGTCTGATGATCTGACCTCTGTGAGAAAAGGAGACACAAAGCAGCAGCTTCCTGATAATCCAAAGAGAAACACTTATTATCCTACTGTTCTGGGCTCTGAGGGCTTCAGCTCAGGGAAACACAGCTGGGATGTGGAGGTGGGAGACCATCCTCGCTGGAATTTGGGTTTGGCTAAAGAGTCAGTGGACAGGAAGGGAGAGAGATTTGCTACACCGGAATATGGAATCTGGTGTTTATTATACAGGGATGGAAAATACACAAATGGTCTTGGTCACACTGTCAGAGTGAAGAAGAGTCCTCAGAGGGTCCGAGTCCAGCTGGACTATGACATTGGGAAGGTTTCCTTCTATGACCCTGAAGACATGACTCTCATCTACACTCACAGAGACACTTTCACTGAGAAACTCTTCCCTTGCTTCTATGTTGGAGAGTCTGGTGATGCTAAAACATCAGAAATCCAAATCTGTCCCCGTCAGATGTCTGTGATGTTCATGGAGGGCGCCAAGGTCTGAGTGATGGAGCAGCAGATCAGTTCAGCTGTGAGATGATGCTTTTTCCAACGCCGGCTGTTCTCTAAAGTTAAGTCCTTTTTCTCTCTCAGGGATTTCCAGAAGGTTCTTCATCAGTTTGGTTTGATTTCTGAAGATCTGAATGAAGGAGGCGGTTCTTGTTCAGCATAAATGTTGTCATTATTATTGTGTGAATCAGGTTGAACTAAATGTTGTTTTGTGCTGTAAACCTGCTGATAGGACTGGGACCATTTAGATTCCCTAGAATAACGCCTGATTCACAAATGTTGTATTTTCTAAGGAGGAGCAGGTTTTATATTTGTGTCAGGGATGAACCATATTATCAGCATGATATTGATATCAGCAGATCTGAGAATATTTAACTGAAATATCAGGTTTAAATATCAGCGTATGAATGAGTGAGTCTGTAGTTTTATTCAGGACCAGCAGACCTGTGTCAGCTCTAGTCTTTTTCTTTGGTCATCCTTAAACTTTAAAGTGTTTTAAGGACTGAAGTTTTAAACATTTATAGATCAGTATCAGCTAAAATTAATCTGTAAATATCAGGTATCAGCAATGATCTAATCTGGTGTTGATCCAAAAATGCAAGTTCATTAAACTCTCTTGTCCATGCATTCTGTTATTTACATTTTTACACAGCGCTCCAACTTTTTTGAAACTTGGGTTATGATCAAAAATACCACTTTCTTTAAGCTTATGTGTGTCTGCTTTAGGCTTTTATCTAAAGGGCTTTGCTAAATTGGTGCTTCTTTAAATGTTTCTTTTTAAATGTTTTATGGAGGTTTTTCTTGTCTTTTATGTTTTATTCATCTGTTTATTTTCTCTTTAAGTCAGCAGCTGTTTAAGTTGTTCTCTTCTATTAGCCTATACATGTATCTTGGTTTAATCCTCTCTTTTGTGTAGGTCTTTTTTAGTTATTGGGATTTTTATGGCCTGTCTTGAAAGTACTAATAATAATATCTTGAATTTATATAGCGCCTTTCAAGAAACCCAAGGACACTTTACAGGAACACGTAGAAAAGCATTGTCAATGTTGGTTTTGTTCAGTGTTATGTAAATAAACTTTATTATATTTAATCTGCACAGACACCTTTCATGATGTCTTCCGTGTGTATTTAAATTCATTACTGGTGATTTCACTGTGATAAGAATCATTGTTAAGACAGAGCTTTTATTTTGAAATCTTAAATCTTTTTGGCGGGAACCACTCTGTCTAAATTGACGTTTTCATATGCGTCACTATGGTTACCAAGATCCAAATTCACCTGCCCCATTGTTTCAAACGGAGCATGTTCTTTAACCTAACTAAACCATCTTTAATAATCATGTTGGGGTTTAAAACTAGAGGATGGTCGACTATTTCAGAGAAAGATTCATTCAAACAACATCTAGCTCTTTTTTATTCCCCATTTAAGTCCTCTTGGCCTCAGAACTACCATTTTATCTTTTTATTTTATTTGTATGTCGTTATAACGAAAGAGAAATGTTTTTCAAACGTCATAACAACTAATTGTTGATAATGGCAGCAGTGATGTAAAGTGAGTTTTGACAATAATTTATCTTTCTCTTGTGAGGGATCCATAAAGTCAAACAAACAAGCAAATGAATAAATAAATAAATAAAAATCACTTTCTTGACATGCAGCTGCAAGCCTCCTCCGTGTAATGCAGTCATTTGGCGCCACCTGCTGGTTGATTAACTAATTACCTCAACAAGACGTCAAAGTCCAGTTGTTGTAAAAAAGATAGTAGAGTGGAGCATCTCTATTCCATTTTGTCTGTTATAAGATGATAAATAGGAGAGAATACAGGTAGACTGGGACAGTTTTTGCTGCAGGTCTGCTTTCCTAATGTGTGAAAATGAAATATGATATTTGGCTCAATGTTGACACAACTGACACAAAACTAATCTGGCATTTAGAATTCACTTTTATACCTTTGCTTTCATTACAAATTTCAAACAGATGAGTTAAAATGCTGCTCTCACTAAAATGAGTGTCAAAGGTGAGAGCTGTCGTGTTCATCTACTTCTAGAACCCTCACTCTGCCGGCCTGCTCTGTTTTAATGCAGTCATTTGGCGCCACCTGCTGGTTGATCAATGAATGTCCTCCAACAGAGTAGACACATGAATGGGGTAAAAGAAACAAAAGATCTGTGGTTTCCAGACTTTTCTGCCTCCCTTTGGCAGGTGAAAATAACTTCCAGCCCCCTCATCTGTCCCCATGCATAAATGTATGATGATATACTCAGAAGATCCTGTCTCAGAGGCAGAAGAGAGACATACGGCTCTCTCTAACTCACATTGTTGTACAGGTGAAATGAACCGTCATATTTTCTCATCTTCATTTACTCTGTGAGGACTTCTAGTTGAAATTCATCGTTAGCTGCTACTGTAGCACAGCACAGGCAGCAGCAGTAAGCATTGTTGAACAGGAGAATTGATCAGTTATGTAGCACTCCACCTCTTTATTTATCTCTAAGAAAGAAACCTTATAAAGCCAGTGGACTGTTCAGATTCCACGTCTGTCAGCAGAGGTTGAAAATATATGCAGTTACTTTGTTAGAATCTGTTTTCACTTCGACAATTAAGAGATTTAAATGTTAAAATAAAAATAACAACAATAATAGCAATAACATTAATAATAGTAATAATAATAATAATAATAATAATAATAATAATAATCTAACAATAATAATATTGTAATTATCATTATTAAAATGACAATTATAATAAGTAATAATAGATTTATAAAATCAATAAATGGTTCAAGCATCCAGGTGGTGAATAGTTTTTATATGTATTTATGTTGTCACTCTGTTAAGTTACTGTTAAAGTTCAAATCTATAAATACTCAGGAATAAAACATCAGTGGATATGTAGGTGTTAGGTGTTTATTTAGACATAATAAGTGAAATCAGAAAGGGTTAAAAATGCTCTTCATTCCTGTGTGTTTTCACACCAGGTTACCCTTATATGACCCCAGTTAGGCCGTCCCAGTCTAACAGTCTGGCTCCGCCCCTCTTCTGGAGGACTGTAACTGCAGGTTGAGTCATGAGAACAGATTATTTTACCAGCTCACATAAACCAGTAAAACCTCTGAAATCCTACTGAAGCAGGAGTATCATTAGACGTTAGGGTCAAAGGTCGGGTATTAAAGTCCACAGACAGGGTGAGTTATTATCAGCCGTACAAAGGAACAATGATTATAAATTACTGGTTCAAAAACAGCCGGAGACCAGATCCACTGCAGCCTGTCCAGGATGTCCTCAAGACCCCTGCAACCCCAAACGGGACGAGCTGTAGACAAAAATGTCTTTAATGCTCCGCGGCATTTCACAGGGCCGTCTCCTCTAATGTGACGGTCCAGGTCCAGAACCTCCTTCATCTAATACCAGACCCTCCTCCATCTAATACCAGACCCTCCTCCATCCAATACCAGACCCTCCTCCATCTCATACCAGACCCTCCTCCATCTAATACCAGACCCTCCTCCATCTAATACCAGACCCTCCTCCATCTAATACCAGACCCTCCTCCATCCAATACCAGACCCTCCTCCATCCAATACCAGACCCTCCTCCATCTAATACCAGACCCTCCTCAATCCAATACCAGACCCTCCTCCATCTAATACCAGACCCTCCTCCATCTAATACCAGACCCTCCTCCATCTAATACCAGACCCTCCTCCATCTAATACCAGACCCTCCTCCATCCAATACCAGACCCTCCTCCATCCAATACCAGACCCTCCTCCATCTAATACCAGACCCTCCTCAATCCAATACCAGACCCTCCTCCATCCAATACCAGACCCTCCTCCATCCAATACCAGACCCTCCTCCATCTAATACCAGACCCTCCTCAATCCAATACCAGACCCTCCTCCATCCAATACCAGACCCTCCTCCATCTAATACCAGGCCCTCCTCAATCCAATACCAGACCCTCCTCCATCTAATACCAGGCCCTCCTCAATCCAATACCAGACCCTCCTCCATCTCATACCAGACCCTCCTCCATCCAATACCAGACCCTCCTCCATCTAATACCAGACCCTCCTCAATCCAATACCAGACCCTCCTCCATCCAATACCAGACCCTCCTCCATCTAATACCAGGCCCTCCTCCATCCAATACCAGACCCTCCTCCATCTCATACCAGACCCTCCTCCATCCAATACCAGACCCTCCTCCATCTAATACCAGACCCTCCTCAATCCAATACCAGACCCTCCTCCATCTCATACCAGACCCTCCTCCATCCAATACCAGACCCTCCTCCATCCAATACCAGACCCTCCTCCATCTAATACCAGACCCTCCTCAATCCAATACCAGACCCTCCTCCATCTAATACCAGCCCCTCCTCCATCTAATACCAGACCCTCCTCCATCTAATACCAGACCCTCCTCCATCCAATACCAGACCCTCCTCCATCCAATACCAGACCCTCCTCCATCTAATACCAGACCCTCCTCCATCTAATACCAGACCCTCCTCCATCCAATACCAGACCCTCCTCCATCTAATACCAGACCCTCCTCAATCCAATACCAGACCCTCCTCCATCTCATACCAGACCCTCCTCCATCCAATACCAGACCCTCCTCCATCCAATACCAGACCCTCCTCCATCCAATACCAGACCCTCCTCCATCTCATACCAGACCCTCCTCAATCCAATACCAGACCCTCCTCCATCTAATACCAGCCCCTCCTCCATCTAATACCAGACCCTCCTCCATCTAATACCAGACCCTCCTCCATCTCATACCAGACCCTCCTCCATCCAATACCAGACCCTCCTCCATCCAATACCAGACCCTCCTCCATCTAATACCAGACCCTCCTCCATCCAATACCAGACCCTCCTCCATCCAATACCAGACCCTCCTCCATCTAATACCAGACCCTCCTCAATCCAATACCAGACCCTCCTCCATCTCATACCAGACCCTCCTCCATCCAATACCAGACCCTCCTCCATCTAATACCAGACCCTCCTCAATCCAATACCAGACCCTCCTCCATCCAATACCAGACCCTCCTCCATCTAATACCAGGCCCTCCTCAATCCAATACCAGACCCTCCTCCATCTCATACCAGACCCTCCTCCATCCAATACCAGACCCTCCTCCATCTAATACCAGACCCTCCTCCATCCAATACCAGACCCTCCTCCATCTCATACCAGACCCTCCTCCATCCAATACCAGACCCTCCTCCATCCAATACCAGACCCTCCTCCATCTAATACCAGACCCTCCTCAATCCAATACCAGACCCTCCTCCATCTAATACCAGCCCCTCCTCCATCTAATACCAGACCCTCCTCCATCTAATACCAGACCCTCCTCCATCTAATACCAGACCCTCCTCCATCCAATACCAGACCCTCCTCCATCCAATACCAGACCCTCCTCCATCTAATACCAGACCCTCCTCAATCCAATACCAGACCCTCCTCCATCTCATACCAGACCCTCCTCCATCCAATACCAGACCCTCCTCCATCCAATACCAGACCCTCCTCCATCCAATACCAGACCCTCCTCCATCTAATACCAGACCCTCCTCAATCCAATACCAGACCCTCCTCCATCTAATACCAGCCCCTCCTCCATCTAATACCAGACCCTCCTCCATCTAATACCAGACCCTCCTCCATCTCATACCAGACCCTCCTCCATCTAATACCAGACCCTCCTCCATCTCATACCAGACCCTCCTCCATCCAATACCAGACCCTCCTCCATCTAATACCAGGCCCTCCTCAATCCAATACCAGACCCTCCTCCATCTCATACCAGACCCTCCTCCATCCAATACCAGACCCTCCTCCATCTAATACCAGACCCTCCTCAATCCAATACCAGACCCTCCTCCATCCAATACCAGACCCTCCTCCATCCAATACCAGACCCTCCTCCATCCAATACCAGACCCTCCTCCATCTAATACCAGACCCTCCTCCATCCAATACCAGACCCTCCTCCATCTCATACCAGACCCTCCTCAATCCAATACCAGGCCCTCCTCAATCCAGTACCAGACCCTCCTCCATCTCATACCAGACCCTCCTCCATCCAATACCAGACCCTCCTCCATCTAATACCAGACCCTCCTCAATCCAATACCAGACCCTCCTCCATCTCATACCAGACCCTCCTCCATCCAATACCAGACCCTCCTCCATCCAATACCAGACCCTCCTCCATCTAATACCAGACCCTCCTCCATCTAATACCAGACCCTCCTCCATCCAATACCAGACCCTCCTCCATCCAATACCAGACCCTCCTCCATCTAATACCAGACCCTCCTCAATCCAATACCAGACCCTCCTCCATCTCATACCAGACCCTCCTCCATCCAATACCAGACCCTCCTCCATCCAATACCAGACCCTCCTCCATCCAATACCAGACCCTCCTCCATCTCATACCAGACCCTCCTCCATCCAATACCAGATCCTCCTCCATCTCATACCAGACCCTCCTCAATCCAATACCAGACCCTCCTCCATCTCATACCAGACCCTCCTCCATCCAATACCAGACCCTCCTCCATCCAATACCAGACCCTCCTCCATCTAATACCAGACCCTCCTCAATCCAATACCAGACCCTCCTCCATCTAATACCAGACCCTCCTCCATCTAATACCAGACCCTCCTCCATCTAATACCAGACCCTCCTCCATCTAATACCAGACCCTCCTCAATCCAATACCAGACCCTCCTCCATCTCATACCAGACCCTCCTCCATCCAATACCAGACCCTCCTCCATCCAATACCAGACCCTCCTCCATCTAATACCAGACCCTCCTCAATCCAATACCAGACCCTCCTCCATCTAATACCAGACCCTCCTCCATCTAATACCAGACCCTCCTCCATCCAATACCAGACCCTCCTCCATCTAATACCAGACCCTCCTCCATCTCATACCAGACCCTCCTCCATCTAATACCAGACCCTCCTCAATCCAATACCAGACCCTCCTCCATCTCATACCAGACCCTCCTCCATCTAATACCAGACCCTCCTCCATCTAATACCAGACCCTCCTCCATCTAATACCAGACCCTCCTCCATCCAATACCAGACCCTCCTCCATCCAATACCAGACCCTCCTCCATCTAATACCAGACCCTCCTCAATCCAATACCAGACCCTCCTCCATCCAATACCAGACCCTCCTCCATCTAATACCAGACCCTCCTCCATCCAATACCAGACCCTCCTCCATCTCATACCAGACCCTCCTCCATCCAATACCAGACCCTCCTCCATCTAATACCAGACCCTCCTCAATCCAATACCAGACCCTCCTCCATCTCATACCAGACCCTCCTCCATCCAATACCAGACCCTCCTCCATCTAATACCAGACCCTCCTCCATCCAATACCAGACCCTCCTCCATCCAATACCAGACCCTCCTCCATCTAATACCAGGCCCTCCTCAATCCAGTACCAGACCCTCCTCCATCTCATACCAGACCCTCCTCCATCCAATACCAGACCCTCCTCCATCTAATACCAGACCCTCCTCAATCCAATACCAGACCCTCCTCCATCTCATACCAGACCCTCCTCCATCCAATACCAGACCCTCCTCCATCCAATACCAGACCCTCCTCCATCTAATACCAGACCCTCCTCAATCCAATACCAGACCCTCCTCCATCTAATACCAGACCCTCCTCCATCTAATACCAGACCCTCCTCCATCTAATACCAGACCCTCCTCCATCTAATACCAGACCCTCCTCCATCCAATACCAGACCCTCCTCCATCTAATACCAGGCCCTCCTCAATCCAATACCAGACCCTCCTCCATCTCATACCAGACCCTCCTCCATCCAATACCAGACCCTCCTCCATCTAATACCAGACCCTCCTCAATCCAATACCAGACCCTCCTCCATCCAATACCAGACCCTCCTCCATCTAATACCAGGCCCTCCTCAATCCAATACCAGACCCTCCTCCATCTCATACCAGACCCTCCTCCATCCAATACCAGACCCTCCTCCATCTAATACCAGACCCTCCTCAATCCAATACCAGACCCTCCTCCATCTAATACCAGACCCTCCTCAATCCAATACCAGACCCTCCTCCATCTAATACCAGACCCTCCTCAATCCAATACCAGACCCTCCTCCATCTCATACCAGACCCTCCTCCATCTAATACCAGACCCTCCTCCATCCAATACCAGACCCTCCTCCATCTAATACCAGACCCTCCTCAATCCAATACCAGACCCTCCTCCATCTAATACCAGACCCTCCTCCATCCAATACCAGACCCTCCTCCATCTAATACCAGACCCTCCTCAATCCAATACCAGACCCTCCTTCATCTAATACCAGACCCTCCTCCATCCAATACCAGACCCTCCTCCATCTAATACCAGACCCTCCTCCATCTCATACCAGACCCTCCTCCATCTAATACCAGACCCTCCTCCATGAATCTAAAATCAAATCTAGTGAACTAAATATTTAGGAGCATCTCTTCTGAGGTAACGAGGCCAGGGAACTACAGAGGTCCATTTCATAGAGCAGGTTTAGTTCAACATAAACTAAAACACATTTTCAGCTCAGTAGACCTACCATCCATGATCCTGTGTGATTAAAAGGCCTTTAATAATAAATCTATGTTCACTTTTATGTTTAAATTCAGCAGTAATTTTTAGACATGTTTAAGAGAAAATCAAAAACTTTGATCTCATCATTTGATGAGATTGAGGACATGAATGTATGAAATTTTAGAACTTGAATATTTTAACATTGATGACTTCAAACAATAAATATTTTTTTCTATCTGTGGCTCTTAAACTTTTCTCAGGCTAATAAAAAAGTGAATACTTGATGTTTGTCTGCATGACAATGTCACAGTTTAGAGGATAAAGAACGTGGATCTGTTGTTGTCACCTGGTGAATCGGTCTATCTGGGCTCCATTAGTGATGCCTTAGTCACTGAAACTCAGAGTTTCTCATCAATGTTAGATCAGTGTTACTCAACCCTGCTCAACCAAAAAAACTGTTGAAAAATACATTTGTAAGAGTCACAATCTAGGCCTAAGCGGTGAAAAATGGCAATTAAAATAAGTTAAAGGTGGCAAAAGTGGTCAAAAAGCAGCAAACACTGGGAGAAGTGGAAAAAAACGCAGAATGTGACAAAAATGGGTGGGAAGTGACCAAAAAGATAAGTTAAAGGTGGCGAAAAAAGGTGGGATAATGGGCAAAAAGTGGCAAAAGGCAACTTAAATGGGCAAGAAGTTGCAAAAATAGGCAAAAAGAAAGAGCAGAAAGTGGCAAAAAATTGCTGAGGGTGGCAAAAAAATTAGTTACAGGTGGCAAAAATGGTCCAAAAGTGGCAAAACCGTGGCAAAAAATGAGTGAAAAGAGACTAAAATGTGCAAAATGCATCAAAGAGTGGCAAAAAAGAAAATAAGTGGCATTTAATTGCAAAATGCAGCTTAAATGGGCAAAAAGTGGCAAAAAAAAAGTTGAAAAAGGGGCATAATATTGCAAAAAGCAGGATGAAAGTGTCAAAAAGAAGTGGCAAAAATGGGAATAATGTTTCAAATTGAGGATAAAAGAGCCACAAATCATCACAGAAGAGCCATCACTGGGTTAGATCAACTCAGAGCTCAGGATTAGACTCAGAGTCTGTTGAACCTCCTTCGTGAAACAGTTACCTGGGCACACCTACATGTGAAATAAAACTACCCAAACAGCCTCTATAAGCATCTTAAAGGAACCGTGCCATCCACCAAAATGTCTTTTCAATAGAACCATCCTCATCCTCATCCTCTTCCTCTCCCTTGATGACCTCTACAGCTGACTAGTCCTCTTCTTCCTCTGTGTCTGTTCTGCTTCATCTTCATGTCTAACGCCTGCATCAGCCACTTTAGGCCTCTCCTACACTCTCAGATGGCTGATGTGTTTCTCACATTGACTTTGACCTGCAGGAGGATGAGTGAGACTAACTGGTAGCCAGGGTGTTGAACTTTCAAGGCCAGTGTTTCTGTGAACCAAGTGTGCTGAATAATGACGTTTCAGTTTAGTGAGAGCAGAGTTGTACTTGGAGTTAGCTTCAAATTCTCACGCCTGTGTCCACAGCTCTGTGTTTGAGTGTTTACTGTTGAGATGATCTGGAA
This sequence comes from Cheilinus undulatus, assembly GCF_018320785.1. NCBI lineage: Eukaryota > Metazoa > Chordata > Actinopteri > Labriformes > Labridae > Cheilinus > Cheilinus undulatus. The sequence goes on from NC_054875.1 coordinate 2,797,225, forward strand.
GAAGAGGTTTGAACATTTTCTTGTTTGGTTCTTACAGAATTCAAAGGTCATCAAATGTCCTGTTTTATCTGCCTGTTATAAAATAATCTGCTTTTATTACAGTTAAAACTTAACAGATGTAGAGGAGAAGCTGCAGTGAAAATCAGTTGGTGATTTTGTTTAGCAGAACCACGTCAGCCAGACAACGTGGGAGAGCTTTCTGTGAACACGTTCAGAGGACTTTTAAAGGGATTTGGAGAGTTTTTTTTTATAAAATGTCTCACAGAGAGAAGTCATGACTGACAAATCTGCTGTTTTAGAGAACTTCCTGAGCTACCACGTGTGCTCGGAGACTTTCAAAGATCCCGTGTCTCTGAGCTGCAACCACAGCTTCTGTTCCAGCTGCCTGAAGGAATTCTGGGAAAAAGCTCAGAACAAAAACTGTCCCATTTGTAAAAGAAAATGCTCAAAGGATAACCTAATAGTGAACTTTGGTCTGAAGGAACTAGCCGACTCTTTTGCTGGCAGACAGAAAGATGGATCATCTGAGGCTGAAGGAGAGAAGAAGGTGGAGCTGGTGTGTCAGAAACATCCAGAAGAGCCCAGATTATTCTGTAAAGATGAGGACAGAGTCCTGTGTCCTGTCTGTGAGTTTTCTCTTCACCACAGTCACAAAGTGGTTCCTGTAGAAGAAGCCGTCAGTGAGGTGAAGGAGCAGCTGAAATCTGACTTAAAGTCTCTGCAGGACAAGAGAGACCAATACCAACAAACAGAGAAGACGTACCATGAAATGATCCAACACTCCAAGAAGCAGCTGGTGTGGATGGAGAGGAAGATCAGAGCAGAGTTCAAGAATCTCCAGCAGCTCCTGAAAGAGGAAGAGGAGTCCAGGCTGGCGGCTGTGAGGGAGGAAGAGGAGACGAAGAGGAAGACGGTGAGCAGAGAGATGAAGAAGATTCAGGAGCAGATCTCCTCTCTGTCTCAGAGTATCGGTGCTGTTGAAGAAGAGCTGCAGAAACACAGCGTGTCCTTCCTCAGCAGTTATAAAGACACTCAGAGCAGAGCCAGAGCCCGCTGCTCCGTGTCCCATCCACAGCTGGTCTCCGGAGCGCTGATCCATGTCAGCAAACACGTTGGCAACCTGTCCGTCCAAGTGTGGGAGAAGATGAGGGACAGGCTCAGCTTCAGTCCGGTCATTCTGGACCCAAACACTGCAAACAGCTGTCTCTATCTGTCTGATGATCTGACCTCTGTGAGAAATGGAGACACAAAGCAGCAGCTTCCTGATAATCCAGAGAGAAACACTAAATATAGCACTGTTCTGGGCTCTGAGGGCTTCAGCTCAGGGAAACACAGCTGGGACGTGGAGGTGGGAGACCATCCTCGCTGGAATTTGGGTTTGGCTAAAGAGTCAGTGGACAGGAAGGGAGAGAGATCAGCTTCACCAAAATATGGAATCTGGTGTTTATTGTATGAAGATGGAAAATACACAAATGGTCTCAATAAAACTGTCAGAGTGAAGAAGAGTCCTCAGAGGGTCCGAGTCCAGCTGGACTATGACGCTGGGAAGGTTTCCTTCTACGACTCTGAAGACATGACTCACATCTACACTCACAGAGACACTTTCACTGAGAAACTCTTCCCTTATCTTCATGTTGTAAACTCTGGTGATGCTAAAACATCAGAAATCCAAATCTGTCCCCATCAGATGTCTGTGATGTTCATGGAGGGCGCCGAGGTCTGAGTGATGGAGCAGCAGATCAGTTCAGCTGTGAGATGATGCTTTTTCATCTCTAAAGTTAAGTCCTTTTTCACAGTCCTGGTCTTCTTTGCTCCAAATGTTTTCTATGGTGAAAGGTCTGGACTGCAGACAGACCAGTTCAGGACCCGGACTCTTCTCCTGTGAAGCCATGCTGTTGTGATGGATGTGGTATGTGGTTTAGCATGGACTTGCTGACAGAGACGTTGTCTGGATGGGAGCATATGTTGCTCTAAAAGCTCTCTCTACTTTTCAGCATTGATAGTTCCTTTCCAGATGTTAGAGCTGCCCACGCCATAGACACTAATGCAAAACAATGCTATTTACATTTTTACTCAATGTCCCAACTTTTTTGGAATTTGGGTTGTATCTAAAATATCACATGCTTGAGGCTTCTGTGTGTCCACTTAGAGCTTTTATATAAAGGACCTTGCTACATCAGTGCTTCTTTAAATCCCTGTTAAAGTTTGATTGAAAGTGTTTTTGTCATTTTTATCTTTTATTCATGTTTTTTATTTTTCTTTCAAAGTCAACAGCTGTTCATGTTGTCCTTCTTTTAGTACATAGATCCAGGTTTAACTCCTGTATTGTGCACCATTAACCCTTTAAAGCCTGAAAACTCAAATAATAGCCAGAAAATTCTTTTTTGTTTTTAACTGAGATGTTCATTAAACCTTCTACCAAATTGAAAAAAATGCCCTAAAATGTCTCATAAATATTCTTTGTATCACATTTGACTGGAGGGTATTTTTAAATCATTGATCTGATTGTAGACAAAAGTATTTGAATTAAATTATTGATCATGTTGATGAGACAGAGGTCTCCTGAAAGTGTGTATTAAATATGACACAATCAGCTTTAAAGGGTTATTAGAATTGTTCCCTATGTTGTAAAGAATTGTAAAAGTGTATTTTTAAAGTGTAGTGTAAATAAAGGTGATCATACTAATACACATGTACACCTTTAGTGCTGTCTTCATTGTGTTTTTCAAATGCTTCCCTTTTAACGTCCCTCATGTGACCCACACAAGCTCCAAGGAGAGAATTTTTCTGTTTTTAAAGCTCAAACTTTGAAGCTCACTGCCTCTGGATATTGAAATGCTGAGTTCTGCTGTTTTTAAAAGGAAACTGAAGACACATCTGTGTAATCTGGATTTTAATCTGGAGTGATTTTACAACCTTTGACTGTTTGAAGTTAGATAAATAGAAATGTATGTTGAATATGTAAACAGAGTTAAATATAAAATAAAGGGTTAAAATATGTTTGAATGCTATGAAATCTACTTTCCATTACCAGTGTCCCTCTGGAGGTTATTCATCAATCAACCAGCAGGTGGCGTCTCCTGGCTGCATGAACACGGAGCATGAGTGGAGTGTGAATCCTGAGATACATCACATTTTAGAGAAAAACTCTGACAATCATTCACATCGATCTTTGAGCTCAGGAGTTTGGACAAGATTGACACTGAACTCCATCAGAGCTTCTCAAAGTGGGGAGGAGGGAAACTAAGACACATTTAGCAGTGATAACCTCTGCCCATCTTTACTTCTGAGAGACTCTGCCTCTCTAACATGCTCCTTTTATATCCAGTCATGTGACTCACCTTTCCCATGAATGACACGTCACTAATAAGTCAGCATCTGCTTTTATTTTTCTAAGTTTCACCTTCACTAGAGCAACGGTTCCTAGGACCCCCACATGACCCTCCCACTGATTAAACATGTGGTAACTGCCATTTGTTCTCCTAGATGCTGGATTTTAAAGTCTTCAACCTAAATTCAAGCTCTGGTCCAGCTGAGTGTGGCTTCTTACTTTTTTATCCTCTGAGCAGCCAATCAGAATCCTTTATGTTTTATTCTGAGGTTGTGGTCAGATTCACATTCCTGTTTTCTGGTGGATGTATTCCTCACCATTTCATCATAAAAATCTTTAGTTTTGTCCTTTAACTCTGCGTGCTTTGTTTTCAGATGGTGCTTTAGGTTGGCCGGCTTCATGGCTTCACATGGAGACACATTTTAGTCTTCATTGGCTGATCTCAATGAAACTAAACTCCAGACAGCTTCATCACATTTCCTCAGTTTAGCTGGTTTGGGTCTGGCATCACATGATGAAGGGGACATGCTTAAATATTTATCCAGTGTTCCTAGCTGGACCTGAACACCAGATGAGTCCTGAGTAAAGAGACTGACCTGTGACGAGTGTTAGATTTAGGTGACATGTCTCAATCATCTGAGTGTTTATTGGCCCAGAGCTGGCTTGTGTGATAGTCATTGGTTTAGCATGGTTGTTTAATGGTGCTGTGGTCCCTTTAGCCTATGTATTTAAGTTTTAATGACACAGCATTACTTTCATAATTTATTCTCATGGACCCCCAGGGGTCCCCGGACCCCAGTTTGAGAACCACTGAACTAGAGACATGTCCTGAGCTTCTCTGACTTTTTTTTATCTGTAAAGGGTTCTCTGTAATATTTGGTTCACTTGCTGTGATTGCTTTGAGTTTAACTGGGAAGGATCTCATCATAGCAAGGTTATAATAGTGTTGAGTTTTCATTAGTTTCTATTATTGTATCGTTTTCACTCTCTGTGTTCGATTTCAGTTTAGCTTTCATTAGTTTTGACAGCTGGTTTGTTCGTTTAGTTTTTATTAGTTTTAGTTTTTTAGGGATAGATGTCGGGGCTGAGGGAGCATCATACATTTTAAAAACATATTCAAACAGGCTACCCTTCACTTATCATTTTATTTACTTAATGATGATGTTAGAATAAAACTCCAGACATAAAACTACCACTATGTGAAGTCTTAACCAATCAGATCAGGCCATTTTACCCTCCCCAGACTTGTGTGTAGGTGTCAGTCAGTCTGGTTGTGTCAAAGACTAAAACTAAGGAGATTTTGTCTCCATTTCTATTTTATTTTAGTTAGTTTGTTAGTGCACTTTACAGTTTTAGTTACTTTTCTTTTTTTTCCATAAAGCTTAGTTTTTATTTAGTTTCAGATAACTAGATATTTGAGATAACTAAAATGATTTTTGAATTTAAGTTTTAGTTATTTAGTTAGTTTTAGTTAACTGTAACAACCTTGCATCATAAAGTCTTTACTGGCTTGCAATGACAAAAATTGTGCTTGAATACTTCAGCAATAAAGCCTTCCCTTCCTAAATGCTTATAAAGTGTCAGAAAAAAGTGTATCAGTGATAAACATGCCAGAGTCCACTCTTTTTTGGAAAGTTTTAAATTCAGAATGTGTACACATTTCCAAAACAAGTTAATCAGTTTAAACATTAAACATCTTTCCTTGTGTTGTATTCAGTTGAATATAGGCTGGGAAAACCTGATTTTATTCATATTTACACACATTTTGGGGTCTGTAGTGAGAATATGCATCTTTAGCTGGTGTTGATGTAAATATGACAGTTTGGCAAATAAAGAAGATCCACTTTATTGAGACCTCACTGACAAATTTAGAGTTTAAACTGTCGATGATCAAGCCACACACACTGGATGGAATAAACACGTGCAGTAATGAAGGGATGTCAGCAAACAAGAGGACGTCAAAACGACGTCTTGGTCTGACGTAGAAATGTCTTCAGAGGGTGCAGAATGAAAGTTTTTAAGGCGTCCTCTGGATGTTCAGTTCTAACGTCTACACAAGGAGCAGATACAGTTCAAAAATGGTCGGTATGGTTTCAGCATCTGAGACTTATTTTAGACATCATTTATGTTCACAATATAGCCTTATTTACTGCTTTATTACAAGACGATCATCACTTTATTTTTAAAATACCATATTTTTGCTGATCACAATATAGTCCCACACAGCATTCAAAATAAACTTTTATTTCAAATAAAAACCTAACCCTAACTCTTTTTGACATGTTGCAGTGTGTTTAATATTCAGAGTTAACAAAAAGACTAGTATAGATGCACTGTCCCGGTCCAGATGTTAAAATAGGCTCCCTAAAACAGACGGGATAAAACAAGAAGAAAAGACAGAAAAACAAGAAAACAAGAAGTGGACATTCAACCATGAATCATGACTACAACAGGGTATTCACAGCTAATCTGACACTAGATTTGATACTTTTTAAGACCCTCTTCATACATTTTTATACCCATCGTATCCTTAACTTGTAATCAGTTACAGTAAAGACAGTTACTTGTGTTTTGTGCTGATACTACGGCGAAAATTTTGTAGAAAGAAATGTCAGTAAGCAAACATTTTCTTGGAGCTTTTGAGATAAGACAGTAAGAAAAAGAAACTCATACCACAAGAGAACTGATATGGAGGTCTTTTTTTTTAAAGTGGCCTAAGAGTAGCTCTATTACAATATAAAAGTGTTTATTTACAAGCACTGCATTTAAAACCAAAAATAATAACAGCCTACAATTAGGTTCTAGGTAGTGCTGCGCAATTAAGTGATGTGTGATTGTAATTACACTGCTCTGCTTACAATATAAAACAAATGGTGTCATGAATCTACTTGATTGGTTATGAAGGAAAAGAATAATGATGGAATAGAAGTGTGTATTTCTCAAGTACTAAGTAGCATAAAAAATACATTTCAACAGTCTACTAAGAAATATACTTAGCTTGTATTGATAGATTTTGTATTCTTGAAGGATGTTTTGTCTTCTTCCTCTTCATGTTGAAGCAGCCACTGGAGAACTTGTGAAGGCCTAAAAACACAGGAATATGTTTCAAACATTTAATAAAGAGAAAAACTGCATGAACTCTGTCCTTATGGTCCAACATGAGCTAGATCCTGCAGCTGTTGGGAACAAAGTGAAAAAACAAAGGAAGAGAAAAAAACATTTTACTGACACAACTTAACAATCACAGCGCAGGAAGTAAGACTTAAACATGTTTTTTTTTTTTCATTTCAGTGTCAAAATTTAGATGTCAGATCCCAGAATGCTTTGCAGGACATCACAAAGTCTGTAATTAGTAGACAAAATGACCTGCAAAGCATTCTGGGATCTGCGATTGTTGGCCCCATTAGAGCTAGCTGCGATAGGCTATATGATCAATATTGCATAAAAAATGTGTTTATTATCGGATCTATGTCCATGGATTTAATCTCTTAAATCCCGCAGACACAGTTGGAGACTGTGTAGAAGAGCTTCTATGAGGGGCTACAACCCATCTACATAATATGATATTGAACATATCCATACTAATATCATATATGTCTTCTATCATGTCTATGCTGCACCGGAGACGGCGTTGGAACAACAGAATAGCTACGTAAAGCTACAACAAACGGCCAGCAGCAGTATGATAGTGACCAAAAGTTATTTTCAGATCAAAAGATGTTTTTTTAGGACTGTTATTTGTTGTCGGGGACATCAACGCCTGTTTTACAGCTAAGCACATTCACCAGCGGGGCGTCTCGCTCTCTCTGGCCGGGGAAAGGCGCATGATCTGCGGGGGGAAGTATGACGAAGCGTCGGGAAGTCGGACTCGCTGACAGCAACTTCTACACAGACGGCATCGCCATTTTAATGAAAGCTTCTAAAGACTGCCAGCACATCCCTGCTCTTCAGCATCTGTGTTGTTTTCTAGGTTAAAGTTCAGGACGTTCATTTTGATCCGTATTCTCACTACGAGCACGCGCTGTGTTTGAGCCGCTGAGCCGCTCTCTAACGGCCCTGTCAGCCCACCTTCAAGCTCTTCGCGGGGTCTGACCCACAGATCAGTAATAAGGAGACTGCCCTCTAACCTGGAGGCAGGAGAGTCCTCTTCTTTTGGTGATAAGCGCGAATTATTGTTTGTTTACTAAACGTGGAGAGAGAGAGAGAGAGAGAGAGAGAGAGAGAGAGAGAGAGAGAGGCGGATAAAGAGAGATGATAATGATAATAATCATAATAACAATAATGACAACAATAATAATATTAATGATAGAAATAATAATAATAGAAATATGAATAATGATGAAGATAATAATAATAATTATAATAATAATAATAAAAACGATAGAAATATAATAATAATAGATGTGTTAATAATAATAACAACAACAATAATAATATAAACGATAGAAATAATAACAATAATAATAATAGAAATAATAATAATAATAATAGTAACAACAATAATTATAAAAACGATAGAAATAATAATAATGATAGAAGTAATAATAACAACAACAATAATATTAATGATAGAAATAATAATAATAAAAACAACAATAATAAAAACGATAGAAATAATAATAATAATAGACATAATAATAATAATAGTAACAACAATAATTATAAAAACGATAGAAATAATAATAATGATAGAAGTAATAATAATAACAACAATAATATTAATGATAGAAATAATAATAATAATAGACATAATAATAATAATAGTAACAACAATAATTATAAAAACGATAGAAATAATAATAATGATAGAAGTAATAATAATAACAACAATAATATTAATGATAGAAATAATAATAATAATAATAAAAACAACAATAATAAAAACGATAGAAATAATAATAATAATAGACATAATAATAATAATAGTAACAACAATAATTATAAAAACGGTAGAAGTAATAGTAATGATAGAAATAATAATAAGAACAACAATAAGATTAATGATAGATATAATATTAATAATAATAATAATAATAACAACAACAATAATAACAAGCATTGAACTAATAATAATGATAGAAATAATAATAATATAATAATAATAATAATAATAATAATAATAATAATAATGGATCATTAATATAAGGATATTCTGTTTTCTGTTGCTTGGCTATAGAAGCTCAGATCATTTATATTTTAATCATGTCTCATTATGCTATTTCCATTTTGTCAATAATATTTTTGCAGTGATTTTCAGTGTTTCTGTTGTTTTCTCCAGTAAAATAAATAAAGTGAGCAGTAGAGGAGAGCAGATGCTCTCAGTCTCATTGTTGGATTTAATCATTGGTCTAATACAGTTTAGAGGGTAGGTTGGTTTGATTCTTTATGTAGAGAACAGTCTGTTCAAAGATTTATTAACTTGTACAAAAATAAAAAAAATAATAATGCATTTTTGTCTTTTCTTGAAACCCTTTCCTTCAGCAGGGCTCCTTTCCTCGTACGTGTTTCAAATAATCGGAGCTAATTGGAACCAGACACGAGTGATCAGGATAACTGCGCGGATCACAGAAATCACGATTGTCCGTCATAATTCATGGCGAATAAGGAAAGAGCAACAATTTACTCCCAACTAGAGCAGCAAATAAATCTGGAGGAGTTCAAACGTACAAAAACATTAGAACTCAGAAACCCAACACCTCTGCAGCGAAGGCCAGACAAGCAGCTTGGCAAAAGACTGCGGAGATAAATGCGCCAGTAAGGACAACATGCCTGTAGTTATTCATTGCTGTATGCGGCTGTAGCCTAGGACAGGGCTATTCAACTACAAATTCAACTGGGCCAAATTTTAAAGTCAAGAAACGTTTCTGGGCCGGACATGTTCAGCGCCCAGTAAGCAGCTAGTAATGTCAAATTTTGAACCAATACAGTTAAATTTGATTTAAAGAGATTCACTTTTTACACTTAGTCTCCCTTTTTAATTTGGCAACACGAACAAAAGCAAATCAAAAAGTGCTTAAAAACACAACAGCAGAGCTGTATTTGGACATAACCTGAGGTAATACAAACGTTTTTTTTTCACTTCAATAATAATAAATTAAATAGAATGAAAACATAAAATATAATTTTGTAAAAAAAAAAAAAAATATATATATATATATATATACACACACACACACACACACACACATATACACTGGTCACATCTTACCTTGGCATAAACTGCATAAAAACTAAACTTGCACAGTTGTAGCTACAGTTGAAAAGGGTGTGTTTTATACCTGGTACTTTGGGGCCACTTCTGTCCATCTGAAATATTGTGTGAATTTATGAAAACTTGTGATGACAGGTCTCTGTCATGACCACAGGCTGGGCCACTTGGGGGCTGGTTCAGGGCCGCACGTGGCCCCCGGGCCTCCGATTGAATAGGCCTGCTCTAGACTTTACCCCTGCTACAGCACAACCGAGGCAGGCCTATAATTGAGGGTGTAGCTGGAGGCAGCTGCTCTTCTGAACATGCTGGCAGTGGCAGGGACCGTAATCCTCACATCTCAATCCTTGTGGGTGGTATTTGGACTAAATCAATCCATTCCTTATTTTCTTAGGGGAGTTCTGAACCACATCCAGCAGAGCCTGGCCCTCTCACACTGCTAGAGATGGTGCAGTGAGTACAACTCCATACACTCACACTGTAGTAAGAATATCTTTAAGTTGGTGAGGAGCTGACCATCTGACAACTAAATCAAGACTGTATTTCAGACAGACTGAGGAAAAAATCCAAAATGTCTATAATCTACCTGCTGACAGAAATGGTCTACAGACAGGTGAAGATGAGGAAGCTTCAGATGGAAATCAAGTTGCTTGACCGACAGCTGGATGTAAGTATATGCCTAAAGCAAAGTCTCCTTAACACCTCAAGCTTTGTCATGAAGTCTAAAAACTAACCCCCCCCCCCCAGCTGGACCAACAAAAACAAACAATTCATTAAACTTTCTTCATTATTTGTTTTGTAAGCTGTAAGTAAGTAAATAAGGAGGATACCACTTTATTCCTGGGGGGTCTACTGCTATAAATGTGGCTGATCTACAGTTACATAATGACTTGTTCTCGTAATGAATGTTCTCGTAAATGTATGGCTTCACTTTTTTTTAATTTTCGACATTAATCGTGTAAATGCTGCCTGTACGTCTTTAAAATAAAGAAATACAGCACAGTAGCCCAGCCTATTGCAGTTAAGACATAATTGCTATCCAAACATTATTGGTTGTTGAATGACGTCATAGGCAGCCTACCTGTACGTTGATGCTGTGAAAACCTTTTCGAGGGTGCTTGGATGGGAATGTGTGCAGTCCACTGCGCCGATAACGTTGGGAAACTCTGCATAAAAAATATACATGCTAAAATTAAAGAAATATATATATTTTTTGTTTTAATGGTCATATTAGTTTAACTCACTTACCTGCTATTCCATAAAAGTCGTCTTTATAAAGTTAACTCTGACATGGCCAGGGGAAGTATAATAAAGACGTTTCAAAAAGTCTTCAGCGCAAGATACGCTTTCCGTACTGCACGGCAAACAGCGGCTTTGCTGATGTTTTCTGCATCCCCAACCGCAGTTTTTTTGCACCAGCAATGACCAAAAGTGATAACCAGGCAAGGCTGAAGGTAGAGGATGATCTGCTGTTATGCAATCCTGGATCATCTGCACTGATGCAAACTCATAGATCCCACTAAATAAGAAGATAGGGCATAAAAATCAGGTCATTATGGCAATAAGTTCATCACTGAAACCAAATTAACTGGTTGCCTTGGAGAGATGGATGTTTAAAAAAATATGCTGAACATAATAAAAAAATATATAAAATGTTTAAATAAAGTTGTCTTACGATGAGACATAAATGTTTGAAAATAATGTCCTTAAAATCATATTTTTATGGTGGTGGGGGTCCACGGAATAAATGATTTTCTCTTGAGGGAGGCTCACTTTCCTACACTTTGATAACCCTCCTTATAGACAATCCTAGACTTTCAAACAAATAAAATGCTGGAGATGTTTGAAACATTTATTCTCCATGACGAAGTCAGTCTTTAATTCATTAACTGGGCTAGTAAAGCATTCCGGCCTCACTGCCCAGTCAGATAATATGATAGTGTTCATTTTCTGTTCTTTAGAGTCCCACACATCAATAATAAGGAGACTGTTCTGTAACTTGTATGCAGGAAAATCCTCTCATTTTGGTGATAAGTGAGAATTATTGCTTGTTTACTGATCATGGGGTGTGAGGGGAGAAAGAAAAAAGAGCAGCTTGCAGCGCTGTCTGCGTACAGTTTGATTTTTGCTTTCAGACCAGACAGTGGAGAGAGATCGAGGAGGGCTCAGCGCTGCGTCACCAGCTCTCAAACAGCTCGGCTGTGGTGGAAAAAAACCACCCTTACTGGGCTGGGTGCCAGGTGAAAAGGCCGAGGATATTCAGTGATCATGCTGCTGCTGGAGCAGGGTGTCGAAAGATTAGAAAGGTAATCCAGCTAATCACATGTAGCATGCTAGTAGTGACAGCTAGAGTCCCTCAGACTGTCTGAAACCACAGACTGATGTCAAACGTTCCTTCAGAAGGCTCTGGTTTTTCTGTCGCCGTCCGGAGTCGTGTGAGTACTATTTCTCTTTGTATCTTATTTTAATGGAGCCAACAGTGTCAACAGTGTGCTTTAAATATTTAGGATGTAGCGTGTTTTCATTACGGAAACATAATTTCTCCTAGAAACCACACTCAATCAACGTCTATCTGTGATCATAGTTCAGCATTTGGACTATAAATCCTTCTCCTGGCTTTCTCTAACCGGAATAAATCCATGTTCACCGACCAAAAACGAACCTTTAGTGGCGGACTGGCCATCGGGAGCACCGACATTTCCCGGTGGCCTGGGCGCCGAACCGGCCCAGTCAGCGATTGTCGGGACCAAAGGCTCGGATCGGGTCCACATGATCTTTTAATAAACAATCCGTCGTGCGGCTCAGAGTATCTGCCTCAATGAACTCACACAGATAGAGCAGCAGCCGAGGCCACAAACACACCCTCTCCTCTTTTCTGAGGCTCTCTACAGCAGAGTGCAGGCAGACACACACCAAGTTGTCAGAGTTGTCTGACTGACAAGTTGTTAACTTGCCAACAGGCAAGGCAGGCAGCTGCTTGGGGCCCGCAAGGGCTGACGAACTTTACTCCACAATAACGTCCTAAAATGTTGTGACTGCAGGGACCTGCCCCATTAACCCCATCAAACAATCAGTGGTCCCAATTGCAATGACATCTTAGACGGACACCCTCCCTAAAGGGGCCCCATGTCATCCCTGCTACGTGACCTACGTCCAGTAACTTGACCGAAGTGTCAATCAAAGTAACGTCAAAGTCAGACATGCAAAATGAAGCGGAGCTAATTATCAGGGAGAGGAAAGAAAGAGAAGAAGGGAGAAAGCAAGACAGCGGTAAATGGAGCAGATAACGACGTGTGGCAAACACTTATTCTAGCGTCAGGTGTAAGGCTGTTCATTGTTTCATAGTAGCCTTGTTAGCGGAGCAGGAGGCTGTAGCCTGGGATTCCTGCTCCATCGGCTCGTCGTTACCAGGTTTCCTCCTGATTTCCTGACCATTAACACCTGCTGGTGTGTGTGTCATCCCTCTGTCTGGCCGCTCAGCTCTCCTGCGCACCTGCGTCTCCTCCACGTTTTAAAAAAACGACACAGGTGAAATTCACAGCTAATTTAGCCACTTCATTTTTAGTGAAAAAAAGTGCAAAACACACCAAAATATAGGAAATCAAGCTTTTGAAGCTCAAAGATTTCTGGGGGAGGAACGCCAGACCCCCACACGTCTGAAGTAAATCTACATGCCTCCCTAACTACTGTACATGTGATTGACTTTTTGGTAGTTTTAAGTTCAGAATAAGGTAAAGGAAAGGATCAAATAAATACAGGTGCTGAGTTAAGGACAGTTATGATGAAAATATGAGGAAAGGACGGATAAACCCTTACAGAAGAAGATTCTCCAGGAGAAAGAGTGAAATGACTGACATCAGAGAAAGAAACAGGGAGGAAATGTGTGATGAGCCAAGAGAGGAGGAGAGCAGAATGATCAGAGAAAAGCCTGAGGTTGAATTCAGATTTGAGGAATCATGAAGTAAAAGAGAGAGAGGAAGGAGAGAAGAGGAGGTGAAGTCACCAGTGGCTTTAAAATCAGGTGAAGACAAAGAGGCAGAAGATGAAACTGTTGATCAGATAACAGAGCTGAGTGACAGAAAGGATAACAGAGGAGCCAAGAGCTGATGAGACTAAGATGCATGTAAAACTGGATCTTTTAGTGGTGGTATCATGGTCATCAATCTAAAACTCCTGGTTTATTTTTTCTTCTTTCAGTGGAGCAAACTTCCATCCAGGAGTAAAAGAGAGGAGCAGAGAGAGAAGGGGAGAGATTTGAAGATTAGAGGAGGAAGATAGTCGCTGTATGATGAGTCCAATTTGAAATTCTTTTATGCTATTTGCCTTGGGAAAATTTAAAAACAAGCATAATAGGGTTACAGGTGTAAATTTAACACTTATGTGTTTATTATGAGATAAGGTAAATCAGAGCCGGCCCGAGGCATAAGCGACACAAGCGGCTGCTTAAGGCACGGTCGTAACCGGAGGGCCCCCAAGAACAAAGAAGTGAATGTTCACAAGCTGTTCAGAAGCAAACTATCGTGAGATCAGCCAGGCTGGGAAGGGAATGAGGTGCTGAGAGTAAAGGTCAGGAAGAAACAGAGCCCCACCTCAGATTCAATAGTTTGAGTCCATGTTTGACATCGGGGGATTCCTATAAGTATGTGTCTTACACAGGCCCTAACACACACACACACACACACACACACATAATAGCAACAACTATTGAAGGATATGAGTGTGATAAACAACAATTTACTGTGCTTTGTTATTTGCTAGCAAACCTTGAATAAAATAGATATGGACCGCAGAGGCCATGCTCACAATGCCATAAATTTAACTGGGGATAAAAACTTGTTAGGTCGGCCACTTCTGAAATCTTAGATGGTGTTGTGAGCTTAGTTCACCTGCGATGGTCTCATTTCTGAAGACTGTACCTGAGTTTTATCATCTTTATTTTCCTCTCTTCTGACGATGTCCCATTCCTGCTGCCTCTGTCTGCTAGCGCCAGTCCCTCGTCTCTCTCCCTCTCTCTCACCTTCTTAAAGTATTTCAGTACGCTCATCTGCAGTAACACAGTTGGTAAGTCTTTCTTCAAAACATACATTGTGGCCACATTATCAACTGCACAGAAAAACTTCCTACTACTGGAGCAAAAGAGGACGTTTGGTCACATTAACGTAAGCTAGCTAATGCTAACTGTTAGCCCGTTCAGCTAATATCCTTTGTACTTTACAGAGCATTTATTCCAGCAGTACTCAACCTTCATCTACCCAGGAGCCACAGTCTTAAAAATACCATTGCAGGAGCCACAATCCAAAACCAGGCATTTGATGATCAATCTATCCATAGTTGAAATAAAACAGTGAACTGGTGGATTATTGCGTTGTTTGATGGGATGAAATACATAAAAATGTCTGTACAGAAGAAAAGATATTTCACTGATAATAAGCATGTTTTTATTTTTATAAGCTCCACCTGGACTAAAGTCTTTAAAATATCAGAATGTGCTGACTCAGAGCTATAAGGAGCTTTTCAAAGAGCTGATGAATCATGGGAGTCTGTTTGGGTATTTATTTCCATATTTGGACATTTACTGTAGTTCTATGACTCTGTTCACTTAAAGTTATGCTTTCTATTTTTTCCCTCTCATTATTATCGTTTTTAGCTAAAGGGGGAGGGTCCCCATAGTGGTCTTTGCCCTGGGCCTCCAAATGGCTAAAACTGGCCCTGCCTCACACCTGCAGCTCCCCTCACAGATCCTTCTGCCAGTTTGTTGCTTTCATTTTTCTGTGTCTGTCCTTTTGACAGTATTCATCATTAGTACGTTTAAGATCAAATAAACCATCCACGTTTGGACAAGTTTTACTCAGTTTTATATTGTTTTAAGATGTGATCCGTGTGTGTTTGGCTCGTTGGTGATGATGCGCATCGCAAAAGTCATCATCAAATACGAGTATGGGAGAGCATCGGCAGGGAGTGACTGTAGAAATGTGTTAAAACGAGGCATTAGAAGCTTCACCCTGAACACGAGACAGGACAGCACACCTCTGCTAACCGACGGAAGAGACGCACCAGCGGACTTCCTCTGCGCTCTTTTACGCACGGTCCGCCGTCCCGGGCTCACCCGGCGGTAATAAAACACAAGTTTTCATTTGAATTTGTAAGTTAAAGTCTGTCTTCTTTCTGTGGACTTAGATTTATTGATATGACTTATTGCAGTGAGTCTTTACTGCTGACAGTTTACATATTTATAGAGGATTTCAGGAGGATTTTCTTAAAGGAAGCAACTGGTCACTAAAGAGCCACATGCGGCTCGAGAGCCGCGGGTTGGGTATCACTGATTTATTCAAAACAATTATTATATAGTTTGTTAAGCCCTGGGCTCCGCTGTTTAATTAAACCATGACATAAGACGCTGACTAATTATTCACCTTGGTACTGCTGCGATTTGCTGCTGTTCTGAAGCAGCTGGACGTCATCTTCAGCCCTAGTCCTGTGATTGGCTAGTTATTCACAGGCCTAGGGCCGTTACCCTGAGCAGCCGTCCAATCAACACCGTAAACATTGCCCACCAATCAGAGAGTAATCTGAGAGCGCCAAAGCGTTTGATTCTAGCGAGAGAATAGTTTGAGTGGCTGTGAGCGTGAGACAGGAGGTGAAAGCGCGAGTCACACACCAGAAAGGTGGGAGTTGGTAACCCTGGGTGAAGACTGTGTCCGGGTAACTGTTTTAGCCCGGGAGAAAGGACATAAAGAGGATAAAAGTTAGCAGGCTCGTCAACACCCCCCCATGCACACAGACAGCATCTGCAGACCACAGGGATAGATAAATATGATCACAGGTAAGACACGGTTTAATGAATGTATCCAGATTAACATGATTATAGAGCAATGAGGTGACTTTATAGATCTGTAGCTGTTATTTTAGCGTTTAATGAAGAAAACGACGCTTGCATAAAGTCCTAATATCTGACTGTGGGAGGGGATTTCATGTTAATACTGATCATTAAAGAGCTGAAACGTAAATGATTATTATATAAAACTAGCTGATTGTTACTGTAGTAGGGTTCATGGTTGAGGCTTAAGCACGCGTTTTTACAGCACGAGTCGTAAAAACATATCAGGGGGATGGTCAGGGCTGTAGCCAGGGTTTCAGAATTAGCTAGGTCCAGAATTTACATATATAAATAGAGAGCCGTGTTTTTCCTGCTTTTGACCATTTTCTTACATTTTGTGAGCTTTAAATGATCATATTTCTTGTTGCAATGATAAAGATAATATTTTCAATGTCTATCTGACTTTTTCAAAACTTATTTTCATCATAACATTAATCCCACATGTTTTAGCTCTGTTTTATTTGGGTTTTTCCCTCAGAATTACGCTAGCATAAACCAGTGGTCTTGCCCCAAATACCCCCGCCTTCCCTCACACAGCAGCTCATCCATTTTGCTTCTGTACCTTTCTCACTATGTTTCTGTCTCTGTCATTATCAGTAGGATTTATTTTATCACCTTAAAGGTTTTCTTTATTTGTTTTTCACCCGCGATCTGATTTTAAAACAGCTGATCAGCGCGAGGAAGTTCTACGACGTCAATCAGAACCAGCGCGGGAGCTTTACGGAGTTTGACCATAAATTCACAAACTAAAGGATCTACTATAGCCTCTACTAGAGCAGAAGCTGACTTTTGACAAGAGAGCTGCAGAATAACAGGTGGATATACAGGACACACGTGATTAGAGTTTCTGTGCTGCTCAGGAGAGAGAGACAGAGAGAGAGAGACAGAGAGAGAGAGAGAGAGACAGAGAGAGAGAGAGAGACAGAGAGAGAGAGAGAGAGAGACAGAGAGAGAGAGAGACAGAGAGAGAGAGAGACAGAGAGAGAGAGAGACAGAGAGAGAGAGAGAGAGAGACAGAGAGAGAGAGAGACAGAGAGAGAGAGAGAGAGAGAGAGAGAGAGAGAGACAGAGAGACAGAGACAGAGAGAGAGAGAGACAGAGAGAGAGAGAGAGACAGAGAGAGAGAGAGACAGAGAGAGAGAGAGAGAGAGAGAGAGAGAGACAGAGAGAGAGAGAGAGAGAGACAGAGAGAGAGAGAGACAGAGAGAGAGAGAGACAGAGAGAGAGAGAGAAACAGAGAGAGAGACAGAGAGAGAGAGAGAGAAACAGAGAGAGAGAGAAACAGAGAGAGAGAGAAACAGAGAGAGAGAGAGACAGAGAGAGAGAGAGAGAAACAGAGAGAGAGAGAGACAGAGAGAGAGAGAGACAGAGAGAGAGAGACAGAGAGAGAGAGAGACAGAGAGAGAGAGAGAGAGAGAGAGAGACAGAGAGAGAGAGAGAGAGAGAGAGAGAGAGAGAGACAGAGAGAGAGAGACAGACAGAGAGAGAGACAGAGAGAGAGAGAGACAGAGAGAGAGAGAGACAGAGAGAGAGAGAGAGAGAGAGAGACAGAGAGAGAGAGAGAGAGAGAGAGAGAGAGAGAGAGAGACAGAGAGAGAGAGAGACAGAGAGAGAGAGAGAGAGACAGAGAGAGAGAGAGAGACAGAGAGAGAGACAGAGAGAGAGACAGAGAGAGAGAGAGACAGAGAGAGAGAGAGAGACAGAGAGAGAGAGAGAGAGAGACAGAGAGAGAGAGAGACAGAGAGAGAGAGAGAGACAGAGAGAGAGAGAGAGAGAGAGAGAGAGAGAGAGACAGAGAGAGAGAGAGAGAGAGAGAGACAGAGAGAGAGAGACAGAGAGAGAGAGAGAGAGAGAGAGAGACAGAGAGAGAGAGACAGAGAGAGAGAGAGACAGAGAGAGAGAGAGAGACAGAGAGAGAGACAGAGAGAGAGAGACAGAGAGAGAGAGAGAGACAGAGAGAGAGAGAGAGACAGAGAGAGAGAGAGACAGAGAGAGAGACAGAGAGAGAGAGAGAGAGAGAGAGAGAGACAGAGAGAGAGAGAGAGAGAGAGAGAGAGAGAGAGAGAGAGAGAGAGAGAGAGAGAGAGAGAGAGAGAGAGAGAGAGAGAGAGACAGAGAGAGAGAGAGAGACAGAGAGAGAGAGAGACAGAGAGAGAGAGAGAGACAGAGAGAGAGAGAGAGAGACAGAGAGACAGAGACAGAGAGAGAGAGAGACAGAGAGAGAGAGAGAGACAGAGAGAGAGAGAGAGAGAGAGAGAGAGAGAGAGACAGAGAGAGAGACAGAGAGAGACAGAGAGAGAGAGAGACAGAGAGAGAGAGAGACAGAGAGAGAGAGAGAGACAGAGAGAGAGAGAGAGAGAGACAGAGAGAGAGAGAGAGAGAGAGACAGAGAGAGAGAGAGACAGAGAGAGAGAGAGAGACAGAGAGAGAGAGAGAGAGAGAGAGAGAGAGAGACAGAGAGAGAGAGAGAGAGAGACAGAGAGAGAGAGACAGAGAGAGAGAGACAGAGAGAGAGAGAGAGACAGAGAGAGAGAGAGACAGAGAGAGAGACAGAGAGAGAGAGACAGAGAGAGAGAGAGAGAGACAGAGAGAGAGAGACAGAGAGAGAGAGAGACAGAGAGAGAGAGACAGAGAGAGAGAGAGAGACAGAGAGAGAGAGAGACAGAGAGAGAGAGAGACAGAGAGAGAGAGAGAGAGAGACAGAGAGAGAGAGAGAGACAGAGAGAGAGAGAGAGAGAGAGAGAGAGAGAGACAGAGAGAGAGAGAGAGACAGAGAGAGAGAGAGAGACAGAGAGAGAGAGAGAGAGAGAGACAGAGAGAGAGAGACAGAGAGAGAGAGACAGAGAGAGAGAGAGACAGAGAGAGACAGAGAGAGACAGAGAGAGAGAGAGACAGAGAGAGAGAGAGAGAGAGAGAGAGAGAGAGAGAGAGAGAGAGAGAGACAGAGAGAGAGAGAGAGACAGAGAGAGAGAGACAGACAGAGAGAGAGACAGAGAGAGAGAGAGACAGAGAGAGAGAGAGAGACAGAGAGAGAGAGAGAGAGAGAGACAGAGAGAGAGAGAGACAGAGAGAGAGACAGAGAGAGAAAGAGACAGAGAGAGAGAGACAGAGAGAGAGAGAGAGAGAGACAGAGAGAGAGAGAGAGAGAGCGCATTCAGCAGCACCTCATTAATCATGGATGGCGCTGATTTCCAAAAACAGATATGGTGAGGGTTGATTTACTAACGTAGCGTCCAGGTAAAGTTTTTGTTTGGTCAACATTGTATCTACATTACCTCGATTATATTTACCAGACAGGCTAGTTAGCGGGTGTAAATGTGAGCAAAGCCCCCTTAATGTTGTAATGGTGGTAATATTTCCAGTGTTAGAATAGTAGTAATATTTCCACATTCATTGATAAAAATGTCTCTGGGATGGAAAGGGAGGATGACCGTTTTAGAAGGGGGATGGTTTTGACCATTTTTATTTCAGGGGGGATGCCACCCCCCCTCAACTCGAGTACTGGGTTTAAGCATGTAAATAAATGAACTATAGCCTTCTGTTTTGTGTTTTAAGGCTCTAAATCCTCTAAAACGTGATGTTGAAAGAGGAGGATGTTTTTTAAAGGAGGGTGTAGGACATCAGCAGGTTTATTTCTGACAGAGGTGGAGAAAGTACTAGATTATTGTACTGAAGTAAAAGTAAAGTTACTTAAAATATACTTAAGTAAAAGTAAAAGTAGTAATCTGTAAATCTACTCAAGAAAAAGTAGCCTAAGTCATTTAAAATGTACTCAAAGTACAAGCTATATACAGTAAAATCTGATCTTTTCTTAATGTGAAACACCTACAAAAGAATATGAATTTATAACCAGGTTGTTGTTATAAGGTGAGACTTAACCTAAAGTCAAATTCAGCAGCAGTTTTAGGATAAAATGTGAAATTATTCTCTCTCTGCTGAACATCATGAGCTGTGAAAGTCAAACTTCAGGACATTTTCTTGTTGGCTGAAAGCTAGAACCTCCTCATTTTGGTTTTAGTGTGTTTTTTTACTCAGTACTTAATACTTTTTAAAATGTAGTGAAGTACAATACTCTCCTCAAAATGTATTTAAGTAAAAGTAAAAGTAGTGATTTTGAAAAGTATTCAAAAAAGTACAAGTACACATAAAGGCTACACAATTACAATAACTTGAGTAAATATAATTAGTAAATTTCCCACCCTGATTTCTGTGTTTTGTCCATAAATGTAAGTTCTTACCATTAACACATTAAAAAGATTGATTCTATTTTTTTTAGTGTGGATGCTGCTGATGAGGAGGGTCTCCAAAAGAATGACTGACTGATAAGAAAAAGAGGAAGAAGTCCATCTCCTTCACAAGTGTCCACTACAGACTTCAGGACCTTCAGGGGCTCCAACCGTCTCCTAACAGACCGTCCAGAAAAGAGAGGGGAGACAGACAACCTTCTTCATCTGTGTGCAGAAAGGTAAAACCCACAACATCCCAGCAGAGACAGAGGAGTGGAGGACTTCCTGATCTCCCAGAGACAATCAGTCCTTTCCAGAACAGTCCAGCTCACAGCTCAGTTACTGCATGCATGCCAGTGGGCCCAGAGTGGGATCTAATAGTCACTATCATTATGTACAGGGATGATCATCAGTGGACTAGATAGACAGTTCATACACACTGGTCAAATGCATGAGTCTAGTTTAACTTATTTAAAAAATAAACTGTGACAAATCACTTCAGGTTTAACTAAAGTAATGTATGCAACGTTATAGGTTGAAAGTCTCTCAATATCTATCATGTGGTTTGAAATAAAATGAACAAAATCTTAAGTTCTGTTACCTCATTTTTTCTCCACTGGGGGTTACATTAGTTGTATATGTGCAGATTATCTAGCATTGACTGCATCAGTAACAGTGATCAGCGGTTGGGGGGCCCCCAGTCAAACTTTGCTTAGGGCCCCAAGTAAGCTTGGGCCGGCCAAGTAAATACTCAACAATTCAAAATAACAGAAATTGGGCACGCCGGTAGTCGAGTGGTTAAGGCACATGCCATATACGCAAGCGACCCGGGTTTGAATCCGGCCCGTGGCACTATTTCCTGCATGTCTCTCCCCGCTCCCTCCCCCTGTTTCCAACTCTATCCACTGTCCTATCAAATAAAGGCAAAAAGGCCAAAAATAAATCTTAAAAAAAAAAAAAAAACAGAAATTGTTTTTAATAGACACATTAAGTTCCTCCAAATAAAATATGTGCATTCCATGAATACAAATGGCTTCAAATCAATGAAAACAGTTGGATACAGTTGGAAAAAGTCTCACTGGAAGAATGCCCCCAGACCCCCTAGTCTTGGGCTAAGCCCCTAATGTTGGCAACACCTAGCTCCGCCCCTGCTGTCTGATACCATGGTAATAAAAAAAGAGTCCTCACCGAATATTTGGCAACTATTTTGTTTTTATTCAGCAAATATCAGACAGACTCAGAAACATGGGCTGAACTGTGGAAAAGCTTTGGAAACACGTCTGTTTATGCACCGTCACACACTTCTAAAGGTGCAGACTAACACACCCTTCCTCTCTCTCTCCGTTAAACTCAGACGGATATTTGTAGAACATTAAAAACGACCAGGATCGACCAAAGTGCTTCGCTGTATAAAAAAGTAGCTGCAGGTTCTGGACCAGCTCCAGATTCTAGACCAGCCCCAGATTCTGGACCAGCTGCAGACTCTGGACTGAGGAATGATCCAAACCCACATATAAAGAGCCATGATATAAATGCATCAGCCTCTCTAAATCTTTGAGGCAGACCCGACTTTACTTTGGTTACCAGCCTCAGTGAAATAAACTCCACTTTAGCAGAGATCTGCTTATCACGTTTCAAATCCTCATGAAAATAAACACCATGACTCTGAGGAACAAACACTAAGAAGGCCCAGACTACTCATGATCACATCAGTCTGGTCAAACATGTTTAACTGTCTTACTGTCATTCACATTTAGAAAATTCAAGGTCATCCATGTTTTAACATCTTTCACACAGTCAAATAGAGTCTGTCTGCCTGTTTTCAGAGTCAGAGGCATGTAGAGTTGAACATTATCTATAAACAGTGAAGGAGACGTGTACTTGGAAAACAGAAAAACTGATTTTGTAGGAGTTTGGCTGCAGTTTTTCATCATTTAAAATAACCCTCTGTAGTACTGGAGTGCATTATTTTGGTTTGTTTTGCATGTGTCTACCTTACATGTGCCAATCTCATGACCTTTTTACTTTTTCTTCATCCTGCCTGCTGGGATGAGGACACCAGGCACGTGCACACATAGACGTCAAGGGGCTCGAGCATCTTCCCTTTATCTTCCATGAGAGAAAGTTCCCTTTTACTGGGACGTTTTTTTTTTTTCTTTAAATAGATGAATCTCTCTCTCTTCATATAGGCTATGCCGTTTATTCCTGTGTGCCAAACTAAGAGATTAAAAAAAAAACTCTAAAGTTCTGACATCCTCAGCAAACTTCTCTGTCTGTTGCCCCGAGGTGTTTTCTGCTGTTTCTGTTCTTGTTTATATAAGAGGTGAGTAAAGAACAAAAGACAGCAGTAGGTTAAGTAGGGGAAGTTTTCTGTGGCCCATGGCTGCTTTCAATCCTTGTCTGTAAAACCATCATCATCAATCATCATCATCATCATCATCCAGCCTCCTTCTTTGTCTACGTACACTGCCCCCTCCCTTTCTGTCTATGTGACTTACATTATTTGTTGACTTACCAAAACACCTTCATCGTCCATCTGCCCAATCTTCTTATTTAAAAATTTAGTATTTGCGTTTCCTGCACACAGGCTGCTGTTTTCATTTTTTTTCCCCGCTTTTTTTCTGTTCTTGTTTATATAAGCGGTGAGTAAAGAACAAAAGACCAGAGGTTACAAAAGACAAGACCAAGTATAGTTACCATGTGTGTTGCTAACGTTCATATGAGTCACTATCTGCCGTAATCAGTTTACTGTAGCTAAGGCTCTTCATCATGGTCATACAGGCTGATGTTCTGGTCTAAAGGGGACAGACTACAGGTGAATACAGGTACATGTGTCCAGAAATCTATCATCAATATCTTTGTATTGATATGCGCTGTTTAATTAAAATGCGCTCATTTGCATACATTTGCCAAGGCACTGGAGGTCAATAGGATAAAAAATGAACTATTTTGATCACCCCCACCTCCAAAAAGAGGTAAACATTGAACTGTAGGACAGTCCCTCGCCATGATATTGTACATTTATTAATGTGTATTGGTTTTACTTTTTAAATCAAAGTTTATCACCCTGGTTTGCTATAACAACCATGATTTTCTTTATGGTGGAAAAGTTATTTGTATCTATTGTGTATCATCATTCTGCTTAAATATAGAAATGATTTTGCCCATCTAACCCAGCACTAATTTAAGCTCTGATCTGTTTGTAGGTCATATCACCGTTTGGATCTTGTCTTCCCAAAGATGGCATCTCCAGCTGTGATGATACTTTTATCGGTAAAAAAGAAAGACAACTATGTGAACTGTGGCATTACATAATTTTGGCTGGGAGGATTTAAAAATTGTGGACTTCCTGTTGACTTGGTGGCATGGGTCCAAGATGCTTTTTTGTAGGTCTGGGCCTGATACATATGGATACCAAATTTCCAAAATCTATTTTTTTTAGGGGTGCCACTGAGCTAATATACCAGACCCACCTACAAAAGCTGTAGCATTCCCTCTCAGTTACCCACTGAGGATTTTTCCACCAAGTTTGATGTCTGTTCAAATACATTAAGCAGGTGAAAACTACTTCCTGTTTCATGGTAAAAAAAGAGCCATGGCCACACCTTTTCACGTAGACTTTTGACTTGCAAATATGTGTAAAGTCCATATCTGAGAATGTGCCTTTTCAGCAGGATTTGGCCAACCATTTAGCAATAGTAATGTGAAATTCTAAAGCAGTGACTTCCTGTTGCCAGAAGGTGGTGCTGCAAGTTTATTAAAATTTTCAAGTGTGAATGTATTAAAGCCCAGACTGATATGAAGCGCATGAATTTTGTCTCCAATATGATGATGTATGTCAGAGTTACAACTGTTCATGTTCATGTTGCTTCCTAAAAATAAACGCTTGGACTAAAAGTAAAGACTAAAATGTGAGGACTTTTTATGGACTATAACTTAAGACATTTAATCTAAAGACTGAGACTAAAATTAAAAACAGCTATTAAAATCAGCACTGCTCAGATTTATATTTTTTGCTGCTCTTCATAGATACTCCTCATGACTGTCTTCATTGGCCGAACCCTCACATGTGGTCTACATCAGTATCAAACAGGAGATGGATGCTGCCCCATGTGTCCGCCAGGTAAGATCTACCTGAATGTTCAAGAGTCATTGGGATATATTTTTTCTCCAATCAGTGATGCTAACAGAGAGGGTTTCATTCTTTCCTTTATCTGTTTTAAATAAAGTGTTTTTTTTTTAATGATTACATTTCTGCTAAAATTAAATATACCAAGAATAGTATGGAGAGTACCAAAGCTGTTAAATATGCACTCTAAAGAAGTGTTGTGTCTCAATGATGATAAAAATTCATGTTTATCTTTAACTGTTGTACTTAAGTAAATATTCAGAGCCAGTACTCTTTTACTTTTACTTTAGTGAAGGAGTTGAATCAGTGCTTCTACTTTTACCAGAGTTTTATTTTCATGAAAGCATGTGTACTTCTACTGAAGAACAGAATGTGAGGACCTTTGACACATAATCAACTATGTGGCTAGAAGTCACTCATAAGAGGCCTTGTCAACTTTATTTTCACCTAGCTGTGCTCTCCATATGTGTAAAATGTTTTTATTATTATTATTATTATTTTGAACAGGAACTCGGGTTAGCAGGGACTGCACAGAATCCAGCGGCACCAGCTGTTCACCCTGCTCTGAAGGAACCTTCATGGACAGTTATAATGGATTAAATTCTTGCTACCCCTGTGCTAACTGTGATGCAGGTACTGAATATCTCTTCTCTTATAACAATAAAGTGTAACTGAACCCTCAGACCACCTTTTTCAGGTGACAATGTATGTATCAGGATTTTTAGTAGTACTGATGATCAGGTAGGGTTCAAATCGAAACTTTCTAGCACAAAATATTTATTTGACATTTTGTGTAAAAAGGCGAGCCTATGGGATTTTTCAATGGGTTTTTGGATTAGTGCTGAAAATAAGCTCTGTTTCCAATAAAAGTTTATGAAACTTGCACGTTTTGTTTATAAAGATAATCTTCATAAATTGATAATATAAGCATCATATCTGGTTCATTAATCTAACTGACGAAAGTAAAAAGCTAACGTCATGCTATTGAACTACAACACGGTCGACTGAGTTTAACGCCATCACCAGCAGATACACGTGAACAGCTCAGTTGCTGCGCTTCAGATGATGATGTGTAATCTTCCCGACAATCGCTGTAGTCCTCGTTAGCTGTCTTTTAGCAACCAAGACATAAAAAGATACACAATTCAAAGGTGGGGCACGTTTCAGATGTTTTTATGTTGTAGGATAAAACGTTAAACTCTCCTGAACTTGTGTTCATCACAGACCTTATTTCAGGCATTTAACTGAAAACTCATTCAAAAATCCCGGAGACTTTCGAGGGAACCAGAAGTGCTAAAATGCTAACTCACTTCCTGGTTTTAGGACTCATTCCTGCACCGCTCTATAGCAGCAACAGATTTATTAGAAATAAAAAACTGAAATATCACATTGACATAAGTATTCAGACTAGTGCTGGTAACTGATTAAAAAAATAATCAAGTTAATCACATAAATGAGCTGTGATTAATCATGATTAATCATCCATTAACTTGCATTTTGGTTTGAGATTAAATCATTACACATTTGGTAAACTATATCTTTAAAATTTTGACGTCTCAGAAAATGGTTTCTCCTTGGGTAGCTCGTGGTAAGTCTACCTTTAACGGTTCTCACACTCAGACCAATAATCAGATTTATTAAGAGCAAAGACTGAATTATGTTGTGGCTGATAAGGGACAGTAGGAAGGAGTAGGTGGGTGTGTTACATCCCCTCTCTTCCAGCCCTGTCTAGGACTTTTAAAGGCACTTTTTAAAATCCTGGGGTAGATGAACCTCAAAAGAAACTTGTGTTTTTTTCTAATTTTTTAAAAATTTATTCTAACATTCAACTAATCAGAAAAAACAGAAAAGCTTCCAGACAGCAAACATACAAGTAGAAATATGAAATAGTCACATAAGCAAATATTTGTCAACATTGGACTACGATTGTTAAAAATCAGATCAGGTAGAGTAGAGTAGGGTCTTTTTAAGCCTTATTGATTTGAATATATTTTATTGAATTTGAAAATGGCCGGCTCATTCACTAACAGCATATCAGTAGTGTTGTCTCCGGCTGGGTGCTGCATGTCTCCTCTCTCCCTGCTCCCTCCGGCTCCCCTCCTCCTCTACCTGCAGGCTCCCTCCGCTCTCCCATCATGCATTGAGGTTGAGTCTGTCCCCTGTGCGTCTCTAGAGACATGAGTGCTGTTATGCCCCTATTGTTGATTTATGAGTATTTAAGACAATAACAGAGAATCGTGACTGTTTCTATAAAATGCCTTATACTTTATATCGATGAATCTGTGAAACTATACCTCATTATTGGATTTAACAACAGAGATTCTCTCTCTTGAGCACATAAACACAGAGTGTCTAAGATCCACTGTTAGTAATCGCAAGTTCAGACTTTTTCTTGTCATTTCAACTTTAATCTCAACTAATCTCCAAAATTATGTTCTCCTTCGTAGGTGGTCCTGATCCTCTTCCATATTAAGACAACATAAAGATGTCTGGAAGGTTTCAGATGACAGTCAAAGTGCTAATTTATCATTTCGGTATGTTTTGACAGGTTCTGGACTGACGATGAAGGAGCCGTGTACCAGGACGTCAGACACGGTTTGTAAACCGGTCGAAGGATTTTACTGCGTAAAGTTGGACAAGCAAAGCTGCATCGAAGCACGGAAACACGCAGTCTGTGAACGAGGACAATACATCGCACAGAAAGGTCAGTTTAGGAATCAGAATACTAAATATTGTCAGTTTTGTTGGCTCAATTACAAAAATGATCATGGAGGAAGGGACGATGATGAGCTAAAAATAGATTTTTGTTAATGGAAACTGACAAAAATCAAGTCTAGTTTTCAACAAGGAAGAATCATAAATGATAGTGCTGGACTATTGTACTTTAAAAATCAGTAAATCTGTAACTCTTCTGTGAATGAGAGAGGTAGAACTCACTAGAGCTGTGTATCTTCACAGGTGTCACAGTTCTAATCAGTTACAATTATCAGGCCAACACTTTGACTTGGTTCCATATCACAGTTCATGACTCATGATTGTTATTTCTGACATCTGCACCAAACTGATAAAAATCTGCATTTTACGTCTTTTAATTAGCTCAAACGGACATCTGCTTTGAAAAATCTTTTCTTTGAAGGCGGAGCTTATGTGATGTAGAAACCTACCATTAGCCCTAGCCCTAATAATAACAAAAATATTGAATTAAAAATCATCTCTTATGTCAAATAAAATATTTGCATTAAAAAAACAGCTTTCAGAGAAAGCACATTAAAGTAGGCTTAATATTTGAAGGTTCTAGACTTTTTTCTCTTTCTTAATTGACTTGTTTTCTAAAACATGTTAATGACCAATGTAACATTAAAATCAAGCAGCCTTATCACCTCACACTTGCTTTCCTTTCCTCACGCAAGACGATCAAATGTGATTGACACAGGTGTAAGTTTAGTCTTCAAATCTGATGGAGACGTACATTTATTATTTTTATATTTACAGGAACCTCCTACACTGACACCGAGTGCTCCAACTGCACTGCTGGAACGTTTTCAAACGGAACCATGTCTTCTTGCCAGAAACACAAGCAGTGAGTCAAACATACATCAGACATGAATACAGCTGAGATTATGAGATCATACAGATGTTTCTGTACTAAATCTCCCTCTGTCATTACAGATGTGGCATCTCTCTGCTGCTGAAACCAGGAACAGAGTCAGAAGATGCCCAGTGCGGACATCTACACCCAGCCATAGTCGCAGTGATAGTCTGCATTTTTATTGGGTTAGCAATCTTGGTCTTCAGGAGACAGATCTGGAACTTTTTAACAAGTAAGATTTGTTTTGTGACTATAAAAACAGAATCATGTTTCAACCCAGCCTAAACCCTCATTACTGTTTTCTTTTTTATCATAGGACTGGGACGGATTATCTGCTTGGTATGTTTTATCCTCTTTACTGTTGTCGAGTTTAAATGTTGATTTTGTGGGTGATGAAAGAATCTGAATGATTTTACTCTTTTCCATATTTGTAGAGAGGAGCTCCGCCTGCAGCTTAACCAGCACATATGAATGAGATTAGTGATGGGAACTCCAGCTCTTAGGGGGACCTGGATCATCTGGCTCAGCTCAGACTCTTTTTGATAAATTTGGCTTTTTAAGCCAGCTGTATTCAACAATGCCTTGCCATATACAGTTGAAACCAGAAGTTTACATACACTATATAAAAAGGCACAAACTTTTTTTTCTCACCGTCTGACATTAAATCAGATTAAACTTTTCCTGTTTTTGGTCAATTAGGATTACTAAAATTATTTCTATTTGCTAAATGCCAGAATAATGAGAAAATAGTTTTTTTAGACAATTTTTATTATTTTCTTGAGAGTCATATGTTTACATACACTAAGATTACTATGCCTTTAAACAATTTGGAAAAGCCCAGAAGATGATGTCATGTCTTTGGAAGCCTCTGATAGGTTTGTTGACAACATTTGAGTTAATTAGAGGCACACCTGTGGATGTATTTTAAGGCACACCGGAAACACACTGCTTCTTTGTGTAACATCATGGGAAAATCAAAAGAAATCAGCCAAGATATCAGGAAGAGAGTTGTGGACTTGCACAAGTCTGGTTCATCCTTTGGTGCAATTTCCAGATGCCTGAAGGTGCCACGTTCATCTGTTCAAACAATTATACGCAAGTATAAACACCATGGGAATGTCCAGCCATCATACCGCTCAGGAAGGAGACGGGTTCTGTGTCCCAGAGATGAACGTGCTTTGGTCCGAAAAGTGCATCTCAACCCAAGAACAAAAGCAAAAGACCTTGTGAAGATGCTGGCTGAAGCTGGTGAGAGTGTGTCATTATCAACAGTCAAACGAGTCCTGTACCCACATGGGCTGAAAGGCCACTCTACCAGCAAGAAGACATTACTCCAAAAGAAACATAAAAAGCCAGATTACAGTTTGCAAATGCACACAGGGACAAAGACCTTAATTTTTGGAGACTTGTTCTGTGGTCTGACCAAACTAAAATTGAACTTTTTGGCCATAATGACCATCGTTACATTTGGAGAAAAAGGGGGAAGCTTGCAAGCCTGAGAACACCATCCCAACTGTGAAACATGGGGGTGGCAGCATCATGTTGTGGGGTTGTTTTGCTGCAGGAGGGACTGGTGCACTTCACAAAATAGATGGCATCATGAGGAAAGAACATTATGTGGAAATACTGAAGCAACATCTCAAGACATCAGCCAGGAAGTTAAAGCTTGGGCGCAAATGGGTTTTCCAAATGGACAGTGACCCTAAGCATACTGCCAAACTGGTTACAAAGTGGCTTAAGGATAACAAAGTCAATGTGTTGGAGTGGCCATCACAAAGCCCTGATCTCAATCCCATTGAAAATTTATGGGCAGAGCTGAAAAGGCATGTGCGAGCAAGGCGGCCTACAAACTTGGCTCAGTTACACCAGTTCTGCCAGGAGGAATGGGCCAAAATTCCTGCAAACTATTGTGAGAAGCTTGTAAAAGCATATCCAAAACATTTGATCCAAGTCATACAGTTTAAAGGCAATGCTACCAAATACTAATGAAATGTATGTAAACATCTGACTCTCAAGAAAATAATAAAAAAATGTCTAAAAAATTATCTCTCTCATTATTCTGGCATTTAGCAAATAGAAATAATTTTGGTAATCCTAATTGACCAAAAACAGGAAAAGTTTAATCTGATTTAATGATAGACGGTGAGAAAAAAAAGTTTATGTGCCTTTTTATATAGTGTATGTAAACTTCTGGTTTCAACTGTAAATATATTTGTGTTTAGAATTTATGTTTAATAACAGTTTTATCATATTTCCCAAGCAGTTAGCTAATCTTTTCACACGGTGGCCTGCCACTACTGGACAGACAGTTTATCTGAGATGCCATACATCTCAGAAAGGAGATACTGTAATTTACTGTACAACACATTTCTAGTTTAGATTTTTTTTTAAATTCACCTTTATTCAATGACAAAGTCTGGCAGTAACAGTCATGAAAAAACCACATTACAAACATTTCAGACTAAGAATCATTTCATAAATCAAATAGAGAAAAATGTCAGGTCTCATCTGGGGTTAAATTATATACCTCACTACTATAATTGGAGAGCTGTCTGTCTGTCTGTCTGGATTTGCAGACCTCCCTGTTGCTCCAATTCTCATTCATACCTATCAGAGGACTTCTTGGATACACTGGGTCAAAACTGGAAGCATAACAACATCATAAAGATGTATAGATTTGGTATAAAACTCCAAAATTCAGGTCCCCATCCACCGATACGACTGACATGCTGACGTACAGCGAGTGTATTGCATCACTTCCTTTTAGTGCTGCAGCTCTCTTGCTGTTTCTTACGCCATTACACACCCCAACAAGAACAAGAAGACACTGCGTTTTCTTACATCTCTATGGCGCTACACTGTAAGTTCTTTTAAGAGTGGTCTGAAAACACTGCTTTTCTCTAATGGGGGTGTGTGTGTGGGTGGGTGTGTGTGTGTGGGGGGGGGGGTGTGTGTGTGTGTGTGTGTGTGTTGGGGGTGTTGTTCAAGTTTTTTATTGCTTTTACTCTTTGTTTTTATCTTGTGTAAAGCACATTGAGTCTATATTTGTATGAAATGTGCTATATAAATAAAGTTGAATTGAATTGAATTATGCCTTTGACTGTTAGATGAAGTACAGTATATTAGCATTTTGTGTGTACTCTAAGGAGTACAGATGACCTGCACTGTACAGCTGTGTGTGAATTGAATTGCTGATTGCTTTTTCTGTTCGTCTTAATCTTCTGTAAATTGAAATGTGCTACACAAATGAAGCAAAATTGAACTGAATGAAAACTTACTCCTGCTTCCTCATCACAGAACAATGCTGAGTTGTGAGTTGTGAGTTATAATGATAATATTCATGATCTGAGTACAGCACATAGATTACATTACTAACTAGGATGCTGATAGGTAAGTTGGTGCACAAACGCATATGACATGCAGCATTTTACCACAGTATTTTAGATTACAGTTAAGATCTATTAGTGCATGTGTGCATGTGAGCTGAGGCTTTCACCACAGTCGTTTCAGTTACAGTTACTACACTACTTTGTGCAAATGTGCATGTGAGATGACTGAGATGTATTCCTGAGACTAGAGAAGGCAGCGATCATAGTGTCCTGGGCCCAGAGCGGGCTCGCACTCAGAATCAGCTTTACTGACATGTTTATCAAACATGTAACTAAATGTTATTATAAAATCAAAGTTATACATTATATTTTACTGTAACAGTGCCTGTTTTTCTGTTTGTGGTGCTAATAATGTGGCAAAGTTAAATATATGCCTTCAGCATCAGTGTTTTAAACATGCTGTTCACTGTCTGAATGCTTCAGTGATTCTTTCAGTGTTCATTTCTCATCCATTCTTAATACAGAATTAGAGCTTTACCAAACTGGAGTGTTGGCATCTGAGTCTCTGGAAGTAACATCAATATAATTCCCACATTTTTAGAGGGATTAGTTGGTGAAATAAGAAGTTCAGGCACCCTACAAACTAAATGTTAAAGCTCTGACTATCTGAAGGTGGTATCCAAAATCCTTTAACCAAACAGGATCATCTATTACTAAAGTTAGCTCAATATCTGATGTAGTTTTCACTTTGCCCTCTCTAGTAGAGGGCAGAGAAATAATATTATCCTGTTTGAGGTGTAACAAACAAAGTTTACAAATGTCTGTAATAATCATGTTTACCATGCAGAGTCCTGTTTAGACAGAAAGGACCAGAAGCCGCACCCAGATTTCAGGCAAAGTATCACAGGGACTAGGAATAAGCTGGATAGGCCAGTTTTAGGAGAAGTTATGAAAACTGTGCTAGCTTTAGCTTCATTACTTCTAGCTAAAGCTAGCACAGCTACAACAGCCATGTAATTAAAATTACTACATAAGTCAGTGTATTTAAGTTAGCTTTAGCAACATGAGCTTTAGTAACTGCAGCTACAATTAATGTAGCTACGTAGCTTACATAACCGCTATGTGGCTAGTTTAGCTGCATTATCTATGGAGCAGTGTGACTACATAGGTAGGCAGCTTAATTATCTACATTTTGGTTATCTACATAGCTAACAGCTAATCATCCAAAGAGCTTCATTATCTACATAACTGGCAGAGCTACATAGCTTTATTCTATACAATGCTAATAAAGCTACATAGCTTAGATTTCTACATGGCTAATGGAGCAATATGGGTATGGAGCTTGGTTATCTACGTAGATCAAGTATCTGATGTAGCTACAGAGCTAAGTTATCTACGTATATAGCTAAGGAATCTACTTGGCTACATAACTTAGGTTTCTACATAGCTAACAGAGCTACATAGCTATGGAGTTTTATTATCTACATAGCTAATGAAGCTATATAGCTATGTAGCTTAGTTATCTAAGTAGCTTAGTGATCTACTAAGTTAACGGAATATGTAGCTGAGTTATCTTCAAAGCAAATATAGCCCATATAGCTTTATTTTATACATAATTAATGGAGCTACATAGCTACAAAGTTTGGGTATCTACATAGCCAACAGAACAAATGTATTAGAAACTGTGATGGATAAGTGGGAAAATGATTTTTCTAGTTTATTTTCTGGGTGCAATAATTTATCTGATGATGTATTTCTGAATGAAATCATTTCTCTGAAAAACAGAAAGGAGTTTGAAATGTTATCTGATATAAACAAAAGCAATAGGCTCTTGAACGCTAAATTTTCAACAGGTGAGGTAAAAAGTGTTGTAGAAAAATGTAAACTGAAGAAGACTACTGGATTTGATGAGATTTCATATGAGGTACTGAAGTCACCAAGGCTGTTCAGCATATTACACAATTTATTTCAGTTCTGTTTCAATAATAGCATTATTCCAACACAGGGGGATAGGAGTCATATATATATATATATTTATTTATGGGGGGGGAATTCTGGACCTTGCTAATTTTGAAACCCTGGCTACAGCCCTGACCATCCCCCTGATTTTTTTTTACAACTCAACTACTGGATAAGACTATCATTAAACCCATCCCAAAATCTTTGAAAAATGATCCCAGGATTCCCCTCAACTACAGGGGTATTAGTCTTATTAGCTGCGTGTATAAATTATGTTCTTCACTGTTAAACTGCAGGCTGGTTGACCATCTAGAGGGTGTACTAGTGGTTGAGCAAAATGGCTTTAGAAAAGGAAGGGCATGTATTGATCATATCTATGTAGTCACTTCAATTATTCCAGCTAGAATTAAAGAGAGCAGATCAACCTTTGTTTTATTGATTTCAAGAAGGCATTTGATTGGATAAACAGGGATCTTCTGCAATATAAGTTGTTAAATGTTGGTGTAAACGGGAAGTTTTTCTCTGCCATTGAGTCACTATATCAAGCACCTGTTGCCTGTGTTCAGGTAAATGAATATACAGCAGGATGGTGTTAAACAAGGAGATATTTTGTCCCCAACATTGCTTTCTATTTACATAGATGACCTAGCCTTACAGATTAAAGCCTCTGACACTGGAATTAAAATTGAAGATCAGAATGTTGGAATATTATTATATGCAGATGACGTGGTTTTACTAGCTGAACATGAAGAGGACTTAGAGATAATGCTGAACATTGTTGCAGAATGGTGCTGGAAGTGGAGACTTGTGGTAAACCAAGACAAAACACAAGTAGTGTATTTTAGGGAAAAACCTGCTGAAAGAAGCTCTTTTGTTTTTAATTCAGGTTCATTGGTGCTGTCATACAATGATCATTATAAATATCTTAGTTTGACTTTAGATGAACACATGACATTTAAAGAAGCAGTGAGTGTTCTCTTTCAGTCAGCAGGTAGAGCTTTAGGATCAGTATTAAACAAAGTTGTAATCTTGGATTTCAAACGTACACACAGCTCTATAATTCATGTGTATGCCCAGTGTCTGACTATGCCTGTGGTGTTTGGGGGTCCCAGGAGCATCAGAGCTCTTATTCTATACATTACAGAGCGATTCAGGCCTGCCTGGGAGTTCATAAATGTACATCAGTCCTGGCTATGAGTGGAGACATGGGATGGGAGCCTCCAAACATCAGACACAAATGTGAGATGCTGCTGTTCTGGAATAGGCTTGTAAGGATGTCTGATCAGAGACTCACTAAAAAGATTTGTAGTCGGGGTGTTTCTCATTGTCACCCTGGGCCAAAGAAATGAAAACTGTTTTTAAAGTTAAAAACATGTCATTCATTTTTCAAAATAAGCTACTATGTGAAATCCAGGACATTAAGAGTTCTGTGTTTACTTAGTACAGACAGAAATGGTCTGTCAATATATGGTGTAAACCAAAACTATGAACATATTGTCTCATGAAGAATAGTTATGATGTAGAGTTTTATGTGAAGTACAATCTCACTAGAAGACAGGGATCATTATGTGCACAGTTGTGCTCAGGAACCCCTAGCCATAGAGTCTGGCAGGTTTAATGCCATTCCAGAGGAAGACAGAGTGTGTTTACTGTGTGACTTTGGTGAAACTGAGAACCAGATTCATTTTCTGTTTACTGTCCAATTTCTGATGACTTAAGGGATTTGCTTTTTAGGAAAATGTCCTTGATTAATGCAGACTTTTTCTGGTTTGATGATTATGAAAAACTTGAGTTCTGTTTCAGAAAAGGAACTTTTGCCAGAGCAGATTTTATCTGCAAGGCCTGGGAGAAACGGAAGAATTTATTGTTTGCTACTGAGCTGAGAAAAGATCACACAACCTTATAATTTTATATATATATATATTTTTATCTTTTTGTAAAACACTGCAATTGTATTTTTTGGGTGTCTTATAAACCCATAAGGGGTTGGGCACTTTTTTTGCATGACATGTTAATAAAGTACAATCATCATCAATCATCATCAATCTAATAGCAACAAATTTAGGTGGAGGAAAAAATCCCTTTAAAAAATTTCTTGTGTTTTTTACAGCATCTGGTGACCCCCAAGGAGGTCCTGACCCACCATGTTGAGAACCACTGGCTTAGAGAACAACTTTACTAGACAAGCAAATTTTGGCTTGTTGCCTTTATCCGGGTCATTAAGAAACAGACTGCAAACATTTAAAAACACTGGTACGTACAGCTCATTCAGAAAGTATTCAGACCCCCTTTACTTTTTTTCACTTTTGTTATTTTTTAGCCAGATGCAACAGCCATTAAAATTCATTTCTATTCTCATTTATTTAAACTCAGTGCTCCATCATGACAAAAATGTAAAATAGAATGGTTGAAATAAAATGAAGACTGGCAGGATGTTTGAGAAATGAATCAAGCATAACATTCAACCACTAAAACTCATTTTTCTGTTCAGGAATGACAGTAAATAACTATAATTTGATCAAAAAATAATAATGTGCTTTACTATTTTTTTTCGGGGTTTTTTTGTAAACCAGTAAATTTGAACATTCATGGATAATAATAATAATTATATTTTAGTATTAAAAATATCATTTGGGTTAAAGAGCTTCTACATATTGGTGTATTAACCATTGCAGAGACATCAAAAATTGATTTTGATAATTACCAATGCTGTTGATTTAGGGCAGCTGTGGCATAAACCTTACTTTGGTTAGGGTTAGGGTGGTCTAATACATTTGTTAAGCTCTGTATCAACTCTTTAATAATGTTGTTGTTTCTAACATGCTGAATGTCCACTTATCCTCTGTTTTATGGTCCAGTCTCCTCTGTTATTAAAGAGCTAGTGCACAGTTTAACATGTTTTTTCAGCTGTAAACTGAACACATCAGTGCTGGCATTACTGAAGGACTTACAGACTGTAACACTGACAACATCAAGTCCTGTGCTGACAATAACATTGCCAGTAGACAGACTCAGTGCTTCCCTGATAACAAACCCTGGGTTTGTTTGAGGGCTTTCAGAGGGGGTGACAGGGAAACTACTAAGGCACTTCAAAAGGAATTAAACGTGAAAACTGTGAACAGAAAACAAGCCTATAAACACAAACTGGAGCAGCAGCTGCAGCAGGATAGAGTGAGGCAGGTCTTCATGAGGAAGATCACGGATATGGAGGACAAAGGATGACAGCTGCCAGATGGAGACGAGGACCTGGCAGATTAACTGAATTTGTTTCCAGCCGGTTTGATAACCCATCCCCTCCGTGTTTGCTGCCTGTGGTGCATGCACCCAAGCCCACCTTGTCACCCCATACCCCACCCATTACGATCCATACTTTTCAGATTAGGAGCAAACTGAACAGACACTCACCAGCTCCACCTACTGTCCACCGTTCGGCTCCTTCTCCACCCCAGGACACCCTAATCTCATGGAACAATAGCTCCCTCTTGTGGCCACCAGATTCAACACTGGACTGTGAAGAACACAGAAATAAATCAATAAATCCCTAGGGGGTCTGGGGGTCTTCCCCTGGAACATTTTCAATGAAGTAGATGCCATTTCCTGTATTCCAGTGCATTTAAACACCATATTAGCACCAGATGATCCAAACTGGTTCTGTCAGATATAGTTCTGGCTCAATATAGATCAAAAAAGGGCCCAACATAAAAGTCACTGCAGTAGTGTTTTGTCAACCAGGAGGGCACTTTAGCACGTGCTTTAGCACGGGGTGACCCGGCGACACCCCGCACACCACTGACAGAACTCCTTTCTTTTTATGTCCCTAATCGATCCCTTAGGTCTCAACTGCTTCACTTTTTACACAAGCACCGAGAGAGCCTTCTGTTTTTATGCCCCAAAACTTTGGAATTCAATCCCCTGGACATCAGACTATCCAGCTCCACTGATGCTTTTAGAAGAAAACTGAATACACATCTTTTTAATTTGGCTTCTAACGTGCAGTAATTATTATTATTTTCTTTCTGATGTTCTGTGTGGGTTTTTTATGGTTGTATTTTAATGACTGTTTATTTTTTCTTTTCTAGTTTTTCTTTTCTCTATTTCTTCAATTTGTCTTTTTCTATTCCTAACTGTCTCTTGCTCTCTGGTTTTTATTGATCATTGCTGTCGGTCTGTTCCCTGTAAAGCACTTTGGGCTCCATGTCTTATGTATGAAAGGTGCTATACAAATAAATAAAGTTAAAGTGAGCAGTAGAGGAGGGCAGAGGCTCTCAGCCTTATTGTTGTAACTAATCATTGGTCTAATACAGTTTAGAGGGTAGGTTGGTTTGATTATTTATGTAGAGAACATTCTTTTTCAGATTAGTGTAAAAATAATGTTTATTTTGAAGTACTTTTTATTTCAATTACACCAGATTTCAAAGATTTATTATCTCGTGCAAAATGAACAAATTATTGGTGCATTTTTTTCTTTTCTTGAAAACTCCTGATTTGACTTGCAAATTAGGAAAGTTTGCATGCACTCCACCCAACAAGGAGTTAATCCTAGGAGGACTCCAGCAAGTGCACCAAAAAAAACCCCACCAAGTTGAAGTGAAGTTTTCTGCCCTGAGACCATCTAAGGCCCTAATCTGCTCATATTATTTCAAAATTCCCATCATTCCCTTCTCTACACCCACTCACACCTTTACACACCCTCAGCTCTCCTGTCACAGCGCCATCACACCACACCTCATTCCTCAGCTCTGTTTTGTCCCTGGGAGTTTCTGCTCTTTAGAAAATATCCGACAGCTGGAGGGGACATTGCAGAAGCCCCAATACTCGCCTTTAGACACATGTCACATGTGGAGCCTCATTCATGATGACGAGTATCAACAACCAGAACACATGATCAGAATCGGAAAGACTGAGACGAAGGCACCACACACTTCAGGTTTAATCAGAGACATCACACCTGGACAGGTGAACTTCCTGGAAACTTGAACTGTCCCGTCCTATCCCAGTCCCCCTGAACTCATCCTGTTCACCCTCAGACACATTTTCATCTCTGAAGTGGATTCTTCCCAGTCTACTTCTCATTACCAGTCTCAACCACAGTCAGAGTTTGGAGATCAACTTTGAGCTCTTTAACCTCTTCAACACATCTCAGAGACACTGTAAGAGTTTGAGCATTATTACAACAACAGCTGACTTTAACAGACATCACAATGAACTCTCTTTATCTCTTTAGAATGAAGGTAGAAACAGAGGAAGACTCACCTGTGGTTACTCGGAGACGGACTCTGCAGCTGGAGAGGGAACCGGCTGGTCTAGTTTGAATGTGAGCCAGTCAGAACACTGCTTTCAGTTTCTATGCTTCCCTGATTCTGTCATTTTATTTATGGATCATTAATGAGAGCAAAGATCAGCAAAGAAACACTGGAACATTTATAGACATAGACTTTACACACAAATTGTAATTCTTTTTTTTTGTGCAAACATAAATAAATCCTGCTGAGATTTATTGCATTGCTGTGCTACTGCTGCTCATAGAGCATCAAACCCTCACCTGCTGAGTGAAAACTGGGCTTTTAAGCACACGTCTGAGCCCCTGGAGTCGTCCTTCTTCGTGTCCATTCTCTCCGAATCCTCTTGACATCTCTGCATGCGTCATGAACTGGGGCATCTTTGTGAATAATTTTGGATGCATTTTAGCGCTGCACCAAGACCAAACATACCAACCTCTCACCTCATAGCACAGCCTGTGTTCAGATTAGGACTGAATACTCAGTCAGGGGCGTAGCTAGGGATTTTGGACCTCCAGAAAGAATATTACACAGGGCCCCTCCGTAACCGCTTGCCAAGAAGCAAACAAATATCTATGCATTTTTACGAATTTTTTAACAATAATTTCCCCATTTATGAGCAATATGTTAAATATGGTTAAATTAAATTTGCTTGCACAATTTTGCAGCGCTGGACTGTACCATTTGGACACTGTACAAATATTTTATTTTATTCTATCTGATACAAATTTCCGTCCGTTGACCGATTCATTTTGTTGCTTTAGGTTCAATAATGACACTAATAAAAAATGAAACTAACACACTTTTTCATTGCAGGCTTCTTAAGGGCCCCCCTCTACTGTGGGCCTGGGTAACCAGTACAACCCCCCCCCCCCCCACACACACACACACACACACACCCACACACACACTTTTCAGCCAATTTTTGCCACTTTTCATCATTTCTGGGCACCTATTTGTTGTCTTTTTTGCTGCTTTTGACCCAATTTTGACTGATAGCCCCATTTCACCACTTTTTCTGTACTCTTCTGCCACTTTTTACCCATTTTTGTCCAATTTTTGCCACTTTTATTAGCCACTTTTCATCCTGGGCACCTATTTGTTGTCTTTTTTGCTGCTTTTAACCCAATTTGGCCTCTGTTAACCCCCATCACAACTTTTTCTGTACACTTCTGCCACTTTTAACCTGTTTTTGCCACTTTTTAACCGCTTTTCACCACTATTTCTGCACTCTTCTGCCACTTTTAACCTATTTTTGCCACTCTTTTACTGCTTTTCACCACTTTTTCTGCACTCCTCTGCCACTTTTAACCCATTTTTGACACTTTTTAACCGCTTTTCACCGCTTTTTCTGCATTCTTCTGCCACTTTTTTTAGCCCATTTTGCCACTTTTTAACCACTTTTCACCACTTTTTCTGCACTCTTCTGCCATTTTTATCCCATTTTTGACACTTTTTAACCGCTTTTCACCACTTTATCTGCACCCTTCTGCCACTTTTTTTAGCCCATTATTGCCACTTTTTAACCGCTTTTCACCACTATTTCTGCACTGTTCTGCCACTTTTAACCAATTATTGACACTTTTCAACCGCTTTTCACCACTTTTCAGCCAGTTTTGCCACTTTTCATAAATTCTGGGCAGCTATTTTTTCTTTTTTGCTGCTTTTGACCCAATTTTGACTGATAGCCCTGTTTTACCACTTTTTCTTTACTCTTCTGCCACTTTTTACCCATTTTGCCACTTTGTAACCCCATTTCACTGCTTTTTTCTCCAATTTTTGCCACTTTTATTTGCCACTTTTCATCCTGGGCACCTATTTGTTGTCTTTTTTGCTGCTTTTGACCCAATTTGGACTCTGTTAACCCCCTATCACCACTTTTTCTGTACTCTTTTGCCAGTTTTAACCCATTTTTGCCACTTTTTAACCCCCTTTCACAACTTTTATGTCCAATTTTTGCCACTTCTATTAGCCCACTTTTGCCACTTTTTAATCACTTTTCACTACTTTTCTGCACTCTTCTGCCACTTTTAACCTGTTTTTGCCACTTTTTAACCGCTTTTCACCACTATTTCTGCACTCTTCTGCCACTTTTAACCTATTTTTGCCACTCTTTTACTGCTTTTCACCACTTTTTCTGCACTCCTCTGCCACTTTTAACCCATTTTTGACACTTTTTAACCGCTTTTCACCGCTTTTTCTGCATTCTTCTGCCACTTTTTTTAGCCCATTTTGCCACTTTTTAACCACTTTTCACCACTTTTTCTGCACTCTTCTGCCACTTCTATTAGCCCATTTTCGCCACTTTTTAACTGCTTTTCACCACTTTTTCTGCACTCCTCTGCCATTTTTATCCCATTTTTGACACTTTTTAACCGCTTTTCACCACTTTATCTGCACCCTTCTGCCACTTTTTTTAGCCCATTATTGCCACTTTTTAACCGCTTTTCACCACTATTTCTGCACTGTTCTGCCACTTTTAACCAATTATTGACACTTTTCAACCGCTTTTCACCACTTTTCAGCCAGTTTTGCCACTTTTCATAAATTCTGGGCAGCTATTTTTTCTTTTTTGCTGCTTTTGACCCAATTTTGACTGATAGCCCTGTTTTACCACTTTTTCTTTACTCTTCTGCCACTTTTTACCCATTTTGCCACTTTGTAACCCCATTTCACTGCTTTTTTCTCCAATTTTTGCCACTTTTATTTGCCACTTTTCATCCTGGGCACCTATTTGTTGTCTTTTTTGCTGCTTTTGACCCAATTTGGACTCTGTTAACCCCCTATCACCACTTTTTCTGTACTCTTTTGCCAGTTTTAACCCATTTTTGCCACTTTTTAACCCCCTTTCACAACTTTTATGTCCAATTTTTGCCACTTCTATTAGCCCACTTTTGCCACTTTTTAATCACTTTTCACTACTTTTCTGCACTCTTCTGCCACTTTTAACCTGTTTTTGCCACTTTTTAACCGCTTTTCACCACTATATCTGCACTCTTCTGCCACTTTTAACCTATTTTGCCACTTTGTAACCCCATTTCACTGCTTTTTTCTCCAATTTTTGCCACTTTTATTTGCCACTTTTCATCCTGGGCACCTATTTGTTGTCTTTTTTGCTGCTTTTGACCCAATTTGGACTCTGTTAACCCCCTATCACCACTTTTTCTGTACTCTTTTGCCAGTTTTAACCCATTTTTGCCACTTTTTAACCCCCTTTCACAACTTTTATGTCCAATTTTTGCCACTTCTATTAGCCCACTTTTGCCACTTTTTAATCACTTTTCACTACTTTTCTGCACTCTTCTGCCACTTTTAACCCATTTTTGACACTTTTCAACTGCTTTTCACCACTTTTTCTGTACTCTTCTGCCACTTTTTACCCATTTTGCCACTTTATAACCCCATTTCACCACTTTTATGTCCAATTTTTGCCACTTTTATTAGCCACTTTTCATCCTGGGCACCTATTTGTTATCTTTTTTGCTGCTTTTGACCCAATTCGGACTCTGTTAACCCCCTTTCACCACTTTTTCTGCAGTCTTCTGCCACTTTTAACCCATTTTTGCCACTATTTAAGCACTTTTCACCACTTTTTCTGCACTCCCCAGCCACTTTTAACCTATTTAAGACACTTTTTAACTGCTTTTCACCACTATTTCGGCCACTTTCGCCACTCTTATTAGCCACTTTTCATCAATTCTGGGCACCTATTTGTTTTCTTTTTTGCTGCTTCTTACCCAATTTTGAGTTTTTTTTAACCACATTTCAACACTTTTTCTGCACTCTTCTGCCACTTTTTACCCATTTTTGATACTTTTAACTGCTTTTCACCACTTTTTGGCCATTTTTGCCAATTTAATTAGCCACTTTCCATCAATTATGGGCACCTATTTGTTGTCTTTTTTGCTGCTTTTTACCCAACTGTGACTCTGTTAACCCCCTTTCACCACTTTGGATGCAACATAATGGTAAATATGGCCCTGTTAATGGCTGCCATTAAACTCAAAATGAACTATCTTTCATAAAATGGTAAAATGTCTGTTTCAGGCGCGCTGGTAGTCGAGTGGTTAAGGCGCACGCCATGTACACAGGCGACCTGGGTTCAAGTCCGGCCCGTGGCACTATTTCCTGCATGTCTCTCCCCGCTCTCCTCCCTGTTTCCGACTCTATCCACTGTCCTATCTAATAAAGGCAAAAAAGGCCAAAAATAAATCTTAAAAAAAAAAAAATGTCTGTTTCAACATCTAATATGTTGTTTATGTTCTATTGTGAATAAAATATGGGTTTATAAGATTTATAAATCACTGTACTCTGTTTTTGTTTACTTTTTACACTGCGACCCAACTTGGAACGTGGAATAGTTACACATTGCCATTTAAGTTAGCACATCTATGGCTGTTTGTATAACAGAGGATGTTATTATGGGGGGTGTAAGGGGTCCTCTTTGGTATCCTGCCATCGGGTCTAGAAATCCTAGAGACGCCCCTGTGTCATTTAAACTCTCTCCTCCTTTATAGAAAGATCATAAAAGTCTCATGCAGCCTCTCTGACCTGATTTTTCTGACCTCTGTCCTGCAGGATCTTTAAAACACTAAAATAATGGAGCTTTTCTGCCTCATCGGCACATTCCTGTTTGACTCCTGTTTGTGATGGTGGAGGACAGAGAGCTGCTCTAATCTTCGGCCCACTTCCTCTCTCAATCCCCCACACACACTCACACACACACACCCACTGGCTCTCTCTCCTGCACCAGCTGACCGGTGAATCACATGACGGCTCGTCGACGCTCTCTCTACCCGCAGACAGAGCTCTGCTGCCGGGGGGACTTTCTGCTGCTGCTCCGCCTGTGGAGAACACGGACCAGAAGGTAAACGTTTTTAATCTGAGGCATTTTTCTGCTCTGTTTATGCACAGAAGAGAAAAACTGGACTAGAGTGAGAGAGATTTAAATCTGCTGCTAATAAGGGGAGAATGTGCACCGATGGCAGGGTTGTTTATCTCAACAGTAACAGACATCCGCTATGAATGAGCAGGTTAGAGTGATAGATCCGGATAAAACCAGCCTGATGCTTGCCTGAAGATGTCTGATGAAAGCTAGCTAACACTGACAGCTGATTCTGATCCAGTTTATCCGGTCA
This sequence comes from Cheilinus undulatus, assembly GCF_018320785.1. Lineage (NCBI taxonomy): Eukaryota > Metazoa > Chordata > Actinopteri > Labriformes > Labridae > Cheilinus > Cheilinus undulatus. The sequence goes on from NC_054875.1 coordinate 2,841,290, forward strand.
GACTTCAACATTAAAGTTCTAACACTTCAAATAAACAAGGAATGAACTTTTTATTAAGGGACTCCATTTATACCCATCATTACTACCTGAAAGAAGTGATAAATAATGCATTTAAAGTGACTGTAAGTAGTTATGACTTTAGATTAACCAGGCCTGCCCATAGAATTGTCAGGGCCCCTGATAAACACAGAGACCCCCCCCCCCCATCATTAGCATTGGTGCTAGCATCCTGGCTAACAATTACTTCAATTTGGAGCTGAAAAGTGTGTCAAGCCATCACTGCATCTGCTGTTGTTAGTAATTTAAAGTCATTTATTTCTGCCACTTTTTAAATGCTTTTCACCACTTTTCTTCCACTGTCCCCTCTTTTCATCAATTTTGTGCACCTATTTGTTTTTGGGTTTTTTTTTTTGACCACTTTTTCTGCACTCTTTGCAAACTTTTGACCCATTTTTGACATGTTTTAAAGGGTACATATTTTTCCCTTCTAGGACAGGTTTATGTTCATCTCAGAGGTCCCCTAAAACATTCCTGTGTAGTCTGTTGCAGAAAAAAACACTCCGGTATTGGATGTTTTGCATGTCTAAAACCCCTCTGTTTTATTCCTGCTGTTACTGTGTCTGTGACTTTAAATGTTACTGAGCTGTGTAACTCCGCCCCTGACCACGCCCCTCTCAGGAAGTGGATGTGGCTCTCCTGATGTTACAGGCACTTTTATCCAAAATTAAGGACCTAACTGGGATTTGAACCGTCAATCTTCCAGATCAAAGTCAGCAGGGGAACCACTGAGCTATCCAGAATCTCAGCTGGTGTCTGAGAGGAGGATCAGGAGAGGAGGGCGGAACTTTCCTCCAAGTGGGGAGGGCCAGTCAGACCAGGGGGCGGGGCTAACTCCCAATGTGACATCATGAGGGTAAAATCTGAGAACCACTTGTTTCAACACAGATTTTCTGAAAGGTGGAGAAAGAGGGTGGGGAAGGGAGTGGATTTTTCTGGTACTTGAGAGGATTGTGGACAGGCTTTTGCAATTTTGCTGCTTTTATTAGCCACTTTTAATCAATTTTTTGCCCAGTTTTGCCCTTTTCAATCCTATTTCACTTATTTTGCCATGTTTAAGCCCCCCCCCACCCACCCCCAAAAGGGCGGCCTTGATATTAAGCAGGTATTTTATTGTCATAGTTCAGCTGATAATTAAACAGCCTTAAAATATCACACGAGTAATCAGTGGAGATGCTGAAGTCTGTTAGGGCCAGAGATGCCCTGCTGCTACTCTCATTACCATTTTTGAAAAATTGTTCAGATTGTAATAGAAGAAAATGGCTTTGTTTAATGATTTTAACAAATAACATCTGCATTTTTAAAATACAAAGTGTTTTTTTTTTTTAAAGGATTTTAGAAAATAATAGAAAAACTAAACTAAGCTTCAGTTCAGGTTTCCTCTCCAACAGCTGACTGTTGTTTTCAGAAGGTAGACATGCCGACATGCCACAGACATCAACTTACCTGGATGACAAATGTCCATTCAGCTCTGCTGGTTTGGGTCGGTTTCTCCAGTTTATCTTCAGAATGTAGAAGATGCTTGGTAAGAAATGTCCTAAAGGAGTGTTTATAAGTCCCACTCCTGACAGCAGTAGCTCTCATGGACATCGGCTCATTGTTTACGCTCCATATGTCCTCCATGTGGAGTCTTTTTCCAAACACCTAGTAGGCGTTCATGACTTTTACACTGAGGAGAGGCTAAGCCACTCTGCCATAAAGCCCAGATCAGAGGAGGGCTGCAGTGATGGTTGTCCTTCTGGGACTTTGTCCCATCTCTACAGGTTCTGTGGAGCTCAGTCAGAGTTACCATCAGGTTCTTGGCCACCTTGATTTTTCAGCTTGGCCGGGTGGCCAGCTCTAGAAGAGTCCTGATTGGTCCAAACTTCTCCCATGTGAGAATTCTGGAGGCCACTGTTCTCTCTGGAACCTTCAGAGCAGCAGAAATGTTTCTGTAGTCTTCCCCAGATCTGTGCCTGTCAACAATCCTGTCTCTGATCTCTGCAGCTCCGCTGACCTCTGACCTCATGGCTTGGTTTTTGCAGTAATATGCACTGTCTATAGAGACGTGTGTTCCTTTAGAATCATGTCCAGTCAGGTTAATTTAGCACAGGTGGACTCCAGTCAAGGTGTAGAAACATCCCAGCAAAGACCAGGGAAATAGAGGAGCCTGGGCTACATTTACAGAGATGTTGGAAAGGGTCTGAATACTCACTGTGATATTTCATATTCAAGAATTTAACACATTACCTTGTTTATTTACAGCAGTTTTAAAAAAACGAAATGGTTCATTTTAATGATCGTAACAGGATGTGCTTTGCTGTTAAAGCTCACAGGTTTGATTCAGAGTTTCATTTTAGTGTTTTTTAAATTGTTTAGCCTTTTTTCTTTTTTTGACAAACTGAATTTCCTGTTGTTTTTAAAGGGAAAATGTCTGCAGTGACGCTGAGGGAATGGCGAGACCGGATCAGCAAAGAGCTGGACAGTGTGGTCGACTTCTGGCTGAAATACTCTCACGACACGGTTCATGGGTAATGTAGTCCATGCCTGATGCTAAAACAATTCAGGTGTATTAGAGAACAGTCTGTTGATTTGACCGCATACAATCAAGGCTGCTCATAAGGAGGGATAACGAGGAGAGCTTTCTGGGCCCAGACAAACTGAGGGACCCACAGAGGTCAGGTTAGGTTAAGCTGTGGGGGCCATATTTCATTTTAACCTGAATAATAAACACTCATATCAAAGCAACAAGAAAGAGTTTTATTTATCAAAGCTGTAGTAAAATATTGTCTTTGTCAAAATTTAAACCCGTTCTTTAAAAACAGTCCAACTTTTAATGGTAATGTGAACAATGTAGATGGACTTATATAAACAATTAGGACCTTATAGCTAAGCTATGATGTGCAAAAACCCCTGGATGCTCAAAAGATGAAATCAAAGAAATGGAGACTTCAATGGAAAATGATAAGGATAGATAATTGTGAGAAGAGACAAAAACAGGCTTAAAAAGTGGCAAAAATTGGGTTGAAGTAGCAAGAAAGAAAAGTGTCAAAAAGCTGCCAAAAAGCAGCAAAAAGAGGTAGCACAAATATTTACAGGAAGAAACAGACAGAACATTTTAAAAGTGGCAAAAGACATTGCAAAATGGACAAATGGATAAAAGGTGGCTCAATGGGAAAAACGGAAAAAAATGGGCTAAAAGTAGCCAAAGGAATTTGCAAAAATGGACGACAAGTGGCAAGAACACTAGCAAAATACTCAAAAAGTAGCAAAAATGGGCTCAAAGTTGCTAAAGAAGGGCAAAAGACGACAACGTGGTTTAAAAATAGCTAAAAAAAGAGGTAGCAAAATGGACAACAAGTGGCTAAAAGCTGGCAAAATTGGCTAAAGGGCAAAAAATAGGTTGAAACTGGCAAAGGAAAATGGCAAAATGGGCAAAAGTGGCAAAATTGGGGGTCAGAGTAGCAAAAGAGCAAAAAAAACTACACAGGAGTGTTTGATATGGAAGAAAGAAGAAGTGTAATTGGTGTTAAGAGGCAAAAGTGGGTTAAAAGTGACCAAAACATGGCAAAATTGGGTTAAAAGTTGCATAAATGGGTAAAAAGTGGTTAAAAAATTGGGCAAATAATGGCAAAAAACAGGGAAAAATTATGTACAAAGTGGTGAAATAGGGTTGGAAAGTAGCACAAATAGATTATTTCAACATCAGTTTACTGTTGCCCAGGATGCTAGCACCAATGCTACTGATCCTGCACACATACATTGATATCAGTAAATCAGAAATGAGGAGGGCCCAATCTCTGGGTTTATCAGGGTCCATTCTCTGGGTTTATCAGGGGCCATAATCTGGGTTTATCAGGGGCCATAATCTGGGTTTATCAGGGGCCATAATCTGGGTTTATCAGGGTCCATTCTCTGGGTTTATCAGGGCCCATTCTCTGGGTTTATCAGGGTCCATAATCTGGGTTTATCAGGGGCCATAATCTGGGTTTATCAGGGGCCATAATCTGGGTTTATCAGGGGCCATAATCTGGGTTTATCAGGGTCCATTCTCTGGGTTTATCAGGGTCCATTCTCTGGGTTTATCAGGGCCCATTCTCTGCGTTTATCAGGGGCCATTCTCTGGGTTTATCAGGGTCCATTCTCTGGGTTTATCAGGGTCCAGTCTCTGGGTTTATCAGGGTCAATTCTCTGGGTTTATCAGGGTCAATTCTCTGGGTTTATCAGGGGCCATAATCTGGGTTTATCAGGGTCCATTCTCTGGGTTTATCAGGGGCCATTCTCTGGGTTTATCAGGGGCCATAATCTGGGTTTATCAGGGCCCATTCTCTGGGTTTATCAGGGGCCATAATCTGGGTTTACCAGGGTCCTTTCTCTGGGTTTACCAGGGCCCATTCTCTGGGTTTATCAGGGCCCATTCTCTGGGTTTATCAGGGGCCATTCTCTGGGTTTATCAGGTTTTATCCTGACTACCCAGGAGAGACTGAATGTCTGATATCCCCATATTAGACAGGAACACGCGGCAGAATCATGGATTATCTGCCTGAGCATACTGTCAGAGGAAACAGCTGCTCTGTGTGAATATAATGAAGGCTTTACTGAATCTTTACTTCATGTTTCAGAGGTTTCTTCACGTGTCTTGGGAGGGACGGGACGGTTTACGATGAGCTGAAGTACGTCTGGCTGCAGGGAAGACAGGTATGAATATAAACAGCAGAACTGATTATTTCTAAGAATCAAAATCCCATTTTTCTGATCAACAATTATTCAAACAAACTCAAAATCAAAAGGCCAAAATAGTTTCTATTTTACCAGGCTCCTTCTCTGCTCAATTCTTTATAAACAGCATGATTTAATTCTCAGTTATCTCTAATTACAACCCCACCTGTGTCAAACATAGCCATGTGTCACTCTCTAACAAAATAACTGCTAATAAATAAATGATTCAGTTGTTAATGATGCATTTATGTCAGCAGCTCTTGTATGAATGTTTGTCTTATTTCTGCCTCAGGTCTGGATGTACTGTCGTCTGTACAGGACTGTAGATCGTTTCCACAGACCTGAAATCCTGGAGGCAGCTAAAGCTGGTGAGTGTGAATGTAAAGAAGTTGTTGGTCTTTGATAAAGTGGACACCAGCTGCATGAGAGGAGACAGAGAGAGCAGTGTTCATTAACAGTCAGTGATAGAGAGGAAGAGGAGTGTCCTCTGTTTAACAGTCTTCTTCAGTCGAGGATTTTAAAGACAGATTTGCAGTCAAAGTCTTCATGGATGAACTGTAGTCAAACTACAGATACATCCAATTTTACATTTTTACATGGATGGATGGATGGATGAATGGATGGATGGATGGATGGATGGATGGATGGATGGATGGATGCATGGATGGATGGCTGGATGAATGGATGCATGGATGGATGGATGGTTTTGTTCACCCATACATAAACTAAAGATACCATACATGTGACATGTTTGGCATGTTTAGGGTGACATGTGTGTTTAAGAGTCTATTTCACCTGTTTCTGAATATGTATGGAGATTTCTGATGTTTTCAAAGCCACTGCCCTAAACTCTGTAGAGCTGAAATGTAAACTAACCTGGAGAAGGTGAGCTTCTCTACAGTAATCATAGTTGAAATGTGAATATTCTCCCCTTTAAATCTGCTCTATAACACATAGATGTTGTTTTCATGCAGGATTCAGCTTTTTAAAGTGATTCTATTGTTCCAAACATCCACATGTTCATCTGTGCAGCAGATGGTGCTGCTGGGTTTTCTCTGTAGATGCAGTGATTAATGACGGTTAATGACAGTGAAGAGTGTTTGCTCTGTTCATCAGTATAAACCTGCAGCATAGCAGACTACAGAGATGTCAGCGCTCTGCTAACAGTCACATGTTCAGGTTAACCACTGCTTACCTGCTATGGAAGATGTTGAAATGGACTGTTACTGTCAAGAGCAAGCAGAGGTGGTAAAACATAACATTTACTAGAATTCAACCTCAGAAAAACTTTTAGATTTTATTTATTTTTGAGAATCCCATCAGGCTGCTTTTATAGATCCAAACAGCAGATAAGGATTTAGTCTCTTCAGACTGTTTTTGGCCTGTGATTTAAATGCATAACTGTGTCAGCCTGTGAAATTAAAAACATTATACTCTTTCCTCTTATCAGAACTTCTCTAACTGATGACTTTTCTCCTCGTGTGTCCAAACATCGCTGATACAAATCCACAGCTGCCTAATAACTGCTATTTCTGTCTCTAAAGGGGTTTTTAGCCTCAATATGTTTTTTCATCAGATAATCTCGTTGTCTTTGTATTTTAGGTGGATCATTCCTCAGAAAGTTTGCCCGTGTTCCCAGCAGCGGCAGCGGTCCGTGGAAATGTGCCTTCTGTCTGACCAGAGACGGTCGAGCGGTGAAAGTTCAGAGGACGATCTTCAGTGAGTGTTTCTACATCATGGCCATGGACGAGCTGAGCAGAGTCACCGGGGACGCGGACATGCAGGTACGAAGATTAGTGAGTCTAGTAATTTGTAACGCAAAGAAAAGGAGATGCCCAGATCCTTAAAAACCACGCTGTGAATTATTTACTGTTGACTCTAGTGTCCTTGCTCCCACCCAGCCATTTCTCCCACTCATCCCAGCATGTCCCCAGGTTAGATGGGATATATAATCCCTGCAACGAGTCTGGGTTAAACCCAACGTTTCCTACCAGTCCGACACACCTGAAGAACTCTTAAATGTGATTTTTGTGCTGACTGAACTGTCGACTACACTGCTCAACACAGCCCCAACATTTCCCAGTGGTATTGCAACCCTTCAGCTGTATCTGTGCACTTTAAGAGAGCACACAGAAATACAGACCACATGGATGCAAAGTACGGCTAGACAGCTCAGCTCAAGTAAAAGACTTCAATAGCCCAAAACTACTGGTAAACTACACTGTTTTGCTCCCAAAGGGGTTGAAGTGGATTGATGTTGATAGTGCATGAACAGAAAAGGACGTTGAAACTCATACTAGTTCCTTCTTTATCTAAATTTGGAGGAGACTTCCTCAAAAATGTTCCCAGTCCTTGTATTGACACTTTTCTTGTAAGGTTGCTTTTAAAGGCATTTGGATTCTCCAAAGTTTTTAGGATTTGCTGCAAGCTGGATTTCAAAGCTTCAAAATGCTTCTGGTAAATTCAGATGATACTAATGCTTGTTTTAACACCACAGCAACAAAAATAAGACTCCAACTCAACCAAAAATTGGTTGTTTATAGTTTTAAATGATCAAACACTGCAGACAAACTTTATCATTGATTCTGACATGCTCTCTTCTCCAGCTGGAGGCTGAACAGATGATGGAGCAACTAATCTTCTGGGTTCGGGAGGACTCTTCAGGTCTGGGTCGGCCGCAGCTTCCCGGAGACGCTCCCACCAACAGCATGGCGGTTCCCATGATGCTCCTGTGTCTGGTTCAGCAGTTGACTGAGGGCCGGGGGCCGGAGATGGTGCAGAAGTACAGAGAGCTGGGCAGCTGGTGTGTAAAACAGATCCTACAACACATCCAGGTCAGAGGAAAGTACTTTTAAAAAGAGATACTCCCTGTTTAGTCAGGGATTTAAGCTGCTGAATGTATTTCTTCTTCTGTGACTCGACACAGAGAGACGGCACGGCGATTTTAGAGAACGTTTCCACAGAGGGAGCAGAGCTGCCGGGATGCCAGGGCCGCCTGCAGAACCCAGGTACACTAACACAGTGGTTCTCAACCTTTTCAGCCCGCAACCCCCAAAATAAAGGGGCCAAGGACTGCCCTCCACTGTACCTGAAGGTGGCTAAACAGCCATGAACATGTGCAGTGCAGACAGGGAATAAGGGGGGATAAAGGGGAGAGCTTTCTGGGGCCCAACCAAACAAGGGGTCAGCAAAATCATGGTCCATTGTAAAGTTAAGCTGTGGTATCCAAACTTTATATTTAACCTGAATGATAACCACTCTTATCAAAGAAACAAATATCTTTTTTATAAATTTGTGTAGTAAGTAGTGCTCTTTTAAAAATATAAATTCCTTTTCTTAAAAACAGAATTAAAATGGGTTAACCATGGCAAAAATGATTGATAAGGTGATGAAACTGGATTTTAAAAGTAACAGAAATGGGTTAGAATTGTAAAAACATGAATAAAAGTGGCAAAAAATCACCAAAAAATGGCAAAAATGGGTTAAAGTGGCTCAAACAGGCAAATAAAGTGGTAAAAGAGGATTAAAAAGTGTCTGAAATGGCCTTTAAGTGGCTAAAAATTGGATGGAAAATTGCTATAAACTGGCATAGAAGGGTTTACTGAGGCAGAAATTGGCTGAAATGGGTTAAACTGGCAAAAATTGGTCATATCAAATAGTTAAATGTGATTAAAAAAGGCATAAAATGTTGTAAAGAGGGGTTAATAGTGGCAATAATGGGTCAACAGAGCCAACAATAGGCAGAAACTGGCAAGAATTGGTTTAGAAGGGGCACAAACGGGCAGAAAAGAAGTGGTGGAAAGGTTAAAAATTTGACAAAACTGGATTTTGAGTGGCAAAAATGTGCCACAATTGGTTGGAAAAGGTGATGAAAACGGGTTAAAATTTGCCCAAAATGGTGTAAGTGACAAATGTGTGATTTTGAAAATATTCTTAGTTTCTTTAAGGCGTCTGGAGACCCCCTTTCAGTGTCTCGTGACCCCCAATTGGGTCCCGACCCCAAGGTTGAGAACCACTGCACTAACAGACAGACAGTGACAGTGAAAGGAAACAGTGACTGCAGGAGGAAGCTTGAGCCGCTGTCTTTCCTGTTCATAACGCTGACCTCCACATTCTCTCATGCTGACTCAGGCCATGCTCTGGAGGCCGGCTGGTTCCTGCTGCAGTTCAGCGCAGAGCGAGGAGACGACGCACTCCAGCAGACCGCCATTGACAAGTTTGTGGAGCTTCCTTTTCAGCGGGGCTGGGATGAAGAGCACGGCGGGCTGTTCTACTTCCTGGATGTGGACGGTCACTGTCCCACACAGGTGATAGAGCCTGTAGATGCTGATGAATCAAGACTGTAATGGAAGGTTCTGTGCATTAGACTGGTGTCTGCTGGGGTTGTCACTGTATTGAAATTTTAAACTTTAAAATGATTATAACAGGAATCAAAATGGTTATTGGTTCTCCACCGATAGCCAATCAACCGTTTGGCCACATTGGCACCATGCAGCAGAGGAGAACACCCGCTGGGGGGCAAGTAGTGACTTCTGCATAGAAAATGGCTCCCAAAAAGGCCATGTTTTGAGCTGTTTACAACTTTACCAAGTGTTTAAAGTGTGAATCCAAATCATTCTGAATTCTAAAGCTGCTTTTTTTTCCTGAAGTAGAGAAAAGCCTCCGTCTAAAGCTTGGACAAGCCGCTCTGGTTTGGTTAAGTCCAGGTCTGCCATGGTTTAACTCACTAAACTCTGATTTTACCTGTGTTTCCTCAGCTGATGTTCATCCAGTCTCCCTCATTGTGGCTGGAAATCCATCTCTTTTTAGAGATCCAGATCATTTGGCATGAACCAGTTGTTTAAGACCAACAGTTCTTCATTTGGTACTAGTTTAGCTTTTAAAAAGTGGATTAAATAACAACCAAGGATGTAGGAAAGGAAACTGGCACTCAAACAGGAGCTAGCTACCGTAGCTCACATTAAAGAGCTGTTTTGTAGAACAGGCTTTTTCATGACCAGCTCATCATCACTCAGTCCCTTACCACACAAGGTTAATTCAGTGTATCGCCGTTTTAGTTAACAGCATGTTTAGTTTATTTGTTTATTTCCAAACATTTTAATGAAATGATAAAACAAAAATATACAAAAATCTTTATCCAGCAATGAAGACAAGAAGAGAAGGCAAAACCACAACAAAAAACACTGCATCCATCAAGTCCTCTCCCTTGACCATTTCAGTTTGAAAAGGGTTTTGGATGTTTGTGACATAATGAGGATTTGTTTTAAAGATTTAGTTTTGGGGTTTTTATGCCCGTATTCCATAGTGGAGGATAGTGGATAGAGTCGGAAAAGAGAGAGAGAGGGGGGAATGCGGCAAAGGGCCATAGGCCTAATGCAAACCCAGGCCGCCCGCGTACATGGGTAGCGCCTTAGACTGCTAGGTTATCTGTGCACCCTGAAGTAGGATTTCTTTTACGTGTAAAAGAGGCTCAGGTAGTGTCTAAGCTCAGTACTAGACTTTCCTGGACTCTGGTCTCCCTTCATCTGGACAGACGATACTAGGAGGTGTGCAGGACTGAGTAAATTTTAATGCCAAGTAAATCAGTTTAACTGGTAAAAATCACTTTTTTGTAAAGTGTTGAAACTGCAGATATAGGGCTAGAAAATTCTTCCTCCTGTTCCCATTCATTCCTAACGGCTGTCCCCCACTTCCTGCCCCCAACAGACATTCAGGAGGAAGTGGTTGCAAACAACCTATTAGTCACAGCGGCTGCAGCTCCTTTTCTCTCCACATCTCTCTGACTCTGAAAGTTTAAAATTCTTGTGGTGCACATATTTTGGATTTTAACTGTGAAACATTGTAGATTAAGGACAAAGTTTGTGCTCAAACCCACGTGGAGTAAGAAAGACTGAATGTAAAAGATGCCTTCCATTTTTCCAACAAGCTTTTTAGGGCTTGGCACAGCTCCGTGACCACAAGCTTGTGCAGATAAGTGAAATGTATGAAAGGCTCTGTCAGGAAGGACCCAGTGTTTTCTCTTTTTTTTTTTCATTTTTTCTGTAGTGAAAGAGCCACAAAATCATCTGCTCTGCTTGACTCCATTTTTTTTTCTTGTTCTGCAATTTTTGCAAAAAATATGAAAAGAATTCATGAGGTTCAGTGTGCATGGTCTCTGTTATTGGATGATGGAAAAAAAAAAAACAGAAAAAAAAAAACAGACTCTTCGTGCATAAACCTAAAATTGTAAAAATGCATCAGCAAGGTTTTGAAACAAGTTCATCTGTGCACAGTGTGCAGAAAGTCTTCTACAATAACAAATTAAAAGCAAGAAATAATCCAATATTAGGCGGCTTCTGTTTGTGTTGGTGGGATATTGAAACAGGTATTGCTATCATTTGATTTTTTTTCTATCATCATATTAAAGTCTTATAACCACTTTGAATAAATATAGCTCCATGTTACACCCTCAAAACTCACTGAGGTTTAACAGTACTAGAATTAGGCTACATAACATGCATCTTTTTATTAAAGTGTTGCTAAGGTAATTATGCAGTTAAGTTAGTCCTCTTTTTTCTTTTGCAGCTGTTTTGGGTTTAAATGTGACTTCAGAGCTGTAGTTATTGTCCAGTTTTGTTAATAAAACTGTCGATCATTAAAATAATCCTGAATGTGTTGCTCTAAAAAATGCAGCCTTAATTCTACAGTTTGCACGATTTTCAGACTGTGATGTTTGTGTTTTGGTCTCAGTTGGAGTGGAGCATGAAGCTGTGGTGGCCACACTGTGAAGCTCTCATCGCCTTCCTGATGGCCTACAGTCAAACCAAGAGACCGCAGCTGCTCCACACATTCTCTCAGGTTTATGACTACACATTTAAACATGTGAGTTTTTACTTTGATAACATTTTTCTCTGTTTTATAATCACTGCACTCACAGCTCTGGTATACTGCATATAAAGCATGTTTGTGTCTGACTGTGCAGTTCCCAGATGCTGAAGGTGGTGAGTGGTTTGGATATTTGACTCAAGAAGGGAAAGTTGCTCTGGATTTTAAAGGAGGCCCCTTTAAAGGTAAGAACACCCGAGACAGAGGACTTCTGCTGCTTTAGTGCTTCATAAATCAAACCAACCTTAAACTAGACACCATGATGTAAACCTGAAACCTTCCTGCCCAGCTTGTGAAGAGCCTTCATGGTCCTGTTCCCCCTGATAACGGTTCGTTTTCTCCTCTCCAGGTCTCTTCCACGTCCCTCGCTGTCTGTACATGTGTGAGCGTCTCCTCAATGATCTGCTGGCTAACACGGACTGATCGTTCTTTCATGACTCCTATAAATAATCCCTAAATCTGATCCATGTGTCTGTTTCACAATATGAAGCAGGATTGCTCTAAATCTCAAACATGCACCAAGTTGCTGGTTTTCATCTTCTAACGGTGGTCACTGAGTGCTCGTTAGAGCCATATTATGCCATAAATCTTTGTTATTCTTTATAGTTTTTACTCCAGCAGCGTTTTTTATTATTACTACTGCACATCTAAACAAATCCATGTATCTCTTCTGTCATATGATGATTGTAATGAATATTTTTAATCTTTGCACTCATTCACAGCCTGTTTATTCTCCAGTGATGCCATTCCAAATATTGTTAACTTTATTGACACCCATTTATTGATTTTATGAATGTCCTTTTGCATTAATGCCAGCATAATTTTATTAATATCAATAAATATATTTTGTCATGTATTATAAATATAGTGAAATTAAAAGGGTAAGGAATTATTGTTCTGTTTGGTATAAAAACGTGCCTTTAAAATGCACTCTGAGCCTTTAAAAGAGTGTGTATCTTTACATCTGATTCATTCCTTTTATACAGCTAGTTTAGCAGTTTATGTCTGTTTTAGTCTGTACGTTTATACGGTGATATTGTTACACATTCATGAACTGTATGTGTGTAAAGGGAATTAAAGTTGCAGTGTTTTAGAGTTAGTGAAATGCTCTTCATCTATAGACTGACAGGCCAGTACATTAAACATTTTTATGAAAGAATGTTCATTTATTATGCTGGTTTTTATGGTCAGTGTGGTTTATTTTATTGGTTTATTTTGTCAATAAAGTCTAAACAGTGCCATAAACTAGAACTACTGCCTGGTGGTTGTTCTCCTCTGCAGGATGGTTTAGGTTCAGGAAGGTCAAGAAGAAAGACTGGGACCATTTCTGTGGTTTAGATGTTATAACCAAAGGCCATGAGGCCTCATGGACTTAACCTTTGACCTTTGATCTCCAATATCTAATCAGTTTCATCAATGCCTCCCTGAGATAAAATATTTTTTGGTTTATTTTGTCAATTATGTCAGTGAAAACTGCATAAAATATATATTTGACGTTCTTCATACAACAGAAGATAGTGTCATTGAACTCAAGGCCAAATTTCAGAGATGAACCAGAACCCCAATTCCCAAAAAGTTGGGGCACTGTGTAAAATGTAAATAAAGACAAAAGTCAATGACTGTAAAATCTCATAAACCCATGTTTTATTCAGAATAGAACATAAACAACATTTTATCATTTCATTCGCTCATTTTGAATTTGATGGCAGCAACACATCTCAAAAAAGTAGGGACAGGACCGTGGTACCTCTGTAAAGCATCCTGTCTTACCTCAGCAACAGTCTATACACTTCTGGGAGGTGAGGAGAACAGTTGCTAAAGTTTTAGGAGAGGAATGTTGTCCCATTCTGCTCAACAGTTCTAAGTTTTCTTTGATGTTAACATGGATATATACAGACATGGGCGTAGCTAGAGGTTTTGGGCCCCCAGAAAGAATAAAGTCGGAAATATATATATATATATATATATATATATACCATTTTGACATCTTTAAGGGAGGAGTTGAGGCTCCCCAATTTTTTTTCTTTACTCTATTTGATACAAATTTCCGACTTTTGACCGATTCATTTTGCTGCTTTTGATCCAATAATGAAACTAGTTACTAAGAAAAAAACAGATTAAAAACACACTTTTCATTGCAGGCTCCTCAAGGGCCTGTCCCTACTGTGGGCCCTAGTAATCAGTACCCTTTCCCCATGTGCTACGCCCCTGTATACAGAACATATATGATATATAATATACATATATAAACACCGCATCAACAGAATTTGCAAAAATAATTTTGATTTGGCTACATTTTATAATCTATGCAAACTTTTTCAAGTTAATATTTCATTATATTTTTATGCTGAATTTAGTAGTCAAACTCAGAAAGTTCTAGATTTGAAGGCTTTTGAAATTGACTCATGTTGTTGAGAACAATCAGGGGGCTGACTTTACCATTAGGCAAAGGTAAGCGACTGTCCTGACAACTAGGGGTCCCATGAACCAGTGTTTATTTTGTCGACACAAAACCATGACTAAAAATGTTTGTCGACAGCTTTTTTTCCATGACAAAAACGAGACTAAGACTAACAAAAATAGATCTGTGATGACTAAAACTGACAAAAACGAGACTAAGACTAACAAAAATAGATCTGTGATGACTAAAACTGACTAAAACCAAGTTTAGTTTTCATCAAGATGACTAAAACTAGACTAAAATCTAATGTAGTTTTGGTCAGACATTCAAAATCTAACACTAACCCTAACCCTCCACTGCAGGTAAATGTGTCAAAAAATAATGCACCCATAGCTATTCTGCCTCTCAGCTGTAGAAAGCAGGGACCCCAGGTTTGGCAGAGTGCAGAGAACACACTACCATGATTTGGTACCAAATTTAGGCAAGAAAATAAATGCTTAGACTAAAAGTAAAGGCTAAAATGTGAGAACTTTTATGGACTAAAACTAGACTAATATTAAAAAGGGTAGAAATGACTGAAATGTGACTAAAACTAAAAGACATTTCATCTAAAGACCATGGCTAAGACTAAAATTAAAAATAGCTGCCAAAAGTAACACTGCCATGAACACATAATTAACCCTTTCCTACAACAGCCCACCGCCTCAAATCACCAGTTTACCACTGACCGAGTGAGGAGCAGTGTTAATTTGGCAGCTATTTTTAATTTTACTCTTTGTTTTAGTGTTTAAATGAAATGCATTTTAGTTTTAGTCACATTTTAGTCATTTCTACCCTTTTTAGTTTTAGTCTAGTTTTAGTCAACGACAACTCAAAAACATTTCAGTCTAGTTTTAGTCCATAAAAAGTCCTCACATTTTAGTCTTTACTTTTAGTCCAAGCATTTATTCTCTTGCCTAAATCTGGTACCAAATCATGGTAGTGTGTTCTCTGCCAAACCTGGGGTCCCTGCTTTCTACAGCTGAGAGGCAGAATAGATACAGATGCACTGTTTTTAGACAGATTTACCCTCAGTGCAGAAATATCATGGATTTTGAATGTCCGACGAAAACTACATTTTCGTCTAGTTTTAGTCATCTTGACGAAAACTAAACTTGGTTTTTGTCAGTTTTGGTCATCACAGATCTATTTTTGTTAGTCTTAGTCTAGTTTTTGTCATGGAAAAAAGTCTGTCGACTAACAGTTTTAGTCATAGTTTTAGTCTGTGAAACTAACACTGCTGAGGAGGAGTTATCAGCTCTAACAAGCATAGCCATGACAGAGGACAGGCAGGATTCAGACCATGTTAATGTCATAAAGAATAAAGTGTAGAGCTGTTCTAAATAAATTAGGCCAAGAAAAGTGAATCAGGAAGTATTCCCAGCACTTCACTTTTTCCACATTTTCTTATGTTACAGCCTTAAGCCGTAACAGATTATACTATTTCTTACCTCAAAATTCTGCAGAAAATAACCCCTTAGTGACAAAGTCAAAAAAGTGTCTGCAACTTTTGCAAATTATATAAAAAACAAAAGACAAAAATATGACATGAACATAAATATTAACAGCCTTTGCAACAAAGCAATGCAGGTTTCCCCCAGTCACGCACAGAAGGCAGCACAAAATCAGTATCAGATTATCACTGTACAGTTTCATTAATCATTGATCGATCAAATCATGCCGTCTTTAGTGGCGAGTCAGTTCACAGAAGCATTAACACACAAACAATAAAAAAAGGGGCAGAAGTTTCCTCTTCTACTCCGTTACGTCCAACTCTGTCTTAAAACCATAACAGACAAAACAATAATCACAGTAGCCGCCTCATATAAGTCGAGTTCAGCAGTATGTACTGTATATGCCGTGTAAACATGGTTTTAGTTTAGTCCCACAGAAACAGAGACCGTCTCTGGTAAAACCTTCAGTGGGAGCTTAGTCTCAGTCTCAAAGTAAGGGAACATCCTGTCGGTGAAAGTGTGTGTGAAGGAGTGTATGGGTGTGTCAGTATCAGGATCGGAGAACGACAGCGCTCCTCTGTCACAGTCCAGATTCACTCGGATCCTCTTCGGCTGACTCTTCACTGAGAGAACAGTGGATCCATGAGCTGGTGAGTGTGCTGTGTATTCATCATCCCAGAACCATAACATCAGTAATCCAGACCGTATGTCTCCCTTCCTCTGGACCGACTCTGCTAACACACCCAGGAACCAGCGTTTACAGTCTCCGACCCGGACATCCCAGCTGTGAGTCCCTGAGTTAAAGCCCTCAGAGCCCAGGACGGACCTGAATAAACCAATCCTCTCTGGATTATCAGGAAGCTGCTGCTCCTCTCCTCCTCTCACAGCGGTCAGATCTTCAGACAGGATAAGGAATGATCTAGCGGTGTTTGGGTCTAGAATGACAGGTGTGTAGGAGACCACGTCCTTCATCTTGGTCCAGATCTTGAAGCCCAGGTTGCCCATGTGTTTGGCCTGGTCTATCAGAGCTCCTGAGGGCAGCTGTGGATCCTCCAGCAGGGGGCGCTGCTGGACTCTTTCCACAGCAGCCTTGTAGTTTTTCAGGAAGGAGACGTCTTGGGTCCTCAGATGGTCCTCTGTGACTCTGACTGTCTGTGAAAGATCTGCTATCTGTGCTCTCAGAGCTTCCATCTGCTCCTTCATCCTCTGTCTCTTCTGCTCCTCTTCCTCCCTCAGCGCATGTAGCCTGGCCTCCTCTTCCTCTGCTAGAAACTGATGAAGCTTCTTAAACTGCTCCTTAATCTGCCTCTCTGTGTGTCGGGCCTGGACCTCGATGTGAGCTTCTGTTTGTTCAAACTTCACTTTAACTTCTTTAAGAGCCTCTAACTTCTCCTTTAGGGGCTGCAGAGTTTCCTGAAGGTTCTTCTTGTGTTCTTCTGCAGCTTCATCGACGGGTCTGAATCGGTGCTCGCTGTGTTTGTCTGAATCTCTGCAGATGTGACACTCCGGCTCCTGATGGTCCAGACAGAAGAGTTCAAGCTTCTCCTGATGCAGACTGCAGAGATCCTCTGAAGATCTCTGCTCTCTCATCTGCAGAAAAGTCTCACACAGATTCTTTAAAGCCAAGTTAGGAGATACATCCCTAGAGTGTCTCTTCTTACAGATGGGACACTCCTGGTTTTCCTTCTCCTTCCAGCTCTTCCCCACACACCCTCTACAGAAGCTGTGGTTGCAGGACAGGATGACAGGATCTTTGAAGATGTCCAAGCAGACCGGACAGCTCAGCTTGTCCTTGACCTTGGACGCCATTTTGTCCAGAGTGAAACTGGAGACGCAGTAGAAAACAGTAAACCGCTTCCTGTCCTTGAAAGTTTCTTTCACTCACTCACGTTGTCAGTTCTTTTAAAGTCTGTTTCAGCAGTTGGATTCAGTACCTGGTTAAAGTGGAAGTATTCCCAGTAGAACCAGTACTCCCAGTACTCCCTACTGCTGTCCTCTCTCAGTGGAAGTGGTGCTGGTTTCTGGAGCTCTCTCTGACCGTATGTGTGTCTCTTCAGGGCAAAGTAACAACCTGTTTCCTGCAGAGGCAGGTGTGAAAGCGGGGTTTAACCTTGGAGTTTATGGACTATTATCAGTGCCTGAGACAGGTAAGGGGGCGGAGCATCTTCAGAGGAAGAGAGCAGGGTGTAAACAGCTCGTGCTGTCTGCTGCAGCAGAGCACAGGAATATTATCTATCATGTAAAATGAGAAAAAAAACAGGATATTATATGTCAGAGGTGCTTCTGCTTTCTTACAGCAGGTGGCGCATCAGCAAAAATATTCAATACACATTTAAATACTTATCTAAATGTGTAGAAAGGCAGACTCTTATCATGTGAGATTTGAGTTTCAGGGACTTCCTGTGATACGGCGAGATAACATATTGCTCAACAATAAAGAAATGGCCCAGTTTTGTCACTTCCTGTTGCCAGTAGGGGTGCTACATCAAAACGATGAAATTAACCTTTGAATTTGTACAGGGGCAGACCGTGATCCTACAAGTGAAATTTGAAGGCAATCAAATGATTAGTACGAGAGTTGCACATACTTCCTGTAAGACTGGCGAGACATCGAAATGCTTGCCATCACCACCGGGACATCCTTCAATGAAACATATCTGTGTTTGGGCCAATTATTGAGGCCTTTCTGTCAAAATCAGAGCTCAATAGGTTAAGCACCGTAAGAGGATTGATTATACTAAGACCTATTTGTGTCACTTCCTGTTAACAGTAGGGGGCGCTGGCGCTATGATGAGATGTTTGCATGTGGGTGTGTCCGGTGTGGTTCTGTTGTCTTGTAAGAAAGAGCTGAAGATCACAGAATATTGTTTACTAAAGTAATGATAGGTTAAAGTCATTTGGCACCATGAAAAGCACCTTATTCTGGCATAGAGATGAAGCTGGTGGACTTCCTGTTTGGATTTGGGCACAGGTCCAAGAGGCTTTTTTGTAGGTCTGATGATGATCCATATGCAGACCAAAAATCATAAGCCTAGGCTGAATGGTGTGTGAGGGCTGAATATTTAAAGCAGTGATACTCAACCTGTGGCTCTAGAGCCACATGTGGCTCTTTTATGTCTAAATTTAAAATATTATTCCCCCGGAAAACCATAAACAATGGAAACTTTGACCTCAGATTTATCCATTGAGATTGTTTCCATCATTTAAACATCCATCCATCCATCTTCTTCCACTTATCCGCATTTAAACAGTAGGCTTAAATTGTCAAACTTAATTGTCAACCTTTATGTTTTGTCTGTTTATTTCCATTGCCCTTATTTTTAATTTTTTGCCTTTTTTTTACCCCTTTAATCCACTTTTGCTGCTTTTAGATCATTTTTGACACTTTAATCCGATTTTTGTCCTTTTTCTCCAGTTCTTGCCTCTTTTATCCTGCTTTTTGCGAATTGCATTTTTTCCCTTTTTTGCCACTTTTTGCTCATTTAAGGTGCCTCTTGCCTTTACATTTCATTTTTTCCCATTTTCTCCCAGCTTTTGGCTGATTTTTGCCAATTTTAGTCACTTTTTACTCATTTTCCCCCACCTTTTTGCTGCTTTTTGCAGCTTTTGTCATTTTTCACTTATTTCCCCCAACTTTTTGCTGCTTTTTGCCAATTTTAGTCATTTTTCACTCATTTCCCCCCAACTTTTTGCTGCTTTTGCCAATTTTTGTTACTTTTCACTCATTTTCCCACACCTTTTTGCTTCTTTTTGTCAATTTTAGTCATTTATAACTAAAATTTTTCCACAGTTTTGCAACATTTTTTTTACCATTATTGCCACCTGTAAGTCATTTTTTTGTCACCTCTCACCTATTTCGTCCACTTTTTCTCCACATTTTTTGTCACTTTTCGCCCAGTTTTTGCCATTTTCTGCCTATTTTACCACTAGTTCACACATTTTTGGACACTTTTTTTGCAGCTTTTTAACTTTTTTTGCCAGCTCTAACCTTTTTTTTTTTTTTTATTGCCACTTTTCACCACTTAGATTTTGGCTCTTGCAAAGATATTTTTCAACAGTTTTAAAGCTCAATTGCCAGAAGGGAGCGCTGTGACAGAGTAATCTTATTGATGTATGCACTGGGGGGACAATTTTCTTTAAAGTTTGGTGAGTTTCTAAGCCTGTTAAAGCCCCTAAATTAGTGATTCTTATGACAGAATAATGACACATACAGGTGCAATAGGGTCCTGGCCAGCTGATGTCGATGCTCAGGCTATAATTAAAACTCCTACAGCTGGTAAAATGTTTTAAATCTTATTAACAACCCCCTAGCATGGACGTAGGTATAAATGAATTTTGATACATAATTTGTCAGATATTCACTTTCTGTATACAGACTCATCTTTTTAATTCTCTTCTATTGCTGAGGAGAGTTGCTGCTGTTTAGGAGAAATGCAAAAAAAAATGTTGCCAGAAAAGGTTAAGTAAGTTATTTATGTAGCATTAATAAAAATAATTGGAAAAGGTCGTTATATGTGCAATAATAAATTTATAGAAGTGATAAGAAACCCATGCCTTGAAATAAATACAAAAGTGATATTTTCTTTATGAACTATTTCATGTGTTTTCAGTGTCTCTTTCCCTTATATTTCACAGCTTGTAAAGGGTCTCCTTTTTTTAACGTGTTTTCATTTACTGCTGTTCTTCATTCATGAATTTGAAACTTGATTTACTAATCCTGATATACTAGTAATAGTATTATATTCCTCTGATCGCTGTGTGTGTAAAATAAATTGGTTATATCTATTATTCCACAATTGCAAATCCGTTGTCAACCCATGTTCATGCCTTCTTTCTTCAGTTATTTTTAGATTATTTTAATTCTCACATGTTTATTTTGTTGATATATGGGCTAATATAGCTTATTCTAATCTTGGATGTGTGTTGTTTTTTTTTTTTTTTACTTCTATAATTCAAAGTCTTCCCTTAGAAGACGAGGTACTCCGACTTCCGGTATGGGGTGGAGGTCCTCGGCTGCCTTTTTTCGTTATTTGATATTTGTGACGGTACTCTTGGCGTATTTTCCTTAACAGTTGATTTGTTTTTGCTTATTCTTATTTCGAACTGACTGGTATTGCCCTCCTCCCCCTCCAGCATTCAGAGCAACAGTCAGCATGAAAATCATAAATTGTGTAAAAGAAAAAATAGAAACGATTGTAGAATGTATGTTCTTAATATAGATAATACGGAATAATACTAATGATACTAAATTATACAAATTATGCTCAACATTAATAATTACTAAACACATATGATTTGCAATATTGAACGTAGCCCTTGTAACAAACCGGAAGTTCGCAACAGGAGCGGAAATCGAGAGTTTTAGCGCGAGTCTAGTCAGAGCAGAGTTTTTCAATGCGCGTGCAGGTACAAAAATAACCAGACAACCGACCGTTATATGTAAGGACGACTAAAGACGAAAGAAACAAGCGTTTTTTGGCAAACCGGACGTGTCATAACTTTAATTTCCGTAGTTAGCTTGTCTTCGTTATTATTTAGTTTATATTTTTCAAAGACTTCCACGTACCTGAAGGTTTCCCGCTTTCTCCCGTAGGATGTACCCGACGACAAAAGGCCCGGAGGCGGCTCCCAGGTAAAATTACAACGTTTGACAACAACCTCGAAAAGAAAGTTGATTTTAATGTTGTAGAAAGTAAAACTAATTCTTAGACAGGAGGGACTTATTTCCTCATGTTTAGTCACTATTCATTTATACCTTTTTAACTGTGACTGAGTCAGTTATCACAGTGAACAGGGCCGTGCTACAGAATTTTAGGTCACAAGGGGCAGCCGCAGCCCCCCAACCCCCCACACTCCTTTTACATATATATTTGTGTATAAATGGAGGTTTCATACCACCAGAATTTTATATTTTGATGTGACACTTTTGAAAATTGAGTAACTTAAATAGCGCAGAAACAAAAGTAGAAGTCCAGGACTGTTTATTCTGGTGACAGAAACTATGACTAAAAATGTTTGTCCTCTATTATTAGTTTGCTAGACTGGACTAAGACTAGCTAAAATTGATCTTTGGTGATAAAAACTCTGGTGAATAGTTGGTTTTTAATTAAGGAGACTGAAATGTTAGCGCTGGACTAATGGGAACAGTTTCATTTCTCTACTGTACATAAAAGGTCTAAAGGACATTATGTTCTTTAATGTACTTTAAAGTAATGAAAGTATTGATTTGACCTTAATTTAATTGTTTTACATTTAAATTTTACAATATGTCTAATAGAAGTGGTTCAAGAAAGAAATTGTTTTGAATAAAAGTAAAGACTGGAATATATATATCTTTTTTTTCTCTTTTACTTAAACTGGACTGAAATAATATTGAGATTTTGTCAAGCTAAAACTATATTGGGTACAAATGACTGCGATGAGACTGAAACCAAAGACTAAATAGCACTGAGTCCAAGGTAGGGCTGGGCAATTTTTAAATCGCAGAAGATGCAATATTTCTTTAACCTGAAAATTGTGTCAAAATAGTTGTTTAAAACTTTTTTGCAGCAGAGATTTTATGCATTACAAGTCATGCAATCATCTGCTGGCATTTTTTTAGAATAGTCTATAACAATCCTTGATAATAATAATCACATACTAAATCACAATTGCAATACTGGGGAGAAAAATCGCAATTAGATTATTTTCCCCAATCATTCAATTGTTCTAGTCCAAGGTACCCCATATTAATCAGTATTATGTTTTTTTTTTATTTCCAAAAATTGCTGGCAAACTCCAACATCTGTGTTAATTTTGGCAGCTATTCTAAATTTAGTTTTAGTCAAATTAAGTCCCTTTAGTCTAATTTTTAACCTTCATAAGGTTTTTTTCTAGTTTTCGTCAGAAATCAATAAAAAGTCCTTACATTGTAGTCCTTACTATAAGTGAAGAAAAAAAAAAGAACTTATTTGATCAGCAATCAATTGTAAAATTGATATAAATTCACCCCATATTAATTTACCATGAGTACTTTGATTGATTTTAATAATAATAGTGGTTTCCTATTTTTGCCTCAGCTGGGGCAAATTTCCTGTTTTAAAAACTTGAAATTATTGTCTGATGCCAACATTTAATATTTGTTTAGAATCAGTAATTTGTATTTTTTCTTGTAAATTTCAGACTTGAAACTCTGTGTTTGATTAATTGTAAATATTCTACTTTATAATCTTAAAGTATTTTTTCTTTCCCCTAAAAATGTAGGCTTTTTGGTGAAAAATTAATGGAATCATATTATTTGTTATCTTTTAGGTTCGTCCTTATACACTGTTGTACATTATGTTTCCAATCATGATTTTAGAAAAATACATTAATCTAATTTTGACCATGCCAGATATCAGACGTGGTCCTATGCAAGGTTATAATAGTTCTGGATTTTTCATTAGTTTTGATTCTTAGTTGTTTTAACTTTCAGTGTTCAATTTCAGTTTAGTTTGAATTAGTTTTTACTGCTGGTTTGTTAGTTTAGTTTTTATTTTGCAAAAATGCTTCATTTTAGTGTAATTTTTATTAGTTCTATTTTTTATTTTCCTTTTTTTTTTTTGATAGATATCAGGGCTGAGTGAACATAATACATTTTGTAAAACATACTCAATCAGGCAATTCCTCAATTATCACTTTATTGATTTAAAGTTGATGTTTGAATTCAACTTCTGATATAAAACTACCACTGTGTGAAGTCCTAACAAATCCCCCTTAGATCTTGAATGGCGTTTTTATGGGAGAGATGGTGGCATGGGCCCGGTGAAGGCCTGTGAACAGGCACCCCATACCTGACTTGCTGTTTTAAACACATAACTGCAGAGTTTACAGCCTTTTATATAATAAAAACATGTTGTTACGTTTGCTTCTCACGTTTGCTTACTCACATATTTTTGTGTTCTGTGTGTTTTTCTCAGCTTTTCCGGTATCAACTTCCAGGCCAGGCCTGTTGTGGGAGCAGCTCAACAGAACATCATGAACCTGGTTCCAGTACAGCTGATCATGCAGAAGTTGGTCCCGCCCCAGATGAGCCAAACCAACCCGACGCTGAACACGGCTGCCACTGCGAACATTTTACCCATTGTGCTGACTCAGATCCCAATACTATCAACCCCGAGTCCCTCTGTTAGACAGCCTTCCAGGACACATCTGAGGAATATCTGCCTGAATAAAGTAAATCTGGATCATAACTCACCAGACAAACATTTACCAAAGGAACAGCCTTTACATGTCAACAAAGTTCCTGTAATTTCAGTCCCTGCAGAAACCTGTCAGAAGTCAGGAACATGTCCAGGTCACTTCCCAGTGGCTGCTGTATCTTTAGCCAACATGAACAAAGAAAGAGGACTGATTCCTGTCAAGAAACAAACCCAGACTGTCCCAGCATCTCAGCTCCTACCGCGTACTATCACGCCATTATCTTACTCAGCCCCTGGCTTCAATGTGGTCCACAACCCTCCTTTCAAGCTCAGGAATCAAGCTCTCGCTCAAACAAACTCCCCTGTGCCACCCTCGACTCAAATCCTCCCAAACGCAGCCAGTAAAACTGTGTGTGCGACCCCGTCTGCAGGATCAGAACCAAATTTAGAGCCGACTTCACACACTCCACAAAGGCCCAACAGCCCCAATAGAAGGAGGGTTGAAGACAAGGACAGCTCAGCACCTCCAACTCCGCTGTCTTCTACAATCACTTCAGAGATTCCCCGGACTCTGGCACAGAAAGAAAGGGCGTGCAAGCAACCAGATGTAATAAATGCCACAGTTCCTACACTGGGAAAAGGCAGACAAGGAGAGGAAGGTGCCTTGGTCCTGTGCAATGGGAAGGTGTTCAAAAAGAGCAGCTTAATGTTTCACATTGTCAAAAGTAACTCAGCATCTCAGTTCCACACAACAAAAGTACCCGCTGTACAAAATTCAGACTCAGTGACGCCTCAAACAAAGCCGGTCTACAAATGTGTAATTCCACGCCACTCACATAAAGTCATCAGCCTTTGTGAGAACGATTCTCCGGGCAACAAGCCTCAAAGAGCAGCATCACAGCTGACCTCCCCTGATGGAGACAACGTCCTTTTTATGCCATATATTCCTCCGAAGTCTGAGTCTGGAACATCAGAAGATTTAACCTCTAAAACGCAGAGAGCACCTGTGAAGGAAGCAGAGCAGACAGGCACAGGAGGAGATACAGGAGATGGGAGAAAACTCCACAACAACATCATAAATCTAGGCATAAATCCTTCACGTGTCAGTGAGGCTGCAGGGGTGAACGTGAATGATAATGAAGAACCAAACGTCAGGACTCAGCAGAGCCCTGCCATCCAACAGGTGAAGTGTGTGGACGCAGCTTTAAAACAACAAGAGCCAGAAGACACCAGCATTTCTGACAGCAGCAGCTCACAATCCACAGCAGACATGGATTCCTTAAAGGAAAAGGTAAGCAGCTGCTGTGACCATTAGTCTTTTAAAATATTCTGATATGTTTTTGTTGGGAATGTGCCTGGGTTAGATCTGTTTTAACACATGTACACACATGTGGACTAGTTATTTCTGCTCTATTATAGCCCTGTATACTTTACTTGTGGGCCCTTTAACGTGCACAAGAGGGATGAATTTACATTGTTTTTTATTTACTGTAGTCTTGATTCTGATAGAGAGGTTAAGTCAGGTCGATCACTCGTGATGTGCAGCCTCCAAACGAGAGAAAAACGGGGGCAGAAAGAGAGCAGTAAGGCTGTTGGAACGAATTTGGTGGTTCAAATATAATTCAATTATTTAATAATTACTCATTAATATTTGAAAGCTGAATTTACTATTCAAAGGTGTTTTTTAAAATATTTTTGCTGTTTATAATCAAGTCCCTCCCGTCTCTCCTTTACCGCTACTTCACCCATATGTAGGTGTAAGAACCAAATGTTTCATCACGTGAAATGATGAACAATAAAGTGTTCACACCAAAACACAGAGGCGCAGTAATGGCCTCCATTGGGGATGTTTATGTTATGGGATGTTAAACTCCATAGAGAACTGCGTAACGTGAACCACTGCGACTGTAGACATGTAAGTACATGACTTTTGTCATTTTTGAAAAGAAAACAACTCACCGCTGTTCTTTAATCTTCTTTTAATAAAGAAATGTCCTCAAGTTCTGATAAAACTGGCGCTTTAGCAGCATCAATGCTAGTCTCTTCTGCCATAATGGCACCGGCCTCTTGTTGCTGCTTGTTTATGTCACGATTCTGCTGTGCCTGAAAGTACTGCCCCTCGTCAATGATTGGTCCTGTCACTTTCTAACCGGGCCCAAACAGTTCAGATGGGAGCTTTGCAAGATGGATCTACCAGTGAGAAACAAGGAAACGGGCGAATCCGTCTGCTTTGCAAGGTTACTCTGCAGTAGTCTCTGTCTGAAAAACGTCTACAATAACAAGGGGAAGAGTCGATATCCTCAGCGTCTGGGCTGCTTCCTGTCAGCAAGTGCCGTTTACTGCTAGCTTGTTGAGGACCTGCAGCAAGGCAAAAACTATTGACAGGTGTGTGTGTGTGGGGGGAGGTGTTCAAAATAAAAGCACAGCTTTTAGTTGACGACGTAGATTTGACTTTCTACCGATCTGATTACATCATTAATCAAACAGTTGTATTGATATACAGCGATGGATCGATACACCCCTACAAATGGAAAACATGAGTGCAACACAATGTTGCACAATGATCACTGAATCAGTTCTCTCGTTCTCTTGATTGTAGGAAGCCATAAATGTAATTTATCTCAAACTCAAATTACACCCCAGCAGTAGACAGGGCCTTCTCTGATGGAGTTCTTTTCCCCCCCAGTGCATGCGTGAGTTTTGTCCGACTGCTTCCTCCAGCTATCTAAAAACATGCATGTTCTGGTAATAGGTGACTCTAAATTGCCTGTAGGTGTGAATGTGAGCGTGCCTGGTTGTCTGTCTCTATATGTCAGCCCTGTGATTGACTGGCAACCAGTCCAGGGTGTACCCCGCCTCTCACTCAATGACAGCTGGGATAGGCTCCAGCCTATAGAAAATGGATGGATGGAAGTAAGAAGCTCACAGAGAATGAGTGAAGGGTGTGGATTAAAAGCCCCTGTCTGAAGTTTGGCAGGTTGGAGTCAGACAATGTTCACGCATGGTCCATTTTTAGGACCTGGAGTCATCCCTTTGTCTCCCCTCTGCTCTCTGTCTGTAACATTAATGTGCATTTTAATGGGATGATAAAGGGACTTCACAAAACTAACTTAATGATGTCTGAATCAAACAGACGGAGGCTGAGATGAAGAGCAGAGCGGATACACACAGTTGTCCTGAAGGACTGCAATGACTGCTAATCTTCTTATAAACTTAAATTTACATAAAGCTTTATTTTTCAACTTGCAGAGCTCTGTTGATCTCACATTGAGTTCTTGCCTGGATCCAAAGTCCTGTCAAAGGTCTGATGGTCTGCTCAGACAGAAGTTTGGGGTCAGTGCAGGTGTTAGAATTAGCCTGCAGAGGATCGACCCTTGGTGCCGTCCTGCAGAACTTCATCATGGTGGCTTCCATCAGGAGACAACATTCAGAGTTGGTGAAGAACTTCCTTCAGCAGATCCCTACAGCAGATCTGTCAGTGTGTCGAGTGAAGAGGAACAAGATCCCTACGGCGAATCTGTCAGTGTGAAGAGTGAGGAGGAACCGTCAGGAGATACTTCACCTCACACGTGTGATAAGGCTCTAAAATGTTCACTGGAGGACTACACGGAGCCCATAGAGGATGAAGAAATCCTGGAGAAGCAAACCGCACACAAACAGGTCATCCCTACAGACGAAAGCAAACTGAGGATAAGACGAACAATGAAGCGCACAGTGTGTCCATGCTGCATCCCTGGGACTCAAATTAAAGCTCTGACGATGGGGCAGATGAGAAGGAAAGGTGAAAGAGCAAGAAAACGTAGAAGATCACCTGGAAAAACCAGCGGTCAAACTGCAAAGAATGAAAGCTCTGATACCCCCGATAGTGACAGGTTTTGTCAAACGTGGTCGGAGGACTTTGATGATCTGAGATCTTACGAGGAGATTACAAGACTCAAAAAGCTCCTGAAGGAGAGAGAAGCAGCTTTAGAGCTGATAAGAAAAGCAACGGTTGAAACAGAAAACTAACAGTAGGATTTAAGCACTCATGTTCAGGAATACAGAGTCATTCCTGTTTATTTCGACACCCTTATCAATAATTCCTAATGATCTTTGCCTTTGTTGACACATCTATTGATACTTTTCTGTGATTGGTGCAGAGATGACACAGAATCTAGTTATTCTGCTTTGGCCCTAAGCAGCATAAATCCATAAATATTCTGTTAACGTTGTGCTGCTTTGCACTGAATCCCTCACAGGCACTTCGGAGAGTTTAATCTGAAACAGTGAAAATAGAAGAATGTTGTTAGCACACGCTGTTGTTATTGCAGTAGTTTTTGTAAAAACAAAGATGTACTTTTCCTGACATCAAATTTAGGCATGTTGTGATTTTATTTGATTTAACCAATAAGACCTTAAAGGAAGATTTCACTATTTTTGGAGTTGGGTTTATAAGGCAGGGGTTCCCAGCCATTTTCCTTGGCCCCCACATTCGTCTCTAAGGGAAGCTAAGCACCCCCATGGCCCTCTTGGAAAAAATAAACATTAATTTAACTATTTTCAGTGACAAAATCCCAGTTTATAGGCTTGCATAAATGTGTTCCTCACATAAGATCTATGTTTAAACTACCCATCATAATGACAGGGAATTAGGGTCACTCTTGAAAATAAAAATAATAAAGAGAATCTTTTTGTTTTCATGAAAAACTCAATATTTGCTATATTAAAAAAATCACAAATTTACATATATATATATAATTTTTTTTCAGTTTTGAATTTTTACAGTTGTAAATTAACGATTATAAAAACTTTACACTTTTTCAGTTCATGTCATAATCAAAGATTTTTCAAAACTCAGAAATTTCAAGTTTTTCTTCATTAATTTCCAATTTTTTTAATTCTGGGTTTATTTGCTCGTCCACATATGACTTTATAATCTCTAAGTTTCAGGGATTTCTACCCAAAATTTTGACTGTTTTGCCCCAAAACCACCGTAGTCTTTTTATTATATTTTTAAGTGGGCCCTAATATACCACTCTAAACTATTTCTAATCATGATTTTAGAATAATATATGTAAATCTAATTTTGACTGTCAGAGCAAATAAAGTCCTGCGTGGCCTCTAGAGGTGCCTGGACCAGGTTGGGAACCACTGGTATAAGGTACTTGGCGATAGTAGTGCCATTAGCCTCCAGAGATTTCAGAAAGCATTGCCCCTTCAAACAGGATGGGGAAGCTATGCTGTAAAGCATCACAGACGGGTATAGCTGCTCCATGTAATTCAGTGAATTTTAGGTAGAAATCAATGTTTGCTAGTTATCAGCCACTAGAAAAATAGAGCACAAGCCATTAACTAACTTTGACAACAAATTTCCATTAAGCTCTCCTGGTTGGGGTTGGTTCATCTATTCTATTTTCAGTAAGGCGGAGAACTCTGGATGGCGAGTGATGCAGGCTGCAGGCATCTGTGAGCCATTTTCTTCTATCGCAAGTGTCCTGAAGAAGAGTTGAAAAGTCCCACTTGTGACAAGAGCAACTCTCATGGGCACAGGCTCACAGTTTCCACACCTGCACCATCAGGTTAGCTGACCAGACTCTGCTAATGTTTCTCTCCCTCTCTTCCTGCTGAGTCTCCATCCGTAGAAGTTCCTCTGTGTACTCCAGATCATAAAAGTATCCACAGTAAACGCAATGTCATCATCACTAGAGTCAAAACCACTAATTTAGTGTTATCTTAGCTGTGCTACTCTAGTTTCCTGTAGTTGGTAGCTGAAGCTCGCGTTGCAAAACAGTCCCACGCACAGGGGCTTTCTGGGTGATATAGCATGCAACTGAGCCGTCATTGTTTTGGTCCATTTTTACCTAAAACTCACTAAATTACACAAAGCAGCTTTACCTGTCTGTGGCGCTAATACAGCCTAGCTTCCCTAAGTACATCCTGTATGAAGGGGCAACCCAACTTCAAAAATACTGAAGTATCCCTTTAAACACATCATAATATAACTTTGTCACCTTGTTTGCTAGCTGCCTAGCTTTTTTCCTGCCGGTTTCAACATTTGATTAATGCTTTTATAAAAACATCATATAAAACAGAGTTTGGGTGTTCCTACCACAGCTGACTGGAGTGGAGGATGACCGCCCTGCAGCAGGAGAGGGCTGAGTTTCTTTCTACATGACCATCAACGGCCATGACTGTTGATTACTTTTATTTTTAGTGCTAGTGTGAATTTTATTTCAGACTATTGATTTAGGTTTGTGCACCAGCGCCTTGATTTAGTAGAGGTGTCTCAACTGGAAAATAACAGAGTATCAGGAGTGTTTAGGCTGGAAAGCAGTATTGATAAGCTTAATTGTTACTGATTTATTGGACTGGTTTTCCATCCCCATCCTTACTAATGTTCTAACAAATAAGTTAAAGTAGTGTAATGTATGTATTTTTAGTTGTGTGAGCTATTATTGATTGTATTTATTTATTTGTTTGAAGCACTTTTGAGGGACGTTTGGTTCAGGCCATTTTGCCGCCCCCTGTAGACAATGTGGTTCATTTTATCTCTTCACTGTTTTGTTCCTGAACGTGTAGAGGGTTTAAAAATTAAACACTAAAGCTGGGAATACGCTGTGTGATTTCAAGCCGACTCTTTAACAGTCGTGTTGGATTGTCAGGTCATACGGTGCGACTGAATCGCTACGATGCACGACCATTGCCACAATTTTTTTGCTCACTGTAGGAGTGAAGTCAGGACCGACTGGGACAAATATCTATGAAGTTTCCTGTGAAAACATCCCACATAGGAGGTTAAAGTCATATCCTCTCTCTAACATACACACCATCTGTATCAGCTGGAGGTCCATGGGTAGGACTATTTCCTGCTCTTCTATTTCCTTTATTATGTCTAAATTGGATAAAAGTCACACAGTGTATGCCTGGCTTGACTCTGCTTCTTTTTACCTTAAATCCTAATTTACTGTGAATATTTTCTGTAAAAATGTAAAGCACTTCTGTTAGCTGACTTTGACCTAGTGGCAGTGATTACTGACATTAAACATGACCTAAAAATACTCATTGGTGATGGCTGTTTTTAATTTTACCTTTGTAGCTCCTAAAGATGCATCAGTATTTCAGTGGTTTTCAGACTTTTTTTGACCAAGGTACACCTAAGGTTTAGCCAAAATCTCAAGGTACACCATATTTAGAGCAATACAAAATAGACTTTTTAAATAATGTGACAGACAAGGTGGCCTGTAAGGGGGGATAAAGGGGAGAGCTTTCTGGGGCAAAAAGTGGCCAAAAAAAAGTCAGAGATGGGCAAAAATTGGTTAAAAAAGTGACCAAACAATGAGTTGAAATTGGCAAAAACTTCTTGAAAATGTCAAAACGGTGGCAAAAATGGGTAACTAGTGGCCTTAAAGGTTTAAATGTTGTAAGAAGAGGTTAAAAAGGTGATGAAAAAGGCAAAATTGGGTAAAAAAAAAAAAGGGGGGGGGGTGGTCAAACAAAGGCAAAAGTGTGCAAAAATTGGCTAAAAGGTGGCATAAAAGGGTTGAAAGTTGTAAGAAAGGAGTCGCAAAATTAGAACACAAGTGGCAGATAAGTGGCAAAAAAAAGGATTAAAGTTGATCAAAGTCATGGGATAAAAGGGCAGAAGATGGCCAAACAATAGCAAAATTGGATAAAGTGGCAAAAAGGTAGCAAAAATGAATTAAATGTGGCAAACGTTCCAAAAAGGTGGCAAAAACCAGTCAAAAGTAGTAATAAGACGTGGCAGAAACACTAAAAAAAGCAGCAAAGTTGTCAAAAGAAGTGTTAAAAACATATCAATAAGGAAAATAAATATTGGCTTTGGCAAAACACTTAGGGTTCTAAAGCCATATCAGGCTTTAAAGCCTCATTTGATGCCTTATTTCAGATTTCTGAGAGCTGTAAACTGATACCAGGATTGAAATAAAAAAAAACTCATGAACTATTTCACTAGGAAATGAATCTAGAATACTTGAAAATTTAACTGTCCAGAGAAAATCATGGAAAAAATGATATTTTCTTTGATCTACTACCTTTTTTAACATCATCTTTGTGCAAGATTTATGGTTAGATATGAACTGTGTGTACAATGTGGTATAAATAATATAATTATTTCATCAATTCAGAAAGACAAAGTGCTTTTTTTACTTTTTTCCTCATTAATTTTGAATTATCTTGGAAGAAAACAGATCTTTTCTCCAGTGAAAAGCTGTGAGAGCTTTAATCTGTACTATCCACTAGGTGGCGATGTTTACACCAAGTAGAGATACCAGCTGAACTTTAACCTCAGAAGAAGAAAGCGGTGGAAGAAAAAGGAAGTCCTGTGAAGGAGTGAAAGTATAGCTCATTGCGGATGTCAACGTTTGATTTAAGCGTTTTGTTAAGGTATGAGCGACAATAATTATATATAAATGTTCGTTATCGTCTAATTTCGTCGTCGTGTTGACATGAGGTTGGTAGCTGAACGGTAGCGCAGGAAACAGGATGATATTCTCATCAAACAATTTCAACGGTTGGTGTTACGGCATGAAGTGTGACTGTGTCAAATGGAGACGTTCGGTCGATAGCGTCTGTGGTTGTAATTTGAGTAATAAGAGCTTTAATGGATGTTTGTTGTTAATTTTTTCATCTCGGAATTATCCAATAAGTATTTCGGCGTTTTAATCTAAAAACCAACCATCGTAGACGTCAGTTGAGGCGTTTTTCCCGTCTTTTACTTTTGTTGTGACCGCCGGAAGATTCTACTGAAAGTCTAGAGTTAACACAGTAACTATTTAAACACTAACACCTGAGACGTTAGCGACAAATTCGACTTTTCCGAGGCATTTAATGTTATTTATTCCCTCAGCTAAATATTTTTACCACGATTTTGATGGACCGAGAAACCTTACATTACGTCAGACTGATTTACTAAAGCAGAGGTAGTAAAGGGGGAGGGTAATTTAAATGTCGTTGGGCAGGACGAGCCCAGCTGCTATGACTCACCTTTAAGTAGATAATGAAGGGCTTGTTTCATTAAGTCTGTCCAGGTGTTCATGCAGTAGAGGCCTTACAGCTCTTACAAGTTTAGAAATTTACGGCTTTAAAGAGTTTTTAAAAGTCTTTTTTTAACTAGTGAGAGGTCTTAGATTATAGAAGGCGCTTTGACTAAGACTTATCTTAATCAAATCTTTATTTGGTGGCAAATGTTTTTATTTTAAGGATTCTTTTATTCATAGTTTAAAATGATCTTAACAAATCTGCTCATTTGTGTTATAATAAACATTACTATACAGTTTTGTGATGAAATAGAGGCATCAGAACATGCCATAAATCATCAAATTTGGGCAAAAATCAAAACAATCTTCATCCTATACCATTTGATATCTCATAAACAGCGTTTAAAAAATGAGGTGTAAAAAGAATCTTGCACACTTTTCATTTTGGACCATTTGTTCTTCAGAAAGTGGCGTTATTATTTTTAATTCATGTCTTAAAATTTTTTTTTTTAAAGTGTGTAGGTACCAGGGATAAAAACTAACTAATTACATTTACTCAAATTACTGTATTTGAATAATTTTTCTTGGTACTTTTTTTGTAAATCACTATTTTTACTGAAATATATCTTTGGGGAAGTATTAGACATTTAAAAAAAACATTATGTATTGAGTGAAAAATAAACATGCAAACCCAAAATAAGAAGGTCTGAGCTTTCTGCCAGTGGCTGGTAGTTTTACTTTAAGACATGGTGATCAGTAGCACATAGCTTAACAAAAGAATGGTCACACATTTCACCCCAAAACAGCTGCTGCATTTTAGTCCAGGCAAAGTCATGGCTTATAACACAGGTGTCAAACTCAAGGACCAGGGGCCAAATGAGGCCCACGGTGCAGTTTTACCCAGCCCACAAGATCCCTTCATATTTTAATTAGAAATGGCTCACCTGAATGGGGTCTGCAGATTTCCTGCAGTATAAAAAGGTAAATTTAACCTTGAAAGATTTTTTTAAAAGTCATTTTTAAGTCATAAAAATCTGAAAAGTAGAGAGTAGAAATAGTCAGGAATAAGGGAAAGAAATTAATGTGTGATTTAATTTCATATTTTCATTTTGCATCCCAAGATTATGATTTAAACTTGGGATTTTGACTTTTTGACCTTTTCTCTCATTTTGTGACCTTTTTAGGTTCATATTTTTTCATTTTAAATCATATTATGACCTATTCAACTTCTAACTTTGACTTTTATCCTATATTTTCACTTTTTAAACTCCTGATCTAGAATTTTATCTCATACTTTGACCTATAAACTCATGATTTTAACTCTCTATCTCATAAATTTGCCTTTTAAAACCTTATTTTGACTTTTAATTTTGTATTTTGACCATTACGACTTATAAAGTTGACTTTTTATTTCAGATTTTCAGCCTTTAACTCATTTATTTATTTAGCATTTATTTGACATGGACACCCAGTAACATTGATGTTGTAATATTTAATCATTTTGACTTTATTTTTAGAAATCTTAAAATCCTTTATCATCACTGTTAAATTCGTTACCTGTGAAAACACAGGTGACAGTTTTTGGTTAAATGTTGACCCTGTTACGCCCTCATGTGAGACCTAAATTCAGATTTCAGCCCCTGCTGTGATTGAGTTTGACACCCCTGCCTTATTATAAACATCCTGGTTGGAGACTCATTTTCTCTTTCTATTGCACATTAAGGAAAGACAGGTTTTCACTGTTAAAGCTCCTTGTTATCAAAAGTAGCTAAGTACTCAGTACTCTGATTAACTTTAAATTATCTACTTTTACTTGACTACATTTATAGATCAGTACTTTTACTTCTCCTTATGTAAATTTTAACCAAATAATTTTACTTTTACTTGAGCACAACAATCTGGGCCTCTATCCTGCTGTAGTCTCCAGTACTCAGTCCCAGTAGGGCTGGGGGATTGTGGACCAGAAATCTCATCGAGATCGTTGTTAGTACTGCTGCAGGATTTGGTTATAATGTAAGGTTGTGATTATACTTGAGAATTTTTTTGTCAGTGTATGTAAGGACTGAAAACATACAAATAGTAAGTAAAATAAAAAGTTACAATCCCTGAAGTTTTAACAGAATTGTCTTCAAAATAAAAGTGTTTCCTTTCTTTAAAATTCAAATCCTTCTAAAAAGTGTAATAGTGGCACTGTTGTAAATTTAATGGTCTTTTTGCAGACATTTTTATCCATTTAATACTGAAGTAATCCCAGCCTTCTATGCGATTACGTAATTGCACAGCCTGGCATTGCATTTGGATTGGTTAGCATGCAGGATTTTCCCTACTTTAGACCTCCATTTTTGTTGCTGTGCTGTTCAAACAGGTATCAGTATTGTCTAATTTTTACTAAAACCATAATCCAAGTTTAAATCCTGGTACAAGGCGACTTACACAGTCTTAACTTAAACCCAAATATAAACCCTTCTGCCTCACTGATAATCTCTCTGCTCACAGGTAAACGCCCCGATCATGGATATCCTCGTCAGACAGGAAATCTACATCCCCAGAGACGCCGAGGTGAAGAACATCTCCCTCCGTACTCTACCAAACTCTGTACTGAACCGAATGGGCCTCTCTGTGAAGGACTCTGACGGCTCCAGGAAGCTCGCAGACTCAGCGGTGGGCGTGTGGATTTGTCCCGCCGTCCTCCGACCAAAAGGCCAGAGGCGACCCTCAGAAATAGGGAATCGATTGTTAGAAAACATGTCCTCAAAGATCGCCGAAGACTGTCGGGCGTCCACGAGACGTCTACAGATGTCTTTTGTCTCCTCCAACAAAGAAGCTCACAAGGTGTTGAACGAAACCTTACATGGACACAGCGTCTCCGCAGACACGTCCTTCGCCGGCGTTTTACCTCCTGACTCGGCGCCACACACCTACCAAGTGGCCGTCGTCATCTACCAAGGTCGTGTTTACCTGTCCATAAGGAAGCCGAGCCGAAGGAAGCCTCAAGGAGAGACACCAGATCCACAACCGGAAGCTAAACCGGTCCAGACGGCTCCTTCAACGTCAGACACGACGGCCAGCAACCAGAAGAAGGTAGCAGGGCATTTAAACGATGACATAAGTGCACGTCGGCTGTGTTTGTAGGCCTCTGTGTAGGGCTCAGGGCTACGGTGTAGGTTCAGTATGGAAGTAGAAATCAGACATGACCTAATTAGACCTACGGCCAGCTAAAATAAAGCCTCTACAGCCGTAGTAGTGGTAATAACAGCAGCCCAAACCATGGGGGGTTTCTGAAAAGCTGCTCTGAATTTCTAGTTCATTAAAATCTTCATTTCTAAGCCTTGGTAAAAATACAGACATGAAATAAAAACATGTGGACACATAAACCCTTGGCCCTTAAGCCCTTTAATATTTTTTAAAATCATCAAATCATCTAATCAAAATCTTCAACATCTTCCCAGACTTTGGGTGGCGTGTCTGCAATCATAAAGATCTGGGTCATTGTCAAAATGTTCTAGTCTGATTTATTGCTGCTTTGGTCGTCTAAACGGTGGTTCCCAAAGTGGGGGTCAGGACCCCCAGGGAGGTCATGAGACGGTGAAGGGAGGTTGGAGGATGCTTTCCAAAAACAAAGAGAAGTTTAATATGATTAGAAAAAGTAGATTCTGGGGGTGCAGATGGTCGAGTGTTTTAAGGCGCAACCCCAGGTTCAAATTCGGCCTGTGGCCCTTTGCTGCATGTCTTTCCACACTCTATTCCCTGTGTCCAGATCTATCCACGGTCTTTCCTCTTTCCAAAAAAGGCATGAAAAGGCCTATGTATATAAAATAAATAAATAAATCTTAAAGAAAAATGATTATAATAATATTATCTGGGGGCTGCACGGCACTGTTGCTAGCGCTGTTTCCTCCCAGTCAGGGCCTTCCTGTGCAGAGTTTGCATGTTCTCCCCATGCATGCATGGGTTCTCTCAGGGTACTCCGGCTTCCTCCCTCCACCAAAAACATGCTTGTTAGGTTAATTAGTGACTCTTGGCTGTAGGTGTGAGTGTGTCTGGTTGTCTGTCTCTCTATGTCAGCCCTTTGACTGGTGACCAGTCCAGGGTGTACCCCACCTCTCACCCAATGATACCTGGGATAGGCTACAGCGATGTTATGCATGACATGCAGTCATTCAGGTGCCATTTTTTTAGAAAAGTCTACAAAAATCATACCCTTTTCATTTTTGTACTTTTTTCTTATTATTACAGAAACCCCTAAAATGCAATAATTCATATCCAGTTTGCAATACGAGTCAAAATCATCAGAATTAGACACTTTTGAAGAATTGCTCAGCCCTTGATTAAGAATCAAAGAAAGTTAAGGAATAATCGCATATTAAATGGCAATTGCAATGCTGGGGGAAAATCGCAATAAGATTTTTTCCAAAAACCGTTCAGCCCTAATCCAGTCTAAATAGATTAATGTGTTATTCCCACCACTGATGTCTCAATAGAGGGTTTGATCTTTCCTTTTTGTGCCCTCATATCTAATCGTGTATCACTCTTCCTTTTTCAGCGACCAGCCCAGATGACGTCTCTAAAACCGTCAACCAAACCACCACAGAAGAGACTACGCATCAAGCTGCCTTCAAAGTCCCTCAAACTGCCGAGTAATCTAGTCAAAAGACCCACCAGCACCACCGCAGCCACTACCACAGCCCCCTGTAAAGCCCCCTCTACAGCCCAATCTAAAGCCCCCTCTACAGCTACCAACACAATCCCCTCTAGAGCCCCCTCTACAGCGATCACCACTACCACAGCCCCCTCTAAAGCCCCCTCTACAGCCCAATCTAAAACCCCCACTACAGCCCCCTCTACAGCCCCCTCTACAGCTACCAACACAACCACCTCTACAGCCCCCTCTACAGCGATCACCACTACTGCAGCCCCCACTACACCCACATCTACAGCCCCCACTGCAGCCCCCTTTACAGCTTCCTCTACACAGGTAAGAGCAGCCACAATAACACCTTTAGCTGTCAGGACTTGAATCAAACACATGGAGGGACTTGAGGCAGAGAGAGCTGACATAAATTAACAGCTGGGATCTCTGCTTCTTCTTTAGCAGATAAATCTCTAAAAACAATCCAGCTCTGACAAGTTCAGATGCTATCAGGAGATTCTGGCAGCTTCTTCAGATGCGGTCTTTGGACTGAAATGTTGATTATTTTTAATCAGAGAGTGAAGACGGTAGCTTCCAGAACTTTTATATCAGTTAAGAAAAGCTTCTTTTAAAAGTCTTTCTCAGCAGCATTACAGTGAATCCTCTCACCTGCTGAAATCTGTAAATTAAACTGTTTTATGTCCGACTTTCTGTGAGGTTAGCTTTAGATCAGGGGTGTCAGACTCAATCACAGCAGGGCCGGGTTCTGAACTTGGGTCTAACCTGAGGACCTAACAGGGTCAATATTTAACCATAACACGTCAAGCTTATTTTCACCAGAAATGAATTATGGGGGTGAAAGACTTGGCACTGATGGTAAATGATTTCACAATTAAAAGGTGAACACGATAATTTGAAAACTGAGAATCTGAGATAAAAAGTCAAACTTAAAAGTTTTAAGGTAAAAACATGACATTTAAAGTCAAAACAATGTTTTTAAAAAGGCAAAATATGAGACAGAATACTGAAACCATGAATTTAAAAAGTCAAAAACTGAGATAAAATTAAAAATGGTGAGTTTTTAAGGTAAAAGAATGGGAAATATTAAAGTTAGTAGTTCAGAAAGGTCAAAACATGAGGTAAAAGTCAAAAACATGACTTTAAAAGGTCTAAATAGGATTTAAAATTTAAAATTGTTAATCATAAAGGTAAAAATATGAGATAAAAAGTCAAAGTAATGAGATGTAAAGGTGAAAATATGAAATAAAAAGTCAAAACCATAACTTTTAGTCATAACTGAGATGCAAAATTGAAAATACAGAGGAAACACTAATTTCTTCTGACTTTTATCGAATTATTTTTACTGTTTATTTTTTCTAATTTTTATGAACCAGCAAGGAAATTCTAAATTATCAAGGTTAAGGTTACATCTTTATACTGGAGAAAATCTGTAGACCTCATACTGGTGGGCCAGGTTTTACTGCACCATGGGCCGCATTTGGCCCCCTGGCCTCGAGTTTGACACCCGTACTTTAGATAGTCATTAGTTTTTAGGCGCCTAAGCAGTGAATTAAATTCTCTTTGTTTAAAATGAAACTACTCAGTTTTGAAATGTTAAAATCATAAAAAGTTTACTAGAATGTAAGCTTTATGAGGGAAAGAGTGTGCTTTTATTCATAATCAATGATTTTGTGTTTCTATCTGAATTTCCCTCATTTTTTTCAGTGTTCAGGGTTGGATGCTCAGACTCCTCTCTTATTTATATCACTAGCTCTAAATAAAGCGAGAACTGCTGTAAAGCACTAGTCCAGATCTCTAACCTCTGATCTACCATGGCGCCCACGTAAAAATTCATGTAGCCCTGCCTTGTTTTAACAGATCCTCCTTAAGAAGTATTATTCTGCTTTTTACTAGTCAAACTGTTTAGAGTCAGTTCAACACACCTGATAAAATGTTTGATAAAAGTCACCATACAAGGGGCGTAGGTGGCCGAGTGGTTAGGCGTACGCGGACGGCCTGGGCTCAAATCCAGCCTGAGGCCCTTCACCGCATGTCTCCCCCCCGCGCTCATCCCTGTTTCCAACTCTATCCACTATCCTCCTCTATCAAAATAAAGGCACAAAAATGCCCAAAATAAACCTTTAGAAAAGTCACCATACAATATTGAGACAGAGGCATCAAAGTTCGGTGTATATGACCAAAAAAACTTTTGTCTTTTATCATGTAACGTTTCATAAACTGAACATTAAATCAGATTTTTTAGCCCTGGTCCAGTAAGCCGACAAATCTCACATGGCTCTTATTTTTGACTGTTTTCTACTCGATCAGTGGGTTGTTTCTGAGTTCAGGTCTTTAAAAGTCTTGAATTTAATTTTTAAAGTGTGTAGGAGCCCTGTAGAAAAGCCTTAACCTGCATTCTTCCTAACAGCCAGTAGGGGGCGCTAACTTACTGGATGCAATATCATCCAGCCTATGAATCCAGAGACACTTCCTCTCTGCTGATTTATTCCTTCAGTAAATGTTTTCCTACTGACTTTATGGCCATGATCTCTCTTTCAGCCTTCTTCAATGCAGCATTTTGCTTATTTAGTAAATTATAATCCTATTTACAGTCAGATCAACCTCAGGACCCGCCAGCTATCATTGTCTATTATTGTCAATGAATCAAACTTTATTTATACAGTGTGCTTTACAAACAGATAACTAAATAAAAGGACATATGACGCTCTTCCATCCACCAAACCCTCTAACACCCCACAATCCACACACAGTGTAAAAAAAACCTCATAAATAAAAGAAACCATGAGACAAATATTTATGACTCTAGTATGTACGGAGGAAACACTGGAGGTTAAAGTAGAATAAAATATTAAATTAAATAAAATTGAATAAAAACATGCTAAAAACACTCAAAGATAACTCATGGAAATATTCTCATGTAAGAAAATAAAACACTTCAGGAGAAGTTGGTGAAATATGATAAACAATAGACCACTAAGAGATAATTCTGAGGTTGAAACAGAACTAAATGAACCTAAATCACTAAAATAGATTAAGATGAGGAAAATAAAATCAGGTCAAAGCCAGAGTGAAATGACAGGTCTTGAGTTTGTTTTAAAAACAACATTTAAACCTTTGTTTCTCAACTGGTGGGTAGGGACTAGGGGTGGGAATCACCAGTGGCCCCACGATACGATACGATACGATACGATACAGTGAGCATCATCATACGATATATTGTGATATATCGCGATCCTAACGTCAAATGGAACGTCCAGATGGATGGAGTAGTGGATGGCCACCATGTCCCACCTAGGCTGTGACGTCAGCAAGGAGGGGGCGGAGTCATGGGAACAAAGCTGGCAGCACTTTTTCCAGCTCTTAAGCTGATTTAGCATTAGTCTTGCCCTCATGTTTGTTGTATTTCGACAGTATTTTATTTTCATGTAGCACTTCTTACAAACCTCATGTGTCGTGTCCGTCTCATTCGTGCCCTGCTGTCGTTCTAACATCCTCCTCTATGACCGTCACCTCTGCCAACCTCACTGGACAAACAATTGATTTTACTTTTCCATTATCATAGACTTGGGTTCATATTAGCAATTAATTTGAAAAGAAAAACATTGATACTTGGTGGACGAGACGATACGATATATCACCAGACAAAATATCGCGATAATATGCTGTATCGATTTTTTTCTCCCACCCCTATTAAGGACCCAAACATGGATCGCAGATTCGTGCCTGGAACAAAATATGAGGCAAAAAGTCTGATGTGCTTTTATTTTGAAAGGAGAGTCTTCATGTCCAAACTGCCTCATTTTACAGTAAAAATATTATGATTGAAAAATGTTAGAAAATTGGGGTGTTGAATCGTCGTGGTGGTCTGGATGCTAAACCAGTTTAGAACCACTGGTCTAAAGCAAGGATTCCCAGTCTGGGGTCTGGACTCCCCCAAAGATGAGGCTCTGCTGAGAGCAGCTCTAAAACCTCGCTGTGTTCTTGTTTTTAAATTCCAAACAATAAGAGACAGTCTCATTCTCTTCATTTTTGAAGACATTTCCTTGATGTAGCTCTCTCATACCAGAGCGTCTACAAAATATTTCAATAAGTGCAGCCTCTTTTTTTTTTTCTTTTTTTTTTAAATCTGTTTTCAAGCTTTTTGTGATCAATAAACCCCTTTAAAAATGCATTTTTTTTATTCAGAAGAGTTGCACGGTCTACAAAATTACCGTCCCAAGAGATGCCAGTTCTCATAGTATAACCTGTGAACCTGTGGATGAGCTTAAATATATTTTTACCCTGGAATATTACTTTATAAACTACAGACCTGGTCGATTCACAGTGGATTAAAAACTCAGACAGCCTCTGTGATTATTACTGATAGGTAATGCTAACCCCATGCAAATAAGCTTTGGAGATGGTAGATTCCTCTGGAAACAGGTGTTTATTTCTCCAGTGAAGGCAGCTGTTGATTTAAGATGACTTCAAGGCAAGACTTCCTTTTCTGTGTGGCGTAAATGTCGACATAAACACCTTCATCTTTTGTCTGTGACATCTTTTTGGTCATATTTAATAGAAACAAACATTCATGATACCAAAATCCACGTCTGGAGGATATTTTACAGCCTGTTTAAAGGTTTACCTCTGAACATAGAACGAGGCTTCAACTCAAACTCTCAGAACGAGATAAAACTGAACTTTTATGCTGATGATTTGACGTTTTTCCTCCAGAAGCTGCTTCATGTCAACCCTGGAGGAACCGGGAGGAGTCAGACCAAGAGTAAAGAAATTCACAGTGAGAACAGAAAGGATGAGACCAACGCCATTACAGGAAGCATTTCTTCACCACAGACCACAGCTCCGCCCCCACAGACAGCCGACAGAGCGCGCACACCAGCCAACATTGAAGCCGCAGAGAGGCAGACAGCGGAGGAGACGGCCGACTGGTTTCAGCAGCAGAATAACTCCAACAGCAGGATACAGGAGCTGGGTGGGGGCAACCCTCGGAGCCCCGCTCAGAGCGTTTACATGAACGGGGATTTACAGGGAAACACTAGCACCTGGAGTGGGAGCAGGGCGTGGGAGAGCGCCTCGTCTGCTCAGCAGGAGTGCGACTTCACCGAGCTGGAGGAGGAGGAGAGGATCGCTCAGGTGAAAGCCCGCCTCCGACAGAGCGAAGCCGCACTCCGGAACATGAAATCCTCGTAGTGACATAAGAGAGATGGAGACTTTTAATATGAAAGTCTGAAGGATGTAAAATAGAGACTTTTAATGTGAAAGTCTGACGGATGTAAAATAGAGACTTTTAATGTGAAAGTCTGACGGCTGTAAAATAGAGACTTTTAATGTGAAAGTCTGACGGATGTAAAATAGAGACTTTTAATATGAAAGTCTGAAGGATGTAAAATAGAGACTTTTAATGTGAAAGTCTGACGAATGTAAAATAGAAATTTTTAATGTGAAAGTCTGGACCATATTAATAGAAAAGACGAGCTTTGTTGTGAAAATCTTCGTTTTTGCTGCTACCTTTTTACCATCTTCTTTAGTGTGCTTGTGTTTCTTCCCTCCGTTAATCTGTCTCATGATTTTCATATTTAATGTAAATAATCTTTTGGCCCGGTGTTTCATCAATGATGACTTAAATCTGATGACTTTTTGTTTGTGCAAATATTTGCAATAAAGAAACGAGTGTAAGCAGAAAAAAAGGTCTTTACCTGTCATTAACTTTATTTATGGAGCATATTTTAACAAAGTTGCAGAGTTATGGCGTGCTTTTTTGAGACCATGCATCTTCTATGAGGTAGTTTATTTGAAAATAACGTGACAACATGGAGATGCATGCTGTGCAGAAATAATCCTCCAGGTCAAAACACTGAAGTTTAAACATCAGATCAACTTTGGAGAGAATATAAACAGACTAGACTGATGGATCATTTAACTGTAAACTTGTATAAAAATATTAAAGTATCAAACATCGAACAGTGTCCTATAGAACCAACCAAAGCTCAGCCCTTCTTGGTTTCTGTTCCTGAGTTTGACAAAATCTCTTGTTGCCCCACTCCTTCACATTTAAAACAATAAAAAATACACTGGGATGTGACCAATTTGAAACCAGTAAACTTTCCAGGACTGACCCTCCTGAAAATCTGCATGTACATATGAGGACTTTACACTTAGGCTTTTCTACAACATAAA
Source organism: Cheilinus undulatus (assembly GCF_018320785.1). Lineage (NCBI taxonomy): Eukaryota > Metazoa > Chordata > Actinopteri > Labriformes > Labridae > Cheilinus > Cheilinus undulatus. The sequence goes on from NC_054875.1 coordinate 2,884,765, forward strand.
AATACTGCAATTACATTTTGTTGGATAATTGTCCAGGATATCCATAACAATTTAAGTAATTTGATTCAAATGTTGGGAAAATCTCCTTTGAAATCTTAATGAATTTCCATGAAAATTTAAGGGAATTTCTTTGGATATTTTGGAGGACTGTCTTGGAATTTTTCAGGTATTTCCATAGAATATTTAATGATATGTTTTTATATTCTGGAAAGCTTCATTGGAAGAATTTTGGACATTTATTTGGAAATTAATGGGGAAATTTATTCAGGGAATTTTTAGGTATTTTCTTGAACATTTAGAAAGTGTTTTTCAAATTTTGGAGAATGTGACTTGAAATTTTTCCATTGTTTTTGCTTTGAAATTTTGAAGTTTTTTGGGAATTTTATTTCTTTTAAACGTTCCAGAATTTCCACAGAATTTTGCAGAATTCATTTGTTAATTTTTGTGAATTTGATAAGAAATTTGGGGAGAATTTGCTATGAGATAGTGTGAAATTTTTCTATGAAAATTTAATGGAATTTCTTTGTATATTGTAGAGGACTTTACATGGAACTTTTCAGGCATTTCCATGAGAAATTTGGGGATATGTTTTTATATTCTGATAAGATTTATTGGAAGTCTTGGGTAAAACTTTGAGTGGAAATTGGGAAATTTATTTGGAATTTTTTTTTCTGATTTTGGAGGATGTCATTTTAATTCGATTGGTTGAATTTGCTTTGAAATTATTAAGTTTTTGGGGAGTTTGGTTCTTTGAAACTTTCATAAATTTTCATGGAATTTGGAAGAATGCAATTGTTACTTTTGGGCAATTTGATAAGAAATTTTGGGGGGCATTCCTTTAAAATTTTGCTGAATTTGTCTCAAAATTTCAGGAATTTACAAGCAATTCTGTGGTCATTTCTAGTTTATATATATATATAATACTATATGTTATATATTATACTATATGTTATTTATTATACTATATATTATATATTATAAAGTATATTTAGGCTTTAAGACAAAATTTCACTGCAACATTTGGAAACATTTGAAGAAATGTTTGCGTACTTATGGGATGCTTTAAAAGTTTAAGAATTCTCAAAGAAATAACATAATTTCTGTGATATTTTAGGGGATACGTGTGGTTTTAGGAGAGGAAGAATTCTAATAAATTCAGAACTTTGACTTATCCCATATAAACGAGTGGAAATAACTTCTAAATAAAGGCTCTGATATCACTGTCAGCTGTGAGGCCTTCTATAGGGAGGGGTGAGCCTTTAGAGTCCTGTCCAATCAGGTTAATTTAGCACAGGTGGATTCCAGTCAAGGTGTAGAAAAATCTCAGCAATGATCAGAGACATGGAAATTTTTTTTTTTCTTTTACTGTAGTATCAGGATGAATACTTTCTGAATGATCTGTATTTGTGGTCAAATGAACATCCTGGAACCAGGACGCCTTTCCTCCAGCCGTGTCCGATGTGAGCCATCAACACTCTTAGATTTCAGTATCACAGACATTTAAAGCTGTGATTCTGCCTCGTTTTCATCTCTTACATGCTGACAAATTCTGAGGGATTTCCCTTAAACTTTGCACCAAACGCCACCTTAACTCAGGGGTGAGCAGATCAGATTTGGGAGGTCAAAGGTTGGAAACACTCACCACTGTCTGTTTATTGTTTACCTCCTTATGCACCAGGCTGGAGTTGTAGTTTTTATTCATACAGTCCTCTAGAGGGGACACAAACTGAATCACTGTAACAGAAACGTGTTTAAGTCGAGTCTCAGCCTTCAGAAACGCTATCATGTTTATATTTGTGATAAATCTGCAGGGAGAACAACAGAACTTGTTCCTCCGCAGTGACAGAGCGTTTGAAATCCTCTGATAGGAGCTGAGGAGGGAGGAAACGTCGAGCCGTGGTCCTCCTCCTCCTCCTCCTCTTCGTCTCCGTCCTGCATGAATAAAAGTCTGCAGGTCTGCTCCAGTCTTCCACACAGACAGGATGCACTCGTCCTCTGCCCGACCACGGACTCTGAAGGTAAGAACACACACTCTTTATTTCTCTAAACTGGGACTGAAACCATGATTCTGACTGCAGCTCTGGCTTTTCTACATCTCAGAAACAGAAGCTACATCTTTATGAACATTTTCTGTCTTCTCCTGATCCACAAGACTCCTTCAAGTCTGCACAGTCCTGGTTTAACTGTAAAAACTCATAAAGGTCTTTAGATGGTATTTGCCTCTTATTTAAAGAAGAAGAAGTTGAATTAATCCAGCCGTAGTAATATTTTGTGTGGTAGACATGCAAAATTAATTCTTTTCCTGCAGCAAAGCATGCAGAAAAACATCAGCGTATGATAAAGGAAAGTCAGAGCTTTTTTTTTGCATTGAATTGAAGCATTTATTTTAATATATAAAGCAATCCTTCTGAGTGTTGGCAGATCTTGGGTTGCAGTTTGCCTTTGATAGTAATAAATAAACATAAAACATTGTTTTAAGTAGTGGCTCTTTTCTGGTCTAGCCTCAGGACGTATCATGACTCAACAATCCTTTAGATGGAGCAATGATTGAACAAATAGAGGATAAAACAAGCACATATAAAAGCTCAGAAATCCAGGGACAGCATGCATATATATCTTTTTACTAAGTTTCCCAGGATAGCATGTAAATTTTGATTGTTTTCTTGAGATCTTTGGAAATCCACACATCGTCATAGCAACACCAGCCTTTGTATACCAAAATAATCACAAAAACAAGTAAAGATCTTCAAAAAACATCAAAAATTACCTGTTACCACATCAAAACAGAGTGAAATAAGAATATATTGCTGCATGTCCACTCAGGAACAAACATCCTAGACTTTTTGCCCCATCTTTTTTTCTAAGCCCACATTTGTGACCCACTAGAGCAGCTCTGAGACCATTCTTCAGTTGAGAACCCCTCATTTAACGGATATAGTAAATAAAGGACAGAGTTTTGAAAGTGAAGCAGGACTTTATCTCTGTAGTTTGGATTTAAACAGTTCTGCAGTCTAAACAGAGCGGGTGAGGACACGACGTTAGCTCACTGGTGGACGGGGGGGGCAGACTCCCCCACTGGAGCTCTGTTTGAAAACCCTTTGTCCTCTAGGTGAACAGATCTGTAAAAATGTGCTTCTTACCTGTAATTTACACATACTCCGCAGGTGAGCAACCTCACACACTGAAGTGAGTCTAGTCCAGTGGTTCCCTGAGGAGTTCATGCAGGAATAGGACAACAACAGTTGATTATTTTGCCTTTTCTGGGTTGATTTGTCGTCCATACTGACATGATTCTATGTTTTTATTGATTCCACCATGGATGAGTGCTTTATGATGTTAAAGGGTTAATGTTTGCTTAAAGCAGGGGTGTCAAACTCAAGGGCCAAATCCGGCCTGATCAGAAAGCTCCAAACAGGACCACTGGAAACGTTAACTTTTGAGGTAAAAAGCCACAGAAACATTAACTCTTTAACTTCCTGAAGCACTCACCCATGATGGAAGCAATAAAATCATAGAATCAGGTCAAAATGCAGTCTGATCTGGAACCGTAGCTCTAAAGCAGGGGTGTCAAACTCATGGCACGGGGGCCAAATCTGGCCTGTCGTAGACTTATACCCAGCCCGCAAGATCATATCATACTTTAATTCTAACTGGTACATCGGTATGAGGTCTGCAGATTTCCTCCAGAATAAAAATATAAACTAAACACTGCTGATTTAAAATATCCTCAGTAAGTCATAAAAATTAGAATAAATAAGAATAATTAGATTAAAAGTCAGGAATGTGGGAAATAATAGACTTGTGATTCATTTTAAACTCACATTTTAAAGTTTTATCTCATGCTTTGATCTTTAAAATTCATGATTTTGACTCTTATTTTGTCTTTTGACATTTTTCATTCAAAATTTTGATCTTTTTTTGTCACATTTTGAATTTTTAGACTCACAATTTAATGTTTTGACTTGTGTTTTGACCTTTAAAACTCCCAATTTTGACTTTTATCTCATATTTTGACTTTTTTAATTCCTCATTTTGAGTTTTTTTAGCGATATTTTGACCTTTTAGACTCACAATTTAACATTTTAAGTCATGTTTGACCTTTTCAACTGTAACGTTGAATTTTAAGCACATATTTTGACCTTTCAGGCTCAGTTTTACATTTTATCTCATATTTCAACCTTTCAAACTTGTGATTTTGACCTTACTCTCATAGCTTTACCTTAAAAATCTTCATTTTGACATTTAATTTTGAGTCTACACCTTCTGAACTTAAACGTTTGACTTTTATTTCAGATTTTGAGCCTTTAAACTGATCATTTAGACTTTTTAATATTAAAATAATTTATCATCAGTGTTAAGTTTTGTTTTTCTCATATTTTCTTACTGTGCAAAATGAGTTTAACAGTTTCTGGTTGAATGTTGACCCTGTTAGGCTCTCAGGTTAGACCTAAATTCAGAACCCGGCCCTGCTGGGACTGAGTTTGACACCCCTGCACTAAAGAATAAAGAAGACAAGGATCCAATACTTGTAAATATTAACTGTGACAGTCAGAAACTGTATTTATAGTTTAAACTTTATTGTGATTTTCACCTTTTTCATTCGATGGTTCTGTTCAGAGGCTGTGGTCCTTTAAGTGGGCCGCTCTGGACCGTGGCTCCTCTCCTGCATGTCCTTCCTCGCTCTCTCTCCAGTTTCTGTCTCTTTCCACTGTCCTTTCTAGAATAAAGCCCAAACAGAAACTTCATTTATTTCCACTTCCTCTCCGTCTCAGGTGTGGTGTGTCCGGCTGTGTCTGTGTTTCTCCACCATGTGTCTCTCCTCGGAGGCCGCCAGACTACGCTGTGGATCCGACCTCCTCAGTGACCTCTTGTTCGTGTGTGGGGATCGAGGAATATACTTGGGTGAGTCTGCTGTGGAGTTTTATACTTTTATTGGACATAAATGTGACAGAGAAGTTCCTGTGAGGTCTGAATTTATCTGGTATAAAAGCAGAAACAGGAGACGGTTTAGCTTAGAGTTCAGAGTCCTCCATGATCTGGTCTCAGACCAGGTCTTGATGCTTGTCCTCTTTCTCTCATATTTCCAGTCTCTCATCAGCTGCCCTTTCTACGTAAAGGCAACATCACCTCATTTTTTTTTTGTTTTGATTGAGAGCCCCCTAGTGGCTGAATTTACATGCAATGATCCATCAAATATATGAAAATCCCGTCCCGTCTCTACTGTGATTATTAAAAACATAAGTATCCTGTATCTTGTTTGGCAGGTTGATAATATTCCCTCTAATGTAGATGTTATTAAATATTACAGAGAGCTGATAGGGCTGCTGTTATCAAGGTTATTCTACCCTGAGAGTTAACACGAACACAGCAGAGCTTCATATCTCAGATATGGTCATGGTCAAAGCGTCTACATGAAAACAGTAGAAACTGAGAGAGTTATCAAACCTGCATTAACAAACACGTCCTGACCAGCCACAACAACCTCAGCTGTCCTACAGCTCAGCGCAGCGGCGCTTTACTCTCACAGGAAATCTGATTTTCTGCAGCTAATTTACTTTAGATACCGTATCTCACAGCGGGTCAGCTTTAGACACAATTATATCTACACCCTCATCACCTTATTTGACGTCATATCTTTAAAATGCACGTAGAAATTTACCCACAAGCCTTTTCACTCTGTAACTTTTCCCCCGCTCTGACCAAGGCCTCCATCTGCTATCAGAGCGATGTTGATGCTCCAACATGGCCGCAGGACGCTGTGCCTCAGTGTGATATGTGTTGTTAAAACAAGTTAAATAAATAAAAACAGACTTTATCAAAACAAAAAACAAAACAAAACAAACAAAAAAAAAAACAATGCAGAGAGAGAAACAGCACAAAGATGCTCAGATATAAATCACCATGAAGACTCTGGGAGTTTAAAACAGCCCCTTATGGTGTTCTGCTTAACTGTGGACTCTTCAGACGTGGCACTAGGGGTGTCTCACCAGAATGGTTTCTAGATTTTCTTTCACTTTTCTCTCTCACAGAGCTGGTTAGCTTGTTATACATCAAGGAGAGACAGTAATGCATTAATAATAATAGACATATTAGTGATTTATGTGTTATTTTCTGACTTGTTTTAACACAGACACAAAACTAACTCTCTGTATGGAGTCATTATTGTCGCAAAACTCAAGAGCACATTTTCAGATGGTTCAGATGAAGGAGGAAGGAACAGGTTGACAGTGTTGTCTTTGCTGGGATTTTAATGCTAGGTCTGTTTATTATTAGATATTTATGATAATTAATAATTATTATAAATAACTAGAACAAATAATCAATATTAATAACTAACAGGGCACCACCTGAAGACAGGGAACAACGACCCAAAAGGAGCAAAATCAGTCTCAATTAAAATTTAAATATCATTGTTATTTCACTAATAAATAGAATTTAAATAAATAGAAAGTGTAAAATCAAGCATGGCCCTCTGCACAAAAACATCTTTATTCCTATAATAGAATTTATTCAACAAAGCAGCACCAATCAGAATCAAGGACTATTAGTTAAATATTTATTATAAAACTAAACGACAACAAATAAACTATTATAAAGAAAAGCAAAGGGAAAAATTTGAGCATGTAAGAGAGAGAGAGAAAAGTTTTAGACGTTTTTAAACTAGCCGACTAAAAAAGAAGACAATATGGCCGACACACACACGGCTACACATGTGCTTCTCACATGTTTAGCCTGAAAACAAAGAAAGCTCAGGCTAAGGAGTCTACAAACTCAGAATAATAACTACAGCAGTCACACAAGTGTTTGTGTAGGTGAAGGCACTGTAGTGGATATAAATGGACACAGCAAAGGAAATCAACAACACATAAGCTGAGGCAGAATGACAAATAAAGCTGCATTAGCTTTAAATAAAAAAAAATAAATAATAATAAATACAAATTTAAAAACTAAAAGATAATAGTAATGAAAATAATAAATAAATAAAATAAATAAAAATAATAAAATAAAAAATAAAATAAAAATAAAGATAAAAAAATGATGATAATAATAAAATAAATAAATAAGAGCTGCATTAGCTTTTAGTGAGTGCACATGAAATGCTCCTACAGCTGTGATCCAGAACTGGGTAGAGGTCAGTCTGTTGGAGTTCCCTCCATGGTTCCAGCAAGTTAAAAGTTGTGGGGCTGAGATTTGGCTTTAGGATGAGAGCAGGGCTGGTATCGTCCTGCTTCATTTACCAGTGGGCTTTCTGCAGCCCTCCTGTCAGGATGGCGTCTTGTAGTTGACCTGCCAGTTGATGAATGTGCCAAAGTTTAGCTGAAGCTGGAAGCACGAGCTACAGCCCTGATGAGGGGATCGTTGTGGGTTTTATTACCTGTGGACCCCTTGCAGAGTCTCCTCAGGTCTGCAATGTAGACCAAGTCTTTGTTTCATGAAATCCACCATGACAGCTTCCCAACATGTTCAGCCAGGAGTAAAGCGTCTAAAAACGCCAGGGCCAAATGTTCTTCCTAACACACCGCTGTGTCCATCATACTTAAAAGGCCATCATCAGCAGACTGCAGGGAGTCTAACTCCACCCTCGGGGTCAGAGAAGTCTACCTAGTACCCCAGCAGAGGGGGAGCAAAAAGACAGACAGTACTGGTCGATTATTCTGATAATTTCCTCCAACTTTTGAGAGGACACATGCTATTAATTATATATTGTATTGAACCGAAATGAGCCAGACCAAATAGAGGAAACAGCTTAAATGGTGGACGACCCCCCTCTACTTCCTGCCACAGCCGGCTGTTTCTGCCCATATAAAGATTAAAATTTGTTCTCATCTGTTTGTATGGTGCTTGTGATCTCTGTAAACATAAAAACTTGATTATTCTCATTTTTTAAGAACATTACAAAAGAATCTCATGTTTAATATTCTTCTCTCTGGTGCAGGTAGAGGTTCGGGGTCTCGTTACAACACTCGGCCCCGGGGTAAAGGGATCGTGGATCAGTGCTGTCGACCTGCCGGCTGTGAACTTCAACATCTGGAGCTGTACTGCGCTAAACCAAAGAGTCAGCCATCGACCACGGCATATCCATCAACGACAACAACAGCTTCACAAACCACCACAGAACCTGTCACGGTGAGTCTGGACTACATCAGCACACTTCCAAATAAAAGAAAGAATCAGCTCATTGGTGGACTGGGTGCAGATTTCATCGATCCTCTCAAAGACTAGACACAACAAAATGAACGTAAATGTGAGAAATGTGACTCGTAACCTGAAGTAAAACCACAATAAAGCTGATATCTGTGTTAAATCCAAGCTGGGCCAAGGTTAGCCACCCCGTTAGCCGCGCTCTCCGTCCTTGAGTCATCTCTGTATTCTGTCTTTGTCCTGCAGGCACAGCAGATGTTCCAGACCGTGTTTCAGAAGAGACTTCTGCAGAACCTCGGGGCTCCCAACAGTCCAAAAAGAGACGCTTACAGAAAGAAATCAAAGCCTTCACTGAGAGGGAAGAATAAAGCTTCATCATGGCGCAGGAGGACGAACACGACCAGCGTGACTCCTTCAGCCTCCAGGGGTCAGACTCAAAGAGTGGCGAGTTCTGGATCGTGACTTCAATTCTCCTGAAAGAGTGAATATTCAAAGACCTGGACGGGTCCCAAAGACAGACGGTTACAGCTGAAATACAAACTTAGAGATTCTCCTCCTCTACGTCTGCATCACAAATTTGAAGAGTTCCATGATCGGATCCTGCCTCAGGATTGGCTGCTGTAGTGCTCGCCTTTGGTGCGTTTAAATGCACAGCTAAGGCTAACTACAGTTAAAGCTTGATTTAGCAGACTGGTTTATGTATGGATGGACGACTGCACAGCTCTGTTTACATCATAAACGCTCTACTCTTTATGTCTGGTACGGATCTCCAGCTCTCTCTGTGTTAACAGTTTGATTCTCCTGAACTGAGAGACGATGAGACGGGTTTAGAATGATGTTAATATTTGTTTTTTAATGCTGGCTTCACTAAGATGTTGTGTTGCTGGTCCCGTCTGCTGAAGATATTTTTTTTATTATATTTATCATTTACATCCTGTAAGGCCTTTAAAGATCAAAATAACTTATTCTGCAGCATTTCACGTGCATTTTTACACTTTTTAGAGCACTTTCTAACTGAATAATAGTCTTTATCAGTTCACTCAGTACATTTACATGCACTGGACCGAGCTGTTATAGCTCCATTAGGATGCTGAACTGGTAAATGCCCTTGTCCCAGTATAAATGTCCAAAAGGGAAATCCGTTTATTGATATGATTTAATGTTGCACTACTTGTGCAAAACAAAAGGCTTCATCTGGTCTGATCTGAAGTATTGGTTCTTGTAAATTTACGACTTTCAAAATCAAAAATGTTGACTTTTTCTCGTAAAATTTTGACTTTTCAATCACAAAAATGTTTTTTTTCTTCTTGTGTTTTTAAGACATCTTAAACTTAAATAATAGGATTTTCCCCCTCGTAAATTCAGGACTTTCTAAACTCAAAATCTTTAATTCATTTCCTCATAAATTTGTGACTTTCAAAATCTCAAATTTTAATTTTTAAAATAAAATTGAGATTTTACAAACGTGAACATTTTAAATATTTTTCGTATTAATTTATGACATCATAATCTCATAAGATTGTATTTTTTTCTCAGGAATTTCTGACCTTCTAGTTGAAAAAGAGGGATTTCTTTCCCCTCATAAGTTTCAGACTTTCAAACTTCAAACTTCAATACTTTGATTTTTTTCATGTGGTAGTGACTTTTAAGCTTGAAATTTTTTTTTTTGTAAATTTGTGACTTTCTAAAAAGTGAAAAACAGGATTTTTTCACCTTATGAATTTAAAACTTAAAAAAAGTTTTCTCATAATTTTCTGATTCTTAAACTCTAAAAAATTTTTTTATAAAAATAATACTTCTGAAACATGACATTTTTGATAATTTTTCTTAATCTATTTTTGACTTCTCAAATTAATTAAATTATATATTTTTGCGTGTAAATTTATGACTATTCAAACTCTTAAAATAGTTGTCTGTTCTCATAAATTTGTGACTTTTAAAATTAATAGATTTATTAATTTATTTAATTTATTTCATCATAAATTTTCAACATTTCAAACTTATTAAATTGGACTTTTTCACATGAATTATTGACTTTTCAAACTCTTAAATTTTGACTTTTTAACAGTAAGTTTGTGACATATCAATCTTGTAAATTGAAAAATTTGGATGTTTTTTTGTAAGTTGAAAATATTCTAAACTGAAAATAGAACTTTTTTTCCTCATGAATTTAAGATTTTTCAAACTCAAACGTTCGGAGACTTTTCTTGTAGTTTTTTTCAATTTTTTACACCCCAAAAATAAAAACAACCTTTTACCTCAAAAACTTTGAGTCCCCCCGTATATTAGTATTTCAACATTGAAAAAAAATTCCCCATAATTGTTTGACTGTTTAAACTCAAAAATGTCAGTTTTCTGTCTTGAAAATTAACAAATCCTTTTAATTCTTAAACTTTTTTAGAGTGGGCCACTGACAAGAAAGACTGAAATTAAAAATGGTCCCTCTTTCTCTATCAGGCTTGGTAAAAAAGAAAACAAGAAAAAAAAAACCTGACTTGCATAACAAATTCACAGTACAAGGCCATTTTGCCTCTTATTGAATTATTGAATTATTCACGGTGAATAGAAAATAAAGAATGGGAAAGGTTGATTTGTTGCTCTGACTTGAACTGTTAGAATGTAAACAGAAAAGTCTGAACAAATCTGTATTAGAGCATAAATGAGCCTTTAGTCCAGCTTAGAGAAACTCAGTCCACTTTTATTCCCACTCATTACCTTGACTTTGTCCCCCTGCATGTAAACGTACTGAGTGTTATTGTGGAGAATGTACTGATTGAGTTTGTGCACTTTTTGCACCGTCTGTTATGTCTGCTTCAGTTTTAATTACATTTTTCTGGAGATTGGTGTTTATTCCTTGTTTTTATGTATAAAATGTTCCATTAAAATGTTATTTATTTCAAAATCATGTTTATTAAATACTGAAACTTTTAAACATTGTGGCGTTTGTCTCGTCTTTTATTGAGCTTCTCAGCTAAAAGCGGCCTTTCTCTCTGCAGGGTGGTTATTTTGAGTTTGAGCCGTTATAAAAATATGACAATATTTAACACACAATGATCTTTTGTTTTGGCGTGCAGCCCCGGTATCATCCCAAACAGCTGACTCATTTTTCTTTGACATAACTACAGCTATCATCTCTTCTAAAGGTCTCTCAGAGCTCTGAAGGCCGTCTGAAATCTCTGTTGATCCTGATATTAGAATTAAACGCTTCTTCATGTTTAATCATCATAGTTTGGTGTGTTAAAGGTAACCTAAGTTCAGAGGAGTCTGAGAGGTTGTGTGGTGAGACTTGGAGCATGCTAACTCAGCTGGAATGTACCAGAAGTGCCAACCAGGCCGCTCACAGCTGTGCGGATTTAGGACCGGATATTGGTGGGATTTTAGGAGACCGCAGGGCGGCGATGGCACACCTGATGCTTTCATGTGGATTAGAGGAGCTTTAAAAGAGCTAAATATGAGGCTGGCTGCACATGAGACGGTTTCAGGACGGATTCTAGGCCTGATTCAGCCAAACCCCAGGACCACACACCTCAAGGGGGTTTAACCATGAGGCAAGGGAGGCAATCACCTGGGACCGGGTCCTCTAAGAGACCTATAGATGAGCCATTATAGGCGTACATAACATTAAGGCAGGGGTGCCAAACTCAATCACAGCAGGGCTGGACTCTGAATTTAGGTCTAACCTGAGGGACTAACAGGGTCAATATTTAACCAAAAACTGTCAACCATGTTTTCACAGGTAATAAATTACAGGGGAAATAAAACAGTGATGATAAATGATTCAGATTTTTTTTAAAAAGTCAAAAAGATTAAATATCACAGGATTAATGCTACTGTGTGTCCATGTCAAATAAATACTGAATAAATAAATAAATGAATTAGTTTAAAGGCTCAACATCTGAGATAAAAAGTCAACTTGACAAGTCCTAAAGGTCAAAATACAAAATTAAAAGTCAAAATGAGGTTTTAAAAGGCAAATATATGAGATAAAATACAAAAACAAAAATTTAAAAAGTCAAAATAGAGGATGAAATTCAAAATTGTGACTCTAAAGGGTCAAAATATGAGATAAGGTTCTCAATCAAGTGTTTAAAAAGTGAAAACACAAGATTAAGAGTCAAACTTAGGAGTTTAAAAGTTCAAGATTTTATTTAAAATGAAAATTTGTGAATCTTAAAGATCACAATATGAGAAAAAAGGTAAAAACAATGAATTTAAAAGATCAAAATATGAAATAAAAGTTCAAAATCCCAAGTTTCAGTCATAATTTTGAGATGCAAAATGAAAATATGAAATAAAAACACAAATTATTTCCTTTCCCCCATTCCTGCCTTTTTATCTAATATTTCTGCTCTCTACTTATTCAGGTTTTTATAACTTAACAAGGATTTTTTTTTAATCTTCAAGGTTAAATTTACATTTTTAAACCAGAGAAAATCTGCAGACCTCATAGCAGCAGGCTAGTTCTAATAAAGATGTGATCTTGTGGGCCGTATTTGGCCCCCGGGCCTTGAGTTTGACACCTGAGCATTAGAGGGACACATCTCAGATAGGTTCAATGATTAAGACATATATCTTAAAAATAAATAACATGCCGGAAGTGAATAAAAAAGCATCGAGAGAGAGTCTGACTTTTCAGAAAAGTCCCCGGCCCCAAATCTTCCAGAAAGCCGAAATCCCCAGCTAGGTGGCTGTGAAGCAACAAATAACTGCACAAATATAAGTAGTTCAATAGTAAACTCCATCAAAATTGTAATTTCTGCTGAAATTGCGTGGGGATGCTAAGAACTGCTGAAAATAGCCAAAAGGACAAAAATTGCTGAAAATAGCATAAAATAGCATAAAACAGCATAATACTAGCAGAAAATGGCATTCAATAGCACAAAAAGGGATAAAAATAGCTGAAAATAGCCTAAAAATAGCAGATTTTGGCCTAAAAGTAGCTGAAAATTGCATTCAATGGGTGAAAAAGCATATATAGCTGAAAATAGCATGAAAATAGCTGTATTTCAAAGATCATGAAAGTTAGAAATGAGAAAAGTCATAGCAGTCGAATGACGAAGAAACTGATTTTTTTTTAAGTTAAACAGCGCTGATACGACAAAGTATGAAGGAGGAGATAGCCAGTGTGGAAGAAGAAAAGTAAACAAAATGGCCGACGCAAATATCAATAGTGTGGATGCTCAGCATCCCCACTAATGAGGTTTTGAAATGACAGTTATCATATAATCTTAATCCATCTGTTTCAATGCATTATGGTCCCTTTAATTTAAACAGGCTTTTTTAAACCTGCTTGTAGCAGTAGTAATGTCTTTCTATTTGAACTGCCATTGACTTCTGCTGATGGCAGGGACCTGAGGAGACTTCATCACTATCCTTATACCTCTGTTTCAAGGACAAGGAGGCTCTCTACAATGAGGAGAAAGGGAGAAAGACAGAAATGGGAGCAAGCTTTGGAGTTGGGAAAAATACTGGTGTTTAGAATAATCAGTCAGATGAAGATCTAACATTTAGTGTCTCTTCTGCTCCCTTATGTTGTGTAATTGTCCTTTAATTGTGGATTAAATGACAGCCTTAATCCTGCTGCCTGTGCAGCGAGTCGTTCGCTTGGTATGATCTGTTTTAGATCTGGTTCAGATCTGGTTTATATCTGGTTCAGATCTGGTTTAGATCTGGTTCAGATCTGGTTGAAAGGTCTCTTCTCAGGCTCAAAGGCGTTTCTCACCTTTAGACTCCACAACAAAGTAACAGCTGTGGGCGGCGAGCTCGATAAGGCTGAAGAAGGAGCAATTTCTCCTTGTGGTGGCGGACGTCAGACTGTGATAGTGATTCCCTCCCGTGCCCTCCCCTGCAGAGCCGGAGCAACCCCCACCCCCACCCCCCATATCTGATTCTCATGGCCATGAGCGAGCTGTTGTTGTCGGCCTGAAAGGTCAAACGTAACAATGTGAGCACAGTACAGCCCAAAATCATAATGGAGAAATACAGTTACTATTATGTAGCGTCACAAACGCTGGTTTGACATGAGAAACGTAGACTTTCTGCAGCTCTCGACCTTTGCTGTGTTCTGTTTCACTTCTCTCCACAAAGTTTCAACTAACACACCTTTCACTCAGACGTCAGGGTTTGACGTTTTTCATCTGTGTGACTAAAAGGCAGCTGCAGGCAGGGTCACTACTGCACAGAGACGATATTTATGCAGGAAGGAAGTCTGTTAGACCACATGGGCCGAACCTGGCACCACAGATGCATTTGTTTCACACATCCATCTGGTAAACTTCTCATAGACAGTGTTTGGAAAAAGGCAGAGCCTTTGGAAAAACAACTCGGAGGGTGACAGAGCTACATAAGAGTATGAGGAGCAGACTGATGTGTGAAATAGTGACCTTTGACCTCTAAAATTGAATGAGTGATGGGTGTTTGTCAGTCAGATGGTGAGTCTGGGTTTGGAGGATGCTTGGTGAACATTTTCTGTCTGACTGTGGGGTTTAGTGGAGGGATAATGGTATGGGGCTGTTTTTCAGGGTCTGGGCTAGACCCCTTATCTCCTGTGAAGGTTAATCTTAATGCTTTAGCTGATCAAGACATTGTCAACCTGTGTCATTGGTCCATCCAACATAATCAGCCAGTGGCTGATGTTTGCAGATACTGCTGCATCTGTGCATCCCTCAGCAGAGCTGTCACCTGCCTCTTTCTGCTTATTAAAGCTTTGATGGTAATTACTGCTAGGATTGTTAACACTTTTTACAATGCATTGTGGGATACAGAGGGTGCACAATCAAAAACCTCTGCAAACTGGAGTACTGTGCTCTAGAGGGTGAGCTTTAGGTCATGGCGTGTTTCTCATTTTCATCCTAATAGCTGCTGTTATGAGGCAGCGGCAGTAACTCTGTGTACGTACACAAACTCGGCTGTTTTCACTGCTGCAGGCTGGCAGAGGAAACAGAGCTGAGCAGGTGTTTAGTAGTTACATGAGCGCTGGGTTTTCCCACTGAGTGAATGAAACATGAACACAGCAGATAAGGCCCCTCAGTCCAACGGGACAGAGCGAGAACGCCGTAGTCTGAGAGCGGGGAACGACGTGTGACATTAGATCAGGCTGACTTTTAGTCAGAATTATCTCTGAGTGAGTTTGACTTAAAGACTCACACAGAGGAAAAGAGACAGAGAGAATTACCTGAAATATTTTAGCTGTTTAAACTTTGGGCCTCAGTCACTAACCGGTCTGAAAAACAAATAAGATTCTGACATTTACTAAAGATTTATTCTCTCTGATTTGGTCTCAGCTGAAAACAAAATCTAAGATGCTCCAGATCTCTCTGACCAACATTAAAGTGCTGATATCACAGGATAAAATGTTAAATTTAGCACCCAAACACACTGGATTAAAAATAAGACAAAAAAGTAACATTTTAATTCTACTTTATTGCCTTTTTAATGATTGGAACACATATATTAGAATAATATGCACAAATATATATGATTTTATTATGTATAAGTAGTAATTTAACCATGCAGTGTTTGATCTTTGCTGCAGAATCTTAAAATATGAATATAAATCTATCAGGTGCAGGAGTTTAATCATAACACACTTCATTAAAAACCGCCACACACAGGTGTGTGTGCATTAGCGGGTATGAAAGAGTTTAAATGATGTTACATCATTTAAAAGTCAGATTTTAGAATAAACACAGGTTTGATTCAAATCAGACTCACTTTTAACCCTAATTTAACTATTTTCTAATTCATCTGAATCCATTCCTCCATCCAGCACATATCTATTATCAACTACTGGTGCTATAAATAGATCTTAAATCTTCTTTTTTATTGTTATAATTTAAAGCAGCTCTACATCCACTTTACAACTAACAAAGTATTGTGATTGTTTGTGTAGATTATTTCTACTTACTGACATCTTTCTACTCCTCTCTCTGTGTGCCTTCTGTGTTTGCACACTGCCCTGCAGACTCATGAGCATTAAAGAGGCGTTTCTCTATGTTAAGTAGGATAAACTTACATCTGCTTCCATCATTCCGGTACCTGGAATTCAACAACTTCAGAGCACAAGAGAGAGCATTTCAGCCTTTTAGGAACGTGTTATGAATCTCACAGAGGTTTTGCAGAGGAACTTTGAGAACTAATTTAGGAAAAATCTGAGGAGGATGCTGGCGAATGAGGCCCGTCAGTCTGAGGCCTGTCCACACTGAGACGAAAACAAAGTTTTCTGTAAACACGGGATCGTTTCAGGAAATGACCATTCAAGCACGGAATCACTGAAAATGCTGTAGTATATCTGCCAAGCCTGTGAGTGGCACTGTAACACTGCTACTGAAATGCACCAAAAAAGAGAAGAAGATACAGAAAACTGCCCCAAACTTTCTCCTGGTTTCCCTTCTGGTTGTTCTCCACTGTGGATTTAAGAACATCTGGTGTTTGCTGTTCTCGGTGGTAAAGGAGCATCAGATTCTGCTGTAAAAGCCATAACAAGCTCAGTAGCCTCTGCAGCACGAACACAACCCTGTATCCCGCCATTGCTGTTTGGCTCCATCCACGCCTGTGGCTTAATTATGACGCCCCGCACATATGCTATGTATGACGAAATCGTTTCAAGAGAGATGGGGTTGGCTGTCCACACAGAGACGAAACGGTAAGCGTTTACAGATTTGTTCACTCTGTTTCAAAAAGTAGCATTTACAACCTCCCAAAACGCCGCTTCTGTGTGGATAAAACGCCGACACGACAACAACTTTTGCGTATACTCCTGAATTTGTCTCTATGTGGACTGGGCTTAACTAAACCTTCCATAGACAGCGTTTGGGAAAGGGCAGTGCCTTTGAAAAAAAATCTCTGAGGGTGATTGGATGAACGTTCTGTCTGTCACATCTTTACGGGCCAATCAGAGCAACAAAACACGTGACGTAGCAGCTACCGAGGAGTTAACTCCATAGAGAACTGCATAACATGAACCATGGCAACTGTAGACATGTCAGTACTTGACTTTTGTCGTTTTTGAAAAGAAAACATCTCACTGCTGTTCTTTGTTCTTCTTTTAACAAAGAAAAGTCATCAAGTTCTGATGAAACTGGAGCTTTAGCAGCATCCACGCTAATCTCTTCCACCATATCTGCACCGGCCTCTTGTCGCTGCTTGCTTACGTCACGACTCCACCGAAACCGAAAGTACTGCCCCTCGTCACTGATTAATCCTGCCACTTTCTAAAACGGTTCAGACGGGAGCTTTGAAAGATGGATTCACCAGTGAGAAACACGGAAATGAGCGTATCCATCTGCTTTGCAAAGCTAGACTGGGCCTGAGTCCGTCATCAAATAAAGACAACAGAGAATTCATTCGAGGAGAAGTCTTGACCCTGAAATTCCACATAATCTGGCATAGTGGAGCAAATCCCTCCCCTTCTTGTCAGTCTGTGCAATTAAACGGCATAAACTCTTGTCCTTGTGATGCGCACTAAAAGCACCACTCCTCTCTACACTGCTCGAGAATCTATTTTCAGTTGAGCTTGCAGCCAAAACACGTCAATCCACGAAGAGCAGGTCGATCCAAACAGCTGGAAAACATGCAAAGTATCCGGTCAACTTCAACACGATGCACAGACTCCTGATTGTAAATCTCATCATTATATCAAACCTGCAGTCTGATACAGCAGGTGGCGATGTGTACATAGCTGGTTTGCAAATCTGCAAAGGAGAAGAAGGAAAAAGAAGCTATGATGGCAAACACTGGGGTCATGACCTCAGCTACGGTTGCATTCACACCTCATGCATAATATGCAAGAATCCACCTCCCTCAGTGGGCCAGGACTCAGTGACTGAGTGTGGTATGATTGCATTCATGCTGTCTAAACAGAACCAGACTTTGGGCTCCAGGTCTGGGCCCCTGATGTGAAAGACCCCAACATTACTGGAGTCAGGCAAAGAGACTCATGTTACATCTGGTAGATTCAGGCAAAGGAAGACAAGGAACATCTTCAGCCATCCTTATCATGTTTGGTAAGTTGATGGCCATGCCTTCAGGCTGCTGCTGTGTAGATGAATTATTGTTGCAGCCAGAGTGGTTAGATGTGTTAGCATGGCTTTGTTTTTGACAGAAATATTATAGAAGCAGGTGGATCAGCTCAGGTATGAGGGATGAGAGCAATCATAAAGTCTGTGGACTTTTTCCACAACATTTAGACTTTTTCCTTGAAGATTAGGATGAAAATAAACATCTTCCTCCTCGTCTTTTTTTTTTCATGCCTGGCCCTCATACTCTTCCAGTTTCTGGTCCAGGTCGGCTCCAGCATGTTTTGGTGTTAGCAGCTGTTGTCTTGCAGGTAAACAGCTGCTGCTGATAGTGAAGCAGGAAAAAAGGGAGCGTTCAGATCCTGCAGCAGCCTTGAAGGAGAGATACAACACAGCCTCAGTGAAGCTGAGGGGCTGAGGAGGGCCCACCTGTGGAAATATCTCTGCTCATGTGCAAATCAACACAGAAAGAAAGGAGAGCATTTTCTGCAAAGCACAGCAGAAAATCTCTGAGAGTCTGATGTCAGAGTGTCTATGAATTTATGCATCAGTGTCATTTAACAGGTAAGACACTCGATACCTCATATCAGTGTTGTCTTTACCCCGTGCACATGGTGTGACCATTTTGAATTTCAATAAAACTGCAGGAGAATCAACATTTCTGATGCTTTTCTGCTGAGGCCTGTGAACCTGATTGACTGATGAGGGCTCAGGGTTAGGCAGGGTTGTCAGGTCTACGGTTTTCCCGCAGAATTGGGCTACTTTCAACGTACTGATGCGAGTTGTCCTCCTCCTTTACAGCATAAAGCTTGATGCACCCTAATATTCAGATTCATGCTACTGTGGATTAATTGCTCTGAACTAATTTCATTCATATGAGGGTTTCTTGCCATGCAATCCAATCCAGGGGGAATCTTTAGAGCTAAACTGTAGATCCACGAGGAGAGGGTTCCTGACTGAGCTGTGCAGAAATGTCTAAACCAGTGGTTCCCAGCGTTTATTCCTCAGGGCCCCCCAACTCGCATTAAAGAAAGCTAAGCCCCCCTCGGACCCACTCGGAAAAAGTACACGTCATTTGATATTGTTTTATTGACAAAATCCCAACATAACAGACCTATACAGACTTGCTCTGGACTAAAGATCTTTGTCCAAACTATCCATTATTACGACATTAGGGCCACTCTTGGAAAAAAGAAAGGCGAATTTCAAGAAAGAAAATCAGATTTAAAAAGTTAATTCATAGGAAAAATAAATTCTGATATTGTGATTTTTTTTTTCTTGTTAATTCCTGACTTTTGAAACTCTGAAATGTTGGAAATATAGGACTTTATATTCTCAAAAATCTGGATTTTTTTTTCCAAACTAATTTTGACCTTTTTGATTAGAAATCTACAGATTCTCCTCATATTTTAATCTTTTATGTTGGCCCCTGTATTCCATTGTGTATTAGGTTTGTAATCATGTTTTTAAATGAACATCTAGCTTTGAAAATGTCAGAGCAGACAGGGTCCCCCCCCAGGGGTCCCCGGACCCCAGGTTGGGAACCTGGTTGGTGTAAACCATACATGATAGTTATTCCTGTTTGTCTTTGTGATTGAATGCACTCTGTGTTTGTTCTCTTGGCCTGTTTAAAGGGTCTGTAATCTCAGTCTCAGCGTTGTAAATTGGGTAAAAGTGATATAGTGATAAGTGTCTGAGCCTGCTGTTAAGATAAGTCAACATGTAAACACACAGATGATTACCCAGTTTGACCAGGAGAGAGTATCGTCTTTCTCTAATGCGTCTTCTTATCTGCCGCTGACACACTTCTCTGTACAGTAACAAGGAAGTCTAAGCTGCTTTCTCCTGCTGCAGTGGTGGACTAAGGATGTTTGAGGGGCCAAGATAATAACCAGGACACCTGCTGTATGAGGTGGGCACCAGCATGCAGAGTTTAAAGTGAACTGGTTGGAAACCCTGGGTAAGGTTACATGTTTGTAATCACTGGTATTCAATCAAACACAAAAGTACTGAAAAGGTGAGGGATATTTAACTGATTAACATTCATTTCACCAACAGTGCTGGTGTTTATTTTTAGCAGTCAGCTGACTTTGGCCCTAACCTCTGATAGATGTGATGTTTGAGCCTCGACGAGCAGCATGCTGGATTTATCTCTAACTCGCTCTTTGACGTGGGCTTGGACTCGGTGAATCTGGAACATGTGGGACAAGGACTTCATGATTATTCACTGTAACAGACTGTTTCTCTGAGAGACGTCACTACAACATGGACAGGAAGTAGATATGACACTGGCAGAGAGAGTTTCATTACAGCAGAGTTACTCCACCCTGCTCAACCAAAGAGCCAAATGTTAAAAAGTACATTTGCATGAGCCACAATCTAGGTGGTGAAAGTGGCAGTTAAAATAAGTTAAAGGTGGCAAAAATGGTCAGAAGGTGACCAAGTAATGAGTTAAAAGTGGCAAAAACGTTGCAAAAAAATGAGTGAAAGGTGAATGAAATGGGCAAAAATCAGAAAAAAAGGTGGGGAAAATGGGCAAAAAGTGGCATTTAATCACAAAAAACAGCGTAAGTGGGTGAGAGGTGTCAAAAAGGGGCAAAAAAAATGCAAAAAGCTGGATAAAAGAGTCAAAAACGGGAGAAAAGTAACAAAATAAAGTGGCAAGAATGAGCTTAAAGTGGAAAAACTGGGAGAAAAATGGCAAAAAAATGGGTGAAAGTGGCAGAAAATGAGTAACAGGAGGCAAAAATGGTCTAAAAGTGGCAAAAATGTGGAGAAAATGATTGAAAAGTGATTAAATAGGCAAAAAGTTGCATTTAATTGCAAAAGATAGCCTAAATGGGTGGAAAACGAGGGAAAAAGTGCAAAAACCAGGATAAAAGTGTCAAAAAGGGAAGAAAACTGACAAAAAGAAAAAGCAAAAATGAGCTTAAAGTGGCAAAAACTAAAAGAGAAGTGGCAAAAAAAAAGGCAGAAAGTGGCAAAAAAATGATCACATGTGGCAAAAATGGTCCAAAAGTGGCAAAAACGTGAAAAAAAAAGAGGGTAAAGTGACTTCAATGGGCAAAAGCCATAAAAAAAGGTGGGGAAAATGGACACAAAGTGGCATTTATTACAAAAGACAACCTTAATGGGTGAGAAGTGTCAAAAAGGGGCAAAAAAAAGAAAATGCAAAAAGATGGATAAAAGTGTCAAAAAGGGAAGAAAACTGACAAAAAGAAGTGACAAAAATGAGCTTAAAGCAGAAAAGACTGGGAGAAAAGTGGCAAAAATTGGGTGAAAGGTGGCAAGAAATGAGCAACAAGTGGCAAAAATGGTCCAAAAGTGGCAAAATCGTGCAACAAAAAAGAGGGAAAAGTGACTTAAATGGGCAAAAATCCGATTAAAAAAGCTGGGGAAAATGGGCAAAACACATCAAAGAGTGGCAAAATAAGAATTAGTGGCATTTAATTGCAAAAGGCAGCTTAAATGGGAGAAAAGTGGCAAAAAAGGCAGCAAAAGGAGCAAAAAATTGCAAAATGCTGAATGAAAAAAGTCAACAATATGCTAAAAGCGGTAAAAAAGGGAATTAAAGAAGCAAAAAATTGCAAATAAGAGCAACAGAAATATGCAGGCAGAACAAAAAGGTTGACAATAAAGTTTAACAATTAAAGCCTGAAACAAACTAACTAATGTGACTTGCAAAGGATAATTTCTTAGGTGAATTTTTCCTTCAAGGTCTCAGTCAGCTCTGAGTCTGTGTGGATAGGTCTCAGTCTCAGCTCTGAGTCTGTGTGGATAGGTCTCAGTCTCAGCTCTGAGTCTGTGTGGATAGGTCTCAGTCTCAGCTCTGAGACTGTGTGGATAGGTCTCAGTCTCAGCTCTGAGTCTGTGTGGATAGGTCTCAGTCTCAGCTCTGAGTCTGTGTGGATAGGTCTCAGTCTCAGCTCTGAGTCTGTGTGGATAGGTCTCAGTCTCAGCTCTGAGTCTGTGTGGATAGGTCTCAGTCAGCTCTGAGTCTGTGTGGATAGGTCTCAGTCTCAGCTCTGAGTCTGTGTGGATAGGTCTCAGTCAGCTCTGAGTCTGTGTGGATAGGTCTCAGTCTCAGCTCTGAGTCTGTGTGGATAGGTCTCAGTCTCAGCTCTGAGTCTGTGTGGATAGGTCTCAGTCTCAGCTCTGAGTCTGTGTGGATAGGTCTCAGTCTCAGCTCTGAGTCTGTGTGGATAGGTCTCAGTCAGCTCTGAGTCTGTGTGGATAGGTCTCAGTCTCAGCTCTGAGTCTGTGTGGATAGGTCTCAGTCAGCTCTGAGTCTGTGTGGATAGGTCTCAGTCAGCTCTGAGTCTGTGTGGATAGGTCTCAGTCTCAGCTCTGAGTCTGTGTGGATAGGTCTCAGTCAGCTCTGAGTCTGTGTGGATAGGTCTCAGTCAGCTCTGAGTCTGTGTGGATAGGTCTCAGTCTCAGCTGTGAGTCTGTGTGGATAGGTCTCAGTCTCAGCTGTGAGTCTGTGTGGATAGGTCTCAGTCAGCTCTGAGTCTGTGTGGATAGGTCTCAGTCAGCTCTGAGTCTGTGTGGATAGGTCTCAGTCAGCTCTGAGTCTGTGTGGATAGGTCTCAGTCAGCTCTGAGCCTGTGTGGATAGGTCTCAGTCTCAGCTCTGAGTCTGTGTGGATAGGTCTCAGTCAGCTCTGAGTCTGTGTGGATAGGTCTCAGTCTCAGCTGTGAGTCTGTGTGGATAGGTCTCAGTCTCAGCTCTGAGTCTGTGTGGATAGGTCTCAGTCTCAGCTCTGAGTCTGTGTGGATAGGTCTCAGTCAGCTCTGAGTCTGTGTGGATAGGTCTCAGTCTCAGCTGTGAGTCTGTGTGGATAGGTCTCAGTCTCAGCTGTGAGTCTGTGTGGATAGGTCTCAGTCACAGCTGTGAGTCTGTGTGGATAGGTCTCAGTCACAGCTGTGAGTCTGTGTGGATAGGTCTCAGTCTCAGCTCTGAGTCTGTGTGGATAGGTCTCAGTCTCAGCTGTGAGTCTGTGTGGATAGGTCTCAGTCTCAGCTCTGAGAGTGACTGGGTACTGGTCCACCTCCTCTCAGGGTTTAGTCAGGGTTGGTTTTGGACCCAGTCATAAATAAATGGTCAACTGTTTAGTTCTCTAAAAACCGCACCGACACAAGCAGACTGTTTACCATATTACATTCATTATCATGATAAAATTTTATCAGTTCTGTTTCCTTGAGCCTGAAATGTAAACAGAATAAAACAGGAAGTTGATAACAGGCCACTGTTATTTAACATACTCTAGGTTAAAGATTATTCAATGGATGTGACCTACTGCGGTTTGATATGAGAGTTATATAATGGCTCTAAATCTCTGAGCCTATCTAGGTAAATGACAAACTCATTGTAAGAAATGACAGGTAAACCTTTCTTTAACAGAAAAGTTACCTTACACTTAACAGTGCTGGTTTGCAATGCACTCTGGGTAATGATGTTCATTACATATATACATGAGTCATCCTTAAAACTGCTCTCAGCATAAAGAATGACTGTAGGATTAAGAACATCACTACCCAGCATGTATTGTGCAATAACTGCAGCCTACATTAATTTATTAACATTAATTTATGTTCTAAGATTTCTCAAAATTACAAAAAACAGTGTTTCTTTGAAAAAAAACTATCTAAAAACACAAATGTTGATCTAGTACACTCCTCCTTTCTTCTTTTAACAAGAGACCTCATTAAAAAAAAAAAAACTCAAATAAAGCTCAGTGGGCAAGTCAGAAGTCAACTGCACCTTTCTATTAATCTCTTATTTCTGTCCATAGCAAGTTCCTTTTTAATTGTTGAAGTGTGTTTAATTTCTTAGACAGGAGAGGAAAGGACTTGTCCAGTAGAAGGCGCTATTGCAGCATATTAAGTCCAGACTCTTGGCCTGCAGTCTTGAATCAACAAAGATGGAAACTGTTGTGCAGCCTTTGTCCGCTAGGCGGCGGTAACGCAGCTGTAAATCGTCGGTGAAACCAGGGCAGAAGAAGATCACGAACCAGAGGAACTGAGGAACTCGGCTGGTGCTGCTGCCCCCCATCATGTTATTGATCACCATGTCGGTGTTAGAGGAAAACTGAACCAAGGAGAACCATCCTGAGCCGAAACGGGGAGTTTAACATGGCCGGAGAGGAGGAGAGGGGGGTGGTTCGAGTTAAAGTCAAGGTACGATGTTTATCCTGTTTTCGGTTTAGGAGAGAGTCTACCAGCCGCTGCTAGTTAGCTAGCTTCCCGTTATCCTGCTTATAGAATCCACTGCTGAGTGTTTGACTGTAAAAACAACCACGTCGACAGGTGAACACACCTATGTCACCGGTTATTTTACCGTGTTTGTACAAGTCTCCTCCTCTAACCGAGTATTTGACCGTGTTGTTTACCGACAGCTTTGTTATTGTTGACGCTGACTGCAGTATGACAGCCGGAGGAGTTAAGCACTAACCACACAGCTACTGTTGTCATGGACGGCAGTAAAATAAACTATAAAGAAACCTGTTAACGGTCATGTTTACCCGGTTACAGCATAATAACCAACAGCAGAGAGACCCTCAGACTCGAGCTGACGTCACCTGCCTGCTCAGCATCTGCGTGCGTGGACGCGCGCAAGCAAGGCTTCATGACGTCATATGTTACCTGAAGAGAGGCTTTCTGTGGGCCTCACCTCTCCCCTCATACTGCTGCATGTTTAAATTAGAGTGGCTTTGAAAAGCTGAGTTTGTCCGTGATTTTACTGTAAAAGTCAACCTTTCATATGCTGTAGATCAGGGTCATCAGCTACATTAGTTCAAGGGCTTTTTCCTGATCAGGCACTTTCAAATAAACTAAATAAGCTTTTTAATAAATGGTCTAATCAGCATTTTTGTATATATATTTTTGTTTGATTTCAACTGTTTGCAGTCTTTAGGCTCCAACAGTGAAATCAGTCCCTATATCTCAGTCACCGAGGGGCCACTGAGGTATTTAAGTATATTTCAGTGGTTGTAATATTTTCAATGCTGCATCATTTCCTACAGATTCCATAGAAAACGTCAGTTTTTATCAAGGGTGAACTGATAAATATGTGTCTAACATACGATATACGTGCTAATAATGGCTTACAGGTGGATTTCTGAAAAATTAGTCATTTTTAATAGCTGTAGGGAAAAATAATCCCAAAATACAGCAACATTTTCCCCTAGACCAGTGATGCTCAACATGCGGCTCTTTTGTGTCTTAATTTGAAATATTATTCCCCCAGAAAAACTTAAAGGGAAACTTTTTTGCCCTTTTTCACAATATTTTGCCACTTTTCACCCATTAGAGCTACCTTTTGCTATTAAACACTACTTGTTCCCCATATTTTGCCCATTTTTGCCACTTCTTTTTGCAACTTTTTATCCAAATTTTTCCCGTTTTTTTTCCACTTTTTACCCATTTAAGCTACTTTTTCCTATTAAATACCACTTGTTTCCTATTTGTTTGCCCATCTTTGACACATATTTTTGCCACGTTTTTTTTTTTTTTTTTCATTTTTACCATTTTTACCATTTTTGCCTATTTAAGCTACGTTTTGCCATTAAATACCACTTGTTTCCTAACTTTTTGCCCATTTTTGCCCCTTTTTTTCCACTTTTTACTTTTGTTTTTTTGCCACCGTTGGTTTACTTTTAATGCTACTTAAGCTGTTTTTTGTTTTGTTTTGTTTTGTTTTGTTTTGTTTTTTACCACTGTTTACCACTTAGACTGTGGCTCTTGCAAAGGTATTTTTCAACAGTTTGGCTCTTTTGTTGAGCAGGGTTGAGTAAAACTGGTCTAGAGACTCTTTCCTCTGCACATATTTTGAATTTGATCATGTTCTGGGGGCTGGATGGGAAGATATGGGGGGGCTGATGTGGCCTCCGGGCTGCCAGTTGATGATCACTGCTGTAGATTGATGACACATTAAGTTAAATATTTCAAGTTTTTTTGTTAGTTTGTTTTAATCCAGATACAGCTCATGAAAAACAACAATCCACTATCTCAGATTATTAGAATATGACATTAGATTGTGTAAAAGGGTTTATGATACAGATATTTTACATTATGAAGCCCACGTTTCATTGATAGCAGACTTAATCACTTCTGTATTGTTGGCTCTGCTTCTTGGTAATTCTACAAACATTTCTGTGGACCTCAGGTCAGACCAGCTGGCTGGCCAGTCAAACACAGCAATACTATGGTTAGTAAACCAGTTACTAGTAGATCTGGCTTTACTGGGGACAGGTACCAAGTCCTGCAGGAAAAGAAAGTCAGCATCTTCATTAGGTAGGAGTGTAAAGGTGCAGTACACATTTACATACCGAACTGTTAGAGTACAGCACTTTCTCTGTCCAGTGCAGATGTGTACTGATCCAAATACATGTAGGAAAAAAATATAATTCAAATCTGAGTTCCCTCAGACTAGAAAGTGAAAGTTTATCACACTCATCATGGGAGCAAAAACCATACATCAGTTCTTATAAATGGAAAGAAGAACATGAACTCAAAGCAGATCAGCTTTGTAACTCAACCCACAATGCAGTACCTTAGACAGTCTTTAGGTGGAAAATGAACTTGAGTTGGCAATTAGGAGAATCACATTCTAGTTGACTAGATCTACGTTCGTTCAGCCCCTCCCCTCCTGATTTGGCAATGCTTTTTTAATAAACGTGTTTAAAGCTATTTCTTGGGGGGGTTATCAAAGAAACAGTTAAACAGATATTTTTGTTTGTTTTTTGTTTTGTTTTGTTTTGTTTTTTTGACAACAGCACATCAGTTTTTTTGGTGCAGGTTTTTGGGAGGATTAGCTTTGTTTCTAAAGAAGTGGAGGATCCAGGGAAATGGTTGGGAACCACTGCATGAGATCAGTGGTTCTCAACCTTTTGTTCTATGAGCCCCCCTTACTGGCGTCATAAAGGAGCTGAGGACACACACAAGCTAAAAGTGATACATGGATGTAAAAAATTAACATCAAATTTAAAAAAATGTTCAGATCTTTATAAAACAGCCCCACACAAAGGTTTTCTTATCAAGATACCTTTGCATGAACTGCTCATGAGAGTTTTATCATGATTTTGGTTAGTACAAGTGAATCTGATTTTGGCATCTTCAAAGCAGACAGAACCTCGCACCCCCCTGAAATCTCTGTTCGTTAAAAGAAGAACAAAGAACTGTAGTGAGTTGTTTTCTTTTCAAAACCCACAAAAGTCGTGTCCTGACATGTCTACAGTCACCATGGGTTGGCTACGTAGTTCTCTCTGGAGTTTACACCTCATAGCGGCTATGTCACGTGTTTTGTTGCTCTGATTGGCCCATGAAGATGTGACAGACAGAACGTTCATCCAATCACCCTCAGAGTTTTTTTCAAAGGTTCTGCCCTTTCCCAAATGCTGTTTATGGGAGGTTTACCAGATGATGTGTGAAACAAATCCATCTGGCGTGCCAGGTTAAACCAAAACCGAGTGCCTTGGACTTCTTGCCATTGAAAAAAAAGTTTGTGCTATTATTTGATTTTTCTTACTGGAGTCATATCAAAGTTTAAAATTCCTTTATGAAAATAAGGTCACATACCAACTGATAAAGCTGGTTTATGTGGATGAAAACATATCCCAGGATTTTTTTGGCTAAATGGTTAAACAGTTTATATCTGGATGTTTCTAAAAGGTCTATTTTTGGGCTTTGTATGACTTAATTTAGAGAGGAGGATGGTGGATAGAGTTTCTAAACAGGGATGAGAGTGGGGACGAGACATGCGGGGATAGCGCCACAGGCCGGACTTTAACTCAGGCCAACCACATAAATGGGACACAACCTAACCACTGTGCCACCTAATCTCATTAGTGGGTTTTTTTTCTGTAAAGAAAAAGTAAATGGTTGTAGTAATACCAGAATTATAAAATTTGACATGACTCCATTAAAAATGAAACATATTGATCCATGTTTGATACCAAATTAAAGTCACTGGCAGTTAATGCTGGGCAATCTTTTGTTTTTAATGATGAATTTTAACCCCTATGTGCTATCCTGCTTCTCTGTTGTTTGGGTTTAAGGTTGTTAACATCTCTGTGCTTTTAAAAAACCTTTCAACAGGATCAAATCTCCATCAATTTAATGATTTGTGGTATAAAAAGTGCAGCAACTTAATGATCTGTTATATTTCTAGACAAAAGAGTGATCCCTGTCTTAATTACAAAAACACTGACAATATTTGTAAAAGTAGTTTGCTCTTTGTCAATGCCAGCCACTTTTCCAAATGTTAACATGCTTGTGCAGTTTAGACGGTGTGCAGGAGTTTGCCTGAAATATTGGATATCTAGGACTTCTATTTTTCTTGCTGTAGTACCAACCAGGGACCAAGTTTGTTTGATTTTGACTGATTTTGTTAATATTTATTTCAAACAGATGACTGATCATGTGTTCAGTAGGCTTAAAACTGTCAGTGATTCTTATTTTAAAACATCTCTTTATCAACATTAGGCTTGGCATCGTTTTTTTTTTGTTGTTTTTTTTCTCAATTCAGCATCAGCACATTGATATTAAGGATAAAGATGCTACATCTTATTCAGAACATATCATTATAGCATCTTAAAAGCCTGATATATACCCCAGCCCAACTTTTAGCGAAAATAATGAGATTTCTGCTATCTTGAAAGAATGAGTTGTCGGTGCATTTGCTGTCACGTCTCGATGCAGAAGTCTCAGCTCCATTGTTTGGTTTGAACCAGGGTGTGATTTATAGCTTTAACTGTAATAAGCAGATAGAGAAAAAGGGTTTGTTTCCACAGAACCAAAGATGTTTGGTGTGACAAAGACTCTTCTTTTGTTTTCCAGAGATCACCGTATCACCGTTTTCTTTATTGTGTCATAATAATGTCTCCCCACAGAATCATAGTTGTTTTTTTATTGATCTGTGCATGTTATTCTGAGGTCATGGTGTAATGTTTTCCAGAAATGTGATGGCGTGCTGCCTGTGGAGTTTCGCTCCTTTGCCGTCGATCCTCAGATAACGTCACTGGAGGTCCTTCAGCACATCCTCATCAGAGCCTTCGATCTAAACGGGTCAGTAACGACACAGAGGCCTTCTGAATCTGTCTGAGCTCCTGTATGAGTGTGTCAGCATTTTCTTCTTCTGTTTTTATCCAAACCAGGAAGCGTAATTTCGGGATCAGTTACCTTTCTCGGGACCGGAGCGGTGCTGAAATGTATCTGTCTCTGCTGTCTGACTGGGATTTGGATGTGGCCTTTCTCTCTGCAGCCAAGCCACACCTGCAGCTTAAAATAGACATCAAACCGTCAGAAGACAGTAAGAACACCTGCTTATCTCTAAAGAAACTAACAGATATGTTATGTAGAAATGCAAAACTTTAGGAGCCTTTAATATATAACAGAATAAAGAGGTATCTGCACACACTCTTCATTCTCATTATGATTCAATCACGGGTTTTTTATTGAACTCCTCATTTTATGTTCATTTTCCTTCAAACAAGGATTAAAAAGATGTTGAAATGAACATGAATGTGTTAATGACAAGCAGATTTTTTTAAAGATGTATTTTTGGGCATTTTTATACCTTTATGTATAGAGAACGACAGTGGATAGAGTCAGAAGTAGGGATGAGAAAGGGAAGAAAGAAGCCACAGGCTGGACTTGAACCTGCCGCCTGCGTACATGTGACGTGGTTTAAACCATTAGACCAGTGTTACTCAACCCTGCTCCCCTAAAGAGCCAAATTGTTGAAAAATACCTTTGCAAGAGCCACAATCTAAGTGGTGAAAGTGGCAAAAATGGCTTGAAAGAGCAATAGAAATAAGTTAAGGGTGGCAAAAATGGTCAAAATGCAGCAAAAATAGGTGAAAATGGGGAGAAAAAGTGGGAAAATGGTTAGAGAGTAGCTAAAATGGGTGAGAAGTGACAAAAAAGGAGTTGCAGGTGGCAACAAATGGTCCACAAGTGGCAAAAACATGGCAAAAATTTAGGAAAAAGTGACTAAGATGAAAAAAAAAGCAGTCAAGATTGGCAAAAATGGGCAAAAAAATAGGAAGCAAGTGGTATTTAATGGCAATAGGTAGCTTATTTGGATGAACACTGGAAAAAAATGTTTTAAAAATAGGGGAAAAAGTGTCAAAAGAAAAGGCAAAAATTTGGGAAAAAAGGAAACAAATGGTATTTAATGACATTAGGTAACTTAATTTGGACTAAAAGTGGCAAAAAAGTTAAAAATAAATAAATAAATAAATAAATAAAAAGGGCAAAAATGGGATTAAAAGTAGCAAAAATGTGTAAAAAGTGTCAAAAGAAGTTGCCAAAATGGGCAAAAAAATAGGGAAAAAAAGGGGTATTTAATGGCAAAAGGTAGCTTAAATTGGCAAAAAAGTAGCAAAAGTGGTGAAAAGGGCAAAAATTGGATAAAGTTGCAAAAGTTAGTTGCAAAATGGCCAAAAAAATAGTAAAAAGGGGTGTTTAATGGCAAAAGATAGTGGCAAAAATGGGGAAATTGGCAAAAAGTTTCCCCTTTTTAAGGTTTTCTGGGGGAATTATATTTGAAATTAAGACATAAAAGAGCCACAAATTATCACAAAAGAGCCACATGTGGCTCCAGAGCCACACTTTGAGTATCACTCCTTTAGACTGTCTGCGGCCCAGACAAGCAGATTTCTTTCTGTGTTTATAAAGGCAATGATCCCTGAAAGAGGATGGGAAAAATTTAACTGAGCTGATGCAGCTTTTTAAATTTCTGTCTGTTTAACTCACATTTTAAAAATATTTTCAAAATATAAAGATAGTTCAGGCTTATCAAACTGTCTTTATTTTCACTGGAATTGTAGTAATAAGAAGTGAAGTAATGATGATGTGACACGCTTTTAGCATGCATGGATATTTGATGTGAAATGCTGTTAAATGCATGTTTGAGTCATGGCTAACTGAGACAAGTCATGATTTTCAGTGCAAGAGGAACAGTTTGACTTTTCAAGTGGACCTGCATTTTTAGGGCCTGAGCTCCGAGGGTACGAGAGCCCTATTGAAATTGGTCGGTTTCGTCATTATTATTTTTATGCGTTCTGAGTTTTTTTTGGCCCCTTATCCTTCCCAAAAACAAACAAACACCCCCCCCCCAACATATGTTTGGTCTGAATAATGTGAGATTGATTGAGGTTTCACCAATGGCCCTCAGGAACTGCCTCAATAGCGCCTCCTTTTGTGCTTCTAAGGAACAGCCCCAAAAAACTTTGACCTAGAGTTAAGAAATTTCTTGTGTAGATTCGGCTCAGGGATCTATACAAAAGTCTGCTGGTGCAAATCTCTAACTCCAACAGAAAATCTGCCAATTTGAATAAATTAGCCATAAAATTAAGGTGTTTTTGGCCTGTTCCAGAGCAGTGTCAATTTTGTCGACTAAAACTATGACTAAAAGTGTTCGTTGTCAGCCTTTTTTTTCCACAACAAAAACTATACTAAGACCAACAAAAATAGACCTATGATGACTAAAACTGACAAAAACTAAATTTAGTTTCCGTCAAGACGACTTAAACTAGACTAAAATGTAATGTAGTTTTCGTTGGACATTCAAAATCTGTGATATTTCTCCACTGCGGGTAAATCTGTCTAAAAACAATGCATCTGTATCTATTCTGCCTCTCAGCTGTAGAAAGCAGGGACCCCAGGTTTGGCAGAGAAAACACTACCATGATTTGGTACCAGATTTAGGCAAGAGAATAAATGCTTGGACTACAAGTAAAGACTAAAATGTGAGGACTATTTATGGACTACCACTAGACTAAAATGTTTTTGAGTTTTTGTTGACTAAAACTAAAAAGGATAGAAATTACTAAAATGTGACTAAAACTAAAAGACATTTCATTTAAAGACTAAAACTAAGACTAAAATTAAAAATAGCTGCCAAAATTAACACTGTTCCAGGTGTCATACTTCTTGTCCTAGTTGCATTTTATGACTTTTACTTGAATTAAAGAAACATTTTCCAGTTATATATTCTGTTATCATAGCTAAAAAATAGTGTTAAATTGTATTTAGTGGGCAAAGTGTCTCGTCACAGCCCTACTTTGTACTGATTTATGTAAGTTATGCCCTTATGCAGAAACTCAGATCAAAAAGTCTTAAAGAACCAGAAGAAAACGCAGCAGATACTTTAATAATGAGCTTAGAATGGATCATAAAGAGGTATTTTTTAAGTGGTCCATGGTTTGAGACAGAACAGCTTCAGTGTGTTGAGTGGGAAGTCTTGAGAGATGAACATTGTTCCATAAATAGCACTAGAAGACATTTGGATAGTGTTTCTAGTAGAGCCGTATCTGAATGTCAGCTGCAAGGAGAGTTTGGTGCTGTAGTCTCCACAGCTAAATTACATGCACCAAATAAGTGTTTCTTTTGTTTGGATCAAGTTATGTTGAATTTGTTCTTTAATATTTACGGTTTATTCTACCAAACAGTCTGGTTCAGTTCACATCGGTGCATAATTATCCGTGATTTCCCTGTCATAATTTGGGAATGGCACCTAAAAAACTGATCCATACCATTTTACTTTGTTAGCATCCTTCTGTAGTGTACCTAGCTGACTTTTAAGGGTGGAGTAAAACACGCTGCAGGCTTACATCCCTGACTGCCAAGTGAGGGCGCTGTAAGCTGAGGAAACAAAAGCAGGATCAGGGTTACTGTGCTAAACCATACCAAACTGTTCCACTGGAGGTGCGTTATGAAAGCATCTATGCATGGACACAGTCATCATTGCTAATAAAACCATATTTTATTGATCCAGAATGTTCTTTTACTGAAGCTTCATATCAGGTAAACTCCTCTTTCGGTGCATCAGGATTATGAAACTGCTATATCTGCCTCTGCAGGTCCTGTCATGGAGGACTGGGACATCATCAGCCCCAAAGACGTGATTGGCTCAGAGCAGCTCCTCGCAGAGAAGACCAAGTCTTTGGCGTCTGCAGCTCTCCCGTTCACACAGTCTCTGCTGTCCCAGGTTTATCTCTCTTCTTTGACCTTCACCATAAAAGTTTTATATACCTTCAGGAGCTGTTTTTTTTTAACCCCATGTTGTTTCTGTTGTTGTCAGGTGGGAAAAACCCTGACCAGAGTGCAGCAGGCGTTCAGCTGGACGTACGGCGAGGAGATCAAACCGTTCAAACCTCCTCTGAGTGACGCTGAGTTTCACAGTTACCTGAACGGACAGGGTCAGTTGACGCGACCTGAGGAGCTCCGGCTGAGGATCTACCATGGCGGTGTGGAGCCCTCGCTGCGGAAGGTGATTTATTTTTTTATAGATATTGATTTAATATTTGATTTGTACCCTTAGTAAATAATTTCCTAATGAGTTTATGGCCTGTATAGTCTTTGTAAGAGTGAAACAGACCAGAAACCAGATTCTAATATGTGGTTTATTAGCCGTTTTTATTTTCATTTTATCCAATCTTAGTTTGATATTGGGGTTATTTGTCAGTATTTTGTTATGCAGATGTATTTATTGGTTGTATTACATTGTTTATTATCTATAATGCTATCCTCTCTGTGTCTTATGTGCTCCATGATCAATGCATTGCTGTTTGAACGATGGAATTACTGCTTTATTCTGTTCTTAATAAACACTAAATTATCGTCTGTATTTCCACTGTTCTCAGGTTGTTTGGCGGTACCTTCTGAACGTTTACCCCGACGGGCTGAGCGGTCAGGAGAGGATGGACTACATGAAGAGGAAGACGAGGGAGTACGACCAGCTGAAGAGGGAGTGGACAGCACGGGTCAGCCCTGAGGACCTGGAGTTCATCCGTGGAAACGTTCTGAAAGACGTCCTGAGGACTGACCGGGCTCATCCATACTACGCCGGCTCTGAGGACAGTCCACATCTGACGGCACTCACAGACCTGCTCACCACGTTCGCCATCACGCATCCTCAGGTATAGAGACGTTTACTGCATTGGTTTGGACAGGCCTAGATTTGCAGCAAATAATAGAAAATTAAAGTTCTCATCAGATCACCCTTTCAGTCTCATTAACCCTGTAGGATCTGTTTAACATTATATGTCAAAAAGTGCAAATGTCATTTTCTTTGTAACTCCTGATTAAACACACAGCCTGGTATTTTTTTTACCTCAGCTTTAAACAACCAGTTGTAGCCAACAGAGTTGTGATATAATCCTTTTTCTCCATTTCAGGGCCATAGAACAAGGTTGAGCTAGTCAGCAAGGTCAATGCACAGAAAGTTCCCAGAAAAATTCCTTTAAAATTCCTACTGCTTCTCTTCATCGGATTACCTAAATTTTGCATTAAGATTCTAGAAGGATCCTTTGTGTATTCTTGAAAGTTTCATGAAATGTCCCCAAAACTTTTCATGAAAATTCCTGAACTTTCCTAGGATGGTTTCTCACAAAATTTGAAAAAAAGAAAAAAGAAAAAAGAAGATCATGGAAAATCTTGAAAATGTACATTTTTCAAAAGTTATCTGGATAAAATTGCCAGGAAAAATCTGAGAAGAAATGTCCTAAAAGTCCCAGAATAGGCTCTAAAATGTCCATGAATTGGAAATCCTTAACAAAACACAAAGATTTTTGGGTGAAATGGTTTTACCCTAAATGTTTCTTAAAAATTGTAGACAATTTTTTTACAAATTTCCCTCAAAGTCCCCAAAAATGTTCTGAAATTTTTGGGGAAAAAAATTGGAAAATTCCCAAACGTTCCCATGTACTTTCCTGAAAATTCTCATTAAAGTCTTTCAGAATGTACTCACAAGTTCTGCTTAATTCTGTCTGAAATTCTTGAGTACTTTAAAAAGTTTAATCAACTTCCTGGGAAAAAGTATCCAGGAAATTGTCAAAAAAACTCCTGGAAAAATTGCAGAAAATGACCTTAAAAGTCCCAGAATAGTTTAACATTTCCATGAATTGGCAATCCTTAACAAAAATACTAGAAATTTTGGGGTAAAATTTTGTGACTTTTTCACAAGTTTTGCTGAAAATTTTTAGAAAATTCCCAAACGTTCCTGTGGACTTTCCTAAAAAATTCTCATGAAAGTCCTTCAAAATTTAAATACATTCTGCTCAATTCTGACAGAAACTGAAAAAAATTGAAATTGAAACTGAAAAAAAAATGCTGAAAAATTTCTGTAAAGTCCCAAAATCTTCCATGAAAATTCTGGAAATTTTTTTTAAAGAAAAATCTCAAAATTTTACACAAAAATACAAGACAAGTGTGGGGGAGCTCTTTTGTCCCAAAATTCTTAATTTCCTTAAAATTCCCAGTTGCTAAATTCTTGAAAGTCACCTTGGAACATCTCTGTTAGTGCCATGAAAACTTTGGAAAATTCAAGAGAAAATTCTTCATGCTTTCCACAAAACTCTGCAAATGTTTATTTAAGTTCCTAAACTTAAGCTGTAAACTGAATTGCCCTTCGGGGATAGATAAAGCTGCCTGAACTGAACCGAAAATTTTCAGAAGTGTGCTGAAATTTCTCAAAAATTTGTAACTTTAAATTTGTGAAAATCAGGCAGAATTTTTTGTGATTTTTTAAATATTTTTAACCTAAAATATTTAATGATAAAGGCTACAATGTTTTTTGACATACGCTTCAAATTTGACTGTTATCGTGATACTTTGAAACTGAGAAATTTTAGGGTAGTTATGGACTTCAGTCACTGGCACACCTATCTGTATTGTTAAAGGAAAGTTTTCTTTAGTTTCAGTGTGTGTCAGACTTTAAAGGTTGTGATTCTGCAGAGGAAATAAAATTAAGTCTTTAAAACAAGAGGTTTAGTACATATGAATGGCTTTTGTTTTTTCACAAAATAAGTGAGTAAATCTTAGAGTCCTGTTTTCTTCAGTAACTTTGTTAATGCGTGTTTTTCAGATCTCATACTGTCAGGGCATGAGTGACATCGCCTCCCCTATCCTCGCTGTGATGGACAATGAGGCGCACGCCTTCATCTGCTTCTGTGGCATCATGAAACGTTTAGAGGGGAACTTCCGTCCAGACGGGCAGCTCATGTCTGTGAAGTTTCAGCACCTGAAGCTGCTGCTGCAGTACTCGGACCCTGAGTTCTACTCTTATCTGGTGTCCAAAGGAGCTGACGATCTCTTCTTCTGTTACCGCTGGCTTCTTCTGGAGCTGAAGAGGGAGTTTGCGTTTGACGATGCTTTGAGGATGCTCGAGGTTACGTGGAGTTCTCTGCCTCCAGATCCTCCTGAAACTGAAGTGGAGCTCCTTGGACCGCCACAGGAGGCCGAGGAGACGATTTCCTGCAGAGACAAAGAAAAGACTGTGGAGAATTGCCTCGGAGATGATAAGCAGCAAAAGGAGAAGCAGCGTAGACGGCACATGCTGAGGCCTTCTAGAGAAGAACCAGACATGAGCAGGAGTAACGTGTCGGAGGAAAAAGGGACTGAAAAGGGAAGCGAGGGCAGTGAATGTCAAACGCCTCAAGGGACCACGGAAAAATCGGACCTACCAGCTGCTCCGTTTGAGAGACAGACTAGTTTTGGAGAGTTTAAATATTACACAGCTAGAAATGAGGACAGCTTTGATATGGAGGACGCTGAGCCGCCACAGGACATGGTGGTTTCAAAGTCATCGTCGAGCATCCAGAGCCGCCAGTCCACGGTGGACAGTGAGGAGGATCCAGGAGAGAGAACGCCGCTCATTAAGAACTGTGAAAACGGTCTCTCTCCCGTGTCCTCCCCTCCTCTTTTCCCTAGTGGCCTCCCCATCTGGAAAACAGCCCCCTCTGCCTCCCCACCATCCTCAGCGTCACCCTCCAGCTGGCCGGGAGCTTCTCCAGATTCGCCTCCTAAAGCGACATCCCCATCCTCGACAAACGGAAGAGACACCTTCACCAGAACTGTCCAAAAGGTCCTGAGCTCCTCTGCCCAGGTGCTCGGCAGCACAGGGATCAACTCGCCCACGACCCCGACTCTAAAAACATCCGTGGCATCTCCGTCTCACACTCAGAGTCGATCCCTTCTCTCTTCACCCATTCTGTCGTTTGGAAGAGGCCCCGCGCTGTCTGGCAACAGGCTATCCTCCAGCAATCTCCCGTCACCTGGCAACAAAACCCCCAGCACAGCAGCTAACACGCCCGGATCTATGAAAGGCGAGACCACCAGCATCAAACCGTGCTCGCTGCCGCCTCCTCAGGAGTTTGGCAAAGGAAACCCATTCATGCTGTTCCTGTGCCTGTCCATCCTGCTGGAGCACAGAGACCACATCATCAAGAACAGCTTGGATTACAACGAGATGGCCATGCACTTTGACCGCCTCGTGCGGCGCCACAACCTGAGCAGGGTGCTGCAGAGAGCCAAGGCCTTATTCGCGGACTACCTGCAGAGCGAAGTGTGGGACTCAGAGGAAGGAGACGAGGTCAGCTCGGACTCTCCGACCACAGCCACGGCTGCCCCGCAGTCTCCTTCTTCCACCATCTCCGCCCGACCCATCTACAGCCCTTTAGCTTCGCCTCTGGCTTCATCTCCAAACTCAACCTACAACCTCGCCACCACCATCCCCTCCCCAACAGCTCCAGTCGCAGTTTCTCCCTCTTCCTGATTCCTTACAGCATTCTTCTCCTCCCATCCTCCTCAGCAGACTGTTCATTGGAGGTGCAGAACTTTTTCAAACAGCCTCCCATGTTGGACTGAGCTGTTTATAATCTCATTCTGTGTATGCTTGAATACATTTATTCCTTATATCTGTAGTCATCGCTACTTTTTCTTATCCATCAGCCTTTGAACGTTTCTGTTGTCTGTCTTTAAAGAAGGGATAAAAGAGCTATCCTACCCCTGGAGACGCTGATGCATGAGATGTTAAACCCTGTGATTCAGGTGTTAGAAGGTCAGACACTTTCCCTAAAGCAACAAAAAGCCACTTGGTGCATTTAGCCTGTGTTGCCCTCTTTATAAACTTTGTTTACAAGCTCATGTTTCTGTCCAAGAAGTCACAAAAGTGTCTTAACATAAGAAGTAGTTAGATCAGTCAAAAATGAGGAGAAATCTAGGATCAGATTCATTGAATACAAAGGTGTACATTGGTTTTTCTCATTAAGGACTTCTCAGAGGACTTTAGGAGAAACAAGTATTGTCTGAAAAGATCAGGGAGGTGTACCATGAAGCGAGATCAGAGGGTAAGCCCAATCTGTTCAGCCTTAAGTCACAAGGCTGACTCATTTACCTGGCATGGTTTAACTCAACCTGGGAGGGACCAGTTTCTGTTTTCCACACAGGTTTTGGCTTAAAACTAGTAAGAGAGTTACCCTTTTTATTAGTGCTGCTTTCTTCCCTAATTCTGTCGTACCTCAGCTGTCCAATCAAACACAGGCAAAAACACTTAAGCAGACTTAAGCAGAAGCCAAAACAGTTTGTCAAATAGCAGAATGATAAACAGTAATTATCCCCAGTTTTTCCCTTTCTCAATCACTAAACTATTCACTCACCCATCATTATTTCAGTCAGACAACCATGACCATTCCTTCTTCTATGGATGAAGTGTCAAATGGCACTCACAGCTTAAAGCAGAAAGTCTGAATTAACAGAGAAAGTTCCTGACCAGCTTTCTGGTCCCTGATATCTCTAACTGGAGCTTAAAGCTTTGGTGAGCCCTCTTAGAGAAAGCCTTGGTATGCTGAGCTCACTTTGTGGTACACCACCTGATCTTGGAAGCTGGAAAAATACAGCAAACTAAATATAGTTTACTATCCCAGCTGACCTAGACTGTCACCTTTAACACAAAATATTTCATTAATTCAACAAAATAAGAGCTTCTCCCTTCAAATATACTCAGTCTGGGTCTAAAAAGAAGGCAAGTAGCAAAGCCGCATTCAAAGTTGATAAAAATTGACTCCAAGAATCCAAAACACCTGAAAGTTTGCTTGTCCTGGATGTTTATGAATCATTTACTAAAAGTAAAGAATCCCCTAATAGAGATAAAATATCTACGGCTGATTATTGTTGATTTTCCTGTCTCTTAAGTGCTGTAGTATCTGGATTTGTTGGCACAGGCGGACACCCGATAGATGGGTTAAAACAGAAAAGCATATTTGTTTCACACATTCCACCATCTTTGATTTCTTTTTTTGTATAAATGTTTAAAACTGTCGTAGAGGAGCCAAACAGAATTTCTGTCTTTATATCCTGTCATCTTGTTAGCGCCACACTTTAGTAAAGTTTTCCATCAGTAAAACAAAGATCAACTGTTGTGCTGCTCCTGTCAGAAAAAAGGGAGAAAGTTCCAGAATGATTTATTTTAAAATCCACGATGCAGTAAAGGTAAACCAGGGGAGACGTTTGTGATGGAAAAGAACATTCAAACTTGACAGCAGAGGTTCTTGGGTTAGTGCAATGATTTATATGAAGCTAAATAATCCTGAAATATTCTAAAGTGTTTTCATGTGCTTTTATTGTCTGATCTGTTTCTTTGAATAACTGGTAAATAAGAAAAAGTTATCTTTAGTTTAACAGGACAAAGTTTTCTGTTGGGTTTTTACTAGCCGTGTTAAAGCAAGGTTGAGACTTTTCAACGCCACATGATACAGTCTCTGTTATTTTAAAGGGAGATATAAAACATAAGGGTGCTAATACTCAAATACTGACATTCCCAGGTCCCTTTAGTGTCCCATAAAGATATGAGAGCTGCAATGATGTCTCTTACAGACAGAGAGTGGAGGATTTCACTGTTGAAAGTTCATATTGATGTTTTATTTTCCAAGAAAATTCTGAGAAAATCTTGAAAGCGTCCACAAAAATTCACATTTGTTTCAAAAGTTACTGGGAAAAATTCCCAGGAAGAGTTCCAAGAAAAATAGTGGAAAATTTCCTGCAAAGTCCTTAAAAAAATCCTTGAAAACTAATTTTTTATTGTTACCATGGAAGTTGCTGTAAATTCCCATGAAAGTCTTTTTAATTTTTTCATGAAATTTGTGTAAAATTTCTTATGGAAAATCTCGAGTTTCCTTTAAGGGTTTCTTGAGGACCATTCCCTGGAATAATCCCAAGAGTTCTTGGGAAAAGTGCTTAAAATTTCCTGAAATTTCCCAGCAAAGTCTGTTATTCCTAGCAGAGTCCTAAAAATATTAATTTTGGAAAATTTGAGAAAATTCTTGAAAGTTATCATGGAAGTTGTCATGAAAGTCATCAAAAATTAAATGATAAGTTTGTGAAAATTCTGTGAAGATTCTTGAAAATTCCCAAAGAAAAAAAATCTTAAAATGTTCATGAAGTTCCTGGGGAGTATTCCCCTGAAAAAGTCTAGAGAGTTCCTGGAAGAACTGCAGAAAGTTCCTGAAGTAATATCAACAATGAAAATTGTGGAAAATTATCCAGAAAGTTACAGTGGAAGTAACAAAAAACCCTATGGAAGTCCCCAACGACTTCCATGAAAATTTGGGGAAGTTCCTGTAAAAATTCTGGACATTTTTCACAAAAATCACAAAGTTTTACAAAGACAAACGCTCCAATATGTCCACAAAAATGCCTGAAAATTTGGCTTGAATTTCAGAACATCTTTGACAGTTCTTGGGAGAAAATCCTGAATTTTTATTGCAAATTCCGCCAAATTTTCTGCAACAAAACAATATAATGTGCAAAAAGATGGTTTACTGTAGACAATACAGAGTATTGCTGTGATTCGAGGTGTTCAAACTTTTATGTGACTTTAGTTAAAATCAAATAAAACTGAATCATGTTTGGTTCCACTGAGACAAGAAAATAAGTCCTAAACATTGTCTCATATTTAGTTTTCATTTCCAAAAATGCCTTTGAACTCCTGCACAAGTTACCAACATGCTTGTGCCATTTGGAAATGTGATGTTATGTTTGCTTGCAAACGTTGCGTTTGCTTGCAAACATCACATTATTGATTTTTTGATGATAAAAATCATGAAAACAACACAGACTGTGTCATTTAAATTGTGGTATTGAAAATAGTCAAAGCATTGAAAATTCTTACAACCTTAGAGCTTGTGTTTTTGTCCCTCTGGTAGAAAAATGTAGTTTGATTTTTGCCAGTATGATTTTTAATTTAAAACCCAGTTAAATGGATGCAGTACTGTAGAGATCTTTTTATTATTACCACGCTGATTCTGTTTGTGCTGGACTTAAATACTCAAACCAATGTACTGTAATTTCTTTAATGCTGTAATTTTTATTTTTCATAGATGTATTATTTCAGCACTTTTACTCTTTCCCAAAGATTTTTTTTCCAGAACATTTTATTTACAGTTTAACACACAACAACAGGCAAAGGGAGCTTTTGCTCCTGCTCTGTTGTTGCTTATGAGGAAAGGGAGAATCCTGGCTTTATTATTTAACCACTGACTCCTTTCTTCTGTGTTACAAATGGAATATAAAGTGGAATAATATGATGTTAAACACTTGACATGGCCAGTGACAAAACTAGTAGCTTATATGTGACCTTTTGGCATAGAAGTGCCTCTCTTGTTTCAATCAGAAGCCTTGTTCCATGTTTGTTTTGTGCTGCTCGTTTTCGTCCACATTGTGCCGTCATGGGCCATTTTTGCATTCTAATTATAGGGTGGAGTTGTGCTTTATGGAAGCCTGGAGCTGCATGCATCCATGGAGCATTTCAGTTTGTTTTCACTGTGATGAGGAGTCAGTTTTGTTTGTTTTATTGAGATTTTGACCTATTCGTCTTGTTATCTTGGGGTGCCCATGCTCATTTTCCCATTTATAGATTAACTCGAGGGAAACCAGCATTGATTTTCCCAGGAAAACAAGATAGATATGCTGAGATCTTGAGAAACAACCAGAACTTTCCAACTATTATGGGAAAATGAGGTTAAATGTATGGATGCATGCTCAGTTAAGGCCTCTGTTAGAGAATTATTATTTAATTGGTCCTTTTTTGGCCCTCTGATTGGTCTGTTGACCCACCAATCAGAGAGCCCTTTCTCACAGCAGCCCTCATTAAGCTCCATCCTCCTTGGTTTCTTGTGCTAGGTTGGACAAACTCTACTTTCTGGGCTTTTCACCACTGAAGACAGTTGAAAATATCCTATGGTTTGAATTTTTAAAAATCTGTATTCTTTATTCTTTTGCTGAGGCCAAGTTTATGAAGGAATCAGAGCAGTTAACACTAGGGCAGAACGATTTTGGGGGAAAAATCTAATTGCGATTTTTTCACCTAACATTGCGATTGCAATTTAACATGTGATTATTCTTCAGGTTCCTCATCTTAGAAACCATTCTATATTATAACACACAAAGCTATTTCCCCCAGAAATTGATATACAATCTCCCAAAATCTACAAATAAATGTTCAAAATTTCTAAGAAAATAACTAAAAATTTAAAACTTGCCCCCATAACAAAGCAATTAAATCAAATTCCCAAAAATGTACAAATAAATTCCTCAAATTTTCATAAAAATACTAAAAAAAATCAAATCAAGACAGAAAAATCTAATCAACTTCTTAAAAATTTGCAGATAAATTTCTCAAATTTTCATGAAATTACCAAAAAGTTTCAAAGCTATTTCCCCCAGAAATTTGAATCAGATCTCCCAAAATCTACAAATAAATGTTCAGAATTTCTAAGAAAAGAACAAAAAATTTAAAACTTGTCCCCACCCCCAAAAAATTAAATCAAATTCCCCAAAATTTAGGAATAAATTCCTTGAATTTTTCGAAAAAATACTAAAAAAAATCAAATCAACACCTCTCCAGAAAAATCGAATCAGCTTTTAAAAATGTACAAATAAATTTCTCAAATTTTCATGAAACTACCCTAAAAATTTCAAACCTATTCCCCCAGAAATTTGAATCAAATTCCCCAAAACTTACAAATGTTAAAATTTCCATAAAAATACCTAAAATTTTCCACAAATTTTCCAAAGAAATTCAAATCAGATTCCTTAAAATTTACGAATAAATTTATCAAATTTTTAAGAAGATACTTTACATTTTCAAAGCAAGTGCCCCCCCCAAAAAATATTCAAATGAAATTGCTAAAAATGTGACAATACATTTCTCAAGTTCTCCAAAAATATCTAAACATTTCTAAGCAAATTTCTCAAAATTACAATCAATCTAACAAAAATGTCTTCATGCAGTTACTTTGTCCTGTAATGCAAATTTGATATGAATTGCAATGAAAGGGGTGAAGATATAGATTTCTTATTCTGAAGAAGGCAAAAGTGTACAAGGAAAGTAGGAACTTTTATCAATTATTCTAGAAAATATTGGCACTTGAATGTTTGGTATTTCAAAACACATGTCAGGTCAAAGAAATGCTGCACCCTCTGTGGTTTGAAAATTGCAGTAGGTCTTGTTGCGATTTAATCTACATTTCGATTAATTGCCCAGTCCTAGTTAATACCAAAAAAAATTGGTCGTATCGTGAGGTATTTTCAAGTCTCTTGTATGGGAAAGAGCCAGCAATGAGATTGTGTCAAACCTTGCAACAGACACCGAGGGAAAGCTGGGTTTAATGACAGGTCAGTCGGTTCAAATGCTGTTAAAAATGCAACAAAACGTGCAAATTTCAAAGACCTGAATCTTAAAATGTGAGGGATTCATAGAAATTTAAATCATCTTGCATGAAATCCTCCACTCAGCGAAATCTTGCCCATGTGGAAGCATCCTGTGTCTGTTCGTTTCAGTGATTGGACTATGTAGACGTGGCTCGGTCTTATACGATGTGCACTATCTGTCAGATTACTGTGGATGAACGCCGTGCGTGGCTGAAGACTGAAAGGGAACTCAAACTGAAAGTGTGTGTATGAAGCCTAAAACATAATGGTTTTGTAACAGTGAGCACAAATCCCAGACTTTCCTCTCCACTCTGTTTGGACCTTGAACCGTTCATTTCAGTGAGGAAGTTGGGATGTGGTGCCAAGTGGAGGTCACTGCTTAGCTTTACTTCACTGTTTGTTTTCAGTGGCCTATATTAGATTTTCTCAGTCGTCTTTTATGCAGGAGGCTGAACTGAAAGGGGGTAAATCCTCCTCCAGTAGGCGAGTTAGCAGAGACTAAATAATTCTGAAACCTTCAGACAGA
Organism: Cheilinus undulatus; assembly: GCF_018320785.1. NCBI lineage: Eukaryota > Metazoa > Chordata > Actinopteri > Labriformes > Labridae > Cheilinus > Cheilinus undulatus. The sequence continues at coordinate 2,928,942 of NC_054875.1, forward strand.
CCCCATGTGGTTATTGTGGTTGTTAAAATCCAACATTTGGTTTCACCTCCTTTTGTATATCAGTATTTAAAGCATATTTAAAAGAAGTAACTGGACTGGCTTGGACTCTGAGCTAGCAATATGTGCATTTGTAAAAAAAAAAATGATTTGTTTATCTCATTAAATTATATATGTGCACAAAGGTAAAATTTTTAATCATACAACACAACAATGTTACTGATTGTATATTGGACACAAATAAATAATCAATGCAACTGATGGACTGTTTTTTCCTGTATTTACTCTGAAAAATGAAAGCAGTGATCTGAAAATCAGCATGTGCTCAATAAAAGTTACAGATGAGGAGAAAAATATTAGCTCCACTTGGAAGGTTTCAAAGTTAAACATCTTTTCCAATCATCCTAGTTTTATTTTGGATGCAAACATTATTTTACTTTGCACACAGAAACAAAATTATTATACAGGAAGCAAAAACTCCCGGGGTCTAAATGACGATCCTCTGATGCCAACAGTCAGTCCCGTCTCCTTGGGGCTGGATAACAGTCTGCAGTTGTTTGTCGTCTCCTGAGGAATCCCAGAATCCTGTTCTTCTTTGGCCAATCCTTCGAGCTCCTCCAGATTTGATGGTCCTCTGGCATGGACCTTCATCTTCAGTTCACCCCACAGATTTTCAACAGGGTTCAATCAGGGCTTTGGTCAGGCCAGTCATTAAGGTTCACTCTGGTCTTCTGGAGGAAGTTCTTCACCAGGAGCCACATGTTCTTGGGTTCATTGTCATGTTTGGAGACAGCGACGACCCAGACCCTCTTCTTTCTCCAAACATCACAAACGTCTCTACAACCAAAGAGGTCTAGTTTGGTCTCATCTGAAGAGAGGACACGCTTCCAGGATCAGAATCTTTCTCCAGGTTGTCCTTAGCAGATTTCAGTCTGGTTTGAAAGTGTCTCCTCTGCAGAAGTGGACTTCTTCTTGGTCTATTCCTGCAGGGCTCTAGTGATGGTCTTCTTTGAGTCTGCAGTTCCTGACTTGTCTAAGTCCTTCTCTAGAGTCTTGTCTGTTGTTCTGGGGTCTTTAGACACATCTCTCACTTGTTTTCTTTCCAGAGTCTTTTAAATCAATCGCTTCCTATCTCTGCCAGGCTTGCTCTGGACTGTCTGCAGGGGCGTAGCTAGAGATTTTGGGCCCCCAGAAAGGATGTTACAAAGCCCCCCCGCCGTCCCTTAACCAGCTAGCCAAGCAACAAATGATACGTCGTTTTTACAAATATCTCTGCATTTTAATTTGTTTTTAACCATAATTTCCCCATTTATGAGCAATATATTTACTGTGGTTAAATTGAATTTACCTGCATTATTTGCAGCACTAGACTGTACCATTTAGACATGTTTAAGGGAGGAGCAGAGGCCCCCCAATATTTTATATTACTCTATTTGATACAAATTTCAGTCTGTGGACCAATTCATTCAGTCACTTTTGATTCAATAATGAAACTAATTTCTAAGAAAACATAAATAGAAACACTTTTTTCATTGCAGGCTTCTCAAGGGCCCCTCCCTACTGTGGGCCTGGGTAATCACCCTTTCCCCCCTGAGCTACGCCCTGGGCTGTGTGGCTCTCTTTAAGTTTCTTGATGATCCTTCTCTCTCCAGTTCTTGACTCTTGGAAACGCGGTGATGACTTTGTAGATCATTCTCTTGTTTGTGAGTATCAAGAATTGTTTGTCTCCAGTCTAAACTAATTTCTTTGTTTTCTGCCATGATACTTTCTTCAGTGACAGTTCAAACCCTTACTACCTCCGCCAAGGAGGTTATGTGATCGGGTGGGTTTGTTCGTTTGTTCGATTTTTAGCAACATAACTCAAAAAGTTGTGGAAATGTTCAGGAAATGTCAGAAATGGCATAAGGAAGAACTGATTCAATTTTGAGACTGATCAGGATCACCGTCTGGATTCAGGAATTTTTTAAAGGAGTCTGTACTGTTGGGAGACAGAACTAATGGCGGAGATCTGCACTGTTACCACTTTACACCAGGAGATGGCAGGCATGAGTAACTTTGATCCCAGCAGCATTTTTGGTGTGTTTCTATTCAAAGCTTTGGAGTTTATAGAGTTTGAAAGACACACGCCCGGTCAAGGAGACAAGTCGGAGCGTAACAGAGAGAAAGACAGCGAATTGTTGCGACAATACTCACAATGCAGAATAGAAGAATATTCACCCTCTGCCATGACTTCCAGTCATCTGGTGAGACCATGGGTGAGACTGTCAGTGCGTCTGTTGGCACCGCCAGGCAACGTGCCTATTATGATAGACCACCCGTGGTGAAGTCAAGACTGTACCTCACTGTATTTCCACCCCACTGAGAGTATAGTGAACGGCAAATGCTGCGGTGGGGAGCACATGGGGATGGATCCAGGAATTTTATCAAGGATTCTTCACTATTTGGAGGTTGGGTCAATGGCGGAGGTCTGTGTCCTCTGAGTGCTCTTCTAGATGGAGTTTTTAGACTGAAGATAACCCTCAGATCAACTTTATTTTACAGCTTTGAGCATTACAAAGTTAGACCATCATTGAACAACAATGGTTTGTGCTGTGGCTCAACAGAAAGGTCACCTCTAAAGGGACCCTGGCAATTTTTGCTTTCTGTATAATAATTTTGTTTCTCTGTGAAAAGTAAAATAATGTTACTATCCAAAATAAAACCACGGATGTTTGGAAAAGATGTGGTAAAAATTCCCTCTGTTTATCGTCAGTTTTCAAGAGGGGATAATAATGTTGTTGTTGTCTGTAGGCTATTCTAGTCACAGGGTAGAGCTGAGCAGTAAATTTAATGATGTTAAACATGCTAGACTAACACTGATCAACAGTTAACTTTGACCTGATACTCAACATTAGACCTTTAGAGACTAGACTTGGTTCTCTGCCCAGAAACAGTGGATTGCTCTCTGTGTGGATTGTGAGTTTCTGCTCCAAGTGAAGGGGTTTAATTATCTCCGGGTCTAATTTACTATAGAGGGTAAAATGGAGCATGTGATTGAAGGTCAGACTGGTGCTGTGTCAGCAGTACTGCAGGTAATGTCCCAGACCGTTATGGTGAAGAAGGAGCTGAGCCAAAAGGCAACGCTGTTTTTAATTAATTTATGCTACAAACCCCCAACTATGGTCATGAGCTTTGAGTAGTGACCAGAAACTATTCTCCACACTGCATGCAAAACACTGCAAAAATAGCTGAAAACTGATTTCATTCTGTTTAGCTCATTAAATCAACCATTTATATTTGCTCTAGAGTTTAAAAACATAAATGCTGGTATGATAAATTAAAATTAAAGCGTCATGTTATTTCTTCATATTTTAGTAATGACAGCGGTTAGCTTTGGACTAAAAATGTGGCCCTTTGGCACTGAGAATAAATTAAATGTGGCCTTATTTCCAAAGTTTCCCACCTCTGCATTTAATCATTCTCGTGGTGCAGTACCGAAGAAAACCACCAGGTGGCGGTGATTTTGTTTTCACTCTTGGAAACAACGTAGAAGAAGAAGAGGTAACTCTTGTGTTTCCAGCTCCGGGTCGTCAGTCTCCTTCACAAACAGGCAAAATGTTGACCCGACTGGCACGGCTCGGGCCCGCTTTGCCCCGGTTACTCTCCGGTCAGCCGGCCCGGTTCGTTTCTCAGTCTAAACCGAGCGGTGCCGCCGGTTCTGCGGCTGTGAAGGAGCTTCACGCCCCGGTGGACCAGGGTGGACACGGCGAGGTCGACCCGTACGTCAAGGTGAGATTCTGCCTGTGACAGCGTCCATAACCGGCACTGGCCCATAGGAAGTTAGGGGTTTATTTAACACTGGGACTTACAGAAATAGGAGTTACTGACAGTAAAATAATGTTAACATGTGTGATGTTACACCTCTGTTTATGCTATCAGTTAGCTACAACAGCTAACTAGCCGCTAGCTGCGGCTAACCGTTTGTGTCCAGCTCTTTGGGAACGGTAAAGTCTTTAAAATGTGCTTTAGAAACAAAGTACGTAATGAAAACTGCACTTTTAAAGTAGAGACTCATCTAGACTTCAAGGAAAAAGTGACGAAGGCATTTCTCTACAAAGAGCATCAACATGATGAATTATATGCCATAACCGACTAGAGCAGTAATTACAATAATAAACCTTAGAGCTCAGTGATTGGCTGGATCAGCTGGTCCTGGCTTCATTAAATGTTAACTAACTAGCTCTGCACAGTGAGGATATGTGACTCATATAAAACACAACGAAATCTCACAAACCAGTGCTTCATTTATTGTGATTTGTTCTCAAAAATCTACATAATAAGCAATCCCCATTTCATGAAACCCCATCCCTCAGTGCTGCACGACTTATTTAGTAATAATGTGTGATTGCTATTAAACATGGCAGTATTATGATTGTGAATAAATCCACAGGTGGTGTTATAAGACTTGCTTGGTTATAAAGTAAAATTCAGAGAATAATGATAGTTTTGAAGTGTTTCTCAACTCAAACATACAAATGTTAAGTAGCGTAAAGAATATAAACCTAAAGTTTTTACAATACTACGTTCAAGATAAATTTTTCAAAAAATTGAAGTTTTTCCTTTTTTTCAATGAAGGTACTTCTGCAAATTGCAATAGTGGCACTATTTTAAACTTAAAGTCCTTTCTGCAGGTATTTTGTAATCTCCAAGTACTACTAAATACATGGATAATGGCAGCCTTTAATGTAATTGCATAGTCTGACTTCTAGATTGCAATTAGATTAATTATGTGGTAGGGCTGGAAAATTAATCTCAAATTAGATTAAATCCTAATATGGCCTGGTGCAATTTTCAAATCCCAGACATTGCAATATTTCTTTAACTTGAAATGTGTCAAAATAGCAAAATAGCAATTTTTGCAGGGGCAGAGATTTTATGCACAATATGCAAACATTCAAGTGTCATTTTTTTATAATGGCCTTCAAAAATCCTCCTTTTTGTGTTTTATGTATGTTTTTCTTAGTCAAAATGAGTGACATGAAAATCACAATGCCCTAAAACAAAGCAAATGACATCACATTTGCAATATGAGCAAAAATAGTTAGCTCATTCTGTATAAAACTGATGAAGCCTAGCGTTACTTCACAAAAGTCATACCCCAGCTTCACCTCCTGCACCCCAGCCTCCTCCTTTATAGCTTAAAGCTTGTTGCACCCCTATATTCAGATTCATGCTACTGTGGATTAATTGCTTCAGAAATAATTTCATTGTTTTCAATACACATGGTCTTATTTATGGAATTGTTTATTACTTGAATTTGTCGAAAAATACAAAAGATTAACCAAAGAATAATTTCATAATGAATCGTAATTGCAATATTTAGGAAAAAAAATCGCATTTAGATTATTTTTGCAAATTGTTCAGCCCTAATATGTAGCAGTACCACCATTGCTGTCTGTCAAGCTGCCGGAGTGTGACACAGAGATGCTCAGATGCCTTTATTTCAAAGTAGAAGTACTTGAATTTGAGTACTTACCAATGGGAATACAAATATAAATAGTTAATGTACCATTCATGTTCTTCAAATGGTTTTGAAAACCATAAATGTACCCCACATCCCAAACAAGCAGTGAGAAGTTTGCAATCTTCTCCTCTTACAGTGTTAGAATATTATTTAGCAGATGCTTTTATCCAAAGCAACGCACATCTGAGAGTAAAACACAAGCAAAGATCTAGACAGAAGGAAACAATATCAGTAAATGCTGCAAAGTGTTTTAAGTCTGATTGGTTATAGGTATTCCCATGCAGTGCTAGAGGCTCTGCACATGCTGTATAGAAGCATTTTTGTTTGTTTGTTTGTTTGTTTCCTAAACTAAGCATGAGCATAAGAAACAAAACACATCATCAACATGAGACCTCTTACCCTCATCAGCTACATGTCCTTCGCCATGTTGCTGAGTCCTGGGCCGATCACAAAGAAGGGCCTAAACCTTTCAGAACTAGAGTGGGACAGTGTTGTGGAAACTCATTCTACCATTGGTGACAATAGAGAATAATCTTATTCTTATTTATCTTAAAAGCATGAAAACATGCAAGTGAAACCAACTGAAGGACTCTGCTGTGTCAGATCCTCTGCTGTGTGGATGATAATCGGTCTCCTCTCTGTGTTTGCTCAGAATCCAGACTACCATGGCTTCTCCAGCGACCCTCATGTGGATTTATGGAACATGAGAGCAGTCTTCTTCTGTGGTATCTCAGTGGCTCTCGTTATCGGAGGAACATTTCTTGCCTACTTACCAGACAACAGGTGAGTTTGCATCATGTTGTGTCAGCTGTCAAATTCATCACTGTCAAAAGAATGGACGTTGTTGAAGTCGTTTGAGTTTGCTGAATTTGTTCTGCGTTTTGTTTCAGACCATTATGAACGTACAACCCAATTTATCTCTCTTTTACTTTGGCAGTTACAACAGAAGAAATGTAAAGTCCAAAGCAAAGCATTATAACTATTAGGAACATGCACTGTAAATCAGCTCTACTGCAGAATGAGTTCACATTAACTCCTGTCTAAGATCAGAGGTATTGTGTTTGTCCATCCCTGGATTCAGATACCTGTCTTGTTCTCCGTTTTGTTACTGGAAAAGAGATAATGAAACTAATTTGAGCTAAATAAATAAGAGACTCATACTGGTCTTTGCCTGAAATGTTCAAAACCACCTCCTGGTGGAAGGATGACATAAAAGTTTCAGTTTTTAGTGAACATTTTATATCTGAAGCTATTATTTTTCTCACTTTTGTCTTGCTTTGTATTTCCTATAGACATTGGGCCAGGAGGGAGGCAGAGCGTCTGATCGTGCAGAGAGAGGCCGAGGGTCTCCCTGTTATTAGCGAGAACTACTACGACCCAAGCAAAATCATCCTGCCCAGTGCTGAAGAGAAGTAGAGTCCTGTCTGCACTCACTGTATTCATAATTATTGTATTTCACTATGAGAGAATAAATGATGTACTTGTTTAATTGTTCAATCATCAAGTGTGGACAGTTATTTTTTTAAACAGCAATTTAAACAATTCTTTATGTGAGAATCTCATGATTTATTTCACATCCTTGCTGCTGTTTTCAGAGATTAGTCATTTCAGTCATTGTTATCAGGCCTGAGTATTTAGAGGCTTAACTTGTACCTGCGAATCACTCGTCTCAAATATGATCAATATTTATGTGAGAAATTGCACATAAATTCCTGTTTTAACAACACAAATGAGTTGGATACGGTCCTTCCAGTCACCTTTTAAGACACATTTGATTATGCATCCTGTAATCACTGCACCATGTCAATGTTATATACAATGATAAATGAAAATAATAAAGAAGAAAAGCAGCAGTTCTCCTCTAAATACTTTACATGCATTACCAGTCAGTTACAGTCTTCATTATTAATGGTGAATTATGGTGGTGCTTGTTTCCACGTCCCTAAAAGTCAGGATGAAGTTCTAGTCATGTACCAATATGAGTTAATAAATCAAATAGTGGATAACACAGCAGAAAGCATGTTTGTGCCTCACACAGCTCCAGGTCATTTCCAGAAATTTAGCTGTTTTTATCCACAACTTGGAAGTTTTTTATTGACTGGAAAACAGAAATCTTCACATTCAGGGGCTATTATCAGAGGATCTTGCCTGTTATTATCTTCAAAATATGATATTATTATAATTAATAAATTGTGCAAGATTTGAATGCCTGACCACTAACAGTTAGAGGCTGCTGCCCTGTGTGAACCTAATAATGGATGTATAGAACATTCAGGGACCCATATCTGCTCAAATTTTGCACTTTTTAGAAACCAAACTTTGTCACATGACATATTTTTTATTGCCAATGGTTAAACCTGGAATTCAGTAATACTGTAGAGCACAAGGGTCAAACTCAAGGCCCGTGGGCCAAAGCCGGCCAGTGGAATGATTATATCCGGCCCGCTAGATCATAACCTATTTTTATTCTAACTGGCCCACCAGTATAAAAATGTGACCTTTAACTTGATTATTTTAAATTTTCCTCGTTAAGCCATAAAAATCTGAAAAAGTAAAGAGAAAGAAAGATTTCACAAAAAGTCAAGAATGTGGGGAAAGAAATTAATTTGGGTTTTATTTCATATTTTCAGTTTTTCATCTCAAGATTACAACTCAAACTTACGATTTTGACTTTTTATTTCATGCTTTGACCTTTTCAACTCATAATTTGGACTTTATATATCACATTTTTATCATTTAGATTCCCAGTTTTAAATTTTAAGTCAGATTTTGACCTTTTCAGCTCCTAACTTCGGCTTTTTAATCCTATATTTTGACTTTTAAAAACTCGATTTCATTTTTTTTTTTGTCATATTTTGACATTTTAAATAAGTAATTTTTACTTTTAATATCATATTTTGACCTTTTGCACTCCCAATTTTGAATTTAAGTCATATTTTTTAACTTTTTTAAGTCATAATTTTTAATTCTAGCTCAAGTCCTAATTTTTTGCTTTTTAATCCAATATTTTGACCTATCAGACTCACAACTTAACATTTTAAGTCATATTTTGACTCTTCAACTCATGATTTAAAAAATTGATTTTGAACTTTCATAATTATGCTTTTAAACTTTCTCCTTGTATATTTGCTCTTTAAAAACATTATTTTTCTATTTTTAATATGTTGTTCTGATCTTTTGAACTAAAAGTTGGAATTTTTATCTCAAATTGGAGCCTTTAAACTTATCATGTTAACTTTTTTGAATTTCCAAATTATTTATCACTAGTGCTGTTTTTTTTCATGTTTTGTTACTGGTGAAAATGAAGTTGAAAGTTTCTGGTTAAATGTTGACCCAGTTAGGCCCTCAGGTTAGACCTGAATCCAGAATCCAGCCCCTGCTGTGATTGAATTTGACACCCCTGCTGTAGAGAGTAGTGCTTGTTAGACTCACAAAAGAGTATTTCAAGATTTTTCACATTGCCAATGAATTAAGTATAAAAAGCTCCCGGACTCTCTCTGTTAACAGTTAAAATATCTATTTTCCTGGTCATGTAGATCTTAAGTACACTAGTGAACACAGTTTGGCATCCAGCCTTCCTTAGTCAAAGTCAAAATATAGACACGTTGTGGCATCAAGAATCAGGAAGGCATGATGATTAATCATGTTTATGTTTCTAAGGTCTGCTAGACCATGCTGTTGAATTAAAGACATTTCAGCTGCATAAATCATTTTAGTTTTTTCTGGTTTATTCACAAACAAACAAATGTGTTCTCAAATAATAAACAAATACTATCCATACTGACTACCAATCAGAAGTCCAAGGATAAATGCAGGTGCATTGTTGGTATCAGTAATTCCACATTTAAGGTGATTCACTTTTTTCCAGCAGCAAAGCTTTTTTGTGAGTCATTTAATATTGTTTTTGTCCTTGTATTTCTTTTATGTCCCTTTTGTTTCGCAGGTTGTTGTGTGTTACATTTTCCCAGTGTGGGATTACCTTAGTTTATCATTTAATTTAACGCATCAAAGGTATGTTTTGTTGAAAAATGTAACATGGAAAAATGGAATGGAATGGATAAGAATTCAAAGATCATATTTCATCTGACTTTTTAGATGTGATCAATCACTGCAGATCAAAAAACCCCATGAGTGCAAATCTTTTTCTTTCCTGCATTGCTGAAAACCAGCTGTGTACTTATTCTTTCTCTTAGATTAAAGATGAAAAGAAGAATATCAGTGAGGCTTATTGGCCATTTTAGGCTGCAAAAAGATGCTGAATGAAATTAGTTATGATGATTAATAATTGCTTAAAAAATGAATTATGTGAAGAAGTTGCATGCCAAGTTTTTTAAGTTGCCATCAATGAATTTTAGAACATTTGCAACACTGGGGTTCCTAATAGAGTACAATGCTTGCTCCAAATAACAGCATCTTCTTGTTGTTTTGTGCAAAAGAAAGACCCAAATGATAATATTTTCATTTTAAGAAGGTTAATATTGAATGTAATAACAACAAGCATGCTTCTTTTACTCAAACAAGAAGCCTTAAATTTAAAAAAAAAAAAAAAACTGAAGAAAAATGCATTTTTGCGTTTTTCTGGAACTGCTGAAACAGTAAACACATACATACTCTGTGGGTACTTGAATGCAGCCTATCACAGTGCGCATGCGCTCTGGACTGAGTGGTGGCGCCAAGTAGGCATGTCCACAGAGCTGAGTAACTGTACACTGTTCTACACGGCAGCTAGACTTACCATATTTATATGTTAATTTGACCATACTCTTACAAATGTAATCGTTAGATTAGGTTAACCCGCGGTCAAGAGGGAAGTTCAGAAACTGCGTCGCTTTTAAACTCTCCGTTGTCTTCTTGTTGTTGCTGCTGAAGCTAGGAGATACATAATGACTTCACTAACTCTAAACGGAGTGACGGTTAATTTTCCTTTTCCTCCTTATGACTGTCAGAGAGACTACATGAGCAAAGTGGTGGAGTGTCTTCAGAAGGTAAGCAACGTTAACTTCGGTCACAACTAATGTTACTAAGCACAAGCTAAAACTACGCCATCTAACATCACAGTTTCTCAGCCGTAAGTTGATGTAGGTGGTACGGTGAAATGTGCGATCGTGCTAACCGATGACTTTCAGCCGAATGCATCCGAGGTAGTTGGAGTTGCAACGGATGTTAAAATCCTTAATACCTCTCCGTAAACAGTTTAGTTACAAGCGTATGAGTACCCTTTGACTGTTTGACCAAGGAATCTGAAATAATACAGCATTAGTCAGGCAGGCCACTTTCCGTGTTTGTTGTAAAGTCACCAGTTAACACGGTCACTCGTTACACCGATACACCAGCAATCACTACTACTGGTGTTGCTGAGTTATAAAAATTAAGTTATATTTTTGCTTTATTTGAAGTGGCAGCTCTTTTATCATGTAAATTACTCTAAGTGATGACAGTTTATTTTCAGACTCACTTATTCTGACGGTTTTTCCTTTTAAAACTACAATTCCATTTGATAAATGCATATACTCGTAATGTTCTGATTCTTAGATAGTAATAATCCAGATTTTTAAACTTTTATTAGATTCATGAAAATAACAAATGTCATCTATACTTGTTTCAACACCACTGCAACCAAAACAGAAGCTCTGGGTACTATATACTGAATAATTTCATGTTTATAATCCCTAAACTTTGCAGGCAAATTAAAGGACTCCCTCTAAGTTGCACAGTTTTATGCAATTAAAGCTACATGTTGTTAATGTACCAGAATTTAAAACTTTGTTGAGAACAGATTGTATTGGGCTGCAGATGGCTTTTTTTGGTTTAAGATGAGCCCAGGTTTAAGTGCAGCCTGTGGCTCCTTTCCTGCCTGTCTCTCCCCCACTCTCTCATCCCTTTTTCTGACTCTATCCACTGTCCTCCTTGCTAAATAAAGGCATGAAAGCCAAGACATATCAATATAATAACAACATCTGTTGTGATACAGCAGTAATAAAAACAGAAGGCCTACGCAAAAGTACTGATTTATTTCTAAATGCCAGAAATTGCATGCAAACCTGCACAATTCCTAAATGGCACATGAGCCTTAGCAATGTTTGGTTGCTGATGTTTTTGTGCCAAGTGAACCAAATGAGATTCCTCAGAAGGGGTTCTGGACTCTGCTTTAGAGATAAGGTGAGGAGCTTGGATATCCAGATGGATCTCAAAAGAAGAAAAAGAAGTGGTGCTGCTCCATCGAGTCAAAGGGAGCCAGTCGAGGTGGTTCAGGCCGCTGATTACGATGCCTCCTGGTTGCCTCCCTGTGGAGGTCTTCAAGGCATGTGTAGGAGGAGAGTCCAGGGCAGACCCAGAACTTGATGGAGGGATTTTATATCTCATCTGGTCTGGGAGTGCCTCAGAATCCCTCGGAGGAACTGGAAAACATTGACATCCTTCACAATCTGACAAAAAAATGTCACACTTGATTTAAAGAGAGCTCTATCTCTGTTGCTCTGATAGAAACTCCTCACAGAGAACAACCTGGTGTTTGTGCATTCCTGTGTGTTCCAGAGGGTGAACGGGGTCCTGGAGAGTCCCACAGGTACAGGTAAGACGCTGTGCCTGCTGTGTGCCACCCTGGCATGGAGGGAGCACTTCAAGGACACCATCTCTGCTCGTAAGATATCAGAGAAGCTGGGCGGAGAGGAGATGTTCCCAAACACACCCCTGGCATCCTGGGGGACGGCTGCTACAGACGGAGACACACCAAGTATGTAAAATATTGTACTGTATATCACTGAAGGGTTCTGTCCAGCTTAAACTGTCTCTCAGTGTACACATTAGCTCCAGAATCTTGTGGAAATTTGAGCAGATAGCTCAGTTTATGTGATTGCTTAAAGAGAGTGTTATAGCTCCTTAAAAAAAGTTAAAATGAAGAAGCTCGTCTCAATAAGGTACGAAATTCAGTGCTCTACCATCCCAGGGGCAAGATGGATAAGGAATTTATTATACTGTTGTCCTTTGGAGAGAAATTGCTATAATTAAGACTACGTCACTGTCAGTGTACTAAATGTAACTCCATGAAACATGATTATTTTGTGTTCTTGTTTTCCAGCCTACTACACAGATGTGCCAAAGATCATTTATGCGTCCAGGACTCACTCTCAGCTGGCACAAGTGATCAACGAGTTAAAGAACACCTCATACAGGTAAACCCTGGCATATTTAAATAGTATCAAAGAATATATAATGTGCATTATTTTGTTATGGGTTAGGTGGACTGGATGAATAATGTCAGTCTCTCTGCTGGTTCAGACCAAAGGTGTGTGTGCTCGGCTCTAGAGAGCAGCTGTGCATCAACCAGGAAGTGATGCGTCAGGAGAGCAACCACATTAAGGTGATCTCATCTTTTACAACAATCGCTTGAGTAAAGATTTAAACGGTATATTTTAGTTTGAAAGAGCAATGTCAGAGTTAAAAACTAATGGCTAAATGAGAGCTTTGACGTAATATTGCTAGTGCTAAACGTTATCTCATCGGTTGAATAATCATTTTATTACTCAACTGTCAAAATAATCAGTACCTGCAGCCTTAGTTTTAAGATTTTTCCTGTGTTTGCACCAGTTAATAATAAGACAGCAGAGCAGTGTTACTCCACCCTGCTCAAGCAAAGAGCCAAATTGTTGAAAAATACCTTTGCAAGAGCTACAATCTAAGTGGTGAAAAGTGGCAAAAAAGCCTTGAAGTAGCAAAAAAAAAATAAGTTTAAGGTGGCAAAAATGGTCAAAATTCGAGGAAAGCGACTAAAGTTGGCAAAAGCAGTCAAGAGTGGCAAAATAGGGCAAAAAAATGGGAAACAAGTGGTATTTAATGGCAAAAGGTAGCTTAAGTGGTCAAAAGATGGTTTAAAAAAGGGCAAAAATGGGATAAAAGTGGCTAAAAGAAGTTGCAAAGAAGAAGAATAAAGTGGTATTTAATGGCAAAAGGTAGCTTAAAGGGGTGAAAAATTGTGGAAAAAATGGTGAAAAGGGGCGAAAATGGGAAAAAGTGGCAAAAAGAAGTGTCCGAAATAGGCAAAAATTAGGAAAATTGCAGGAATTTGCTGGAATATTGCAGGGAGCATGGTTAGTATAACAAATAAGCACATGGAGCAGTCCACATACACCAATATGAGCTAATACATTTTATTATTCTTTCTCGGGACTACCAGGTCCACATGTGCAGAGCCAAGGTTTCCACCAGGTCATGTGTCTTCTACAATAACGTCGAAGGTAAGAGTTGAAAAATGAACACACCATGGCTTTAATAAGTGAAACTGAACTATGGAAATATCAATAACCCTATGAGGCTTCTGCGGGTTAAATAGATCTGTTTTTGAAGCAGTAATGATGTTAGAGCAGGGGTGTCAAACTCAGGGCTCGGGGACCAAATCTGGCCTGTGGTACAGTAATAACCGGCCCACATGGTCAAATTATATTTTTATTAGAACTGGCCCATCAGTATGAGGTCTGCAGAGTTCCTCCAGTATAAAAATCACATATAAACCATGATAATTTAAAATATCCTTGTTTAGTCATACAAATGTGAAGTAAAGAGTTCACATAAAAAGTCAGAAATGTGAGCAAAGAAATTTTGTGTTTTCATGGCATATTTTCAATTTTGCATCTCACAATTACAACTTAAAGTTATGATTTTGAACTTTTAGTTCATATTTTGACCTCTTGGAGTCACCATTTTGACTTTTTAACTCCTATTTTGACCTTTTAGGTTCTCAATTTCAAATTTTAAGAAATATTTAGATCTGATAAATCATTATTTCAAACTTTATCTCACATTTTAACTGTTTCAATACCTAACTTTGACTGTAAATCCCATATTATGACTTTTTGGATTCACAATTCAAACTCATATTTTTACCTTTTAAACTCAAGATTTTGACTTTATCTCATATATTTGCCTTTCAAATAAATTATTTTGACTTTTGATTTTGTGTTTCAAGAGAGATTAAATCGCAATATGGCCTGCTGCAATTTTCAAATCACAGAAGCTGCAATATTTAGCCTATTTTACCTGAAATTTGAGACAAATACCGGTTTAAACTTTTTTTTTTTGTTATGCATTAAATATCATGCAATCATTCATGTGTCATTTTTTGAATAGTCTACTAAAAAATCCTACTTTCTTCATTTTTGTACATTTTTCTTATTAAATATTAGTATTAAATCAAAAAGATCACCCTCCCTTCAATACTAAAATTCATCCTTAATTTGCAATATGGGTCAAAATCATTACAATTAGATAATTTTTCAAAATTGTTCAGCCCTTGCTCACTCTAAAATTGTGTTGGTTATAATATAGAATTATTAATTTCTTGTGTTTTTCAGAAAATACAAGAGATGAGGAACTAAACAAATAATTGCATATCAAATCACAATATTGGTGAAAACATCACAATTAGATTGATTTCCCAAATTGTTCAGCCTTAGATGCAACCCTTTGAATGAATAAATTTGACTTTTTATTTCAGCTTTTGATCCTTCAAACTTTTTATTTTGACCCTTTTTTAAATCTTAAAACCATTTATTACCTGGGCTTAGTTTTTAAGTTTTTTGTTTTTCATAATTTATTAAAGATGAAAATGAAGTTGACAGTTTATGGTTAAATGTTGACCCTGTTAGGCTCTCAGGTCATACTTACATTCAGAATCCTGCTCTGACTGAATTAGACATTTTATTTTACTTATTTAACCTTTATTTAACCAGGCTACTCCCAGTGAGATCAAAGATCTTTTTCCATCCCTGGGTTAGAATATTCTTAGATCTGTTAGTGCCCAAAAATCTCTTTGAATACTGATTTTTAAAATCTTGTTCTACTTTAGAGAAGAGCACCGACAGAGAATTGTCTAATTCTATCCTTGACGTGGAAGATTTGGTCAAATATGGCAACAAACAAAGGTAAGGGTTACTGTTTCTAAAAAACTGAGTTTCCTGATTTGTTTGTCTTTTGCTTTACCCCTGAATGTCAAGTTTTCTCTTTTTACCCTCACTTTAGATGCATAAAAGCTTAAAATCATCACTGTTGAGAAGAACCGGAGAATAATTGTGTATTCATGAGAAATTCAGAAAGGAACCAAGATTTTAAAAAAAATTGCTGCCTAAATGTTGGATTGATTTTGATGAATTAATCACAGGGGTGTAAATGATTTAAAAATCTATGCTGATTAATCAGTGATTCCACCACAAAACCAGCTAAAGTAGCTTTGTACCTTTGCTTGGAACATGTTAATTCTCTGTGCTCTTAATTTTTATAATCTTCTGTATAAAATCCATATTCTATGGATTAACAACATCCCAGTAAATGGACAATTTGCCCTCCATTTGATTAATTAAAATTCATTCAGTACAATCCTTGTACTTAATTTGATTAGCACAGAAATGGTTGACAATCAGCCATCATTGGATTTCTCACAGAACTTCATCTTAAAGCCTGATTAATGCTTCTGTGTCAGAGTAGACACTGTTGATCCCCATGCAGAGGACTACACACGTAGCTAATGAGCACCTACTCTAAAATGTAGCTACACATCACAGCAGTGCAGACCATGAGACCTGTGATTGGTTGGCTGGGAAGCACTGGGGTGAAAAACAGTCTCTGAATAATGTCTCCACACACATTGCGTGTATTCTGATGTCAGATAAATGTCTGCAGACAGAGATAGAATTAGATGAATATCAGGTGTGCATTTCCTCATATCAGTCTCTCTCATTGGCCAAATAAGTGAAAAACATCCCCTCCTTCATCCTCAGCTGATTCAGCAGCCTTCTTTTCAACCTTCTCTGATGTCTCCTCCTTTCTTGATTTTAGTAACTGCAGTATAATCTTTTTTGGGGGCCTTTTGTGCCTTTATTAGATAGAGGAGGACAGTGGATAGACTCAGAAACAGGGATGAGAGAGTTGGGAGAGACATGCGGTAAAGGGCCACAGGCCGAATTCAAACCCAGGCCGCCTGTGTACATGGGTCGCGCCTTTAACCACTCGACCATCTGCGTGCCCACTGCAGTATAATCTACGTCTAATCAAAATGTGTAAGCTCCAACTTCAGCATGTTTTTTTTGTTTTAACCCAAACACGGAAATTTTGGCAACAGGACCAGGAAGTGGCGTGAAAACCACACTGCCAAGTAGATCTGGGGCAGAGTATTGCAGAGAGACATGGAAACAACACCTGCAAGTATGAAGCGCTCGCAGTGGCATACATCACTGCAGCATAAACTTGACACAGGAGCATGAATCCGGTTTACACTGAAGCAGGAAAGGGGCATAAATCATGCATGGGTAT
This sequence comes from Cheilinus undulatus, assembly GCF_018320785.1. NCBI lineage: Eukaryota > Metazoa > Chordata > Actinopteri > Labriformes > Labridae > Cheilinus > Cheilinus undulatus. Next base: position 2,945,743 of record NC_054875.1, read on the forward strand.
AATTTAAGTACTAGGATTTTTTTATATTATCTTGTGGCTTTGCTGTTTTAAGCATAACTTGTCCAGCTCTAGGAAAACTACAAAATAAGTGTTAGTTTTTGCATGCAGTATGCAACTGTATAATTCCAAGTTGAACGTTTTTTTTTTCTGCAGGGTCTGTCCTTACTACCTCTCCCGTTCACTGAAGCAACAAGCAGACCTGATTTTTATGCCGTATAATTACCTGCTGGATCCAAAGGTGAGCTGACTTACAGACTGATGTGAAGGAGGAGAAAACCCTCATGTCCTTCATTTGAAAAATAAAAATTATATATTAATATATGTTAAGATTCAGTTAGATTAATTTAATTGTCTGAGCAAGGAGTGGCAGAAATTCTTTTCTGATGAGGCTCAAACAACAAATAATACTTGCATTAAAACAGATTTAAAGCCACATTGAAAGCTCACCGAGTACATGCATTTAAGGGCAAGGGTTTAAGAGCAAAAACTGATAAAAACAAGTGCTGTATGGCATCCATTTTATATTGTTATGGCTGGTTTTTGCAAAAGGAATGAAGGATTTTAAAAATGTTTTTCTGGGTCGGGGTGACTTTGGATCGTCTGCTTGAAGGCAGTAACTACACTATCTTTATTGTAATTCCATGATGCCTTATTTTGGTAATAAAGACAAATTTATAGAAGCTCAAACACAGCACATATGTTTTGAATAAGTATTACAGTTTTTCTTTTTATTATTCACCAAAAATAAAAAAACTGGGGGAAAAACTGAAATCTGTATCTTCAGAAAAGGATGCCCTACTGGATTTTAGTGATGACTGTTAACACGGATTATGTAATTGCATGTAAATGAGAGTTTTCTAATGAAATGTCCTCTGCTTTATATATGTCATTGCTTTAATATAGAATTTTTTGTGATGTCGTCCCTGTTGTGACACATCCAGATGCATGCTGGGATAATTTTTTCATTGTTTTGTTTCACAGAGCCGCAGGGCGCACAACATCGAGCTGAAAGGAGCCGTGGTCATTTTTGATGAAGCTCATAACGTGGTGAGACTCTATTTATTAAATAACTTCCTTACCAGTTACTGTTTTTAACCCATTAACTAAAATGTTACCAGTCACAGTAAAGGCAATTTAAAATATATTTTATCATAGTTTAAGGGCAGTTAACGTGTTAGATCTTTTTGATCAGTCAAGCAATGAAACGGTCTCACAAGAATAACCAAGCCTTTTTCTCCCAGTTATGTTGGAGCTGTATGAAGGAGGTCTTCTCTAGAACATCTATGTGTTTGATAATAATGTTAAAAGTTGCAGGATCTTGAAGCTGGTCGTTCTTTTGGGTACAGATTTCTACTAAAGGTGAGTTAATGTTTCCTGTCTGCAGGAGAAAACATGCGAAGAATCTACCTCATTCGACCTGACGCCTTACGACCTAGCTTCAGCGATTACAGCCGTGGACCGTCTGCTGGCCGAGCAGGCTAAAGACGTCGGCATATCAGATGACTTTAACGTAGAGTCCCTCAGTTCTGGTATGACTGATTATAGATGCTGTTACATGGACACAGGTTTTCAAAAGCACTGATTTAAAATAATGTATGTATGTCTGTATTTTTGTTTCTTTCAGGCTTAAAACTAGACATACAATCTGTTGCTAAAATCAAACGTAAGTATTGATTAAAATGCAAAGATAAAAAAAAAAATCATTGATAGAGTGAGATTGAATCAGTTGGATCAACTTTGACTTTGACAGAGATTCTGCTCGATCTGGAAGCTGCTATCGATTCCTACGATGTACCAGGCGACAAAGGCATCACAAAACCAGGAATGTGAGTAAATCATAATTCACATATGCACCTCACCCCTTCAAAAAAAGAAAAAAAATGCTGCATATTCATGCAGACATCCAAATCTGTTTGCCCCAACACCAAATAGACATTTCCCTGCAGCTGTCTGCAAAATGTCTGCAAAGTCAGGGTGAGCTGATGCGTGAATGCAGATGAAAATAGTCACATTAAGTTTTTGTGTCCATCTCTGTCTTCCATCTCAGCTTTATCTATGAGCTGTTAGCGCGAGCACACCTGACCTACGACACTAAGACGCCTGTTTATGAAGCTCTGGAGCAGATCAGCGGATATTTAGCAGGACGTAAGTGTGATTAAACATCCTGCAGATCCTAATAGTTCGGTTCAAAAAGGGAAAATCCTGGTTATTTTCTCCATTGATGATTAGCTATGATGCCAGAACCATCCATCTGGGTTTATCACAAGCTACCTGAGTGTAGAATGATGATTCAGGTTCCTTTAGAGGACTCTGTTTGATTTGACAACAGCCTTCTTTTAAAGAAATACATGATTCATTCATGAACCTTGGCATAAAACCTCCAGTACCCACAATCCCAGAGTGTCACAGCTCCATCTCAACTTCAGTTAATCTACCTTCTGATGCTCCTTTTGAACTTTAGCACGTTGTCTTTACCATGTCTACATGCCTTAATGTGTTGGTTCCTGCGACGTAATTGTCTGATTAGTTATTTGTGTTAACAAGCAGTTGAAGAGGTGTACCTAATAAAGTGGTCTGTGAGTGTATATGCTGTTTGTATCATGCAGATCTTAAACCATATGCTATGTTTCTTATTAACTTATGATTTCTGTTACGTTTCTCATCAGAGACTGGATTATTCCTGAACACAGGCGGACTACAGAAGCTCTCCGATATCATACAGGTGAGCTACCTGGTGGAAATACTCCATTATCAATGAACTACGTATATAAACAGATAGTTTTTGTTTAATTACAGACAGATTATTTATTCTTTCCTCGTCTTCTAGCTGGTGTTTTGTGGTGAACCAGCAGAAAAGGATCGACAACTGAGGATGCAGTCCAACACGGCTCATTTTAAGGTGTGTGCCCTTAAGTGTGCATCTTAGCATACTTGTTATCAGTTATTCATTCAGAGGGTTCCATATTTGTGTCTCTTTGTCTCAGGTTCATATCCATCAAGACAACAGCCATCAGAAGAGGAAGAACACTGATGTCTGGGCTTCATCTTCATCAAAGAAACAAGGTAATTTTCCTCCTGATCTCAGCTTCCTGTGCTCTGAATTGTCTTCACTAAACGGGGTCTTTGTCTTGTAGGAAACATTCTGAGTTACTGGTGTTTCTCTCCGGGCTTCAGCATGCAGGATCTGAAGAATCAGGAAGTCCGCTGCATCATTCTGACAAGTGGGACGCTCTCCCCGCTAACATCATTCACCTCTGAGATGAGAATGTGAGTCACTTGTGTTTTCAGATCACCTGCAGAGCTTCATGGACATAAAACTGCAAAAAGGTCTATGTTAACAATCTCCACAGCAAAGTTTTATTAGGGATGTATTTAACTGTAATTAAATTTAACAAATGGTAATAAAATATAGATTAGCACTGCAGCAAATAAGACATTCATCACGTTTATCACATGAAATTATTAGCACTATAAATAAGACCAGTTCATATTGTTCTTTTATGAGACCATGAACCTTTATGCTGAATCTCTTGTGTTTGTGTTTTTCTGCAGAGAATTTCCGGTGACTCTGGAGAACAGCCACGTCATCGAGCGTGATCAGATCTTTGTGAGCGTGATTGATCGAGGTCCGGATGGGGCGGAGTTGAGCTCAGCGTTTGACAGAAGGTCAGAAACATTTCCTCCATTTTCTGAGACACTTCAGCAGTATTGCGTACATATTTTTACCCTCTTGTTTTTGGGATGTAATGTAAAATAACCATCTTTACTTTTGTGGCAGGTTTGTTCCTGAAAACATGTCGTCTTTAGGAAACACTGTTGGTGAGATGATTTTATCCTACCATGTTTTTCAAGCTGATATGACACCTCTCAGTGTTTGGGGTTAATCCTAGGCGGTGGCAGCCACATTATAAGTAGTCAGTGTGCTGCCACTGCTGCAGATTAAAGACTGAAAGGATGTTTTTAAGTGCTGAGTTTTTATTTCCCATTATTTTTGTGGTGTTTAAATTTGATTGTGTAGATGTTCATATGACATTGTTGTGTTCTCCCCTCAGCCAATCTGAGCCGTGTGGTTCCTCACGGCCTCCTGGTGTTTTTTCCCTCCTTTCCTTTAATGGAAAAAACTCTGGAGTTCTGGAGAGTAGGTGGAGATTTAGAAGGAAAATTAAAGCCTCTAGAGCAGTGATACTCAACGTGTGGCTCATGAGCCACATGTGGCTCTTTTATGTCTTAATTTGAAATATTATTCCCCCACTAATCCTTGAAAAAGGGAAACTTTTTGCCCCTTTTTACCATTTTTTGCTACTTTTTACCCATTTAAGATACTTTTTGTCTTTAATTACCACTTTTTTCCTACTTTTTGCCCATTTTGCCACTTTTTTCTGCCACTTTTCCCTCATTTTTTTCCACTTTTAGCCCATTCAAGCTACCTTTGCCATTAAATACCACTTGTTTCCTTTTTTCCCCATTTTTGCCACTTCTTTTAGCCACTTTTTCCCGTTTTTGCCCATTTGAGCATCCTTTTGCCATTAGATACCAGTTGTTTTCCATATTTTCCATTTTTGTCACTCTTAACTGCTGTTTGCCTATTTTAGTCACTTTTCACTCATTTTTTGCCTTGTTTTTGCCACTTTTAGTCCATCTTTTGCCACCTCTAACTCATTATTTTGTAACTTCTCACCCATTTTTGCTACTTTCTGACTCTTTCCGCTTTTTCTCCCAATTTTTGCTTTTTTTTAAAATCTATATTCACTGCTTTTTGACCGTTGTTGCCATCTTACTTTTACTGCTACCTCAAGCCGTTTTTGCCACTTTTCACCACTTAGTTTGTGGCTCTTGCAAAGGTGGCTCTTTTGCAGAGCAGAGTTGAGTAATACTGCTCTAGATCACCCTAATGATTTCTGATTTAAGTGTTGCTGTGAAGGATGAGTAACCGTATTGTCTCTAACCAGGCTAACGGACACGCAGATCGGATAGAGAATTTGAAGCCCATGTTCGTTGAGCCTAAAGGAAAAGGCACCTTTAATGAGGCATGTTTTATAACATATTTCCTGCATAAATTTGAAAACTCATCCCACCTATTTCAAGTTTTTACAGGTCTCGTGATATTCTTGTTGTAAAAGTAAAGCTTGATTTCCTCTCTCTTTCTGTTCTCAGGTTATTGACGGATATTACAGCAAAGTCAATGATGAAACATCCAAAGGGGGGTCGTTTTTCGCCGTATGCCGAGGAAAGGTGAGGGTTTTTCCCCAAGTCTGGAGAGACCTCACGTGTCAGTATTTTATGGTTTAGTGACGAATCAGCTGTGTGTTATCCTCATACATTAAATGACCAGAAAGTAACTCTTTCCTCTTAAAGGTAGTAGAAGTGATGATACATCATCACGGTTGTTTCATAAGGCTCGTGTGTAGGAGTAGGAAGAAATAAAAGCTCATTAGTGCCATTAGTGATGTTTTTAGAGCCTGATCCACGTGTGTTTTTAAAGCTGAGGATGCCTTAATTGGAGCAGCTTTTTGCACATCATTAGTGAATATGTCTCCCATTTCAGGCCAGTGAGGGTCTGGATTTTGCAAACACCTTCGGTCGTGGAGTCATCATCACCGGCCTTCCTTTCCCTCCAAAGATGGACCCACGGGTCATCCTGAAGATGCAGTTTCTGGATGAGATGAGCAGAAAGAAAGTTCCTGGAATGAAGGTGAGGAGCAAATGTTCAGTAAGGGTTATTTTTGTCCTTTTAATTGCAGCTGTTGATTTTATTTCTCTGTGTTTGTGGTTTAGTACCTCTCTGGTCAGGAGTGGTACCGGCAGCAGGCTTTCAGGGCCGTAAATCAGGCCATTGGTCGAGTCATTCGCCACAAAGAAGACTATGGAGCCATCTTCCTGTGTGATCAGAGGTCAGATGGAGTATTTTTTGCTTACACCTCTGCTTAGAAAAAGCACAATTATCACCAGATTCATTTTAAGGGGATTTTAGACCAAACAGGAAATACACACCTAGCTTTTTTGAAAGCCAAGGGCTGATTTCAGTCATTTTTGTCACAACTATCAAACATTCATTAGGTTTGTTATTTTGCTTGTGAGGAGTGTATACTTTTCTCTGTTTTATATGATATTAAAGTCAGTATAAGTTAATTTTGGCCTGTTGGTTAGACTTAAGAAGGGATTTTGAAATGATAGCTGAGGCTTTTTCCTTTTCCTTTTGTGTTTTGTGCAAATGATTTTGTTCAGAAGATATTTGACCTATGAATCATGTGTAAATAAATGAATGAAACTGGCTCCATTTAGAGAGCTTTTTAGATGCATAAATCCAGATATATATTTCCAATACTTTGGGGTCTTAATGGCTAGATGGTACAAAAATTTTGGAATTGCTCAAGTATAATGCTGAACTTTCTCTGCCAGCCCCCCACCCCTAACTCTAAAAATACGTAAATGATAGAAAAATATGCCGCCAGTCACGATTTTTGTTAATAAATTCAAACTGACTGCAACATAAAGCGCCATGTTTTGTAGAAATAACAACTGTTGGCCTAAAACTGACTCTGAAGATGAACAATTCCTTAAAAATGAAAACTTGGGGGCGCGCCCAGTAGTCGAGTGGTCAAGGCGCGCACCATGTACGCAGGCGACCCGGGGTTCGAATCCGGCCCGTGGCACCATCCCCCGCATGTCTCTCCCCACTCCCCTCCCTGTCTCCGACTCTATCCACTGCCCTCTCTCTAATAAAGGCACGAAAAAGCCCAAAAATAAATCTCAAAAAAAAAAAAAAGAAAACTTGGTTAAATCTTTTTAAGGTTTACATTTCTAGTCCTGCACTAGTTTCAGTGAATCTTGTAGGCTTGATTCCTCAGGTCCAGGGTGCAGTTTTCTATTTGTCTTGATCTGTATTTTGCCTTCATTAATACAACAGCAGAAAATCTATCTCACATAGGAAGGATGTTACAACAAAGAAGAGTGGCTGCTCTCCTGCCTTGAGGTGGGAACACCTTTTTCCACTCCAGTTCAAAATGCAGACAGTGTCTTGGATTTGAACTGCAACCACATCGTTGAATCTGATGTGACATCAGTTACCTGTGCCTCTTCTCCGATACAGAAGTTGTCAACTAGTGGCGCTTATCCCTTGCCGTTTGCCCTGGGTGGCCCACGGCTCACTTTGTGAACCACTGCTTTAGCATATAGCCATGAAGTAGGCTGTAATGGCTGCAGTGTAAGTCTTAAATCTAAATGTCCCCGATCAAAGTTCAAAGTTTGTTTCCACTGGTGCTTTTTGAGGCTAAAAGGCTCAGACTGTGGGGGTAAGCTAACAGGACATGTACTCTCAGAGTCAGCAGAGAAACAGACAACATGACAACAACTTTACTGACTGTGGCTTATTTTAGGCCATGCTAGTCATTTGTTTGTCATTGTTTAGAGCTGTCGTTCTCAACCTTTTCAGCCCGCGACCCCCAAAATAAAGCTGCCGGAGACTGTGAACCCCCACTGTACCTGAAGGTGATTGAACACAGCCATGCACATTCAAGAACAGTCATGTGGAGACAAGGCCATGCATAAGAGAGATAAAGGGGAGGCAGGGGTGATAGTATTCCGGCACCGTGCCCGATTTCCGGCATGGCGGCGTTTGACTGCTGTGAAAAAAAAAAACTACTTTTGTGAACTTGTTCATGCGGGACAGCCTGATGTCAAGTCCCGAGTCAGTAAAGATAAGTGACGCTGTCCATCAACCACACTAGGCCTACTAGCGAATCAGAAGTAGAGTGTGGGTCACACTAGGCTTACTAGCCAATCAGAAGTACAGCGGAGGCGGGTCTTGCGGAAGTCAAAGCTTAGGTTGTTTTCCTGCTCTGCCGTTCAGTGAATCTACCGCTGATGAATCCCTACCAGTGTTGCTAACTTAGTGACTTTGTCGCTGTATTTAGGGAGTTTTCAGACCCCTCTAGTGACTCTTTTTCAAAAAAAAGTGACTAGCGACAAATCTAGTGACTTTTTCTGGTGTTATTGGAGATTTTTGGAGACTCTGACGTGAAAGCACACATCGTTGTTGCTCCGCGGGTGCTGCCATGCGGCCCCTCCCCGTCCAACAGCACTCACAGGCAGCCCAATCCTCGCGCAGTGTCCCGCTCAGCTGCAGTCGTGGCAAAGCCCACACCAATTGCCTTCATGTATTCATCAAAGTTCTCACTGGAAGCAAGAGTCCAGGTTCCAACAAACTGCTCAACCATAATGAAGGAGCTGAAACTCAATCTGCTACACAAACTCAAGATATCGCAGGTCGTCCTGATTCATCGAGTAAAGTGGTATGGTCAAAAATGTTCATGTTTCACTGGGATTTGGTGTAGGCTTTTAAGTGGGACCATAAGGTTTTAAACTAAACTAAACATAAGAAAACTAACTTTCTAAGAAAAATAGAACAGTAAATAGAATAATAAACTAAAAATAAAAAAATTAAAGTAACTCTGTCAGAGTATCTCTAGAGTCATTTTTGCCTATCCCAAGCCCAGATAAAGGAGGACGTTTGGAATTGTGACGTATAAAAACAAGAATCAACAGAAGCAAGTTCATTTGTAGTTCTACACATATTAAAGTTCTTTTAACTCACTTTTTTCTCTCCCTCATGATGTTTTTCCTCTCTCCTACAGCGTCCATTACAATTGAATGCATACTGCTGATTATGCAAATTAGGCGGTTACGTCATTTAGCGACCATTAACTTTTACTATATTGCAAAGATCCACTTTTGTCGCTATTGGCCTTCCTATGTATATGTCCTCCAGTCGGGAAAAAGTTCAAGCTCAGGATTTTTTTTCCACTATCAGCCATGAGGGAGGGCTTTCTGGGACCCAGCAGCAAAACCATGGTCCATTGGGACGTTGAGCTGTGAAAACCATATTTTATATGTGACCTAAATAATAATAACTCTTATCAAAGAAACAAATATCTCTATCTATTCATTTGTGTAGTAAATAGCCTTCTTAAAATGTTAATAACTTTTATTGAAAAATTAAAAATGGGTGAAAAATTGCTTAAATTAGTGAATAATGGTGAAAATTGGTGGAAAAGGTGTTGAAATAGGAGTTTTAAAGAACATAAAGAGATAAAAGGTGATAAACAATTAGATGGAAGTGGCAAAAATAACCAAAAAAATTGATTAAAATGGGAAAAACAGGTACAAAGAGTGGAAAATTGGGATTATAAAGTGGCGGAAATAGCTTTAAAGTGCAAAAAAATTGGGGGAAAAATGGTGGCCTGGGATGAAAAATTGATATAAACTGGCAAAAATGTGTGAATTGTGGTTAAAATTTGGCATAAAGGGGTGTAAAAAGTGGTTGGTAGTGGCAATAATGAGGCAACAATAGGCAGAAAGTGGCAGAATTGGTTTATATGTGACAAAAACTGGCAGAAAAAGTGGTGGAAAGGATAAAAAAGTGACACAAGTGGTTTTTAAGTGGCAAAACTGATAACATTGGCGAAATTGGTGTTAAAAAGTGATGAAAAAGGGTTAAAATTCAGTCAAATTGGTGTAAAGTGGCAACAGTGTCCTTTAAAAAATTTTCTTAGTTTCTAAGGCATCTGGTGACCCCCTCTCAGTGTCTCGCGACCCCCAATGGGGTCCCAACCCCACGGTTGAGAACCACTGGTTTAGAGGAACAGTCAGATCAATTGTGCATAATGCCCACACTGTGCACCCCTGCTTGTGCACATGCATGAGTAATTGTACCATGCTGAAGCACACCTCTTCCCTCTGTGCCAGGGCCAAGGAAGTGGGCTTTGCTTGAGCTGGTCCAGGACAATACACTGGTCAAACAAACTGGACTTTGGAGGTCACACACTTGCTTATCCCATTCCGGGTCGCTGGGGAGCTGGAGCCTATCCCTGTGATTGGAAGAGAGTCAGGGTAGACCCTAGACTGGTCACCAATCAATTACAGGGCTGGCATATAGAGACATACAACCTAGCACACCTACACCTACGGGCAATTTAGAGTCACCAATTCACCAAACAATCCGGTGTACGAGGAGAGAACCTGCCTGACAATGGTGTTAGTAAAATCCCAAAGGATACAAATATTTTTGATGGGGAATAAGATGTCTTTTATTAGCTACATGATCTTTCTTTACAAAAAATGTCATTTTATTTCTAGAGTTAATTCTCCTTCCTGGCTAGTTTTTGTGCTGTACTTTTTTTGCAGCTCTGCAAACTTTCAAAAAGCCGAATCGTGATTCTGTAAACTCCCGCTCCATTGGACTAATGTGTTTGTTTTCTGTCAGGTTTAAAGGCTCGTCTGCCCGGGCTCAGCTTCCATCATGGGTCAGGCCTTATGTTCGTCTTTACGACAGCTTCGGGAATATTGTCCGTGACGTTTCTCAGTTCTTCAGAGTCGCACAGAAGCTGGTAGGTTTGAGCTTTCACAGGGTTTACAGAAACCTTACAGTTACTGACAAAAACTAAAAGCCCTGGTGTTCTTTGGATAAATCGCTCACAGCAACATATGTGAGTCCATTTAAGGAGAATGGAGTGTGAGAGCAAGACTTTGAGGTAAAAGATTAAACAAAGAACATGTGACCTATGTCTTGATTTTTGTACTGAAAGACTAATCTCTAAAAGTGAGCACAGCTGAGTTCAATGTTTCACTTCTTTTGCTAAGTATACCACATACTCTGAAGCTGTCCCAAACGCTCTATGAAAACATATCAGCCCACTAAAGTCTGACCTGGTTGAGTTTGAGCTGTGTTATGTTGAATGTTTCAGCTTTTATTCACCATATTCGCTGTGTTTGATTGTCCCAGAGACCGTACGTAGAGAAGAAGGCTCCAGAAAAGAGCTGTGGAGCCTCGTGGGAACCCAACACTCAGTCCTCCATCTTCTCTTCCTGCCCCTCTTCCCAAAGCTCTAGCGCACAGAAAGCCAAGGTGCTGGACACCCACCTGCCCAGTCTGAAGAGGAGGAGACTCAGTAAGTAGAAAAGAGGAACTTCTAAACGTTTAGACAAGGATATGCAGCTCAGTATTTCATAAGAATCTTTTTTCTTTAGATGAAAATGCTGGAGCCACTGGGATGGCCCGAATCTGTATCGAGTATGAACATGAAGTTCAGGAGAGCCACCGTAGACCGGTCAACCTGCTGGATGCTCTGGAGCGAGGAGACCACTGCAGCAGAGACGACGGAGATTCTGCTGTGGGAGAGGAGCGGGTAAGCTGTATTCTGTCAGATGGTTTAGTTGTTTTACCTTCAACCTGGATCAAAAAAAGCTTAAAACAACTTTATTAACAACATGTCCCAGTTCATTGAAAGAGAGTTTGCAGGGAAAGACATCATAAAGCAGCCACTTTTACAGTGATAAAAGTGAGATTCATGCTGTGAAGTAGGTCAGAACTTCGATTACCAACGTGACAACAGCAGTGAGGTCGGACTGTTTGTGATTTTATCACCAGTAGGACTTTACTGTTTGATCAATTGTCTGTTTCTTTTGTAGGCAAACCGTTTATCCACGCTGTCTCTTCAGTATGACAAAAGGATGGAAGATGAGCTGCGGGGAGGCAAAAGGAAAATCAAATTGGTGCAAGAGCAGGTACATGCCACGTTCCTCTTTTTCTGCCTTTAGCAATGAAAGGCCAAGCGTTGTAATCTTCATCACATGTTAAAGTCAGAGCCTCCACTGAGTCGGGTTGGCCTCAGTCTAGAAAAAAAATCTCATTTTGGTGCTAGAAACGATACTTTGAGTTGCAGTGAAACACATGAAGCATGAGTGAAGGTGCTGATATGAACAGTTTGGGTTTAGACTAGGGCTGGGCAATTAATTGCAAATTAGATTAGATCTTAATGTGGCCTGCTGCAATTTTCAAGTCGCAGAAGTTGCAATATTCCTTCAACTTGAAATGTGTCAAAATAGCACTTAAATAAATAAATTTTTTGCAGCGGCAGAGATTTTATGCACATTATGCAAACATTCAAGTGTCAGTGTTTTTTATAATGGTTTACAAAAATCCTCCTTTTCGTGTATTGTGTATGTTTTTCTTAAAATGAGGGACATAAATATAATAGTGCCCTTAAACAAAGCAAATGACATCACATTTGCAATATGAGCAAAAATAGTTAGCTCATTCTATCTAAAACTGATGAGGCCTAGTGTTACTTCACGAAAGTCACACCCCAGCTGTGATCAGCTGGTAGCCAGCTTCACCTCCTCCACCCCAGCCGCCTCCTTTACAGCTTAAAGCTTGTTGCACCCCCATATTCAGATTCATTCTACTATGGATTAATTGCTTCAAAAATAGCTTCATTGTTTTCAGTACACATTGTAACGGCCCCCGGTGTGGTAAAAAAATGCAGCGAGTCTCGACTAATGCTTCTCGTTGGGTTTATTGATGTACTCAAAGCACCGTGAAAACTAAAACAAAAGTCAAAGTCTTAGTGACAATTCACATCTGACAACAATGCACAAACCCCCCCAAATCAAACATCATCAAAGATGAACAAACAATATATTTAACACGCTTCATATTGCATCACAGTATCTCAGATAAACAATGAACATTTGAGGCAACGAATAAGTTTGTGCAAGGAAAATACACAAAATGTCCTTAACAAGAATGTGACGTCACACGCCAACAACGGCATGTAGACGCACACCTAACAAATGACCACTGGGCGACTCTACCAAAGATACAATTTAACAAGACATAAACAACTCTTACATACCTCAGTCCACTCACCAAAGGTCGTTAGGCTACATGAAATCCCCACAAACTCCTAAACACGATGTGTTTAATCAACATACTGTCGTTTCTTCAAGTCGAACAAAAAAAGGTCCTCGTTTGTCTCTTTACTCTTTCAGTGCGTGACAGTCTGGTCTCCGGCGCTGCTGCGTCCCTCACTCATGCTACCGGGACAGTAGATTCCTTCTGCCGTCAACCCGGCAGGTCGTAAAATACCTGGGTGATACAGACTACTGACCAACAAGGGAAGGCAAGAGTGCCGCCGTGAGGCTTGTTGCCGTAATTGTAGATGAGTCGCCCGGATCGACAATAATCACAACAATATTTACAAACCAAAACTACCCAAAACCAAGCCACCATCAAAGCAACAAAACAATTTGAAATATAATCAATACAACATTATGCGGTCAGTTACACACATGGTCTTATTTATGGAATTATTTATTGCATGAATTTGTCGAAAAATACATTAGATTAACCCAAGAATAATCACATATTAAATTGCAATCGCAATATTTGGAAAAAGAATCACAATTAGATTATTTTTGCAAATCATTCAGCCCTAGTTTAGACAGATCAGCAACGCAATCAACACCAATGATTACAGAAAGAATTAATCTGCATAAATCAAAGTATCAAGCACCCACTTGAGTGAATAAAACATTCTGTTAAACATTTTTTTATCTACATGAAATAGAAAAGTTCTTTCTGTGCTCATTCTGCCATGGGACCCTTATGTGGGAATATTTGATGAGATGATAAGTACCAATTATATACATGGGGGTTGTTAAACAGTTCTGGTGCTGATCAGAGATTTAGTGATAAATTTATGAAGTCTGATTTTATTTCTATGAAACACAGTGCAGACGTGATCTTTTTAACCCTGTCTTTGCTGCAGAAAAAGAGCGTGTCGGCAGATGTTTCTGATGAAGTTAAAGCCAGCAGGGCGAGGAGCTTCTTGGCAGACATGAAGAAATGTCTCAGCCAGGTGAACTTCGACCGTATCGTCCAGGCTCTGCAGACGTACAAGAAGACGGACGACCTCGATGCTCTGCTGATGCAGACTGCTGTTTTGACCGAAGACGCTAACACTCACAGTCTGCTCCGGGGTGAGTCCCCTGAATTTCACTTTATAAAAACGACACCGTTTTAGCGTTAGTGAAGCTTAAGTCATCACCTACAAAACATCACTGGTTTATATGTCAACACAGCTATATTTACTTTATTGGTGCATTATTAACCATAACCTAACCCCTAACCACACCCCTTAAATAATACTTTACTAAAGCATCAGTAAAGCAGTCATTGCTTTGTTTATAAATGATGTATCAGATACTGTTTAAGTCAATTCATATCTTAAGTCAGTTTGTTTTTTTGTGTTCTTTATTTACCTGAGCATCCATGATGGGGTGCGTTTGTGTTTCCATGTGCAACCTTTCCTTTGTGTCTCAGGCCTCTACCAGTTCATTCGTCCTCACCATAAGAAGAAGTTTGATGAAAAATGCGTGGAGCTGACGGGTCAGGGCTGTGGATACAAACCAGATCACTCTCTGGCAAAGGACGTGAAGAAAGCCCTGCTGCAAAGCGGTACGAGACACACGTATCACAGAAGCAGACACTCAGACGGGGCTGTGACATCTGTTCAATGGTCCCTGATGATTTATCTGACAGCACAGTGACCCTGTCTTTTTCTGTCTTTTGTTTTTAAAGCTTCAGACAAACCTCCTGCTGTGGGTCTCGCCTCCTCAGGTGTGACGTCTACCTGCTCTCAGCTGAACACACAACAGCTCAACCAAGGAGGACAACACCTGAGCCAGCAGGGGTTAAGGGAACCGCAGAAGCTCAATGAACAGCAGAAAGGTGGGACTGAATGTCATTTTATCTCTAAATTATTTGGGGTTTAGAGTTTATAGTTAAACATTTTATTTTATCTGATGTACTGTAGTTGAGTTTGTTTGGTTTTTAACTGTTAGCATGCTGTTTTTAAGTTTTTCATTGTATTTTTTTTTACATCTTCCAGCTCAGGGATCACAGATGTAAATTAGCATTATAGCTAACTCTGGCTCAAAGATGCATTATGTAGAATATCTGTCAGAGTGTCTATATTCATTTAAAAAAGCAACTATTCAGATTTTTTTTTAATTTAGGTTTAATTTTCAAACATTTCCTAAAGTTTTCAAAGACAGAGAAATTCTCAGTTTTCATAATTGTAACTGGACGTGTCTTTTATGAAGTGAGTTCGATCCCTCAAACTCATCTCTGTATCATGGACCTCCTGGTCTATTCACCCATGCTGCAGCCATAAAAATAACATTCCATTCAACATCATCACATTAAATATTGAATTTTAATAAATAAAGCCTCTTTTTCTTCAGGTTCTGCTCCCAAAAATGAAGCCCATGCTGCTTTTCTAGCTGATGTGAAAAAATCTTTGGGAGCAGAAAAGTCGTCTCAGCTCTTTCAGGCCGTTCTAAACTACAAGAAAACAGACAGCTACGAGAGCCTGGTGAGCACCGTGGTGAGCTTATTAACCGAGAAAGACGAGGACTTCAGCCTGCTCGTCCGTAAGTTAAAATCCCTAAATGCTGAGTTTTTATGTTCTTGTCATATTTAAAGGTGTGCTCATCATTATTATAATTGTTTATAACTGTTTTCTTCAGGATTTGGCACGTTTATTCGCCCTCATCATAAGAAACAGTACAAAGAGATGCTGGACGCTCTGATTGGTCAGCCCGTCTCTGCTGCTGAGGTTCCTGCTGCTGTGAGTGAAGAGCAGCAAGAAAACGGTACGGAAACCCCTGTAGACTAGAGGATTTTGCCTCATACTCTTTTTATCCTATTGTGTTTGCATCACTGTGTTAAACCGACCTGCAGTAACGTCCACATTTGGGGCTTTTTGTTGAATTTATGTCGGAGGATTGGTGTTAAATAAATGGCAGTGTGTATTTTGTTTGTGATAATGAGCAAAAATTGAACACGTTTCTTCATACAACCCTATAAAATTGTTATTATTAGTATTAAAAGCATCGCATGTTCATGTATTACCTTACAGCTCGTTTTATTTTGTTTTTACAGTTTTATCATCGCCGCCTCTCAAGACACAAAGCAAGATTTCCAGTTTCTTCTCGAGCAGCCAGAGAAAATAGAAATAAAATGTATTTTTAAAAAGGAAAACTCAGTTAAGTTTCTGCTGAACGAGCCGGACCGGCTTCATTTTGGAACCTGGCTTCATCCCCGTCTGGACACTGAAAACAAATCTGCTGCAGAATAGACGAACTCTCTGATCTGCAGATTAAAATATCAAACTACCACTAAAATCAACTGAACTCTGTGGTATCTTTATGTATTTGAAAGCAGCGCTCAACTCTGAGCCATAGCATTTTATATTTTACCTTTATGAAAGTGCACAGACTATTCTGTATGAAATGAATGTGAAAATAATGTTGAAGATTAAACTATTTTTATTATTTTTCTATTTTATTAAATTAAAATTGAGTTCACATGTGCTTCCTGTTTCCTGTGTAACAGCAGTGCTGTCTGAGCTCAACAACAGAGCTCAACGATCTACAATAAATGTCTGTTTTTGATCATTTAGACCAGCTAGTACTCAGATTAGTGTGGTTCGTTTAAGGAAGTATGGCTGAGGTGGACAGTTAAAGGTAGTAAGACTTCTGCAGATAAACCAAAACAAGAGCATTTAGTCACTGTGCAGTCAGTATGCTTGGACATTTACCATCCGAATACAAACATGCTCTAACATGTTGATTCATTAAAATTAAGTGTCACTTGGTGTGTAGGTTTTTGTAGATATTTTAAATTTGAGGAGCCATCACCGTTGCTTTAAAACTGTGAAACTTAACAGTAAAAATCAGTGCTACAGTATGCTCTGCCTTATTCTGCTAGACAAATTTATTGCCTGAAAGTTTTAGAAAGTTTAGGACCTGACACTTTTTTATTTATTTAATAAAAAAGAGGCAGTTTTGACTCCAAATAGAACAAAACACAATTAGCAATTGACAGAGCGCATGATAACAATAAAGCACTTTATTACAGAAGGTGCATATCTTATTTTACTCCATTTTTCTAGGACATAATGAAAATTTGGTAGATTATCAAGGAAATGCCTTGTTATCCGAGCTTTGTCATCAAAAGAAAAGAGATAAATAAGTTGAACTCTTGAAGCAGCTAATAAATTGGAAATAACCTGCATGATAGGAAAACCTAAAAAAAACTTGTCTGAATTTATTCTATGTCCACTATTATACTATCCTTGGTTTTCCCTGGCACAAATTCCTGGACCCTGGACAGATGAACTGGGAGTTGCTCTGGAATTTAAAGGGAACAGAAATTGGAAGAAATGATTTAAATAAGACGGTTGTAAAAAAAAAAAAGAAATCTGATTTTTTTCAGCAAAAAATAGGATTAAAAATCACCCTGTAAAAAAAGTAAAGTAAAAAAATTTAAAAAATCTTAAACATGACTGTTTAATCTGTTCTGTTTTTAATAATCAAACAGAAAGAAATTATCCCAAAATAAATCAAATGAAGAGGGGCTGTAAATAAAAATGGTTCATATTAAACAATAATTCTAGAGCCTGCCTAAGTCTATAAAAAAGTTAAGTTAAAAGTGTCTTCAGTGTTAATCAGTTTTAGCATGTCTTTAACATTTTTGTAAATATTATTGTGCTTATATCCTCAATGAAAGAGCATTTTGTCATTGAAGTTATTTTTCCCCATTTTTTATATTCTGTTTGTTTTATGTTATCAGTTTGATTTTTCTTTTTATTTCACCAATTTCAGCTATTTGAGCTTTCTAATACAAAGCAATGCTTTATTTGTTTATTTATTGACGTGTAATTTTGAAAAGAAGAAAACTGTAACTCACGTTATGGACTTTGAAGTCTCGCGAGAGGTCCCGTAGCAGAGTACTTCCATCATGGCAGGCTGTAAGTTGGTGCTAGAAGGAAGAGTTAGTATAAACGCGTTTGTTTTAGGCCTCAGCGTGATTGTAATCCCACTTATCAGGACCTTTTTTGGACGTCTTGACTGGGTCTTTGATTATCTGACAGAAACTCCCGGGAAAATCGCGATTTGCTTTCATATTGCAGTTGTTAACGGCCTCTTGCTAACCATTTACAGGGGACCTCTGTACAAGGTAAGCACTGACGTTAGGGAGACCACTTCCTGGTTTCTGCTTCATTTATTCTCTTTTTCATGTAATCATACATGTTAAGTTTTAAAGCAGCCTTTTGGTGATATATTTTATCTATTAGGAGATAAGACTGCGGGTTTTGACAGCACTTGTGTCGGCATTCATTGAAACAGTAGGCTCTGTAAAGCTCCCTGCTAGCTAGCATTAGCCCTCTAACATGTCTTATGTTAGCTAATCTGATTAGCTAAAGAAGAGTCAGACAGCTTGTGATGATGCTCCAAAGATAGAAGCCTAAGCCAGGTAAATCTGCTGAGTCTCACGGCCCTCTTCTCTCTTAGTATCTTTAATTTACTCTGTTAGCAGCCCTGACAGCCTCTGTGTGTGCAGGCAAACACTGAGAAAGAACCTCAATCTGATTTCTAGGGTGTTTTTGGTTTATGGTTGATTTTTTATCAAGGCTTAAAGTATTTCAAGAATAAACAAACGTCCGTTATATATTTAACACTATCAACTAAATGAAATGGTTAAAGGTGTATAAGGGAAAAGCAGTCATTTTAACAGTGTTAGAGTAGCACTGACTTGATTTTATTGCATGGATGAAATCCTAAATAGGGCTGGAAATATATCAACTTACTAAGATGTATAAATATATTATCAATATATATATCAAAGCGATATCAGATAAGACAGTTGTTTTACTGTAGTACCAGACCTAATGCTGAGTAAAAAGATAGTTTACAAAAAATCACTATCAGTAATATGGTTATTTACCATAAGACAGTCTGTGATGTTAGGACTAATGGAGAATCAGCGCTTTATTTATTTTATTTAATTCAAGGAGAATTTTTAGGAATGCACGATAACGGATTTTTATGCTGATATTTAAAGATTAATTTGAACTAGCGCTGAATGATTTAGTACAATAATCTAATTGCATTTTTTTCCTCAATATTGCAATTCCAATTTGATTTGCGATTATTACCTAAGTTCCTTATATTATGTTTTTTAACCAACTTACACAAGCAATGAATCAGTCTATATTATAACCAGCACAATATTAGTTAAAACTAGAGCTGAACAATTCTAAAAAAAAATATCTAATTGTGAGGATTTTGACTCCTATGGCACATTGGGTAGGAACTGGTGTATTGAAGGGAGTTATAATTATTATGTCATTCTTATATTTAATAAGAAAAACATACAAAAAAGTGTGATTTTTGTAGACTTTTCTAAAAGAAAAAGTGCCTGTGGATGATTGCATGATATGTAATGCAAAACATCTCTGCTGCTGCAAAAAAGTTTTAAACTGCTTTTTTGACACAAATTTCAGGTTAAATAAATATTGCATCTTCTGCAATTTGAAAAGGAGGCCATAATGCGATTTAATCTAATTTTAGTTTATTGCCCAGCCCTACTTTAAACAAATTTGAATGTATAATGATGAAGAAAGAACAAACTTGAGTTCTTAAAATACACTTTGAAGTTTGTAGATTGAGAATGAACAAAGAACAAGGCCTGAACTGGCTCTAACTAGGTCTGTTTGCCCAGCCTAAACTTTACAAACTTATTAGTACAAATAGCAAAAATTTGCAGTTGGTTGGTTTTTAAATACCAGCAGAATTTTTTTTTATCCGATGATACAACATCAGCCAGATAATACTGTGCATCCCTAGCATTTTTATTTATTGAATTTCACGACTGGGTATTTTATTTTGTAATTCTTCAAGTACATGATGACATTGTGCAGTTTGATAAAAGTGCTTGTGTGACTTTTGGCACTTGAACCACATGGATCTGACTCAGAACCAGAGGTCACGTTCACTAAAATGTTTCTATATTTAACAGAAGTTTTTTTAAAGGGTTATGTAATATAAAGAAGGCTGTCATTTTAACCAGCTGGATTAATGAGAATGACCCTGCATGCCAGCACACTCACAAGGGCAGATGCACAGACCTTTTCCATTTTGCAGACACAGCCCATCAGTGAGGTTATTCGATCTCTTTAGAAAAAAATGAGTTCCTCTGCTATCTGTGCTTACAGCGCACTGGAGGTAGCTTAAGGCATCAGTTATGGAGGGCTACAGCTGATGTGGTGCAGAGGCTCAGCTTGCTTCAAACTCTGCAGTTTTAAGCAGTGAGCACGAACTCTACACACAGTCTCATAAACAATTGCTTTAATTTTAAATCAAAGAATTAGTTTGTATGAATTATTTTTACACGCACCTGTATGCAGATGCTGCAAAAATCACAGACACACAGAGGCTTAGCCATTAGGGAGCTATTTCTGGAAGTTAATGTTCACTTCTCTTCAGTTTTCCTCATTAAGAAAGAGTGACAGCCTCATGTAAAGGGGTTTGAATGCTCTGTGGTATTTATGAGATTGCACATAAAATTTCCAGTGATCAGAGGTCTGGACTAATCAATAATGCTTAGCCTAAATAAATTCTGTTTTATGACTTTTTCATTATTATCATTAACATACTGAAGGAGTTAAATCAGTCAGAGGCTATACCTGCTCCACATGTGTGGAGACAGAGTCGTTGCACATGTAGAGGAGAATGTGAATGTCCTTTCTTGTTTCATTATTATAACTCCTAAAATTGAATGCTTTGTGGTAACTCTGAAAGTTAGACTAGAACAAACCAAAGCTGCGCATGTGTGGATGTTTTCTCACCCTGTTCAAGTGTGTGGAACAGTCAGAAATCCTGCAGAGCGTGTGAAAAATATGCAGGGCTCCACAGTACAGCCTTTCAACAACTTGAAAATTGACTATGGTCTTCAAACGACTATATCCTGATATTCAAAAATAGACTAAAAACAGTCAACAGTATCTATATGGCATGTTTATTTGCTTGCTTGAGGACAGAGATTGTGCGCCACTGTCACAGCATGAAAGTAGATTGTGCTGCTGTGTTCATCTGTTCTCTCTGAGATAATGGCCAGTATTGGGTATCTGTTTTATTATCAAAGTTTTTAACCCTGCTAATTAGGAAAGCTGATTAAAAAAAAATTCTCTTAAAATGCGAGTTAAGCAGTAATGATCTCAGGCAGGTGGGTCAAATTTCCAGGCTTAACTTTACCTAGGTTAACTTTACCTGGGTTAACTTTATCTAGGTTAACTTACCTGGCCTTAATTTAACTGGGTTAACTCTGGTGGATGTTCTGACGTGTTGCAGGTTGCAGTGAGAGCGTGTTTTCTGGGAGTCACTTTTGGTCTTGGCTTAATTATCAGCTTCTCTGACACCACATGGACCCATTTTGGCTGGTACGTAGATATTTGTCCTCTTGTTTTTGATCTCAGGTTGTGTGTTAGTGCCGTGTAGTAATGGCATCTCTCTGCAGGTACATGTGCTCCCTGTCGTTCTTCCATTACTCCGAGTACCTGGTGACGGCCATCATCAACCCTCGGAGCCTGTCCCTGGACTCGTTCCTGCTCAACCACAGCGTGGAGTACACGCTGGCTGCTGTGTCATCATGGGTGGAGTTCACTGTGGAGAAGCTCACAGTTCCAGGTCAGTCAGATCCGGGCTGCATTTAGACCGCTCGGAGACTTTGTGTTTATCTTTATTATAATAAACCTGACATTTTTGATAGTTGTGATCCTTTTCGTTTCAATGTGCTCTAAACAGCACAACATCTATTTAAACTCAGTTTCTGATGAGAAACTTCAATAATTACAGCTGTGAAGATGAGGAATATGTTTTTTTTTTCATCGATATAATACAGATTTAACAGAAGGAGACATGGCCTTTTATAACTTTTAACCCGCGTTCTCACTTCTGTTGTAAATGCATGGTTATTATTTTGTTTTTCCACTTAACAATGGAGGAGAATCAGTAGTGATATTGATCTTTGATTGACCTGAGAAGCAATCAGATGGCCATCACAGATCCTGTTTCATCCCATCCTTTCTCTCAGAGCTGAAGCAGCTGAGCTGGCTGAGTTTCGTGGGTCTGATCATGGTGCTCTGCGGTGAGGGCCTGCGGAAGGCGGCCATGTTGACGGCTGGATCCAACTTCAACCACATCGTCCAGAATGAGAAGGCCCAGAGCCACGTGCTGGTCACCAGCGGGGTCTACTCCTACTTCAGGCACCCGTCCTACGTGGGCTGGTTCTACTGGAGCACAGGGACACAGGTGAGACAGGACGGCTTGGCATGGTGCTTCTGTTTAAAATCTGTTAACAGATGCAGAGCCATGTTTTTGGTTGACACTATGTTTAAAATTTATGCCTCAATGAAGTCATGAAAAATCAACAAATTCTTCTTTTGTTTGTTTACAGAGTAAACAATGCAGTGTTAAAGTTTCATACTCTAACGCAGTGGTTCTAAACTGGTGGGTCGAGACCCAAAAGTGGGTCGCGAAACCCTTTCCATTGGGTCCCGGATGTGTGCCTGGAAAAAAAAATTGCGCAAAATTGTCAGTGAGACTCTATAAAACATGCATTTTTCATCCTTTGTCATTGTTTTGTTACACCTTTTGTACTGTCTTAGGCCTAATTGTACTATCTTTTATGAAAAACATCTGATTAACCAAAAAGATCTCCAAAATTTGGGTCGTGATGCTTCTTGAGGAGTTGATGGTGGGTCCCATGACTCAACCAGTTGAGAACCACTGCTCTAACGTTGGCCATATTTTATTAGCTCCTAAATGTGAGTCTAAATGGACCACAGGCCAAAGTTTGACCCCCCTGTTTTATGCCCTTTAACTCTGACAGCCTTGTAGATGCTTCTATGACAGCTGTCTTCCTCCTGTCCTGTTCTCTGATGACCCTGTCGTCTGTTTCAGGTCATGCTGTGTAACCCCATTTGTATATTGGGCTACACGATAGCCAGCTGGAGGTTTTTCCGGGAGCGGATCGAGGAGGAGGAGCTCTCCCTCATCCACTTCTTTGCTGAGGACTATGTGGAGTACAAGAAGAGGGTTCCCACGGGCCTGCCCTTCATCTCAGGGATCCGCGTTAACTAGTCCTGAGCTGGATTCTGGACTGAGCAGACTTTAAGCGCTGAAGCAGGTCAAACCTGGTGGGTGTGTGTAGCGTCTGTCATGGCGGCCGGCTGCCCTCCGTTGGAGCTCCGAGCAGCCGGCTGAGAGCTGCAGCTCACAAACAGAGACGGTGATGGCTGGGACGGCGGCACGCAGCTGGGCTGCTGATTTTCTACCAACTTCCAAAATCCAGTTAAAGACCAGGAAACCTCCACTGTACTCGTTTACTCCAATAATATCAGCTTCGTGTGTTTCTGTTGTGTTTCTGTTTGCATGCTCAGTGTTTCCACTGATGACCTGTCGACTTTAAACAATGCTGCACTGGACCCACGAGCACCAGGAGGATGTTAGAGACTCACTTTGGCTCTTTAGATGGAGGAGTTTCAAAGGAAATCCAAAGTTTAAAGCTTTTCCACTGTATAGGGTTATCAGTGTTTTTAAAACTTATCACCATGTTCTCTAAATGAAAAATGTCCTTTTGGATATCAGACAGACATCACTGAAGGGTTCACGATACCAGATCTTCAAACTTCACACTAGTAAGAATAAACAAAACAAGCTTTTCTGACTATTATCAGTATCTAAGAGGAAGCACAGACATCCTCCCCTGTGATGTAGCCTCTTTTGTGTTTTTCTTGTTTTATTTATGTGTTGTTCATTGTTAAGTTTGTGTTTGTGATAAGTTACCATCATTAACGGTATCATCCTTTCCACCACCATCAGCTCGTCTGTCGTTTATGCTCACTTTGTTACAAACCGACCAAATGACTGAGATGTGCGTGGATGAGCGAGGCTGCCTCTGCCTCTCTCCCAGATATCTGAGTGGCTCTACACTGCTGCTATTCACTCTTTAAACACTGATCTTATTGTGTGTGAGAGAAAACAAGTCAAGGGGATGAGTGAGAAGGTCAGTAAAGAGCTCAGTAACTTAATAAAGAGAACCATTTAGAGTTGATGACACTGTCAGTACTGTAGTTTTTGAGTTTAACTGCAGACTGTCATCAGAAGTGGATATACCACTGCTTTGTCAAACACTGGTTTAGGAAGGCCTCACTTTGGCTGTTTGGCATCAGGATGTAGTCACGTGAATTTACAGAAAATGAAGAGTGGATGTGGCTCTTTCAAGCATCTTTTAGTATGACTCACTGCTTAGAAAAACATCTTAAGATCTCTGCAGTGGAGACAAGGATTGCCATGGGACAAGATTAAAACTTGGCCCAAAAATCATTTTTTAAAAAAAGGAAATTTCTCGCTGAAGTACACAGAAATGTGCAAAACTTTTTGGCAAGTTTGGGCCAAAAACTGAGGTTGAAGTAAAGAGTAGATGTAGCGAGTGAGGGCACCATCGAGCGGGAAGAAGGACTGACACAATCCTGATCATGCTCTGGGTGTCCTTGCATGTTACCAGGGGCATAATCTGTTAAAAAAATAACAAAGTCCACACCTTTAGGATGAAGTCAGGGGTGGATGAGAAGAGTGAGCATGGCTTTGGGTTCTGCCCAAGTGGGTATTTTGGTTGCCACAAGCTCCTCCAAAACAACCAGCAGTCTCTGGGGGTATTACTGAGGGTCCTACATGCTTAAAACTTATGCACATGACTATAACCTGTGAGGAAACTTGGATGCTGCAGGAATATTCTGAGAAGTAGACTCATATTCTCTTGAACTTTTACACAGTATGACCTCTCCTGCATTGCTGTATATTAGAAAGTGAGCTCATCAAGGCACTTCTGCATCACTTCTAAAAAGCTCTGTGCTACTTCCACTTCTGTCGGACAGTCTGAGGTTTTAACTTCTACAACTTTACGTGGTAACAAACTCACAAGGTCTAGGATGGAAGGAATACATCATTTAGGAGATTGTCCTATTGGCATGACTGTTTCATATATCCATTGGGGCAACACCCAATAAATGGTGTTTGAGTTAACTAAAACTGGACTAAGATTATTTTTTATGAAAACTAAAACTATAAAGGTCAAAAATGACTGAGATGTGACAAACTACTTTATCCTTAAAACTAAGAATAAAAAGCTGTCAAAGTAAATACTGAACTTTCTCTTCATTGGCGCTGATTGGTCCAGCAAGGTTTTCAGCTTGAAGCTTTACAAGTTAGATCTGACTGATGATGGACATGAAAGCTGGACACTTCACTGACTTTGCAATGTTAACTTTTGAGCAGCATTGATCATAGAAATAACAAAGACTGTATCATTTAAAACATGGCATCAAAAAGAGTATCGGAGTTTTATCTTTCTCCCAACTCTACCAAGGACAATGACGGAAATGTTAATATGTGCAAGCAAAATATTTTTGCGCTAATGATTCAGGTTTGAATCTGACCTTCAAAATAATTCTCTCTGCTTCAAAAGTGAGCAGACATACAACTGTTTTATAATCTGAAATGTCCCAGATCTTATTAAGAGAAATATTCAACCACCTTATTTAAGTTTTGGCCAATGGTTCAATCTCCTAATGTGTTTCTGAGATGCAGTCAGACTGAATGTGTGTTTCCACGCGTTTTGAGGCGATTGCAGTGTAAAGTGTCACACTTGTAGCATTTTTTATAAAGTGCACTCTCTAAGGCTGAAATCACACTAAGCAGGGTTTGAGACAAAGATCTGCAGCATGGCACACATGAGGTGAGTTTTGGATTTGTTGCACTTTTACTGTATAAAACTTTTATCACGGCGTGTATCACAGCAGGGAGAGGGGAAGAACTGTACTAGTACACGACATGTATTCATGAAAGTTTCTCAACACCACGTATGAAATAAAATCAAGGCAATTATTACTCAGTCTCTGTCTGTGTTTATTATCATCATTAATATCAAATAGAAGCATTGGAAACAACCAATAAGAGTCAACTTTATGTTTGCTATATTCAGGTACAAATCAGCCCTATAAACTTTCTATGCTGTGACAGACATTGAGAAAAAATGTAACTGAATAATAATAATAGTATAACAACAAAGCAGAATATTTTGTGGCACACAGAAAGCTGAAATCAATAAATGTTTGTTCATTTTTGCTATATTAATGCCTCCCTGTCATATGAGCCCAATGAGGACCTGTTTCTGCCAGATAAAGGAACAGAAGCTTTGATCATTAAAAGAAATGTATATAACATCAGAATTATGACATTTAGAACTCATTTATAAGTCAGAAGTTACAATTATTAAAGAAAGGTCATAAATTTAGATAAAAGTCATGACTTTAAAAAATATACGTATGAAAATAACAGTATTATCATCTTTTTTGTTAATCTTTTTTAATTCTTATTTCCATATTATGACCATCTCATACAGCTATTTAAAATTCTAATAAATAATTAGGACTTTGATTTTTATAAATATTGCATTCTACCTGATAATTTTGACATATTAAGTCATCATTTGGACTCTATTGTACAAGTTTTACATGACTTGAAATATGACATCTCTTCAGATTATGTTATTTATTATTACAATGTTAAATATGCCCATGGTTTCATAAATACTGCATTCTATCATGTTATTTTGTGTAATAACTACATATTTGCATATTAACTAATATTTAAGACTTTAATTTGTATAGTTTGGACTCGTATTCAACAATTTCAAATTGTTATCTCAACCTTTTGGCCTTTTAAATAATAGAAACTTGTCGTTTTACTTTTGTCTCCTAATTTAAACTTTATGTCTTACAAATTTGATGTTTTACTCACAATTATTTATTTTCTACATAACTATGATTTATGATATCGATTTTTAAGATCATATTATGACTGTCTCATATATTTTTAAAAAAAGAAAACAATTATGACTTTTTATTCACAAATATAACATTTTGTCTCAGGATTTTGACTTATTAACGCATAACTTGGGCTCATTGTCTCATAACTTAGACATTTGTTTTTGTTTTTTTTTTCCTTCTTCTTATAGACCCATCATTTTGGCCATTGAGTTGATAAAACTTGTAATTTAACTTTTGTGTCATAATTACATCTTTAGGTTTTATCTTGTAATTTTGATGTTTCGCTCATAATTTTGACTTTTAGTTACAAAACTATGACTTAACAGGCCTAAATTTTGATTCTTGACCCTTTTTTTTTACCTTTAAAAGGTTGGAAATTAGTTCAAACCCGGTTGTGAACTTTAGACGGACTCAGCACTGTAAATTATTATTGCTATTTGTCTTATTTTTAAGTTTTCTTTCGCGTGGTTTTGTTTAGGCTTCCGTTCTCTAGTTAATCAATCTCAGATGCATTTATACATCCATGACTCGGTGATCGATTAGCAAATGTGACGCATGCGCACGGTTTGCTCTTCCTTTCTGCTAGCTTCTCCGCCATGGCGCCCATTGTGAGTAAAATCGCGTGTCAATAAATCCTATAAGTCTGTTGTATTTTCACGTGAATGATCATGGAACTGAGTGGGATGTAATTAATGTGTTCTCGTTGCAGTTTTGGATCAATTGTAGAGTTTGTGTTCTTCTTTTTAGTGTCTTAATGTCAGTCTGACCGTTTCCGTGGCCTTGTAGCTAACATTAGCATGTTAGCGTCGGTAGTCCGAAGCCCACCACGTTGTTACACAGCTAGCATGTCAGCACGACTGCATGACAGCAGCTTGTTTTACAAGTTTAACATATTTTAAGGGTAAATGGTCGGTTTATCTTTATTTTAATCTTCAGCTATCTCACCTGTTAGTTGGATGGAGGTAGCCGGACTGTTGCACTAGTTTTCGGTGAACCCGGAGCGATGTTCGAGCCCTGGAGCGTCAAATCAGTTTACAGTTAATTTTGTGATTTTTTTTTTTAATTTTACCACCAACAGTTCTAGCAAAGATTTCAGGGCTGAAGAGATTTTTAAACTTCCCTGCCGTTGTAGTATAATTAAGTTATGTTTTTTGTTGAGATGCAGTGAATCGAAGGTCCCAGTCACCAAAAACTGAACATTT
This sequence comes from Cheilinus undulatus, assembly GCF_018320785.1. Lineage (NCBI taxonomy): Eukaryota > Metazoa > Chordata > Actinopteri > Labriformes > Labridae > Cheilinus > Cheilinus undulatus. The sequence continues at coordinate 2,973,521 of NC_054875.1, forward strand.
AGTTTGGTTTTCTTACCAGATTATGTAAACAGACGACAACACACTCTAATTTTATCAATTCTTTCCCCTACATAGCGTCAAGTATCATAGTCAATCATTGAAATATCTTTAACAAACATATTTGATCGTTTTACAAACCAAATATTGAACGTTATGAAAATTTACTGCTGAGAAGATTCCTATAGTTGTATTTAAGATTAGGAGAGTTCTTGTGTAAGACAGCCAGCTGTTTGTCTTAAAGTGATACGTTTATGTGATCTAATGTTTTCTGTTTTTGTTAGCAGAAGAAGCAGAACACCGGCAAAGGTGGAAAGAAGAAGAAGCAGGTCCTGAAATTTACTCTGGACTGCACCCACCCTGTGGAAGATGGCATCATGGACGCTGCCAACTTTGTAAGTTCACTTCTTATTGGTAACATTTCTCTTTAAGCTGGGCGCGCTCTGTGCGCTTCTCAGACAATTCACATAAAACTTAAGTCACACAACTCACTTGGAATTCATCCTAATTTTCCCCTGGATTGTGTCTTGTTGTGCAATGCACAGGGAAACATGACGGCCGACCACGGCCTGACCAGCTGCTCCAGACCAGTCAGATGGACTTCTGGCATGTTAGATATTTTGGTCATACAGCTACACCTACTTCCACAGTGAGAGCAGAATCTTCAACTTGGGGACATTTTTTCCTTTTGTAATCATTGACATCAGCAGACATACCTGTCTGGTGTGCCCTCCCTAGCTTTAATAAAGGTAATAAACAAGTACAAAAAAAAACGCAGACCTGCAACTAATATGGACAATTTATTATTTAGTTGCTAGTTGTGTTTGTGATGCTGTTTGTTGGTAAGTGAGAAAGATTACAGGAGGGGTTTTTTGTTGCCAATTGTAGCAACTTGAAGTATGAAAACGACAATCTGAACCATTTCAAAAGGAAACCCCCTTGACAGTTGTGACAGCTTGTTCCAACTTCACTTGCACAGTCTTGAAACAGAAACCGTGCACAATGATCACACGTAAACAATCAGTCACAGTGTGAACTGATATTCCCCTACAACTGTTGTAGAGTTATGTTGATATCCCACAGCGTAAGCCTGGCTTAAGTCTGTTTACATCAAGTTAAATTCAAACAACATGAATGTGAGATTTACCGGTGTGAATTTTTCCTGGAAGTGTTTGTCCTACATGCCAGTTGTAAATGTGTGATGTTTCCGTACTTGTGTTTGTGGTTCTCCAGGAGCAGTTCCTTCAGGAACGCATCAAGGTGAACGGCAAAGCCGGCTCCCTGGGAGGTGGTGTGGTCTCCATCGAGAGGAGCAAGAGCAAGATCACCGTGTCCTCTGAGGTGCCCTTCTCCAAAAGGTGAGCAGCACTTTACCCTATACTCTCACTTGTGCGATATTCAGGTTTAAGAATTCAGGAGGGAATGTGGACAGTGCTATGGAGATGATGGTGTTAGTGTCACTTAAGCCAATGTTTGGTGTACGCTGTTGTATGAGAGCATCTCTGTATCCAAAGGGGTTGCAGCAATCGCCTCAGGGTGTCTGGTCAGGACACTATTTCCACTGCACAGGTGTAGTTGTAGAAGAAGGAGATGCAGTCCAAGCTTATGTTCAAATGGTTTATATGTTCTTTAGTTGCAGCGATGCATGAAATATACAGCCTTTACTTTAGTTTGCTTGTAGTTTTACACCTTTGTATGTGTACTTGAGTGTGTGTGGTTCTACAACAGAATAAAGGAGAAATAAAGTAAAATTAGAAACTAGAGTAGCAATAACTAGAGTACAAAGACCTGATAGAAATACACACTGCTTAGCTTAGCTGAAATATAGCAACTAGTACAAACACCAAGCAGTCAATAAACTGTGCATCACATGTCCACTAAATACATCTGCAGCACACAAAGTAATCACACTAGAAACATAAATAATCTTTGCACAAACAACTAAATAAATGCGGCACTGCCACTCTAACAAGCTACGCTAGGGTTAATTAGCTCAAGTAGCTAGCAGTTAGCACCATTAACAAGGTAGAAACACATCAAATACATTCACTTTAACTATGAAAATCTACCAGTAACAGTAACATTGTAAACACAGAAACATGCAGAAATGTAAACTCGTGTCTGACGGATGTACACACGACAATAAAGTCAGACAAAACTTCCCTAATCCCCTCAAGTAACTCCGAACTCGTCTGTGCTCCTCTCTGTCACTCTCTCTCACTCTCCATGTGCTGCAAGGATGCTGCATTTAGGTGCGCTCAGACACGGGAGTTTCATGATCAATAAGGAGAAACTGACTCATAATCAGGCAGTTTGTTACAGCTATTGTCCGTAAACTCATACAGCTGTGTCGTACTGAAGCAGTGACTAAAGTATGTGTCTGTTTTTCGGGTCTCCACTAGGGCTGAACAAATGCATTGTCACTTGCAATGGTGATGCGTAGTAGTCACATTTTGAGGACTTGCAATGTTAGCCATGTGACCAGAAGCACACCAGGCTGCCATTTTTGTGCTGTTGATGTAAATCAAAACCGGAAGTCATCCCTTTTCTTTGACTAACCTGCATTGGAGTCTGCCTGAAATCATCAGGAGCCAGAGAGCTTAGTACTGTCTCTAGGTAGGTAAAGCTGCTGTGTGATAGATGGGCCATACTGGCATGATAAACTTAGTCCTGCTAAGGTTTCATTTGTATCTGCATGAGGAGGAATGTAAAGTCTAAAGTCAAACCTCCATGTTCAAAAATGCCTGCCTTACCATGGACCAGACTTCAATCACTGTGGGAATTTAAAAGCCTTAAATAAGTCCAGTCATGTTGGTTGTTGGTCCTGAAGCAGACGCCTCCCTCCCTCTGCTCTCCAGAGAACATCGTCTGTTTTATGTGTATTGGGAACTCTGACTCGTTAGCTGAGTCTGTACTCAAAGGGTTAATTCAGATTTTTATACAGCAGTTCTTAAAGTTCCATCGAACACCAATCCGGCTCATGAGTTGATCCAGATTATTCTGATGACTGAACATTTGTTACCAAAATACTCGGTAGAAGAGGTCGGCTAGCACGATTCTCAGCCTGACAGAGCCTAAAGGCATGCGACCATGGTTCAACTCATCACTGCTCTTTCACAGGAGGAGGAACAGGTAACCAGAGTTTGTCAACAAGAAATATTTAAATGTGAGGAGCTTGAGACAGCAGCTGTTGAATCCATGAACCAAATGTAGAAACTGAAGTTGAGATGCTGATCTGACATCATGAATATGTACCTTTAGTGTTTTTAGAAAGGCGCTAGACTATTATAGTTTATTCTGCTCAATTTCCGGCAGAAAGAGCTGTTAGTCTGCTCTGTAAACTGATGTTAGCTCAAGCGTCAGGAACAGCTGATAGTGTACAATTTCACTTACACTAAGTGTACCTTGATTCTGGGTGTCTGTTATCCTTTTTTGCTAAGTAAGCTAGCCAGCTGCTTCTTTACTAACATTAGTGATATACATCCCTTTATTTACTAAGAAAACAAATTTAAAAAGTTGGTTTTCCTTTAGATAAAGGAGACCGTGGATGTCTGAGCTGGTCTGGTGCCTCTATTTTACTGTTGGAGACATTTTGCTGCCTGGTTTGGATTCATGTACTAGCTTTGGGGCTGGGCTCACTGCAAACCAAACGTGTACAGGGGCACACTTAAAATCAGGGACGGGGATTAAAACCTGGGTCCTTAAAGACCAGGTTCTGTATTTATCAAAAACCTGAACACTGTGTCATGTGCTCTGTGTGTGGATTTCTGGATAAACTCGGCGCTGTGGGGTCGCCATATCAAAGTGCTCCCACATGAATGCACACACTTCCACTGTCTGTCACACGCTGGTTGGTTAGCATGCTACATTTATTTAATATGTTGGTTATTTTCTACTCTTAAATGCTGAAACCTCAGTGTGTGAGTGTGAGATTACAGAGACCACTTAACAGGAACTCAGTATCAATAATAAGCAGATATAAAGCATGATTAAACTCCCTTAAAACCTGTTTAATAAGGTAGAAAGGGAGTGAGGTGGCTGAGTAAATGATGTGAAGCAGGAGTTGAATGAAACAGCCACTGCTGGTAGGTAGGGCTGGGCAATTAATTGCAAATTAGATTAAATTGCAATATGATCTGCTGCAATGTTCAAATCGCAGAAGGTGCAATATTTCTTTAATCCTAAATTTGTTTCAAAATACCAGTTTAAAACCTTTTTTTTTTTTTTTTTGCAGAAGTGACATTATGCATTACATATGCAATAATTCTAGTGGTATATTTTTAGAATATTGTACCAAAAAAATCCTATTTTCTTCATTTTTGTTTGTTTTTCTTGTTAAATATGATAATTATATTAAAAAAAAAATACCATTCTTTAAATACAGCACGTTATGTCGATTTGCAAAATGAGTCAAAATCATCACAAACAGATACTTTAAAAATAGTCCAGCCCTAGTTTAATCAAATATTGTGTTGGGTATAGTTTGAAATTAATTATTACTTTTTTTGTTGGAAAATACATGAGATGAGGAGCTTAGGAAATAAGTACACATTTAATGGCAATAGCACTATTGGGTAAAAAAAAAAAAAAAACACTATTAGATTATTTTCAACCCTACTGGTAAGTATTAGATCAGTGATACTAAACATCCGGCTCTAGAGCCACATGTGGCTCTTTTGTGATGATTTTTGGCTCTTTTATGTCTTAAAGGAGACATATTTTACCCCTTTTTCCTTTTAAGTGTGTCATTTTGGGACACCTTTAGAATAGTTATTTATGATGTGCAGCTCAAAAAACTCCTCACTTACACTGGCGATAGGAAAACCCCTATTTTCAGCAGATCTCGCCTACCGCTGAAAACGCTCCGTTTCAGTCCTGTCTCTTTAAGACTCAGAAGTCCGTGACCTTACTGTTCTCTGATTGGCCAGCTTGGTCAAAGCTTCCTGGGGGCTGATCAATGGGCCGAACTGTTTTCTCGGCCCATTGATCATCGAGTTTTGGTTAGTTTACTTATTGGGCTTTTAATCAGCACAAGTCAAGACTTAGTAATGTAAAGGTACACAGCGTTTCACGGCATAGTTTTGGGTAAAAGGGCGGATAGTTATGAACAACTGATGACAAAGTTTAGCACACATTAGCTTCCCACTGACCCATGGCTCGTTTTAAAGTTATGTTATAAAGAGTTACAGCTTGTGGTTCTAAGCCTCCCTGGGTGATCTTTACAAGAGGGAACAGCTCCATGTTTTAGCAGCAGATTAGAAGCAAATCCAGCGTCTTACTGTCCTTTACTGACGAAACAATCGTCGGTGAAGTGACGAGCACAGAGAAAAAGTTTGCTGGCGGTCGGCTCGATGAGACAAACAATTCCCACTGCTTTCTGCTGCTTTCCTCCTTCGGGAGCGCATACAGAGTAGATTTATCGTCACAACCATAAAAACACAAATAAGTTTAGAAAACATGCTGACCGGAATAAATCCACATGAGAGCAAGAATCCAAACAACAGCAGCGGTGTATGCTGCGCCGGGGAGGGGGTGTGGCTGAGAACGAGCTGCCGGGAGGGCAGTTCTGAGAGCCTCCTGTGGGAGGAGGGGAGGGGAGTCATCTGCTCAGAGCCGTCCAATGGGGAAGCCGGAAAACGAGCTGACGTCAGCTTGTATCAAGTCTCGCAACGAGCTGTTCAGAGAGGCCGGTAATCTCGTTTGCAGGGTTTATGGAAAGACGTGTGTCTCTTGATAAAATGAAATCGGTATGGTTTAGAAAGGACCCTCAACATTGTAGCATTGTATGCAAGTGTTAAAATATGACTTAGTATAATAAGTCTCCTTTAATTTAAAATATATTCCTTTTAAACCTTGACCTCAGACATTTATCATTGCAAGTTACATTAACCAGTTTGTTTCCCACACTTATACAGGTTTTAATGGTCAAACTGAAATGTCAACCTTTATTTTTTTCCCCTTTTCATATTTTTTTGCCACTAAAATCCATTTCTGTTGCTTTTTCATCAGTTTTAGCCACTTTTAACCTTTCTTTTTTAAAATTTTTTAGCCCATTGTTACCACTTCCTTTAGCTACTTTTTCATCCATTTTGCCACTTTTATCCCATTTTTGCCCTTTTTCATCAGTTTTAGCCACTTTTATCCTGCTTTTTTCAATTTTTTTGCCATTTAAACTGTCTTTTGCCATTAAATACCACTCTTCCCAATTTTCCCACCTTTTTACAGCTTTTTTGCCCACTTTAGTCACTTTTCACTCATTTTTTGCTGCTCTTTGACCACCTGTATCTCAATTTTTTGTGACTTTGCATCGATTTTTGCCACATTTCCCCCATTTGTCTCCATTGTATGCCTATTTTGCCCCTTTTCCCCTCATTTTTTGCCACTTTTAATCAATTTCTGCTTCTTTTAGCCCATTTTTACCACTTCCTTTTGCTACTTTTTCATCCATTTTTGCCACCTTTATCCCATTTTTGCTCTTTTTCATCAGTTTTAGCCACCGTTATCCTGCTTCTTTGCAATTTTTTGCCCATTTAAGCTGCCGTTTTGCCATTAAATGCCACTTTTCCCACTCTTGTGTTGGCATTTTTCAACAATTTGGCTCTTTGGTTGAGCAGGATTAAGTAACACTGATTTAGATATTTCATATTTCCTCCAGTCAAAAGCTGCAGCTGCAGGAAAGTTCTCTTTTTCTATGTTTTAATTTATCAACGTTATATCAAACAGAGGGTTTATCCTTGTAGAATGTGAACTTAAGCCAGAAATTAGATCAAATATTCAAAAAGATAATTTAATACTTTAGATAATTAATAAAGGATTTAATAACAAATGTTAAAAACAATTTCAGAGAGAGGGTAAAAAAAAAAGATTTGATATTTGTTCTTTATTCTAAGATTTATTTATGTGCTTTTTGTGCCTTCATTGATGGAGGACAACAGTGGATAGAGTTGGAAACGGGGTCGAGAGAGCGAGCAGAGACATGCGGGGCCATGGGCCAGATTCTGACAGATCCTTCACAATCATGCAGACTGTCATTTTACAGTGCAGTTTTTGCAGCAATCTGCTTCCTGTTGGTTGTCCAAATGTGATTCTCTGATTCTTTCAGCAGGGTTTTGCTGTAAGCGTGAGAACAGAAGCCATGGCATTTCTACTGCAAGTTGCATAGTGAGATCCGGACTTCCAGAGTTTGCTGCATCTATGAGATATCTAATTTTCTGTCCTGCAAATTGTAGTATTCCCCTTCTTAAAGATATGACTTGCTTTTATTTTGATGGTGAAGAAAGGGAAGTATGATGAAGGTGAGCTGTCTGGTTCAGAGGACATGTGAGTCATAGATGAGGAAATTATGACTGGACCAGTGTTAGAATAAAAAAGTTAACTTCTGTGAGTGAGAGTGAAGGAAATTCAAGAAAAAGTCCCGGTTAGAGATTCCTGGTGCCTTGTCACCTCCACCTGTCCTTGTTCCCCGTCCATGTTGACACAAGAGAGTGAGAGGGACTTGGATCAGAGCTTACTGTGTCGTCCTGCTTTGTTTGCAGGCTATCAGGATACTATTTAGATTCACTGTAATCAAGCTGATTTTACAGCTGACTCTCACATTCGTCATGTAAAGTTAGGAGACGCTGATAGTTCCACAGACTATGATCTGTCAGTGATTTAGCTCTTTATCTTGAGTGTGTCTTTTAACAGTGCAGCTACTAATGTGGCCTTATATCCCCTCCATTGCCAACAGATGGGCCCCAGAAGCCTGTAGGGTTTATCCAAGCATCCCATTGTCTTCGATGCAGGCAGTCAGGGTTCAAATCTGACCTGTTACTCCTTTCCCCTCTGCCATTTCCCGCTCTTTCTCCCCAGTCTCCAACTCTATCCTCTGTCCTATTGCCATGCAAGGCACAAAAGCCCCAGAATTAAAGATCTGCATGTGAACCAGTGAGGAGTGCTTTATTATTATTACTAAAGGCTGAGGTCACCGGATGTCTAGTAACCTTTAAGCTCTTGGCTGTTTCGTTCCGACATCTTCCACGTCTGTTTTGACACCGTTGCCCTCTTGCTTTGTTTTCTAGATATCTGAAGTATCTGACCAAGAAGTACCTGAAGAAGAACAACCTTCGTGACTGGCTGCGCGTCGTGGCGAACACCAAGGAGAGCTACGAGCTCCGGTACTTCCAGATCAACCAAGACGAAGAGGAGGAGGAAGATGAGGATTAAAACAACAATTCATGATTTTGTACATTTAAATAAATGTTGTTTACAGTACAAGCGCTGCTTTCATGCGTGGTCTTTGAGATCGGGACAGGCGGGGCTCTGAAACCAACATGGCCAGTAGATGGAGGTCTTCTCCCGCTGCTGGTTTGTTGAGGTTCAGTGCTGAATGTTTCTGCAGAGATAACTTTACTCAGATCTTACCTGACTAAAACAGTGCCTAAAGGACCAAAAGTAAAATGGTATAGTAGTATTTAGCACTGACTACAAATTGCTCCAACCTTGCATTTGAAGTCAGGAAAAAAACAGTTAAGAAAATTGTAAATGTTTCTCTTTTTTGCATTAATGCATAAGGCAATAAAGTTTTAAAATTCCTAAATCTTTGATACAAATCTTGTGAAATATAAATTACATCTGGGATCTTGGAATAAAACGGAGTACAGGTATGATGCCTCATTAAATGTGAAATACCAGAATCTCTCTTCAGTGTTAAAGGCTTAAAGTTCCATTAATTTTGGAAGGAACTATTTTAACAATATTTAAATCAGAGGAAAATGTAGATTTTATTTCAGTTTATTTCAACATTTGACCCCCAGTGTCAGTCAAGAAAAAGCTGGCCCTTGTTAAAATGGAGTTGCTCTACAGGAAGTTGCCTTTCTGTTGCTGTACCTTCATGATTTGTGTTGCTTCCTCGTAACAGACCATCGTTATTTTTGGTTAATCGTCTGTGCATCCTCTCCACCATATCATGTGTTTAAATAAAACCAACAGGTAAAGTGACAACACAAAGAGAAATGAAGTCATGTGAACTTTATTTATCCATTTCAATGAAAAAACAATAACCCAGAGAATTTCACCATAAAAAAGAACAAGTAAGAGGGAAACACATCTGCTGTTTCTTTAAAAAAAAAAAGGACATGCCTTCATTTTCAGCACAACGTGGTACAATGAAACATCTCTGCTCTGGATCGGAAAGTTCTGCTTCACCGCTTTGAGCGTTGGAATCGTTTCTTTAATCAAATTAAAAAAGACAAAGAGCGAGCAGACGCGGAGGTCTTGGAAGGACTGAGGTGTGCATCCTGGATGCAAACACATAAGAACAAAAGGAATGTAACATCGAGTGGAGTGCACTAACGCAGAACATCACGTTCCAAATCCTGATTGTAATCTGTGGCAGCTGCTCACACGCACACCTGCTCACACTGACGTATATACACTAACACAGAGGGATCAGCTGATCCTCCCAAACACGAACAAGACTTCCATATCCTGAACGAACACGTAGAAAAAGGCACAGGTATGGAGTATTGGTCTTTGAAAAGCCCTCAGTGGGAAAACACCGAGGGTCCTGATGTAGCACCCGTAAATGTGACAGACATTTTATCATTTCAAATACTGCAACACAGACGACAGAACGAGAGACATGAACACATGAACGTTTGGCTGTATCACAAAATAGAAAAAGGGTTTTTGGGAAGCACGTCTGGCTGGATGTGAAGAGCTTTGGAGCAAACTGTTGCAGGTTCACTCGAGGTTCGGATGTGAGGAAAAGTTGATCGTCTGGAGCCGGATCATCGTCTCCAGTCCCGTTTTTCTGATTTCAGAGTCCAAATTAATGAATGCTGGTAGTTGAGATGTGTGGAAATCCTGCCATCCTCCTCCTCGCTGGTGGCAGAGACCGAACAGGCCCTGTTGTTCCTGACGAGCAGCGCCGGTCTCTGCTCCAGAGAAAGAGGCTCAGGCACCGCTGAACGAGGACCGATCAGATTGTTCTGGGGTTGTACTCGGGCAGCTTTTTCAGCTTCTCCTTTTCCTGCTCAGTTTCCTGTCTGGCGATGACCAGAGAGTGAGAGTATCCCATCACAACCTGCAGGAACACAAACACCAGGGTCAGAAATGCAGATCTTTTCATACCGTGACGTGAAGGTCCGGTAGTCTGTTTAGCCCAGCGACGTTTAAAGCCATCATGTTGATACTCCTGCTTCACTATGAACATCATAGAAGCGTAAAAACAGGACACAGTGATCTCCTCTGTGCCATCTTCAGGGTTATTAACAGAGGCATAAAAGATGTGAAAGAGATCTGCAGAGGAAGGCTGCAGCAAAGTTAAAGACGCTCCTGTTCAGTGTTGTGTACGAGTCTGTTTGTCTCATGTTCTTTCATAGTTTGTTTTTAAATGTTTCTAGAGTTTAGATGTCTATATCAACTGTTTCATCAGAGTATTTCCAAGTGCTGTTAAACAGAGGCATGGATTTTTACCACAGCTTTTCCAAACCTCTTAGTTTTATTGTGGATGCTAACATTATTTTACTTTGCACACAGAAACAAAATGATTTCACAAAAACTCCCAGGGTCTACAGCAGTGTTACTCAAACCTGCTCAACCAAAGAGCCAAATTGTTGAAAAATACATTTGCAAGAGCCACAATCTAAGAGGTGAAAAGTAGAAATTAAAATAAGTTTAAGGTGGCAACAATGGTCAAAAAGCAGCAAACACTGGGAGAAAAGTGTCAAAAATGTGTGGGAAGTGACCAAATAATGACTAAAAAGTGTCAAAAATGTTGCAAAAAATGAGGGAAAAGTGACTTAAATGGGCAAAAAGTGGCATTTCATTGCAAAGGCAGCTTAAATGGTTGAGAAGTGGCAAAAAATTGCAAAAAGTAATATAAAAGTGTCAAAAAAGGGAGAAAAGTGACAAAAAGAAGTGGCAAAAATGAGCCTAAAGTGGCAAACACTGGGAGAAAAGTGGTAGAAAAAGGCCAGAAAGTGGCAAAAACGTGGAGAAAACATGAGTGAAAAGTGACTCAAATGGGCAAAAATCAGAATAAAGGTGGTAAAAATGGGTTAAAAGCATGAAAGGAGTGGCAAAATGGGAAATTAGTGGTATTTAATTGCAAAAGGCAGCTTATATGGGAGAAAAGTGGCAAAATAAAGGGTTAAAAAAATCGCTGGATAGAAAAGCTGGATCAAAGTGTCAAAATGGGCTAAAACAGTAAAAATGGAATTGAAGTAGCAAAAAAATGCAAATAAGGGTGATGGAAATATGCAGACAAAATTAGAGGTTGACAATTAAAACCTACTGTATAAGTGTGGGAAACAAACTGATTGATGACTTGCAATGGAAAATTTCTGAGGTATAATTTTCCTTTTAAGATTTTCTGGGGGAATAATATTTAAAATTAAGACATAAAAGAGCCACAAATCATAACAAAAGAGCCACACGTTGAGTATCACTGATCTAAACGATGATCCTCCTTTAGAACTGACCTTTCTGTTGAGTCTTAACAGAAACCACTGCTGTGCAAAAATGTGCTGCAAGTTTGCAAAACTCAAAGCTGTAAAATCAAGTTAATCTGAGGGTTATCTTCAGTCTGGAAACTCCAGTAAGGGTTTGAGCTGACACTGGAGAAAGCATCATGGCAGAAACCCCAAAAATCACTTTAGACAGGAGGAAAAGAATTGTTGATGCTTACAAAGCAGGAGAAGGATCTACAAAGTTATCACAGCATTTCCAAGAGTCAAGAACTGGAGAGAGAAGGATCATTAAGAAATTCAAAGAAAGCCACACAGTCCAGAACAAGCCTGGCAGAGGAAGAGAAAGATTTCAAAGACTCTGGAAAGAAAACTAGTGAATGATGTGTCTAAAGACCCCAGAACAACTGACAAGATTCCAGAGAAGGACTTAGCCAAGTCAGGAATTGTAGTCTCAAAGAAGACCATGGACTAGAATGGACCAAGAAGAAGTCCACGTCTGCAGAAGACACCTTCAAGCCAGACTGAAGTCTGCTAAGGACAACCTGGAGAAAGATTATGAATACTGGAAGCATGTCCTTTGGTCAGATTAAACTAAACTAGGGCTCTTTGGACACAGAGACACTGGTGATGTTTGTAGAAAGAAGGGAGAGGCGTATCACCCAGAGACCACCGACCCCACAGAGAAACACGGCGGAGGGGATCCTTCAGCGAGTCTGGAACTGTGAATCTGGTAAAGGTGGCTTGTCTGGATTGCTCCTTTGTCTTCCAACAACCAAAAACATCCATGGCTTGAAATTCTGTGGGGTGAACTGAAGACCGAGGTCCATGCCAAAAGACCATCAAATCTGGAGGAGCTTAAAGGATCGGCCAAAGAAGAAGGGGATTCTGGGATTCCTCAGGAGACGAGTCTGAGACTAAAACTAAAACAAACGACTGCAGGTTGTTATCCAGCAACAAGGAGACATGGCTGACTGTTAGCATGAAGGGGATCATCATTTAGACCCTGGGAGTTTTTGTGAAATAATTTTGTTTCTGTCTGCAAAGTAAAATAATGTTAGCATCAACAATAAAACTAGGATGTTCGGAAAAGCTGTGGTAAAAATCCTTTCTGTGTTTAACAGCACTTTGGAAGTACTTAAAAAAAATGAACTTTTCATAGGGAGGCTATTAGTTTCACCCTCATCTATAGATGAAAGAAGCACAGATGGAGATGTGTAGTATCTCATGTTTGAGTATTGATCTCACAAGGCACAAAAACGGTAAAGCTTCAGCACTGCTGCAGAAATACAGCGAGAAAACACCTTTTGACCATGTTGTACGAGCATGATTATGTCTTTTACACAAAAGCCTATAACCTGAAACATTCAATAGAAATGTAATAAATTATTCAAAAGCTCCTGGATTGAGATAACAGAGTTCTCAGGCGATGAACTAACAGATGAACAGGCTCAGGGTTGTTCTCTACCTGCTCCATGTAGATCCCATCCAAGGTCTTGACCTCCTGAGCGGTGGTTGAGGATTTGGGTTTGTTGTCTCCGTATCCCTGAAAGACGAATGATGAGACATGATCAGTGCTTAGTCGCCTCCTTTTTACAACCCTTTCTGTTAATGAAACGGGCATCAGGCCTCACCAGCTCTCCAAATGTTGGCGAGGGTCCCCAGCTGATCGTGCTCTCATCTGCAGCGATAATGATGCTGCTCTTCCTGTTAAGATAAAACAACAGTCAGTGATTACACACAAGAGAAAAACCTCTTACATGTGAGTATAGAGGTAGAGAGGCTGGAGGAGTAAGAACATATAGTCTCTAGCTAGGCCTTTAAGGAGCCTCTACTAATCATAAAATCCTCCTCTTAGACCTCTTTCAGACTGGGTGTACGTTTGCAGGTTAACGCTTTCAAACCAAGCATGCATTCGCTGCGTGTTTACTGTCTCACTGCTGTTAAAACCTCATCTGTCTTCCATAATTAACCTCAATAAATCTCCCTACAAGTGCCTTGATTCATTACATACCTGAGCTGGGAAAATTTAAAAGCACCCAGTCATCAGGCCATCAGTTTGTGGCCTTCATCAGGGTCAAGAAACACATTGCTAATATATTCTACCACTGTGGACAGACACCTGCTAATAAAGGTAATAATGGCTCTCTTTTTATTATTTTCCTGTCTATTTTGGCTGAGAGATGCATGCAGCTTGCAGAAAAAAACATGCAAACATTCTATTCTCTAAATTTTCCATGCATGAGACGTGCTGCTCATGCAGCTAACTGGCATGCAGAAGTGAAACTCAAGCTCTGACAGTGCTGAGAGACAGCTGCCACACATCCAGTCAGACATACTGTCAGCAAGAGGAACAACTTCTCATCACTCACCCGCAGGCCAGACTGCGGATCTTCCAGCCACACAGATCCTGAACAGATTTTGGGTACATGGTCGACTCTCTGGAAGTGTTTGTCACCCCCCAGAAGAAGAGCCCGCCTGCAAAAACACCACTGATCAGACATCTACAGGTACAGAAGTCTATCAGAGTCGGCTATACTGTACTCTCGTCTTACCCATCTCACTGACGGCGAATGAACACTGGTATCCTGTAAAGATCTGACTCGCTCCACGCCCGGGGAAGTCGAACAGTTTGACGAGTCGAGGAACCATCTCGTCCTTCTGCTCTGTGTGCCCGAGACGTCCGTACCCCCCAAAACCCCAACTGAACACTCGCTTCTGAGAGTCCAGGACGAGCTGCAAACACAAACAAAATTATCTGTCAGCTCAGACATAGCAGGACCTTCAGAAAACTGATACGTAATATAGTCTGGGTGTTCTTTCTCACCGTGTGGTTGGCTCCACAGGACACATCTCGGACCACCACGTTGGGCACGGGGGTGATCTGTCCGTCCTTGGACTTCTCGATGAAGATGGCGACACGGCGAGGAATGAGCTCACAGTCAAACTCGATACGCTGAGCTCGAGCAATGAACTTCCCGTCACTGTTGTGACCTGAAGGGAGGAAAAAGAGGCACGTTTCAGAATCATAAAACATTAATCCAAGTATTCTTTAAGTGTGTGGTGTCCATTAAAGCTGAATGATTTTGGAAAATAATCCAATTATGATTTTTTTGCCCCAATATTGCATTTGCGATTATTCCTTAACTTTTTTTTATTCCTAAACAAGGGCTGAACAATTCTTTGAAAGTGTCTAATTCTGATGATTCTGACTTGTATTGCAAATTGGATATGAATTATTGCATAAAAGGGTTTTTGTCATTCTTACATAATAAGAAAAAGTACAACAATTAAGAAGGTAGGATTTTTTGTAGACTATTCTAAAAAAATGCACTTGAATGATTGCATGATATGTTGTGCATAACATTTCTGCCGCAAACAAGTTTTAAACCATTATTTTGACACACATTTCGGGTCAAAGAAATATTGCACCTTTTGTGATATGAAAATTGCAGCAGGCCAAATTGCAGTTTAATCTAATTTTCTATTGATTGCCCAGCCCTAATGTCCACACAGTGATTTTACTGCTCCATACCACAGGAGCCTCCCCAACCTTAAACTGTCAATATTAAGCACATTTAATATTTATGATTCTTGGTCAGATTTCCTCTGACAGAACACCCACAACCACCAAAGCGCCAGAGCGTACGTACCAACTGTTTAGGAAGCATCACAAACAGATGTTGTGTTCTTCCTGGCGCACAAACATTTATCATAAACCTTTATCTCAGCTGGTACTTCTCATATTATTTTCTGTTTTCTGATATTTGCTGCAACTCTAACTCACACCAGGACAGCCAGCTGAGCAGAAAGATTAAAACAAAACCTCTATCAAATACAAATCAGTGTTTGAAAACAAAAAATGTTGGGGGATGGGGGATCACTTTGTCCCCCTTTAAGTCCATGTAAACATGCTAGCTGTTTCTCTAATAGTTTTGTTTCAGGGGCTGAGGGTCAAGCTGCTGCTATCTTACCCTCAGTTTTGATTTCATAATTCAAGATCAGGACATATTCTTGAATAAATCCTCAATCCGGTAAAATGGCACAGTGAAATACATCACAGGACTTTAAATATCTATAAAGTTGCCTGCTGGAATTGTTCTGGTGTAAGCTATTAAAGGGTCTGAGAAGAAGAAAAGAGCTGAATCCTTCACAGACTAACTAAATGTGATATGATTCTAAAATTCTGAGTCTGGTGTAACCTTGCTGATAATGGAATTAAAAAACAAAGCATGTGGTTATCTTACCCAGCTGTCCGTACTCAGGGCAGCCGAAGGAGTAAAGGTTTCCTTTACAGTCCACCACCATGCTGAACTCGGCGCCACACGCCACCTTCACCAGAGGCTGACCGTTGTACAGGATCTACAGGAAAGAGGAACATGTTTAGGACGGTTGTTACTGTGTGTATCTGAATGCCATCAATGTATCTGAGAAGGTTTACCGCTGCAGGGCTGAGGACGGCATCGGTCTGGTTTCCCTGTCCGAGCTGGCCCATTTTGTTCTCGCCAAAGGAGTACACGGTACCATGCTCTGAGGAGGAATGGTGACATTAATAATCACAACATGAACAGACGTAGTTATGATATCCTCCATCAGGTCCTCGGCCTACCTGTGAGTGCCAGGGTGTGATTGCGTCCACAGGCCGCAGCAACGATCACGTGATCTGCTAACGCCTCGATGAGCTTTGGAGCCTCCAGTCGTTTGGTGTCTCCATGACCCAGCTGCCCTTTGTCGTTACGACCTGAAGACAATGGAAACAAGAACTTTAAAGATGGATAGCTACAGACATGTTTGGACTTAAAATGATGTGAAAAAACCTGCATATAACTTTAGTTACTCACAGCAAGCACTCAGAGCTCTTAAACCCTGTAAATCTTCAACCACGGGGTCTCAAGCATGTCCATTAGGTTTTTAGTAACTCTAAACCTAAACATGCCATTACATCAGATTCTTCACACTTCGCCTCAATCAAACGCACACTTATGTCCCATCCTCTCCAATATAAAATCATAGCATAGGCCAATTAGTTGCCTATTAAAAGGTGAAACTCCTATTACGTTTGTTTACCTCTGAAGCAAAATAACTACAGTTAAGTAGCAGAAACCTCTGAGACTGTTTCTAGCTTGGAGCTTGGAAAGTCTGGACAACAAAGATGGCCATGCCAACCAACAGTAGAGATCGCATGCTGGCTACAGGCATAGGCCTCTGTGTTGGATTTAGGGCTACAGACCTACAGCGTATGCTCATCTTAGCTTCAATGCAGAGGCATATATCAGGCTTTAGGCATGATAATTCATTTGGGGCACCATTACAAGGGCGTGGCCAAAAAGATGAATATAATCAGACATTATTTTTTCCTTTGCTTTAATTCAAGAATTAAAACTTTAAGATATTCTAGAGTATAAAGGCCTAAGCTCATGAAAATCAAAATCTACTATCTCAATCGACCATCTCCTTTTGCACAAATTCCTGCACCAATGTGAGGCGTTTAGGAGCCGATCAGTCCATGGTCCTGCTGCAGTGTCATGAAGCCCAGGTTGCTCTGATAGTAGCCTTCAGCTCGTCTGGATTATTGAGTCTAGGGCCTCATCCTCCTCTTAATAGCTCAGAGATTCTCTACAGGGTTCAGGTCACAGTATTTCTGGCTTCACTGTGGGCAAGTGAAAAGGAAATCAGTATCTCCTAAAGCTTCTCAGAGCATAAAAGGTTCAACAATCCAGTTCTTTTCCTCCTCAGCTCTGGTGAAACGATGACGTCTGTGGATCAGGAAGGCTCCACACTAAGAACACCACACTTGTAGTCAAGCCTGTCTGTGTGGTGGCTCTTGATCCACTGACTCCGGTCTCAGTCCGGTCCTTCTGAAGCTCCCCAAAGTTCTTAAATCTGCTTTTTTTTGACAATCCTCTGAAGGCTGAGCTCCCCCCTGTTGCTTTTGCTACCACACTTTTCCCCTCAGCTCCTAAGGACGGCCTGCCCTTTCAGCAGTGACCTTCTGTGGCTTATCGGTGTCTGTGATTCTTCTCTGGATATTTGTAAAGTCAGCATTCTTCCTAGTGATTGTGGTTGTGTGTACTGAACCAGAGTAGCAGAATAATGGCTCTGGAAACCTTTGCATTTTTTTTATTTAATTAGCTGGTGCACAATGTGATCTGAGAAGCTTTCAGCCACTTTCATTTCTTAAAAGTTGGAGACCCCTGCTAGGGAACTTCACTCACCCCAACTCCACAGCTTGCCGTCGGTGGTCATGAGCAGACTGTGAGCAGCGCAGGAACCGGACACCACACAGCTAACCTGGACATCGTTGAGACAGCCGTAACGGTGAGGACCCCACAGGTTCTGACCCAGGTTACGGAAAGCAGCTAGAAACAAAAGCACATCAACATTAGCACACGACATCTTCACTTTGGATGCATCTCATCAACAAAAGAACTTTCTGAATACCAGCCATAGAGTCTTAAATGTACTGCACTGAATAAATCTTTCACCTTAGTTTGTCTTATTTTGGTGTGGGTGTTGCAGCCTTAAATTAACGATGACTCCCTGTAGTGTATGAGGACTGTCCCACATAATTTCCTTCTGCCCTAAAAACCCACTAGAGCACAAAATATTTTTCGGCTGAAAATAGTCCAGCGAATGCTCAACTTCCTCCTGTTTGAATAACCTTTGATAAGAACTACAAAGAGCTTCTGTTGTGAGGGATAAGGAGAGCCTGTTTTCACATGCATCTCTTAAAATATCAACCAAATACATAAGCAGGACTCAGAGGGTTTACAGCTCAGATAGCAGTTGACTAAAATAGCCCTGCATTTTAACCATTTCAGCCCCGGTTTCTTTAACATAGATGAAAACGAGTGAACCAGCCAGTTAACCAGAGCTGAGAGCACTGAAAGGCTTTATTACTGATATTAAACAGTAGCAGCTTGCTGGAGAGAGCTAAAGAAGTTTGCTTTAACTGAAAAACAACCATGCTTTAACTATTAATGACTGTAAATAAATTATGTCACAAAACAGCAACCATTTTCTGAATATAGCTTCTTAGAAGTCACGTGATACCGATGACAATGGATGGGGGAAGAAAATGAAGAATAGCAGTTAGGAATAATTGGGAATGAAGGACTGAAGGTAAGAAGAGGACACCAAAGCTCTTGGTTGATGCGTGCGCTGCACTTATATAAATAAATGTCTCCATACATTAGCTATGATCCATGCACTTTACAAAAGGAGTGATTTTTTTCTCCCATGGGTTCGCCCTGTGTGGCGAGGAGGCAATCAGCTTCACAAATAACTTATTAGTCCTGCAGACCTCCTACGACACAGCTGGCTAGAGGAAGGGACATAAGAGTCTAGAAGAGTTTTGCACTGGGCTGAGAGGCTAGCTGCATCTCTAAAACAGCTTTTGTCATTACATTTAATGGAAACACTGATGTACTGTTAAGCAGAAAACCTTGTGGAGTTAGCCACTGTAATGAAGTGGCTGTTTTATACGTACAACAGGAGCTGGTTCCTGTTTGAGATCCAGTCTTCCATTCTTTGTCATTATTTAAAACCTATCTAAAGGGCCACTCTGGTACCAAATGAAGAGCTCATTTTGGGTGTTTTCTATTATACAAAAGCAATGAATAACTCTATATCATCACAATAGTAGATTAAATTAGGGCTGCTCAATTTTGAATAAAAAGATCTAATTATGGTGATTTTGAATCATAAAGGAAATTGGATATGAATTATTGTCTTAAAGGGAGTGATTTTTAAGTCATTCATAAGAAAAAAGTACAAAAATGAAGACCGTTGACTTTTTTTTTGTAGACTATTCCAAAAAAATGGCACTTGAATAACTGCATGGTTTGCAATGCATAACGTCTCTGCAGCAAAAAAAAATTTAAGCTGGTATGTTAGTGCAAATTTCAGGTTAAGGAATTATTGCACCTTCTGAGATTTAATCTAATTTTCAATTAATAGCCCAGCCCTAGAATGCACTCACTTTACATCTGCCTCGCTTTCCTGATCGTCTGCTTCTAGAGTCATGCCAGTGTATCTGTGACAGAAAGAGCTTCACCTGTACTTTGAACGTGCAGATGAAACACAAACTCTGCATGCATAGTGCTTATTTCTCTGACTACTGATGGTGATGTTAGGGTGGTCTCACATGAGAGACCCAGGCTTAGATCAGAGTACACTGGACCCTAAAGACCTGTTCCATTTGATCAGTGAGAACTAAGGCCAACTATACTTGGGCACCTGGTCTGAGTCTGCTTTAAGAGGTGGTTTCGGCATGATTCAGCAGGGATGCACAGTATTGTCTGTATCAAAACGTGAATTATCTGTATCCGCAACAGTGTTAATTTGGCAGCCATTTTTAATTTTAGTCTTAGTTTTAGTCTTTAAATGAAATGTCTTTAAGTTTTAGTCACATCTTAGTCATTTTGACCCTTTCTAGTTTTATACAAACGAAAGCTCAGACATTTTAGTCTAGTTTTAGTCCATAACAGTCCTCACATTTTAGTCCTGACTTAGTCCAAGTATTAATTTTCTTGTCTAAATCTGGTACCAAGTCATGCTACTGTGTTCTCTGCACCCTGCTAAACCTGAGGCTCCTGCTTTCTACAGCTGAGAGGCAGAACACATATAGATGCATTGTTTTTTGACAGATTTACCCACAATAGAGAAATATCACAGATTTTGAATGTCTGAAAACGAAAACTAAATTACATTTTAGTCATCTTGATGAAAATTAAACTTACTTTTAGTCAGTGTTAGTCATCACGGATCTATTTTTGTTGGTCTTGGTCTAGTTTTTCTCATGGAAAAAAAAAGGCTGTCGACAAACATTTTTAGTCGACGAAATTAACACTGAATCCCGCAGATATGGATTTTTTTTTTTTTTAAGATTTATTGTGGGGCTTATTGCCTTTATTATAGAGAGATAGGACGGAGTATTGAGCTGGAAACAGGGATGAGAGAATGACGTGGTGAAAGAGCCACAGGCTGGACCTGAACCCAGACTGTCCGCTAACATGGCTGTGCCTAATTACCAGGCCATCTGCACCCCTATGGGGAACATTTCTAATGATATTTAGGCTATAGAAATCTGCATATATCAGCTGCAACTATCAGCACTATGAACAGTTAAGTTAGTGGAGTTTTAAGCTGAACCAAAAGACCTATTTAAGCAGCTGTGTTTTTCTTTATTCGTCATCATTCCCTACATTCTGGAGAGTCTTCTAAGGTCCAAAATTTACTTATTTGTTAATTCCTCAAACATTAAATCATCTGTGTTTAAGGACTGAAGTTTAAGCTCTTAACAACTTTTAAATATCAGTGCCGGGTACAATTATTTTGTAAATATTGGCACGTTGGATATTGGCCAGTATTGGTCATGGATTGCAGGAGACCACCTGTACCCAAGTAGAGGTTACTCGTCAGCGAGTACAGCAGTAAAGGCAATCTTAAACGTCTCTTATCTCTTCAAGAACTGTCATATCCACACAAAATGGGCGGATTTAACCCTCCAAGCAGCACTGTGGATGTTGAAGTAGGAAATGGGTCATTAATGGAGTCTTGAAAATAATAAAAAGAACAATCGTAGACCGCAGGATGGACTCCATTGCCCACATGGGGCGGGATCAAATGTCCTGAGTGGTTGCCATGAGTGTCTCTTCTTCTGAGTGGATTTTCCTCTAACCACATGCATAACACCACCTACTGTATTGGACTGTGTCCATATGCAAGTGTGCTTGGGATGGAGGGATTGTACTAGTGTGAGAGATCAAGGGCTGTCAATCGCGTACGGGCTTGGGACGGTACAAGTCCAACCAATTTTGTGGGGACAGGACACTTTAAAAAAAAATGCTGCTTCACTTCCCAAAAACCTAAAAACTAGCCTCATTTTTTAGATACAAGAACACAGCATAAGAATTATCTGATGCATTTTTGATGTCCTGGTCGACGCAGCATCTCGCCCATCTAAAGATGCTCTTTGTCTATGCAGCTGCTCCTCCTGACACCCCCTCCCTCACCCCCCATCCCTCCGATCTCAACAAAGCAGATTTATCAGAGTGTACCAGAAGAGTGAGGAGGGAGTGAGCGGTGCACAGACCGCCGCAGGCATCAGCGGGCTGCTGCTGCTGGGGGGGGTCTGCTCACAACATGCATACATATGAATAGAAATTACTGTCAGGATAAATTAATGGGATCTCACTGGCTTTAACACATATGTGGTCTTTACATCCCAAACAAAGAGACAGCCACCATCAGGCCATCCTACATTTTCTGCTGCAGACACGCTAAAAAAACCTGATCAATCCTTATTGATCATGTCTGGATCTATAACCTCCTTCAGTAGGCTGTGAACCACAGAGGGAGGGGACCGAATCTATACATCTGATCAAAATTAATTTAGATTTATATAGAAAGAGCCAGGATTGAGATAATTAAGCTTAGCTCAGCAAAAACCCTGGAAACAAAGGGAGACGGCCAACTTGTTTTGTATGAAGTTCATTAGTCAGTAAACAGATCCAAAACCAACCTTTCAGTGTGCTGTATGTTGGTTTTAGAAGTCATATTTTTAGGTAAACACAAATTTAAACATATCAATACCAGGTTTTCAAAGATCCTTCTCTGTAAATGCATCTTTTAAGCATGAAAATGTACCACAACTTTTTAAAAATGTGTTTTCACTCATTGGAAATGTGCATAGGGCAGAAAATGCAGGCTAACTCCTGCACAGTTTCATATTAATGATTTGATTTCTAGTATCGTGACAGCCCTATAAAAGGCTTCTTTTCATGCTTCATCCTCTATCCAGCGTCTCTGTGTAGCTGGAGGCTATCATGCAGGCTGACAGATAAAGTCGATGATCATTATCTCCAGTTTTTATCCAAAAATAACATCTCATTTCAATGACAACACCCATTTCACGAAGAAAATATTCCACATGTACCTCCTTTAAAACGTCATGCTGAAGCCTGACAGACGCATACATTTTTTTAGACTTTATCATAAAAATAATGTAATTTCAGTCACTAAGGACATTATAATGCTTCCTGCCCATGTCTTCATATAAAACGACTATAGAATAACTATTATGATGGTTAAATAGGAATAAAAAACACAACAATAGGGATGTATTTTGATACAAAAAGGATGGGAGATGAATATTTAACCTCATTAAGGGGATAAAGAGCCAGTTATCTTACCTTGTTGTTTGGGTACCTCCTTTCTTCCAATCAGATCCCAGTTGGTCGCTCCAAAGATGAGCAGCTGCCCTTTCACCTTTGGACACTCAAGTTTCTGTAAAAAAGAAACATTTTGGTAAATTGTATAAAAGTCACTTCATTCTTGCAAAAAAAGATTCTTTTTAAAATGTAAAAATACTGACACCTATTTTAAACCAGGGCAAAAATAATGAAGTCCTAAACATTACATGTTGGAAAATTTCTTGCTTTTTTGAAAGAAAATATTGCAAGAAAACTTCATGACGCTGTCCAACTAGGACAGTAAGTCTGCAATCTTTCAGTACAGAAACTTTGACAATGTATTTGTGCAGCCAGAGCTCTCTCTGTATGACTGAAGAGCTGTGGATTTTTAAAAGCTTAGGAGCTACTGATCATTAAAATCACAACTATCTTGCATGCATCTTTTTACGGGGAAACTAATTCAAATGTCTTAATTACCAGGCATTCAGACATTTATGATCATCAATGATATCTAAATCAATACACTGCAGGTATCTGTCCTTTTGCCATCTCTTTTTACAGACATATACATACTGCATCCACACAGAAAGTGAAAGTTTTCCTAAAGCTGGATAATTCCTTTTATCAGTAAAAGGTTAAACATGAAGAAAAGAATCCAAGCTGATAGGCAGACTGCCCTGCATGAAGAGAAAAATGAAAATTCCAACATAAACAAAGGAGCACACAGCTGATTTGCTGGCTGAAAGTCATTCTCATGAGGTATTAACTCTGCTTCCTGACTTCTTATTAATCCAAATCATGAGATTCATGTGAGAAGTCGTTTCTTTTTCTAATTATAAACCTATTGCCCTTGCAGAACTGGCCATAGGGATCGACACAAATCCAAAAACATCACACAACAGGGCAGTACACCTACTATTTTCTCCTTGACATCGTCTGCCACAGTGACCGGCTGGAGTCCGGACTTGGTAGCGGGTTTTCCTGGCTTCTTGTTGTTCTCCTGCTCAAAGTCAAACTCATCATCGCTGCTGAAGTCCCTCTCTTTCCTTTTGCCGCTGGTCCTCTTCCTCTTCATTCCGCCATTCCCTGAGATGTCTGTCACCTTCTTGCGTGGCATTTTTTCTTCAAACAGAAGCTGTTTCAAGGGAAAGAGGCAATGATCAGTGTGTAAATGGTGTAACGAGTTATACTGGTTGAATCTAATCATTGAATAAAGGCAGGTAAACATGACATGGCCCTGTGGCTCGCAAATTAAACAAGCAGGACAAGGACGACATATCATCAAATGAGACATTTATATATTACAAAGAGAACATATGGGAGATTTATAATGTGCAAAACAGCAAGACAGGGCTATCTTTAGCAATGTTCAAGGAATCATTCAAATTAGTGTGATGAAAAACTATGACAAAGAGCCAACAATAAACCGCTGAGGAAGTATCATTATACCATCAGGGGACACTTTAATTCTTCTATTTCTGTCCTGATATTTCTACAAAAGCCTAAAATTTCAGACTTAACTCTCTGTAAACTCTTGTGTCAAACCTCTGACTAAACCACAGCAATGTAGCTTTTCACTGGATGGCATTAAAATAAGTTTATTACACATTATTTAGCGGTCTTGGTTGCCTTTACCTTAAAGTTGCAAGCAGTAAAATTGTTTTTTCTTTCGACCATTTTAATACATTAGCTCCCTTAATTTCGGTCAAATGAAAATAGGGTTAAAACTCTCCACAGGATCCCAAATAAGCCCCAAACTAAACATGTACCGGCTTGGTGTAACGGTTTAAATTGTGACCGTATTAATTGGTGACTATCAGTCGAATGTGGTCATTGTAGCTACAACAGATGTTGGGATTTCGCTTACGAGAGCTCCTTTGTTTTGTTTTGTTGTATCTTCATGTAAAATAAAAATCAAACGTGCCCTTGCTGAATCTAAAAATATGTATTCGCGATGATTTTGAACGTTCTGATCATCTGCTTTAACAACCACAACCGCAAATACATTCTAAAGTCACCAGGTAACACGGTTACTCTTCAACCCAGAACACTGGTGTCCTCGAGAAAACATCATTATTTAGTTTTTTTCATTGAAGCCCTATCTGGTGATCATACTTCCATGTAGTACTATAAAAAAAGAAGCCGAACAAAGGGACATTCATTTAACTTCACCTTCTCAACACTATTTGTTACTCCAACAACCACAGGCGAGTTTGGCTGATTCAGTCACTAGTGAACACGGTTACTCTTTAAACCGAAACACCGGCGTCCGTGTAGCAGCTAGCCGTTAGCTTCATTAGGCTAAACAGCTAACCACTGTCGCTCTTTGTTCCCATAATGGTTTGGCAGCGAGCTAGCTGGCATGCTAACGCTGAGTACGGCAAGTCACACAGCTAGCTGCCACACAAACTTTTATAGTATTAAAACAATGGGCTAATTATCTTTAACCCAAGCTAAAATTAGCTCGTTAATTTTCGCCGACTGTTAAGATTGGTGAGGCTAACGTCTCCTCGCTACTGTAAGCTAACAGCGACTCTAAATAAAGACGCACCGACGTTACATGAAAAGATGCTACAACAAAAACTTTTCACTATTTTCTTCATTTGACACGTTTCACGTTAAGTGCCTATGTGGTTTCAGTCATTTCTAATAAAAGTGGCGCAGATAAATGGACAAATAAAAGAATAAATAAATGTACCGGTGATTTCCTGATTCAGCAGCTCGTCCCGTCTCTCTCTGGTTTGATTGATTTGAACAAAAGAAGCTGCAGTCTGCTTTCACACCACGTGGTTAACATTAACTATTCATACAGGAAACACAGCATTCACAGACATACAGCTGGACGCAGACATGACGCAGAAACGCCACCAGTTATTACATTTTGTTCCAGAAAACGAAGAACAGGCAATGAAAAGAAAACTGAGAAAAAAAGTTTAAAAGAAGCTGAAAAAAGTTGTGCAGATGAATAAAACGCTGACATTAAGATTTACCAAAACTAGGAATAAAGATGAAACATGCTCACAAACACTCTTGTTCAGTTTTTGACCCTTAAGCCTTGATACGCAGATTTAAGAGCAGAAGGATGGTAGGTTAGGGTTTGTCTACTAAAAGTGGGGTGTAGGGGGTTTGTAGCAAGGTCAAAATCTGTCCTGGACTTGCTGCACCCATCTGCCACTACAGCAGGTCAAAGAGGCAACAACACTCCACATGTAAACACATAATCCAGATGTTCATCGCCAGCAGACACCACTGAGAAACCACAAATGACATGGATTGCACTTTAACAATTTTGCACAAGATCTGCATTAAAATAGCGTTAGTAATACTGATGTTAATATATTTTTGAACTCAGAAATTCCGTTTCTGTATACACAGCAAGAAAAAAAACCTAAAAAATCAGGCTCTGCACTCAGTGACAGTGATAAAATGTCTCAATCTTATTACAAAGAGAGGGATGCATCAGAGGACATGCAGCAGAAGTCCTCTGTAGCCTCACCACGGATGGGGCAGTTCGTTCAGTGGCCACTAGAGGTGGTGTTTCTCTTCTATACACCTAGATATGATTAGGAGTGTTTTTAAAGACGAGGACAAATTCTTCAAACAATGTAAAGAATTTTAAAAGTCCTGCTGATTGTAAAAGCACATAGATCTACAGACAATTTAAATTGTCTCCTTATCCCTCACATTCTTATGCAGTACATTAAAGCAGTGGCTCTCAATGGGTCAATCCTCAGGACCCTTAACCATCTCCATAACCAGATATCAGGACCCAAATTTCTGAAAATGCTCAACAACTCAGATCGTACTATGTCCATTTTGAGGACATCCATAATTTTTATCATCATTATTTTGAGTTGATGGTCACATTTTTATAGATTGAGGTATCAAATTTGGCCAAAGTTATTATTTTTCTTCAAATTAAAAAAAATAACAACGTGTTGCCCATAGAACTCGATTGACACCAAATGGCTCCTTCAGTCCTTGTTCATCCAAAATCTCGACAATAGACTTCCATTAAAAACATGTGTTTTTGACTGTGTGTCTATGGCACCAAAACAACATATAGCAACCTTTTTCTCTGCAGTCACTCAATCACCGGGGCTCTAAATTTCACCATTCCACAGCGATCCAGCAGGTGGCGCCAGCTTCAGCAACGCGCACGCAGGATTTCTTCCATGGACTCAGAGTGTTTGAAGCACTATTTCACCCACCAAACATCATCAGAATTAAGTGAATTTTTATTATGACTTATGGCTGTTCATATTATTATATGTTGTCCTGTGTGGTTGCTGATGTCTTTTGTAGTTTGTGTTTTATAAGCTCTCTGTGCAAGACAAATTCCCTCCGGGGCAATAAAGGTTTCATTCATTCATTCATTCATTCATTCATTTATTCATTCAAACGATTCGTGCCACTAGATATGGATGTCTGAGAGTGGGCTACATGTGTAAGGAAAAGTTTGTGTGCTCCTACATGTGTGCTCGGTTGTGAATCTGCATCTATGTTTACAACCAGACTGGGACTAAGAAAGGGGGACATTTGGACAATTTCAACTTTGCCCTCACTTCATAGCAAGTGGATGGACATGCATGACGATGCACAGGTCCTTTCCATCAATAGGAGAGAATATATCATATCTCAAATATGCAGTAAATTTATATACGGACGTAATGAGCGTAATCGCGGTCACATTTTGGTTAGAGGTGGAAATGTGCGTGTTGGTGATTCATATCCTACATATTTGATTTTTTTATGCCTGTACATAAAATAAACTTAACATCAAATGCGTTCGCTCGCATATGATTTGCTAGAGGAGGAGGCTAAAGAAAAGGATGGTAAAACTGCCGTGTTTTACACACCGCTAGACTCATCTGTTTAGCACGGATGCTATCTCACTGAATCCAAGTCATAGGCATAGTGGACAATAACTGGCATAAAAAGGGTGTAAAATTGATACATATATATTTTTTAAGTGGTCAGGGTTGAAGTTGGTGAAGAGATTTGAGTCAGTGAAAGTTAAAAATTTTTTGAAAATAGTGTTTAATTAACAGATTTCTGTATGTCCAGAATATGGACGTACAAGGACAGATGGAGCTAAAATATGACATTTGGCACTACAAAAAAAATTTTAATGCATCAAAATCAATTTTGCTACTCATCATTGACATGGCCAAGACTCTATTTATTGAAAAAGTTTTTCTTTCTAGACCATTTTATATGGCAAATATGGTGTTTTTGTGTTTTTACCATATAAAATAACAGTGACATGGTGTACAATAACTGGCATAAAAAACATTTAAATTATTACTATTAAATTACAAATTTAATAGTAAATTTAACTCTGTATGTGTGAAATGAACAGTGTCATTTTTTCAGTGTTTTTGACTCTAAAGCAGAGGTGTGTCTTTACCTGAACAACTCCTCAGTAGCTACTCAGCACTTAAACTCTAAATACTTTTTACTTTTACTTAGGTAAATTTAAACCAGACTAACTGTACTGTTTTAGAGTACAGAAGTCAGCATTTTTCCACATCTGGTTAAAAACGATCTTAAAAATGATCAAAATAAAATGAGATAAACAAGCAAATAAACCAAATTTATTAGTCTTTCATATTTAGGAGACACAGATTCACACTGACAAAAAAGAGACACAACTAGACAAATAATACACAAAATATGTACATTAAGTTTACAAATATTGACTCACAACACCTCAGTGATGAAATGTTGAAGTGACTTCTGGATCATTGAGATCAGATGTCTTTATGAAAACAGACTTTAGAGTTTTCTGACTCAGAAAGAACATGAGTGAGAAATCTGAACTATTCTATAAAACTGACACGCTATTATTACCATGAAACAATAACAGATATCTAACTGATCTCTTCTGTTATTCTACGCTGATAAATGGTCCTTTTCCTGTGTGCCTTCATCTTTAGGCAAAAAGACCACAGGCTTCATTCACTAAGGCAGGGGTTCTCAACATTGGAGACACTGAGAGGGGGTCTGATGGGATGAAAAATTCATATAAACTAGTATAAAGGGCTAACTGAGACAGAAACATTGGCAGAAATGGGTCAAACTGGTAAGAATTAGCATATTAAATAGTGAAATGTGGTTAAAATGGGCGTTAAAATGTGGTTTGAAAAAGTGGTTAATAGAGGCAAAAATGGGTCAACAGAGGCAATTATAGATGTGAAGTGGCAAGAATTGGTTTAAAGCGTCAAAAACAGGCAGGAAAAGTATCAGGAAGGGTTTAAAATGGACAGAAATGGGTTTAGGAGGCAAAAATGTGTTAAAATGGGCAAAAGTTGTGGGGAAAAAGTGATAAAGATTTGTTAAAATCTGGCTAAATTGGTGTAGAGTGGCAATGGTGTAATTAAAAAAATATTTGTAGTATTTTTAGGGCATCTGGAGACCCCCTCTCAGTGTCTCGCGACCCCCATGGGGGTCCCAACCCCAATGGTGAGAATCCCTACACTAAGGGGCCTACAGATAAAGTTATAATAGCTGTGGATCAAAAAGGTAGGGAAAAAACTACATGAGTGATTTAGGGACAGATTTGATGTTTAAAACCAAAAGGACCATCATTGAAACGACTTTAAATTATATTTCATTGTTGTCAGAATTTTCAAATCTTATTTACAAAGAAACCGCTGACATCTGTACACTTCTAGTGCAGCCATTTCACCAATGATTCACAAGGAATTCTGGGAGACTTGTCACAATACTCGGTTTGGCGTGTGCCTCTGGAAAATTTCTGTATGAAGTGTCACGTAGTCCTACAACTTCACCCTAAACCTCCTCACCAACAAGACTCAGGAAACCCTACCTCTATGCACAGAACCTACAGGTGTGAGGAGGTAAAACAGCAGGATTAGTGTTAGAAGGTCGATATGTCACCAATAGTGAGCTTATATTTTTATTTATTTTATTCTAAGTTCTACCTGGCCTAGAGACGTGTTCAGATATGAGGATGTGCTGAGTTTGAGTTCTGATGCTCTTCTAACTGCTGATGTAGATTTATCATTCAGGTGAACCCTCCGCATCACTAAAACGGATTCTGGATGGACAGGTCAGGTCTGTGCACCCTTAGGTTCCTGAAGAAGGCTCTACTCTCACTGTGGGTCCTCCATCATGGCCACTGGTGGACTCCATCTGAGCTGCGACGCTCAGCTCAGGTTTGTCTCTCTGAGGCTGAGGGGGCGTTTGGGAGAGCGGGGTGGTGGCGTTGTCGCTGAGGCTCTGGACGGTCACTGAGGACTGCAGCAGAGAGGAACAATGATTACCCGTCTGGCAGCGCTGATTAGGAAGTTCAGGAAGGATAAAAACTGGACTCACATTTCCCACAGAGACGTCACTGCCGGCCACCGTCTTCTTCTTCCTGGCCATGTTTGGGTTCCAGTGACAGACCAGACTGTCGTTCTGCACGCTGTAGTTCTTATGACCAACCAGCCAGTAGGTGTTCATTTTACCTTTACCCTGCAGGAGAAACACAAGAGGAGAGAGGAAGAGAAACATCTAGTAATTCTGACTTCTGATCTCATAATCTACATTTTTATCTTATAATAATGACTTTTTATCTCATAATTTCAACCTTTTATCTTATGATTATAATTTTTATCTCATAATTTTGACTTTTTATCTCATAATCTACATTTTTATCTTATAATAATGACTTTTTATCTCATAATTTAAACCTTTTATCTTATGATTATGATTTTTATCTCGTAATTTTGACTTTTTATCTCATAATTTGAACTTTTTATCTCATAATTATGCCTTTTATCTCGTAATTTCAACTTTTTTCTCTTAATAATGACTTTTTATCTCAGAATATCAACTTTTTATCTCATAATAATGAATAATTAACTCATAATTATGAATTTTATCCCATAATTTTGACTTTTATCTCGTAATTTTGACTTTTGATCTCATAATAATGACTTTTGATCTCATAATTTCAACTTTTCATCTTGTACTATTGAATTTTCTAACTCATAATTATGAGTTTTATCCGATAATTTTGGCTTTTATCTTGTAATTTTGACTTTTGATCTCATAATAATGACTTTTATCTCATAATTTCAACTTTTTATCTCATAATTATGACTTTTATCTCAACATAATGACTTTTTACCTCATATTTTGACTTTTTTATCTCATATTTTGAATTTTATGTTGTAATTTTGAATTTTGATCTCATAATAATGACTTTTATCTCATAATTTCAACTTTTTATCTCATAATTACAAATTTTTATCTCGAAATTAAGATTTTTATCTCAAAATAATGACTTTTAAACTCATAATTATGTCAATCTCATAATGTCGACTTTTAATCTCAAAATTATGATGTTTTTTCCTCAAAATTATGACTTTTATCTCATAATAATGACTTTTATATCTCTTTATTTTGATTTTTATCTCTTAATTTGGACTTTTTTCATCTCATAATAACAATATTTCATTTTTATTTCATAATTATGACTCTTTAACACTGGGGTATGCTCACGAGTATTTTTATCTAAAGACAAGGCTTTAATATTTTCAGAACACTCACAATCAAACAGAAAATAAATGTGATGCCAGTGCTGAATCTCTTACCTTCACCTCGATCTCTCCACGGAGCTGCAGCTCGTAGGCGTTGTCTTTAATCAGAGCCAGGTAGGTTTCTGAACTGGCGTGGATTTTCTGAGCTGACACAGAAAATGAAAAGAACTTTAAATCCAAACTGAAGTCGTTCATATTGCTCATTTCCTTCTCGCTTCCTGCTCTGGTGATCAGCTGATTATGGGCGTGCACTCTCTGAAGTACTCAGCTAATCAGTGTTGTTTGTCCAATCATCATGCACCGTCAGATTCTAAATCTGTCCTCCTCTCTTTCACAGTCAGCCTGTGGTGTCAGTGTGGACGCTGCAACCCTCCTCCACCCCAGCCACCTCCATTCAGTCCATCAGCATCTAGTCCAGATCCTCCAGGGTCTCCTGCTCATCTCATTCTGCATTCCTCAGTCTCCTCCAAGCCGCCTCGTTGGTGTCCCGGTGCAGCATCTGATCCTGCACCCCCTTTCACCACTACCAGTGTCTAGACTCCATAAAGAAGGTAATCTATTCCTGCTGTTCACCTCACCATCCCTTCAAGTACACGAAGCCATCACGACAGTCTAATCACTGAAGACTTTGTACATTTCTCTTATTTCAATTTGAGCTTGAGTGATAAAGATGTGCCATTACTTTCAAAAGTGGAGAGACAAGAAACAAACATTTATTCTAACATCCCCATCCTAAAATGACAAGAAAAGAGCTCAAATTTTCATCAAATTTCAGTGAATGAAACAGCCTTTCAAACACTTCAGTCTGACTCAGTCACTTTGAGGATTCGACATGATGAAAGTGTACGTACGCAGGCTGGTGGACTCCATCCTGGAGGCCGTGTTGACCGTATCTCCAAACAGACAGTACCTGGGCATCTTGTAGCCCACGATTCCTGCCACACATGGACCTGCAGAGTAAAGACAGTCAATGCACTACTTCACAGGACCAGAGCTGCCTACCTGTATGTAATTATGAAAGCTTTGTCAGCACAAAATTTGCATCTTAGCAGGGCCGTTTCTTGCTATATGCGGACTGTGCAAATACATGGGTCCCACAAGCTGCTATAGGGGGCCTAAAAGCTGAATGTTCTGCATCATCTGGGATAAATGCTAGTTAGCTGGCTAGGATCTGTGTGCTCATAAACCCAGCTTGAGTGTTTGCTTCATGAAAGTTGGCTAATACAAAATAAACACCACATGTGAATGGACTATGCTGTGAAAACTTGCACTAGTAAATATCTTTTAAAAACAGTGAATATCTAGTTTATTTATTGACATAGTGAGGATTGTTGTTTTCCTTCTGTTATCATTTTTTTCAGTTATTTTGCTCGGGTGTCGCAGCCTTAGAAGTTTCATTTTGATATGAGAGGTTTTCATGGCTTGTAGCCTGTTTTTCTTGTGAAGTGTAACAGACTGTGGCATGTTCATGGATCATTTTATGGATTAGGAATCTCTCCATCATGGTTTGACAAATCAGGGGCCCCAAAACACAGTCTTGCATAGGACCCCACAAAGCTAGAAACGGTCCTGCATCTTAACATGCTGAAATCCACTTAGCATGGTTGATGTTGATGAGAACATCAGTGTTTTGAAGCTATTTGGGCAGAAAAAAACTTCTGTACCTATAAAATATCAGATTGCAAGATTTAATACCCGACAAAAATTTAACAGTAGTAACTCCTAGCACTGCTGAGACGTTATTCCAGGCACCTCTGAGCTTTGGACCCGTCCTAGGGCGCTTTCACATTAGGCCCAGTTGTTTCAAACTGGGCCACTTTGCCCCCCCCCCCGCTTGCTTTCACACTAGCAACGTCGAACGGTACAGCAGGTGGCAGTATGCACATAGCTGGTTTACAACCCCCCAAAGGAGGAGAAAGAAGAAGAAGCTACCATGGCAACCACTGGGGTCATGACCTGAGCAAAGATTATTTTTGTTTTGACCGGGCAAAAAGTCCATCCTGCAGCCATGGATGATTAAAATCACTTTTAAGATGCCAGCAACTTTGCTCTTCATATCTGCACATCTACTACAGCTCAGAGGATTAAATGGGCTCGTGCTGAACAGATACAGCGGTTTTTGAGGTGACAGGAGACTTTTACTGCCTTTGCACCTCATCTCACTGATTCCAACTTGTGTTCATCTGTAAGGTGAGTCACAACAGACCGTTTATTGACTGGATTCTGATGATTTCTGCCCTTTATTGAGGAAAAATGTGAACAAACTACCGCATTGTGGAAAGAAGTTTAGTTTTTTTACAATGACGTCATAAAGCTGATATGACTCTCTGTCCCGTATCTGAGCGCGGTTGCATTCACATCTCATCCGAACCATGCCAGAGTCCACTTGAATCGCGCCCGAGACCAACTCCCCAAGTGGGCCCGGGCCCGGTGCCCGGTCATGGTTCATTTGATTTCACACTACCCAAACGAACCGGACTTTGGGCTCAAGTGCACTCAAATCCAGGACCAGGCCCCTAGTGTGAAAGCCACCTTAATCTCACCTGTGTGGATGCCAGCTCGGAGCTGCAGCCTCTGGTTGGGCATGTGAGGGATGGAGACCTGTCTGACGGCTGCTACCAGGTCCAGAGCCATCTTTGCAATCTCATCAGCGTGTCTGTCCCCGTTTCTCTCAGGTAGACCGCTCACCACCATGTATGCGTCCCCGATTGTCTCCACCTGGTTTGAAACAAGAGGAGCAGTTAGGTTATGTTTAGGCATGACCAGTGAAAACCATCACAGTGTGCTCTTTTCTTAATTTGATGACCCTAAACAACAAAGTTGCAGGATGTATGTTTGTCCTGTAGGAAGTTCTAAAAGTTCTACATGAAGAGAAATGTCTGTCTGAGAGGAAAGAGCTCTTGGTAAAACAGAAAACAAAAGCTGCATGTCACAGTAGATGTTGGTTAGCATTGTTGCAGAGGTTTATTGTCAGTCCAGCTGCAGCTGAGGATCCAGGAAGGCACAGCTGTAAACTATCAGACTAACTATCAACCTGAATGACAAGAGAACATACTGTGAGAACTTTAAAGTTAAACTGAGGACAGAGACCCAGTCTGTATTTATAACAGCTGTTCTCATCTCAGTTTACGTGTGAATGTTCGTTGTCCTTGCATGTCTGCATGTGTCCACGTTTTATTGGGCTTCGTACACCAACATCTCCCTCAGATTTGTTTCATAAATTTGTTCTTCAGAGAGTTTATAAAGGAAACCTCCGTCAGATTTATGACTGTTCTCTCCGGTGTTCTTATATTAATGAATGCTGTGTCCTCATAAGCTCAACTTACTCCCATAACAGGAGGCGTGTCTGTCTTAATTTGCATGCCACACTGTTGCTCCGCCTGTCCTTCATACCTCTCAGAAGACTTCTTGGATGAACTGGTTTGAAGCTGGTGCCATGAAAAAAAGGGTAAATATGTACAGATTTTCGTTAAAATACAAAACTGTTCCACCAAGTCAGGAAGTCAGACATGGAGCTGGAAATGACACCACACCTGAATCTGAAAGACATTCCATTTGCTACATAACCTTGCAAAGCAGGCGGATACGCCGGTTTCCTTGTTTCTCATTGGTGAATCCATCTTGCAAAGCTCCCGTCTGAACCGTTTGGGCCTGTTTAGAAAGTGACAGGACCGATCAGTGACGAGGGGCAGTACTTTCGGTTTCAGTGGAGTCGTGAAGTAAACAAGCAGCAACAAGAGACCGGTGCAATTGTGGTAGAAGAGATTAGCGTGGATGCTGCTAATTGCCCGTTTTATCAGAATTTGACGACATTTCTTCATTAAAGGAAGAACAAAGAACAGCAGTGAGTTGTTTTCTTTTCACAAACGACAAAAGTCGAGTACTGACATGTCTGCAGTCGCCATGGTTTGCATTTTTCCTCGGTAGCGGCTACGTCACGTGTTTTGTTAATGTGATTGGCCCATAGAGATGTGACAGACAGAACGTTCATCCAATCACACTCTGAGTTTTTTTCAAATCCTCTGCCCTTTCCCAAACTCTTAGTACTCTTGGTTTCCCCATCTGGTGTGTCAGGTTAGTATCAGTGAGTTTAAAACAAAGTTATTCTTAAGAACAGCTGGTAAATGAGGTTCAGTTACCTTGTAGACGTCGTAGGAGTCGATGCGTGTGTCGAAGCACATGTAGAGGTTGTTGAGCATCTCCACTACCTGTAAGGGAGTACAGGACGCTGAGATCGACGTGAAGCCGACGATGTCTGAGAAGAAAATGGTCACCTGCAGGAAGACGGAGAAGTCATATACAGTCATGGATGAAAGTATTGGCACCCCTGGAATTTTTCCAGAAAATACACCATTTCTCCCGGGAAATTGTTGCAATTACAAATGTTTTTGGTATACATGTGTTTATTTCCTTTATGTGCATTGGAACAACACAAATAATCTGAAGAAAAAAGAAAAAATTGACATGGTTTTACACAAAACAAAAAATGGGCCGGACAAAATTATTGTCCCCCTTCTAAAACTGTGGGTAAATCATTTTATTTCAAGCATGTGATGCTCATTTAAACTCACCTGTGGCAGTAACAGTGGTGGCAATCTAGAAATCACACCTGAAGCCAGTTAGAATGTCTAAAAGTTGACTCAGCCTTTGTGTTGTGTGTCTGTGTGTGTCACACCAAGCATGGAGAAGAGAAAGAAGAGCCCAGAACTGTCTGAGGACTTAAGAAGCTAAACTGTGGAAAAATATGAACAATCTCAAGGTTAAAGACCATCTCCAGAGATCCTGAAACTCCTCTGTCCACTGTGTGTAATATAATCAAGAAGTTTATAACCCATGGCACTGTGGCTAATCTCCCTGGATGTGGACAGAAGAGAAAAACTGACAAATGAATGCAATAGAGGATAGTTAGAATGGTGGATAAACATCCCCAGTCAACTTCCACACAAATTCAGGCTGTCCTGCAGACTCAGGGTGCATAAGTGTCAGCTGGGACCATACGTGGTCAAGCACTATGGCAGGAGACTGAGGAGAACTGCACTGCTGGGAGAACATTTTGTGGACAGATGAGACTAAGGTAGAGCTTTTTGGAAAAGCATGCCATTCTACTGTTTACAGAAAACAGAATGAGGCCTACAAAGAAAAGAACACAGTACCTACAGTCAAACATGGTGGAGCTTCAAGGATGTTTTGGGGTTATTTTGCTGCCTCTGGCACTGGGTGCCTTGACTGGGTGCAAGGAATCATGAAATCTGGAGACTATCAAAAAATTTTGGGCCACAATGTAGGAACTAGTGTCAGAAAGCTGGGTCTGGGTCAGAGGTCATGGGTGTTCCAGCAGGACAATGACCCCAAACATACCTCAAAAAACCCCAAGAAATGGTTGGAGACAAAGCTGGAGAGTTCTGAAGTGGCCAGCAATGAGTCCAGATCTAAATCCCATTGAACACCTATGGAGAGATCTCAAAACTGCTGTTGAAGAAGCACCCTTCAAATCTGAGAGACCTGGAGCAGTTTTCAAAAGAAGAGTGGTCCAAAATTCCAGTTGAGAGGTGTAAGAAGCTTGTTGATGGTTATAGGAAGTGATTGGTTTCAGTTATTTTTTCCAAGGGCGTGCAACCAAATATTAAGTTGAGGGTGCCAACAATTTTGTCTGGCCCATTTTTTGAGTTTTGTGTAAAATTATGTCAATTTTTTCTTTTTTTCTTCCGATTTTTTGTGTTTTTCCAATGCACATAAAGGAAATAAACATGTGTATTTTCTGGAAAAATTCCAGGGGTGCCAATACTTTTGTCCATGGCTGTACATACATTGTGTAAAATAATATTTATCTCTGCCTTATTTCTTAAGGGTTTTTTGCATATTAGTCACACTTAAATGTTTGAGATCATCAAAGCCCTTTTTGATATCAGACAAAGATAACCTGAATAAACACAAATGTCAGTTTTTAATGATGATTTCATTTATTAAGGGAAAAAAACCACCCAAACCTACCTGGCCCTGTGTGAAAAAGTCGTTAACCCTCTAGTTAAATCATGAATTAGCTGTGAGTAACCACATTTTTTTGGAAAGCTGAGTTCAGTTAGACTATCCATACCCAGACCTGATCACTGCCAGACCTGTGGAATCCAAAAAACCCTGATAAGAACCAATGTGACAGTGAAGTAGGCTAAAAGATCTCCAACACATCATGAAACCATCTAGAGAAATCCAAGAACAGATGAGAAACAAAGTCACTGACATCTATCACTCTGGAAGGGTTACAAAGACATTTCTAAGGTTTGGAACTACAGCCAACCATGGTGGGAGCCATTATCCACAAATGGGGAAAACTATGAACAGTGGTGAACCTTCCCTGGCCTCACTCAATCAGTTAAGGTCAAAGTTCATGATTCAACCGAAACCACTGCTGACCAAAAAGACCACAAAGACTGACTAAAAACATCCTGATGATCCCAAAGACTTCTGGGAAAATATTCTGTGGACTCACCAGACAAAAGTGAACTTTCTGGAAGGTGTAAAAGCAACACAACATTTCATCAAAAGAACATCCGATCAATAGTCAGGCATGGTGGTGGTAGTGTGATGGTCTGGACCAGGACCTGGACCTGGAGCCAAGAATTCTGCTCTCTACCAGAAAATCCTGAAGGAGAATTTCCAGTCATCAGTTCATGACCTCAAGCTCAAGCATACTTGGGTTATGGAGCAGGACAATGACCCCAAACACACCAGGAAGTCCACCTCTGAATGGACTAGAAACTAAATGGATGATCTGGAGTGGTCTAGTCAGAGTCTGGATGTAAATCTGTTTGAGATGCTGTGACCTTAAACAGGCCGTTCATGCAGGAGAACCCTCCAGTGTGTCTGAATTAAGACTAGTATGCAAAGAACAGTGGCAGAGTTTATTGAGGATTATGAAGATTTTCCGAGATGTGGGTTATTTACGCCTGTCTTTTCACAGACTCAAAGTACAGAAACTTCCCCTGATTTGCAACATTTGCTGCTCCTGTGTAGCTTCATCAGGTGCTTTCTTTATCAAACAGCCTCCTTCAGTGCTCACTTTGTCATATTTTCTTGTCCAGATAAATTAGAACAAAAACCAGGTGAATCTTTGGCCCTTATATTTTCTTTTCAGAGCTCAAATCTCTCTGGAAATGATCCTGTCCTTTTCAGTCTCCCCACCCCACTGCTGTGCTGAGTGCTTTGGGTCCAGCTGCTTCAAACCTCTTCAATAAGCCAGACGCAATTTTCACCCAAATAACTTGTTTTATCTGCTGATGAATATGGAGCAGGGCAATTACAGGTAATTACGCCAACAATAGCAACAAAGGCAGCAAAGGCACACATTCATTCATCATGTTTGCAGATCTTGCAGAGGTAAGGCCGTCTCAGTGTTCGCCCGTCGCTGTGGTGTGAGGTGAACGGAGAGGAGTCTGGAGCTTCAAGTGTAATGTCTTATCTTTCATCTGCAGCGTCTCTCTTTGCATTAAAGGTTTAAAACACCAAGTTGAGATCTATTTTTTATTCCATTTATTCTGTGTTTGGAAACCAGCCTGTTGTCAGTCAAATTTCAACGCTGAGGTCTGTGTTGGTGCCGGCTGGGAAGGAAGACACAGTTTCTAAGTAAAGACTGCAGTGTTACTGGTTTTATTTCCCTCTATGCAGTTGATATTTGTTCATGTGCGCTATAAAAAGCTGCTTTTCATAAATATATGCCTTATGTTTTGACAATACTGCATGCACAACTGAGATAAAGTCCCTGTAGCTGAGCACAGCCAGACGTTGACCATATTCTCACAGTTTAGTGTGGACTGCTTTAACAAGAAATGCACGTGATTTGTGGTTGTAAATGTTTTTCTTTATAAACAGTTATTAATTTGAACTTATTGCTGTTATTTATATTTGCTGCCATGGCTGTTCTGGGATTCATTGCCCGTCTACGAGCCAATGTGGAAAGCATCATGCAGGAACAGCACGCGTTCCTGCCTTTCCTGTGTTTACCAGGAAATCCTGAGGCAGAGAAAGAAGCAGCAAAAAACCCCAGAGCAGAGCAGAGCAGGCAGCAGTGACAGCAGGATGTCTTTGACTGAGTCAAAAGCAGAATAAAGGAGGAGCTGGGGTGGAGGAGGGTTGCAAAGAGAGCCAGGCGAGAGCAGTTTAAATATGGCAGCATGAGTGCGATCAGCCAATAGCATGTTTAGAGCAAATCAGCTGGCTGTCAGCTGATGAGGGCCTGCATAAGATCAGCTGATCTCAGATATATGACTCTGTGGTCTGCCTGATCTAATGCTCTGTTTGATTTTGGATATTCTGTAGACCAGTGTCACTCAATTCTGCTCAACCAAAGAGCCAAACTGTTGAAAAATATCTTTGCGAGAGCCACAATCTAAGTGGTGAAAAATGGCAATAAAAATAAGTTAAAGCTGGCAAAATAGGTGAAAAAGCTGGAAAAAAGTGGCCAAAAATGGGTAAACGGGGGTAAAATAGGCAGAAAATGGCAAAACTGGGTGAAAAGTGACAAAAAATGGCTTACAGGTGGCAATAATGGTAAAAAAGTAGCAGAAACTTGGCAAAAAAGAGTGAAAGTGACTAAAATTGGCAAAAAGCAGAAAAAAGGTGGGGAAAATGGGTGAAAGTGACTAAAATTGGCAAAATGTGGCAAAAAGGTAGGGAAAATGGGTGAAAAATGACTAAAATTGGCAAAAAGCAGAAAAAAGTGGGGTAAATGAATGAAAAGTAACTAAAATTGTCGAAAAGGTGGGGAAAATGAGTAAAAAGTGAATAATTTGGTAAAAGCAGCAAAAGGTGCTCTACAGCCACACGCTGGGTATCACTGCTCTAGACTCTCTGTGGTGGTTTCCTGGCTGATCTGCTGAGGGGTTCCTGGCAGGAAGCTCAAATGTTGAAATTTCAACCACACATTTCATGGCCTGTTAGAAACCATCAGAATGAAGCTAATTCAGCCATTTCTTTGTTGTTTAAGCTACAGGCGTGGTTAAATTAAAGCGACTGTTAGCCTATAAACAACGGCGGCCGGTGAAGACGTTAGTGTGGTCGCAGCTGTAGCAGCAGTTTGAGAACTGGAAACGTTTCTTTATTGTAAGAAGAGCAAAGAACCACTCTGGAAGCTTGTCTTGGTGGAAAAGATGTTTTTGCTCTTCTGACCGGCTTCAGTAAGAGTTAAATTTACCAACTGGCTCCACTGATAGAGAGCAATGATAACAGCTGCCTGTCAAGTACACTCTATCCCTTTTGGTTCTAGAAACCTTAAACACCCACACCAACCTTGTCGTAGCTCTCAGCCTCCACATGTTTCCGCTGCCGGAGCTGTTTGGCGACTGATTTGGGCAGCATTTGGTGCAGCAGATCCTCAGCCAGCTGCCTCTGGCGCTTCAGGTCCTCCGTCTTCTCCTTCAGGGTGTGGGCGTAGTTCTGGATCCACTCGGTCATCTGCTTAAAGGAGAACATCACCACAGGGTAGATGAGGCAGGCTAAGGCCAGCAGGCAGACCCTCATACTGAGGCCTGAAGACACGGACCGAGACGCCAACCTGAGAGCCGGCACGGCTCGATCGAACAGGCAGCGCTCAGTGTTTTTCAGAGCTTTGACTCCGGTTTTAGAACCAGAAAGAATCTCTGGTGCTGCGTCAGAGATCTGCCAAAGACTTGAGTCCAAAATATACGAATGTTTTTCATGTGTGCTGGAGTTTAACTTGAGTTCTACGTTCTCCAACCAGCAGTCGTTCAGTCGCTCTGACATCACTCGAGCAAAGACGAGCAAGCTTAAAACATGAGTCCACTTTTCCTTGAAGTCACTTTGAGTTCCGGTGTGAGGGGAGTCCATTATCTGGTGGTTTAGCTCCCTGAATCTGACCAGAAGGCTTGCAGACAGTACGTCTCTCCAGTTAGAACTCTGTTTGGCCTTGACGACGGTCTCTCCCAGCGTACCCCACGTATCCAGAAGTCTTTCAATGGTCAGGGAGAAAGCAGAAGTACCGTTCTCACTGGTGCTGTTTGCATCAGAGGAAGAATTCAGGAATCGCTGAACCCTGATCCAAATGTCCTCACAAAACCCAGCCAACTCAACACTGCAGGGAAGCCCGCGTCCGTTACTGTGGCCCGCCATTTCTGCACAGAATCGGCCAAAAACAGGAAGCACAACGTCTGAAAAACTTCCCTCCAGAGTCTCGTTGGTGATCAAACGTCTCATCTCTTGGAGCTTACTGACCAGTTGCAGGATGGCGATCGTTCTGCAGGAGGTCAGCTCGTCGTAGGCCGCTTCAGTGGTGTGAAGAAGGTCGAAGTTGGAGCTGAGGTCGATGGATACGGAGCCCAGGAGAGCCAGGAAAGAGAGGACGCAGGCTGTCAGAATCCGACGAACGGTGCGACCGCTACCGGACACGGAAAATATGGAACACCTGGAAGAAGAGGAGGAATAGAACTGGTTAAACAATGCAGGAGAGTCGGGGAAGTGTGCACTCATGAAAACAGAAAATTTAAGAGGAGTCTATCGAACTTCTTCGGCACAAAAGAGAATATGTAGTGATTTGGCATCAACTAATCCAAAACACAGCTTCATGGTACTCCATCAACCCCCATCCATGCATATTCTTTTGTTTATCCAGGGTCGGATTACAGTGGCAGCAGGCTAAGCAAGTCAACAGAGACATTCCTCTCTCCAGCAACTTTTCTCTGCTCCTTAGGGAATTCCAGGGAATTCCCAGCTCAGATATATAATCCTCTATCTCCTCTGAATCTACCCCCAAGGCTCTCTGCAAGCTGGATGTGCCTGAAAGAACTCTTAGAGGAGGCAACCAGGAAGTATCTGATGCCATTGTGAAGGAGCTCCTCACTTCAGTGGCAGAATCGGGGCGTTTGGGTGAAAATGGGAAAAAAAGATCATCTGCTGTACGATCTAGGACACTGGCACAAAAAGTTTCAAACATTAATGGTGAAATAGTCAGACATCCTGGTAGAGATTAAAAGCTTTTTATTATGATTTTCAAGCACCTAAGAGTGCACTTTGTCAAATTTTACCAACACACAGGGCACTTTGTAATTTTTGTCCACTTAAAGAGAGCGTTAGAGGGCACTCTGGCAAATTTTGCACAATAACAGGACACCTTAAAGTACACTTTGGCAAACCTCATCCACTCAAACGGAAACATTTAAAAAGACAATATAAGTAATGCCAACTTGGTGAACTTTATTGGGCACTTTGTCGAATTTTGCCAACTTACAAGCACCATAGAGTGCACCTTTGAAAATCTGGACTCCTGCAGGGCGCCTTGAAGGACGATGACAATTTTTGTTGACTTTAAAAGAACATTAGAGGGAACTTTGTCAAATTTGCCCAGCTTACAGCAAACCTTAGAGCAGAGATTCTCAGCTGCAAGATAAGGAGATAAATGAGTTAAAATATTGATATGGACATTTAAATTTGTCCAGTTTCACAGTAAAACTGGGCCAAATAAACGATATGCATGTACGCTATGGACTTCAGTACATAATCGAACTTTTGCTCTGCAACCTCCTTTTGGGTCTGGACCCACCAGTTGAGAACCAGTGCCTTAGACGGCTTTGACAAATCATACAAAATAACACGCCACACTCAAAATGTTCAAAATGATACCAAATGAAGAGCTGTTTTAGAGCCAGAGAACTTCCCCTTATTACTGAGCTCAGTCTAATAACCCAGATCTCTGAGAGGAGCCGCATTTCCCATCATTCTCAGCGAGGCGAGTGGAGCCAACATTTTTGTTTACAAGAGGAATACAGTTGATCACACAAGGTGACAGGATGGTCATAAATAGAGGAATCTGAAACTGACATATCCATATTTAATGAGTGTAGTTTTATTTTATTTCATATTATAGTGGCACATTTCTGACAGAGGATCATAGAAATTAATGTGAGGAAAAGCCCTTTGTGAAGAATCATCAGGTTTAGGAGGTGAAAAACAAACGCTGACAAAACAAAAACATGACTAGAAAAACTTTAAAACCCTCCTTTACCTAGCAGCACACCTAAGAATAAAGGTATAAATATAAAATTTATATTCAGTAAGTGTATCGACACACAGACCAGTACCAGAGGAGCTACGGACACTGACATTAGCGTATATTTTAAATACATTTCCACACAGACCAAAAATAATGGCATGGCAAAAACATGCACATAAAAACGTATGCTTTACTTTCCCTATCCACTGTAGCAGGGGTTCTCAACTGGTGGGTCGGGTCCCACCAGTGGGTCATGGAGCCCTCCTCAGTGGGTCGTGTGCCTGGGAAAAAAGTTGTGCCAAATTATCTGAGACTCTATAAACATGCAGGTTTTGTCCTGCTTGTTTTGTTACACCTTTTGTACTGTCTTAGGCCCAGGCTCTATTGCTTTTTATTAGATAAATCTGATGTACCAAAAAAATCTCAAAGATTTGGGTAGTCATGTTGATGGCGAGTCTCATGACCAAACCAGTTGAGAACCACTGTACTATAATACTAAATTTAATGCAAATTTAGAAATAAATAATTTAAGCACAAGACTCTTTATTCCTTTTAACTAAATAGAGGAAGTGCTGCACATTATGATTGTAATAATATCTGTAATGATTAGACAGTCACACCTCAAACGGCTCATTCAGAACATAAGTGACAGCAGATAAAGGTGGTAGTTACTTATAACAAATACAAAATTACCCCATGATTGCTGCTTCTTAAATAAGTAGATTTGCTGCAGGGGTACTAGTGATGCAGCATTTTTCAACATTTTCTCTTGATTTAACTGTATACAAAAGCAAATTGTTAATATTAAAAATAAAACATCATTTTTCAGCCATTAATGAAGAAAAAATGGTCACAAATCATTTTCTCATCCTGCTTTATCACTTAAAATCGTAAATATTACCCTTCAATAGCAGTGAATGGTAAATGTGATTGTTGCTGAGCGTGACAGCAGAAAATAAGACATCATTTCAAACTAACTTTCTTTTCTTATTGTAATCGATATGATTAGTTTGCTCTCATATTTTTCAAAATTGAGATTTAAATTTAAAAAATGCATAAATCACTGGTGAATCACTGGTAAATGTGTATGAAAATCTACAGTTTTGATCTTGATGAAACCATGAGTGCAGCTCTCTTTAATGGTTAGATTTAGCTCATATTTATCTAAAACAGTTTTCTCTCATTAAT
The DNA here is from genome assembly GCF_018320785.1 of Cheilinus undulatus. Taxonomy (NCBI): domain Eukaryota; kingdom Metazoa; phylum Chordata; class Actinopteri; order Labriformes; family Labridae; genus Cheilinus; species Cheilinus undulatus. The sequence goes on from NC_054875.1 coordinate 3,017,901, forward strand.
GTGACTGAAATGTGTTAAAAGAGGGAGCAGATCCTGATTTAAACATTTTTCTTAAATATTGAAATAAATAAAAGCTCCAGCAGTACTTTAATGCCCAGCTGAGATTATTCCAGTGAACTCAAACATCCATCCGTGTGTTTAGTCTCACCTGCAGAGCTGACAGTCCCCCTCGGCATCCTGCTGCCCCCCGGGAGCGACCCTGCTCTTCTTGATGAACCTTCTTTTAAAAGAAGCCGAGGACAGCGTCCCTGAAGCCAAACAATCTTTTTTCATCAAGTCCAGAGATGACATGAGCCTCGCGCTGCAGCTCGATCACCAGCTCAGACTGGAGACTGGAACAGCAGCGGAGGACTTCAATGAGCAGAGGGAGGACCTCAGAGAGGACAGGGCCCATTAGAGCGAGCAACAGGAGAGCTGCACCACTGAGGCAGCTTCTCACTGTCTGCTTCAAAGTAAAACCCTCAGTATCAACACATTAACTCTATTTATAAGGGTTTTTTATTTCAGTAAGTAGATTTGATTTCACTCTTTTCTCCTTTAATATCCAGTAGATTTGGTTTATTCTTTTGACATCTCAACGGTTGAATCTGGTTATCCTGGGAAAATAAGGTTTTCCTAATGCAGTGGTTCTCAACCTTGGGGTCGGGACCCCCTTGTGGGTCGCAAGACACCAAGAGGGGGTCACCAGATTCCCTAAAAAAAAAAAAAGATTTTTAGAATTCCACTGTTGCCACTTTACACCAATTTTGCTCTATTTTAACCAGTTTTCATAATTTTTTCCCACAAATTTTAACACATTTTTGCCATTTTTAACCCTTTCCACCACTTTTTTCTGCCTGTTTTTGCCACTTCTAAACCAGTTCTTGCCTAATGTTGCCTCTGTTGACCCATTATTGCCACTATTAACCCCATTTTACCACTTTTTATGCCCATTTTCCCCATTTTAACCACATTTAACTATCGGATATGCCAATTTGTTTTGTTCTCAGTCAGCAGTATTTTGCCGGTTATATCAATTTTTCTTCCCATTTCACCACATTTCCACCTATTTTTGCCAATTCGAAGCCTTTTAAGCCACTTTTTAATTCCTTTTTACCACTATTTATGTCCATTTTTGCCTTTTTTGATTAGTTTTTGCTATTCTTATACAATTTTTGCCACTTCTAACCCATTTCTGTTACTTTTAAGATCCAGCTTCACCACCTTTTCCGCCATTTTTTCCATTTTAACCCATTTTAATTCTTTTTTTTCTACAAAATAGATGTACTTTTTTAAGAAGGCTATTTACTACATAAATGATTTAAAAATAGATTTGTTTCATTGATAAGACTGGTTATTTTTATTTTAAGTATAAAATATGGATACCACAGCTTAACTTTACAACAGACCATGATTTTGTTGACCTCCATAGACCCCCAGTTTGGCTGAGCTCCAGAAAGTTCTCCCCTTTATCCCCTCTAATGGACGGCCTTGTCTCCACATGACTATTCTTTAGTGTTCATGGCTGTTCAACCACCCTCAGGTCCAGTGGGGGTCCCCGGTCTCTGGCACCTTTATTTTGGGGGTCGCAGGCTGAAAACGTTGAGGACCTCTGTCCTAATGGAAAGTTTATTTATCAAGATCTCCAGAAACAGAATTGACCAGATTTCATGGAAAAATGAAAAAAATCTCCTCAGTGCAAAACACAAGTTTTACATCTCATGGGGTGCCGGCGCTGTTTTATGTGTAGTTTTGGTTCTTCATTCTGCAGGCAGACCTTAGACTTCATACCGTTCATCTTTCAACAACCCCAGCTCCACAAAAGTCGGGTCGCCGTGTTAAATGTAAATGACACAGTCTGCAATAACTGTCAAATCTCATAAACCATAAACATAATTAGTTGCAAAATGCTCCTCCAGCCTTTTGGTGCCCCATCCCTACTTTTATGAGACGTGTTGGTAAACAAGGTATTTTTCACGAAATGATAAAAATTCTCAGTTTCAACATCTGATTTGTTGTTTATGTTCTACTGTGAATAAAATCCGGGTTTTTGAGATCCGACAACCACTGACTCTTGTTTTATTTACATTTTACACAGAGTCCCAACTTTTGTGGAATTGGAGTTGTAAATAAAGGGCTATGAAGCAGACAGCGTCCTCAATGTGGACCTTGGCGTTTAGTTCCCACACAGCACGGCTGCTCCTCCCATTGGACGCTCAGAATCAGCTTATCAGACATGTGTTCAAAGCCCCGCTGAGTCTGTCATCTCCCATTCAGCACTCCTGCTAAAGCTACAAACAGTGAAGTTAGACGTGGCCACTGCAGAGATACGGCACTTTTCCTTCAGAATAAATGTGATAGAGGAGGAGCCAGGCCTGTCTGCATGGACCTAAACACTCACCAGCCACTTTATTAGCTACACCTGTTTGTCTGCTCTCATGCATAGTCAGGACGATGTGCTGAAGTTCAAACTGAGCGTCAGAATGAAGAAGAAAAGGGATTTATTGAACGTGCCATGGTTGTTGGTCAGAGTGCTTCACAAGCAGCTGATGCAAACTGCAGCTAGACCACACCAGGTGTCACTACAATCAGCTGACTGAGGCTACAGTTCACTCAGGCTCAGCTGAACTGGAAAATAGAAGATGAGAAAAATGTCGCCCGCCCTGAGTCTTGATCAGAATAAACAACACAACAGCCGGCCAACCTGGCATGTTCAGTAAATCACTTTTCTGCTTCCCAGTATTCATGTCTAAAAGCTTTTCTTGCTGCCATGTGATTGGCTGATTAGATACTTGTGTTAATTGTAAGTTGAGCAGGTGTACCTAATGAAGTGATCTGTGGATGCATAGTCAAAAACCAACGTTAAAGAGGCTCTCGTTCATGTTTCACGGCTGATGGCTTTAAAGCTCATTATTGGCAGGGATTTTTCTGCAGCAAAAAGAGAAATTTACCACTATTCTAACTTTGTAACTCACTGAATTCAAAGTATATTAACTAAACAATTACACTGTCATACACAGAAAGTACCCAGCATGGATGATTAATGGATCTGTGTTTGTTAAACTTAATTTTAATTAGAATCAGAATTAAAAAAAAAAAAAAAGAGTAAAACTCAAAATAATACTAAGCTTGAAAAAACGGATACACCTCGTATTTACTGTTAACATTACAAACTAAATCTCAAGTAAGGTATTGTTTTATCATGAGTTATTGTAAAGTTTTAAATTTCTAGGTTATAACTTTTAAAAAGTTCTAATCTCTTTACTTGCTTAGCCCAATAACATATTTAGTATTTGTCATTAATGTAGATAATGTCATACATGAATATCAAAGTAGTTTGACTGTCCTAAAAGCCATAATTCAATTAAAAAGGGAGATGTTCTTAATTGATGGGTAGTCATGGCAAGGTTTGGTTAACAACAAGCAAGAAATTCATTTTATTTTGTCATTATCTTGTATTGTAGTTGAAACATTTGAGAAATTTATTTATCTATTCATTATTTTGGACATCTTAAAACTACGTTTTAGTTCCTTGTCAGGTCACAATTAAAAAAACACAGATATGACCATGATATGACACATAACACGGTTGTATAAAGCGTACAAACACACACAAACACAATAATTATAACTGAAACCACTGGTATAAAATAAATGGTTACAGTTTCATTCAAAATTTCCCCCCATTAATATTTCAATCACATTAATTTAAATTTCCATTTAAACATTTCTTCTGCTCTTTACACCGTATGTACATTGGCCCTGAAGGTGAACTGCAAAAAGAAAAAAAAAAACTTTTACTGAATGCAAACATATTTAATGGCGTGTAAATATATTTCAATAAAGGAAATAACATTTATCTTATTACAAAATATTACGTCAAAGCCAAAAGTATATGACAAAATAAAAAATATATATGATGATTATTAGGAACATTTTACAAATCCCCCCAAAAGATCATCAAAACAAACAAACAAACAAACAAAAAAACCCATAAAAAACAAACAAAAACAAAAACAAAAAACATGAATTGCACGGACAATTTAAAACCAAACTACAGCCGTTTAAAACCAAACGAAGCCAACATCCATGAAATAGAGCAATCATACGAAGAGAAAATACTTAATGACATGAATAAATATGTTATAAAATGCAAAAAATAAATAATAAAACGGTGTGAACACATTACAAAGACACATTTGGAAGAATTTAGTTACTTTTATCAGTGTTTTTAAATACTTAAGGTCAAATGTCGGTGTAACTGACCAAGCAGAGCATATTTATTTATGATTTAAAAAAAACAGCCATTATTTCCCTGATATTATAACAATAACACAAAACTGTCGCTGTCTTTTATGTCAGCTGTCTTCGCACTGATGCTTATCAGTTCCTAGTAAACGATAAACTTAGTAAGTAACAAAGTTAATTGAACTGAATTTAGTTTAATTCAATTTAATTTAACTGAAGTGTGTGAAATGGATTACAATCACATTTTTAAGAGCGAAATAAACGTTTGACGACATTGACGGTAACTTTACGGACTTTTATTCTGAAAGCTGTTACCGGAAGTAATTTACGTAAACTGTGTGGTTCGTCATTACGCACACACGCGCGCACACCAGCAGAACTGTTGTGTCTGCGGATCGAATTAGCATTAAACTGAAACATAGCGAGGCTATGAACCAGTTTATAACTCCGTCCGTCCTCCCCGTCTAACCGAGAGAGCTCACCGGTAGTTCGGTTACCTCGGTGAACGTTGTTCGGTGTCAAAGCGGCGGACTGGCTCGCTTCCTCGCGGTGTGTTTTGGCGGAATGAGTAAATGAAAGCGTTGTTTGGAGCCGTTGAACAAAGAGCTTTTCTTCCCTCTACCATTGTTACCGAGCGGAGCGCCTGTTTTCTAACTCACTCAGAGGGGGTTTCTCACTGTAAAAGTAAGACAACTACGCTCAAGTATCTTCTTTTTTCAATAAAGTTTGTTTTTGTGCTTTCTAGGCCTTTAGGCAGACTAATTCATCCCCCTAATATTCAACTAGCAAACCCCCGTACCACTGGGCTACTTTGATTTGATTAAGGTTAGCCTTGAGTTTACGCAACATTCATCTCGGCTCATAAATCAGATAATGGGTGGTTTTAATGTCAATAACCTCTACTTAATTTTCATTTAAAGAGCTGAAATATATTCAAAGACATTGACTTTCTTCCTGAAGTTGCTAACTTGCTTACTAGCACTAAAGAAGTTACTAAACAGTTAGCTAACTAGATATTAAGTTTTGGTACTGAACCTGTTTTGTATAAATAAACCATTAAACTCTCAGTGTAGGGATGTGCGACACAGGATTTTTGTGGGTATCCAGTGTGATGTAAAGGAGGAATTATCTTGTTTATTTATTTATTTTAGAACTGTTTTAGTGGAAAACTAGGGGTGCACTCATGCATGGGTTTAACACCAGTATTGGTTGATATTAGCCCTGTTGACAAGCATTGGCCATTCACAAAAAAATGTGTTTGGACTTATATCAGTAAACAATGTTAGTGCTGGGCAAATAGTCAAGTTTCAGCCCAATTTTGACTTCCCACAATTCCCCATGTTGCGCGTGTTTTGTCCATAGGTTTGTAATCTGATAAGTGTTTCTTGTTTCTTGTGATATTTTGGCCATGAAAGGGATTTTTTTTGCACATTCTATATATCAGCCTGAAATATTGTCGATATGTACAGAAGGACCACTCAGTTACAGTAGTTACCTAGGGTGCAACACACTCAGGAACTGAGCCCTGCTCATTTCAAATGAAGCCCCAAACATAAAACAACTACAAGGCTGTCTACCTCCCCGCTCCTCTCTCAGCTCCACCTGACTGAGCCTCTCTTTGCACTGGAGATGCTTGTTTTTACAATGAATAAGTGTGTATACATCAGTATCAGCTAAAATGAGGTTTTAATTACCATCATGTCAGCAAAAATCCAATATTGCACATCCCTATTGTATGCATGACAAAGTAAGTTTTCAGCAGGAGCAACAGACCTTCATCAGCTGGAGTTTGTCTCTTTGTTGGCTTTAAGGCAGCCAGGTTTCAAGTCCACTTTCTGAGTTTGCTGTCCCGCTTGTGTTGACAGGTGAGGGGCGGCCCGTGCTCCAGTCATGACCTCTGGGAATGGGAACACTAACAGCAGCCAACACAATGGAGAGAGCAAACCAGCCCAGGCGTTAGTGAAGTCCCACATCCTCACTCATCTGATCGAGGGCTTCGTCATCCAGGAGGGCGCTGAGCCTTTCCCTGTGAGTTCCAAAGCTTCACATCTGTCTCATAATTTCTCAAATCAGAGCCACAGCTGCAAACTAAGGGTACATCTTTCACATCCCTGTGTGCTTCTACTACAAATGCTAACATCAAGTACATTTACAGTGAGAGACATTGTTTTTGCACACAAGTAACATAGCTCAAATGTGTTGACTCATGGCTTCAGAAATTGGAGAGATGTTTGTGATAAAACGCTGTGAGAACCAAAAATGAAATGCTGGGATTTATTTTGTTTTACTGCCACATTTATGATTGTATAAGGGATGTACTTTTTAGAAAAAAAAGCCCTCTATTGATGCAGATTTCTTCTCATTTGATAATGATAAAAATTTAAAATAAAAACAAAAAGTACAATCTCTGTAACTTTTTCTTTTATAAACATTTTCCCTGTAATTTGATTTGAATGTAGGCAGGTGTTTTTTGGTTATCGAAGGCTTTCTTGTTCAGTTTTAAGGCTTTATTCACATGTTACAGTTTCAGAAACCTCTTCGCCCACTCTGGTTTTTGCTGCAAAGAGCATGCCACGTCACCTCTAGTCTGTCTTTCACTTTGCCTGCAAAGCAGCAAACTTTGAGAGAGGGCAATAATTTCCTTTACATGCAGAAATCTCTCCCCATTCCTCTTCATTTCATTCTCAAAGTTGTCCCACCAACCTGAACCCGTTTTCTCCAAAACCACCGACACTGGCGGTGGAGGTTGTCTTGGTAGAGTTGTGTAGCTGTGTAGCAGTGACCTCTGTTGTCCATTCAGGCCTCTCTGTTCATCAACATAGTTTGACAGCATCTGTGTGTGAGCATGGAGAAAGTCCAGTTAGCAACGTTAACACCAGCAAAAGTTTGGCTACAAGTTTGTCTGCTGCAACGAGGCAAACAAAAGTGATGACACAGCACACCACTGACGTCAAACAGAAGAGAAACTGGCATACAGTGTGCCATTGTAAGCCCAAAACTCTGTTTTGTCTGTCTGTACATGAACACTGTAAACAAAGTATCTGCAAAGCTACTGTGGAGGGACTTGTGTATGTTCTCAGTGACCTGAAACAGTTTGCATTTGTACAAAAGGCCAAAATACAGAGGAAGGCCTCCAAGAATAACCCGTCTACTTGAAGACGAGGCAATTAGACCCTCATACACGAGATCCTCTAAAAGTTCCTTATTCCCTAGGAAATAGAAAAATGACTGAACATCAAGAAAAAGTTCCCCAACTACTTAAGGATCAGTAAAGTTTTTTCTTAATTAGCAGAGCATGCGTTCTCTCTGTGTTTGCTTTAACTCATGACTCAGATCTATCAAACTTAAAAATGGACTCTTCCATCTTTTTCTGTTCTTCATATTGGCATGATTACACAACTCAAGCTGTACAATAAAGTAACTTTTTTTTTATCTGCAGGTGGAGCGGCCATCTTTCTCGATCGATTGTTTGAGGAGACACACAGACTCAAAGATGGACGGCAGCTCACTAAAGGGTAAACTCATTTATCTGTACATTAAAGCTCTGGGATCACAGCTTTGGGATGTATTGAAGATGGTTTCACAAGTGGAGTTGACTTTTTGCTACTTTTTTTTTGTATAAAAGGGCCGTCCTAAACTATAATTTATCAGTCTACATCTGGCTGACCTTCAATGAACTTTTGATATTTAGTTTTGAGGGCTTGTAGCTCATAAGTCAGCTTTGAACAACCCAAATCCAGATTTATGCCATTTTTTCCAGTATTTTTGTTTTGTTCCCCTCAAATCATGGCAAATGCTGGAGGGAAAAAGAAAGACTTCCTCTCGCTATTTTGTATGACTAAACTTTTGATCTTCTGCTCAAAGAATAGGAAAAAAGGCTGGTTTCTGATTGCAGTACTCTTGATTATTCTCTTTTTATAGCCCTATGGACTTGCCTGTTCATGTTAGAAGTTGCATAGGTATTTTAATGAACAGTGATAAAAGATCGTCCCTAATTCTGCATATTTTCACATCTTCTCAGACCGCTCTAATTACTGCATGAGGTGAGTCTGACTGACAGGTTTGGAAACCAAATTTGTTGTTTGATGATTCAACGAGCACTTTGTGCAAGAGCAGCAAATTGAAGCCTTGAGGGGGATAACAGACACCGAGTGAAGCACGCTTGTTTTTGCTTCGTGTTTCTGAGCTATAATCAAAGAAATCATGACCAAACTGTAAAAGCTGTCATTTAAATTAAACAGTCAGTTCAGAGCTGCAGAAAGCGCCCTGAAAGGCTGCCTATATACTAGATCAGTGATACTCAACGTGTGGCTCTTTGACGTCTTAACTTGAAATTTTATTCCCCCAGAAAACCTTTAAAAAGGCAAATTTGACCTCAGAAACTATCCATTGCAAGTAGCATTCATCAGTTTGTTTCCCCACACCTATACAGTAGGCTTTAATTGTCAAACTTAATTGTCAACCTTTATGTTTTGTCTACGTCTCCATTGCCCTTATTTGCAATTTTTGCCACTTTTAATCATTTTTTGCTATTTTGAGCCCATTTTTGGCTCTTTTATCCTGCTTTTTGCAATTTGCTTTTTTCCCCATTTAAACTGCCTCTTACCATTAAATGTCACTTTTTCCCTTTTTTGCCCATTTCCCCCACATTTTTGCCGCTTTTTGCCCATCTTAAACACTTTTCACTCATTTTTTTCCACCTTATTTGCTGCTTTATGACCATTTTTGCCACCTGTAACACATTTTTTGTCACTTCTCACCCATTTCTGCCACTTTTCTCTCAATTTGTGTGACTTTTCACCCAGTTTTTGCCATTTTATGCCTATTTTAGCCCAGCCACCCATTTTTAGCCAGATATTTGCAGCTTTTTGACCTTTTTTTTTACCAGCTTTAACTTATCTTTATTGCTACTTTAACCCATTTTTTCACCACTCTGATTATGGCTCTTGCAAAGGTATTTTTCAACTATTAGGCTCTTTGGTTGAGCGGGGTTGAGTAACACTGTATCAGATGATTTCCAAGGCTTTACTAGATAGTAGTCTGTCAAAGGCAGCCTGATCTGGAATCCTAAATATCAAGCATGTCTGATTCTGTTTGCAGATCAGGTAGAGTTAAACTGATTGAAAGCAGGTAAATGGTCTTATTCACTCCACACACCTAGGTTATTTGGAAAAATTATTTGTTGGGACAAGCTTCAAATTGGGGCATGCCCCCCGCATTGCCGGAGGAGGAATGCGGCCAAAAATCAGGCCTATAATCATCTAGACTAGTGCCTTGGTTCTCAACTGATGGGCCAGGACCCTAACCTGGCACATCAGATAGACTGTTTCCATCGCATGGAGATATTTTACATTCATCTGGGACAGCTCCCATTGAAAGCTTCAGGGAAGGAAAGGACTTTTCAAAAAGTTCTTGGAAGGTGATTGGAGGAACATGCTGTCACATTTGTGACAAGCCAATCAGAGTGAAAAGACAGAAAGGGTTTACACATGTGCTTCTCCAGGGCGGACAGGTCACCGCTGCCTAGTTGTGAACGATGGTGCCCCTCGGTGAATAAATTCATGCCAAGGCCAGTCAGGAAACGTGCAAAAACAAAACCTCTACCAATACAAGCTTTCGATATGACTCTTACTAATTGTTTGAAAAGAAAATGTGATCCAGTTCCAATTAAACTGCCACTTTTCTACAGCTAAATCTGAGCTAATAGGTACTGCAGCACAGAAGGCAGTCATTGCAAATAGCTAGTGTAACTGCACCCTGCCCATAGCCACTGCCCCCTTCTCCTTGACGCTGATTGGTCCAATTAGTGTTCAGTTCGGTAAAAACTGTGTTGATTGCCTGATGACAGACAAGGATTCTGGCAAAACCATCTGCTTTGCAAGGTTACAAGGACCCAAAAGTGGGTTGCAAAACAATTTTCAGTGGGTTGTGGCTGTGTGCCTGGAAAAAATATGGCAAAAAAGTCCATGATGTCCTTTTATTTTGAAGGATGTCTCTAGAGTTTTGATCCATTGCATCTGTTGTTCCATGTCAAGTCCAGACTGCTCGTTTTCCTTAAAAACATTTCGTTAAGATTGAAAATATTATAAATTTGGGGTTGTGATATGCTGTTAAGAAGGAGGTTGAGAGTCCTGATTTGAAACCAGTTGTAGACCACTGGTCTAGTGTATAGTGAGTCTAAAGCCGAGCATACACTGTGCAGTTTGGAGCCAACTCTATGACAGTCATGACTGATTGAACTGTCCAAGTGCATCGCTTATGATGCATGACCATCATACATGACCTGAGTGTTCACACTTTACATGTAAAGCTGAAACAGGCTGTGACAAAAATGTGTGGAGTTTCCTTTGAAAAAGTCTCACGCACGAAGGTTGAAGTTGTTTCTGGTCCTCTCTCTCTCTCTCTCCTGCTATCTCTATCTTTATCACAAACTAACAAGCAGCATCGCCATCCGCGTCAGCTGGAGATCTGCGTGTGGGTATAATTCCTGCTGGTTTATTCCCTTATTATCATGTGTTGGGTGGGTGGTATTATAAAGTCATTTCTGCTGTTTTCATGGTGAATTAGGATGTTGTGTGACAGTTGACGAAGGAAAAATGCCCCAAAGTTGTGGATTCTGCTCCAGGTTCTGCTCTCACCGGGAGTGTCTGAGTCATATGACCAAAATATAAAACATGGCAGATTATGCAACCAGTTGCAGCAGCTGGTCAGGCTGTAGTGAGGTTGTGGTCAACTGTTGTATCGGACTGAAAGTCAATGCAACTTCCAAGCGAGTCTTAAAATTAGAGTCTGAATCTGATGAAGTTTGCAGAGTACGCCCTTCTAATGCCAACAGTTCATATGCTGTGCTTCATGTTGTTTTCTTTGCACAGGTGTGTTTCTACAGTGGGGGTGCCTCTGTTTGTCTGAATCTGAATTACTGATTGGGTCTTTCACTGTCTCTCCAGAGCTAAAGGCCCACCAGGAGCCCATGCTGACCTGTGAGCTGTGTGGCAGAGTGGACTTTGCCTACGCCTTTAAAAAGTCAAAGAGGTTCTGTTCGACAGTGTGCGCCAAACGGTAAGACACATTTTTTAGGTCCTACCTTGCCATACCATTCTGAAGTATGCTTATCCGCCTTCTCTAGTCCCTCACTCGTCTGTACTCACATTCCCTAAAGCCCAACCAAGCCTTAGACGGTTAGTCCTCTCATTGTAATATGAAATATAGTTTATAAGACACTCTCACAGAGTCGGCACAGTGGAGAAATGCACAGACAAAATGGCTTTGTGGTTTTTTTAGTCATTTTGGTCAGATACAACTCTGTTAACACAAGAGGAATGGCTGTATTGATTATACTCCCTGCCCTTTCAGCTCACATTGTTTTTTGATTTTGTAGCTTCAATGTTGGATGCACAAAGAAGCTTGGTCTCTTCCCAAACCATAAAACCTCACCGGAGAACATGAAGAAACACAGAACGCTGAATGGAAACCACAAAACCTGCAGCTTAGACTCTAAAAAGAAGGTGAGGAAGCTTTAGTTCCTCCTAAAACTCGATTCATGATGTTGTATTTACCAGACTTTTCTCCTGCCTGCACTAGACAGAGTCATCCAGTTAGAGAATAATATAATTACAGTGTTTTTTTCTCTTCTTCAGTCCACGCCGTCTGTGCAGAAACCTCCTCTTCCTGCTGCTGCCCTGTCCCCGGGTCACTCAGTCCATCCGGCGCAGGGAGAATCCAGCCAGTGTTCAGACTTGTCAGCCTACAAAAGACCTCCTTCCCCTCTGTCGCCCACCCAGCGGGTTCCTGCTGTGCGAGGCTCTGATCTGCCCCTGCTGCCCCACAGCTTCCTGCCCAGCGACCCCGGCCTGTGGAACATAGAGGACGTCTATGAGTTCATCTCCTCGCTGCCAGGTGGGCGCCCTTAGCATTTACCCACGTCTTATTATTGTAAAGATTCATGCTGATGCAGCGGTGTAAAAGCTCCAAGAGATGATCAGAGAGAACAATCAGGAAAGGTCTGTAAGTAACTTAAAACACTTGATCCTGGTCCTCTTTAGAGCAGTGGATCTCAACCCAAAGGTGGGCAGTGAAGCTGTTTTCATTGAAACATATCTAGGATGTACTTATGGGAGACATGTTTCTAAATATGTTTTCTTCTGTTTTGTTTGTCAGGGAGTAAATTCTTTTTGTTTTCTTGACATATTTATCACTAATTTATCATTTTATCTTGGATATAAATATTTTAAAGAGAGCTGGTTTTCCTGTAAAAATGCTGTCTTTTCTAGAGATGAAAAAAAAACACCCAAACATCTATGTTTTCATGGAAAAAAGGGAGTGAAACAACATGTTTACATACTTGTTCTCCCAAAGTCCAGTCTCTTTGTGCAGTCATTTGTTTTTCTTCTGTAGTTGACTTACTTCGCTGAAAAACTGTCTCAGAAATAACTTCAAAATAAAAGCATGTGTAAACGCGGGTAGCTCAAAGAGGGACTTGAATAAGATTACACTTTTACTTTGAAAAGTACACCAGAATAGTCATTGTTTCTAAATTTAACTTGTGTTTCCCAGGTTGTCTGGAGATCGCGGAGGAGTTTCGCTCTCAGGAGATCGACGGTCAGGCTCTGCTGCTGCTGAAGGAGGATCACCTGATGGGAACCATGAACATCAAACTGGGACCTGCGCTCAAGATCTTTGCCCAGATCAGCATGCTTAAAGACTCGTAGCCCCCCTCCTTCCCCTCACATGTTCACACACATCTACAGCCACTTACTGGACAGACAGGATTTTCTCAGGATCCCAACCTACCTGTAATCTGATTCTTGCTGTGATGCCAGGATGTTTTTTTTCTGGACGTCGTCTGGCCTGCTGAACACTCGGACTGTTAAACGTCGATCACTTCACTGTGGAAAACCTTCAGGAAAGCATCACCCCGTAGAGCGAGAAGAACAACATGTTAGGTAGGCTGTGTTACAGTTTTATTTGAGAACATATTGTTTAATAATGTATGGCTGTACCTTACGTTCCTGCAGGAGAGGTGTATGGTTAGCATTTTATGTTATATCAACAAACACGACGTCTGCAGCAAAACCTCGTCCTTTTCCAGAACTTATACTACCTATTCTCATCCTGCACTGCTCTCTCTGCACTGAGAAGCTCATAAATTTACTAGGGACAATATTAAAAATTCCTCCTCATTCAAGAGGTTTTCTTCAACCCCAAATTCTAAAAAAACTGGGACGATTACTATTTGAGAATAGAACAGAATGTTGTGATTTGCTTAACATCGAAAGCTTGAAAGTGAAAATTAATGTTAAATTTTTAAAAACTATAAGATCATTTGAAATTTAATGCCATTACCATGTATCAAAAAAGTTGGGACTTGTTTACTACCCTGAGCATTAATTCTTTTCTTTCAACAACACTATGATTTGCAGCAAGTGTGTTGATTTCTCAGACGTGTACTCGTCTGGGCAAAACTTTGAAGTTAAAAAAAAATCAAGTGTGGCTAGAAAAAGTAGTAGCTGCATTTTTGCATGGTGAAATTAGGCTGCTGGTGAAAAAGCTTGCATTTACTTCAATCAAACAGTCTTTGTTTGTATAGCGCCAATTCATAACTAAAGTTATGTCAAGACGCTTTACACAGAGAGCAGATCTAGACCGTTCTCTCTGCTGTGACCTTTTAAAAAACACCATATTCATATGGAAAATACGCGTTTGGTGCATTGGCTGTAAGATCGTATTGATTAGATAGAGGTATCATAAAAGTATGTATCAAATATGATACAACAGCCTTTAAGGGGTTAAAGTTTAAAGAATGAGAATGAATACAAAAAAATAATCTCAACTTACATTGGCCTGTTGGTTCAGCCTAAAACGTCACTAATTTATTAGTATATATAGCCAGATTTTACGGTTGATATATGCTGATATGCATGGCCAAAATATCGGATGTAAATATCTGCAAAAATTTTGATATCAGCTGATAATATGGTGCATCCCTAGATGCAACTTGTCAAATCTGTTGCTGTGACCCAAGAATGTCAGGAGAGATCTCCTCATCCATGTCTCTCTCCATGGTGGAACGAGTGCCTAACAGACGAGGAATACTCTCTTATCTCTCTAAATTTGAAAGGGAACTGTTTTCCTGTTCCTGATTACTGTAGATGAGTGTTCAAGGGTTCACGTCCTCCTCTTTAAACCCAGTCATGTTACTAACATGTTACAGGTCAACCTATTAGCTCTGGGATGTTTCATTGAGAGTATTTTCAGTCTTTTATGCTACTGTCCCAACTATTTTGCAACATGATGTTGGCATCACATTTAGCATGGGTGTACAACTTTCCAAAAATAATGAAATCTTTTAGATTTAGCATTTGCTATGTTGTCTGTAAATTATTTAACGTGATGTTTAAATCATTCTAAAATCACCACATTCTGTTTTACAGGATGTCCCAACTTTTAAGGAATTTGGAGATGTACTCTAATGAATTGTCTTTTTTCATAGCTCCTGCAGCTGTAGGAAAATTTCTCATGAAGAATATTTATATTAATTGGCTGTATGTAAACAGATATTATCCCCTGATCTGTTTTTTTTAAAGGAGCAGCTGCAGGTTTACTCTGACAGACATTTTCAATCATTCTCTGTTCTGGATCATGTGATCAATACCTTAAAGCAGGGGTGTCACACTCAATCACAGCAGGGGCCGTATTCTGGATTCAGGTCTAACCTGAAGGCCTAACAGGGTCACCTTTTAAACCATAAACTATCAACCTCATTTCACCTAAAATAAAATATAAAAAAATATCACTGCTGATAAAGGATTTTGACATTTAAAAAGTTAAAAAGATAAGTTTAAAGGCTCACAGTCTGAGAAAAGTAAATTTATTATTTCAAAAAGGTCAAAACATGAAACTGAAATTGAAAAATAATGTTTTTTAATGTCAAATATATTAGAAAGAAAGTCAAAACAATGAGTTTGAAAGGTCAAAATGTGAAATAAAATTTATAATCATGAAATTAAAAGTCAAAATATGATTCAAAATTTAAATTGTGAGTCTAAAAGGTCAAACTATGGGAGTATGAAGTCAAAGTTTGGAGTTCAAAATATGAGATAAAATACAAAATAATTGGTCAAAAAGGTCAAAACCTGAATCGAAATTAGAATTATGAATCTTAAAGCTCAAAGTATTAAATGAGAAGTCAAAATTATGAGTTGAAATGCTCAAAGTACAAAATAAAAAGTAAAAATCCTAAGTTTGAGTCCTTAATTGTGAGATGTAAAATTGAAAATATGAAATTAAAATACAAATTGTTTCTTTTTCCACCTTCCTGACTTCTTATCTAATTATTTTTACTCCTTACTCTTTCAGATTGTGTGACTTAACAAGGATATCTTAAATCATCAAGGATAAGTTCACATTTTTATACTTGAGGAAATCTGCAGACCTCAGACTGATGGGCCAGTTAGAGCAGAAATATGAGATCATGTTGTGGGCCAGATTTAACTATTCCAAGGGCCAGATTTGGCCCCCGGGCCTTGAGTTTGACACCCCTGCCTTTAAGCAAACAAATACAAGAACCCAGCTCTATTAATCTTTGTCATAATGGTTTGGATTTTTAGAAATCAGTCCTCATCGTCTATAAATGAATCTTCTGTTTCCAGGTTTAGGCGGGTTTATACTTCAGTGTCTCTGGACTTTAAAACACACACAATGCTAACTGATCCACAGTTTCTCATACAAGTTTAGTACATATCAGCGGGCTGCTGAAGCTTCGTTTTCAGGTTTTTGGGGCCATAAAAATGTTCATTTCAATGCAGACTTGTCTTAAACCCCACACCTGGAGGCTCAGTCCACTTTCCAAATCAAGTCTTTGGTCTCTGTCCACAGTAAGAGTCAGCCATGAGTGCCTTCGTTGACACAGAAGTATAAACCATGCCTAAAAACCTGGACGTGACATTTCTACCTTTACCAAAGTGCTGAACTTCTGAAATCTGTCAAACTGACCCTCTGCTGAGCCATGGTTAAAAAAAGTCTTTAAAAAGTTGTATCTAAAGTGTATTTTTGTATTTTTGAAAAGAAAATGCCTGGTGTGATGCATGAATCATAAAAACTGAGCCTCACCACAGGAACCCCAGCGTGTTGTTTTCTAAAATATTTGTGGAAAGGTCTGCCGTGCTGCACGTGCTGGTCAACAATAGTTTACAATCTTGTTGTCAACGAAGATGTCAGTGGTTTTGTTATTTTTGAAGACAGAAAACCAAAATTTTACACTGTAAAAATAAAACTGTTGGATGATTTTACTTGCTTTACTCACTTGTTTTTTCCCCACACAAAGATTCAGAACTTTCTGAGAAAAGACGAAAAATCACTTTTACATCTCCTCATTTAATATTCAATCATAGACTGGATAAATGTGGAGGGAGTTCCATTTAAAGGGGACATTTTTTACCCTTTAAGACAAGTTTATATTTATCAGGGTCCCCAAAACATGCCTGTGGAGTTTAAAACACTGCAGTATTGACTTCTGCATGTCTACAAACCCCTCTGTTTCAGCCCTGCTCAGAACGAGCTGTTTCTATGTCTGTGGCTTTAAATGTTACTGAGCTGTCTGACTCCACCCCTCTCAGGAAATGGACGTGACTCTCCTGATGTTACAGACACTTTTATCCAAAGATAAGGACCTCACTGGGATTTGAACCATCAATCTCCCAGACTAAAGTCAGCAGGGGGACCCACTGAGCTATCCAGTATCTCAGCTGGTGAGGAAGATCAGCAGACGGGGCGGAACTTTCTTCCTAGCAGGGAGGGCCATCTCAACCTGGGGGCGGTGCTAACTACCCAGATGACTTTAAGAGGGGATTGTGGACAGGCCAGGGGCACATATTTTTGTTAGAAAAGCCTGATTAAGTGTTTTTTCATAATATGTCCCCTTTAATAACACATCTACAGAGATTTATATCTATTTAAGGGCATTCATATACCAAGTGGTGAGCCTTTGTGCTTTGTGTGGACTTAAACAGTTTGATATGTGAGCATACAGATGTGGTCTGGGATATCGTCATAAGTACTGGCACACAATAAAGACGGGTCCGTTAGCAGGCGGGATCTTCACTTTTCCTCTGATAAACAAAAAGCATGGCTTTATTTATGTTGGTGCACTCTCAATCAGAGTGATGGGATCTGCAGCTCAGCTTAATTCTGATGTCAGATCATCAGTGGATACTAGTGGGAATCTTTAGGCACCTCACGATTTGATTCGATTACGATTCATAGGGTTATATTCAATACTTAATCGATTAATGATGCACTTGAGTTTTTTTTACATTTCTGTTGTTCTCACTGTGTCCAACATAATAAAAACATATTTGTGTTTAGAAAAAAAGAGATAAATTAAATTTCCACTATTCTCTAATGCAGTGGTCCTCAACCTTGGGGTTGGGACCCCTTTGGGGGTTGCGAGACACTCTGAGGGGGGTCACCAGATCCTTAAAAATCAGTGGTTATGGCGCGCAATGCATGCAGGCGACCCAGGTTCGAACCCGGCCCGTGGCACTATTTCCTGCATGTCTCTCCCCGCTCTTCTCCCTGTTTCCGACTCTATCCACTGTCCTATCTAACAAAGGCAAAAAGGCCAAAAATAAATCTTAACAAAAAAAAAAAACAGTGGTTATAGTGGTTATTATTCAGGTCAAATATAAAATATGGTTTTCACAGCTTAATTTCTCAATGGAACATGGTTTTGTTTACCTTCATGGGCCCCCAGTGTGGCTGGGTCCCAGAGACCACCCCCTTTTTCCCCCCTTATGGACGGCCTTGTCTGCACTGTTCTTGAATATGCATGTCTGTGCTCAACCACCTCCAGGTGCAGTGGGGGTCTAATGGAAGACGTGTGTAAACTGAAAATTTACAACTGCAGTTCAGGTTAGCAGCATCCTTTCCTTGTAACTTACAATCCTAAAAATGTCCTTTTTCACAGATGAACTGGTAATCTAAATCAGTGTCAGAATTCCCCCTTTTTGTTCCTAATATTCCACAGTAAAATATATATTTAAATATTTAAATAATTATCAATTATTGGACATTAATTAATCAATTCAGAATCTTCCACGTTACGGTGCATCTAAAAATCAATTTTTTCTCCCACCTCTAGCGGAGACAGCTCATAAATGCAGAGTACAGATGTTTGGACTGAAGTGAAGTCGTTTGGTATCACAGCACAGCATTAATGTAAAATGTAAACAGTACGGTATGTGTTATCAGCGCTTCATTTGTGTCTAAAAAAGAAAAATTCCTCAGGAGGCTGGCAGGCCCACCCTCTAAAGTACAGACCCCTGAATTCACCTCTTTTATTATAAAGAAAATCAACTTTTGAAACGTGCCCGTTAAAATTTAACAAAGTTTAACTTCACCCATAGTTTCACCACATAATGTTCTGTATGAGTAAGAAAAACAAACTTCAAACAAAACAATAAAATTCCCTCAATCATTTATTTTCTCCCATAAAAGAATAAATCAAACATTTTCCCACTTTTGTCATGATAATAAACCAAACCAAAACAATCACATCTGATCACAGATCAATAAATTAATGTTTTCTTCATTAAAGACTCAGCAGTCCACAGAAACAGCAGAGTAGAAAAGGAGTCAATTAAAGTAAACCTTCAACACTGACACACATTTCTGCAAACTGGAACACACTAATGCTTTATCAGTTTTTGCTTTGAGAACTTTGCTGTAAAAGAGAAATGTTTTATTAAGGTGAGAGCCAGAGGAAGCAGCCAACAGGAGCCAGAGCAGCCGTCAGGGTTAGTTATCTTTGACTTTACTGACAGAGCTGGAAAGAATCTGCAGACTGCAACGTCATTCTTTGTTTTTAGTTATACTGAATATTTTCTGTTTTATTGTAGTAAAAAAGTCAAATATTTTAATTAAGTAAGGGTGTTGAAATTATTTCTATGATGCATTGTATTTCAAATGTGGACGCATCTGCATTGATGCATTGAGAGGGTTAGGAGACACTGAGAGGGGGTCTCCAGATACCTTAAAAATTAATATTTTTCAAATTACACGTTTGCCACTTTACACCAATTACAATTACAACCAATTTTGCCTAATTTTAACACATTTTTGCCACTTAAAACCCATTTTTGTCTATTTAACCACTTTCCTCCACTTTTTTCTGCCTACAGTACTGTGCAGAAGTTTTAGGCATGTAGAGCGCTAACAGTTCTTCACAGGTCCTGAGGTTCCACAACCCCGGGCTGAAGAGAGGAGGAAGGGTGGCCAGAGTCAGTGTCAACACATTTGACATGTACGTGTGTCCCTCAGCAGCCAAGGTCGAGCTTAACAGCATTTGTTTTGTCCGGGCCTTTGCAGCCCTGTTAATATGCTCAACAACCACCAACAGTCTCCAGGTGCTTAGAACATGCACACAACAACCAGGGGGTTGTGGCGACCCTCCTACCCCCACTAACAGTACCCTAGGTTATGTTTAAGCGCCACACCCATAACTCTGCCCTAAAGCTGTGGTTTTTGTTTTGTTATCATCAGATTATTTTACCATGCCCTTGGTAATGTACAAAGACATCTAGAGCATGACCTGGGTTGGGCGCACTCGCCATGACACGCCTTACTTCAGCCTCAAATTTCGGCCCAAACATGCCTAAAACTTCTGCACAGTACTGTATGTTTGCCACTTCTAAACCAGTTCTTGCTTTGTTCTGCCTATTGCCATCTCTGTTGACCCATCATTGCCTCACCATTATAATCAGTGATGAGACAAGATAACTGATTATTGCACCTGGCTTGTAGATTTTGTCTATGGCTCAGCTTTTTGTATAGAATCTATTTATTTCAGCTTAGAATTCTGACTAAAGTCAGAATTCTGAGATTAAAGTCAGAATTCTGAGAAAAAGTCAGAATTCTGAGATTAAAGTCAGAATTCTGAGATTAAAGTCAGAATTCTGAGAAAAAAGTCAGAAATCTGACTTTATTCTTCAAATGAAAATAAAGTCTTAATTTTTTTTTTCACAATTCTGAGATTAAAGTCAGAATTCTGACTTTAATCTCAGAATTCTGACTTTAATCTCAGAATTCTGACTTTTCTCAGAATTCTGACTTTAATCTCAGAATTCTGACTTTTCTCAGAATTCTGACTTTAATCTCAGAATTCTGACTTTTTTCTCAGAATTCTGACTTTAAACTCAGAATTCTGACTTTAATCTCAGAATTCTGACTTTTTTCTCACAAGTGAAAAAAAAAATTTGTCTCAATTTTTTTTTTCAGTGGCCCTAATACTCTTCCGTATTCATGGCTGTGGTTTCTAAAGTACTTTTTTATAAAGGCTTCTGCACACTGAGTCAGTTCTGTTTGGATGCGTTTGTTACATCCATGATATATTTTTTAAAAATTGAAAGAGAAAAATCTTACTCAAAAATTGCACACCCAGTCTAATGCATTTTCCCCCTTTTTAAAATGTTTTTGGGGGCTTTAAGGGGGTTTGGATCTCACCGTTAGGGTCAGGGTTTCACTGCAGGGACTTTTCAAAATCTCTTTCAATGCTGTTTTTTTCACTCTTGGACTTTTATTTACATCCAAAGTACACATTTTAATCATTTAGAGTCATTTTTAATGACTATATGCTGAGGCCCCTTGGAGCATCGGCCTCAGGAAGAGCCTACCTTTACATAATGTTAAAACCACCTCTGTGATTAGCTTAGGGCCAAAGGCAGGCCGAAGATCATGGTAATCTCAGAGCATATTACACGAGCATTACAGTGTCTCTAGTGGTAGTGTAGCTGTAGTAATAGCTTATGGGTGTATAAATACCACAGCACATTTAAGCTAGACTCAGAGTATGCCAGTGTGCCTCATCAGATCATTCAGGAACCAGCGGCTCAGGGTGGGGGAGATGTTTTTCACCCTGTCATCAGCCTTGCAGTTCACCTTAGACGCCCTGCAGAGGAATATCACTATAGATACCTACAAGGGGACCCAACTGGTTTCTGGTCTGGCTGTTTATTGAGGTCATTATTTCAGTGTTTTATTTTACAGATTGCTAATGAAATAATTCATTAAAAAGAGTGCCACTTTTCCTCAGCTACAACGTGTGTCTTACTGTATGCAGGAAAAGTGGCACTGTAAATTTTGGTATGAGATTTTCTAACATTAAGTGGCAAGCATTTTAGTTTTAATTGCTGTGGTTGGATTTTTATCAGTACCATACTGAAATTTAAATCTCTGGTATTGTGACAGCCCTTTTTTGCAGACATCCTGTTTTAACCTTCATGCGCCTGCATCTCCTCAGAGATGTGTTGGTTTATTGCAGCAGAACTCGTACCCCCCCGTAAAAGTCCCCCATACTGTCAAAGCTCAAGCAGATCTACCACCAAGGTGTGCACAGAGCTCAAACAGCGTTCTTGATGTCACAGCAGCCTTCCTCACGTTTGCCGTTGACCTGGTGGAGTCAAAGCGGAGCGTTAGAACAGCCGTGAAACCGACCCCTCACACACCACCCATCTGCCCCCCCCAGAGAGCCCAACACACCCGCAGAGACACGATGAGAACGAGAGAAAAGAGCCAAAGCCGACACAAATATTGTTGTTAATTTAATCGAGTGATTTGATATAAAACATCATCAAAACGCAGGAAAAAAAGAGAGAGGAGAGCAGAGAGTTTTTGCAGAGTGAGTCCATGCTGGTCATCAGAGACAAACATTTAACCTGCAGCACTTCCTTCCATCCCACAGATCAGTGTCTCTTTCTGTAAACAGGAAGCCATTTTACACGACAACAGCCTGGACTGTAGCACCCCCTTCAGCTTTAATCAATATTTAATCATTTAAGTTTCTGTCATCTGAAGAATATTTAGCTTTAAGAGGATCCACAACAAATCCGTCACCTTCAGTGATATATTCATGAACAATCAGAGAAGCTTTAAACCAACAAGGAGGGATTTTTTTAACTTCAGGTGACAGACTAACTAAAACAAGAACATCAGATGCTCTTTTTTCTTATAAATAGGGATGTGCATATTCAGTCAAATCAAAATTTCAAAATTGTAGCAATATTCAAGCTAAGTTCAAGCTATTGCCAAAAACAGATTTACTCTTCCTCCTCAGTTATTAATAAACAGCTTAAAGATGAACTACAGCCTCCGTCTGCAGCTGATACTGCATTACAACGAGGCACCAGTACATATAATCGATTGTTTTTAATCCTTAAAGATGAGATTAATGTCACATAACGGCATCAAGTATTCAAAAACGTGGCCCATCCCTACTTATAATCACAACTTTAACATTTAATGTTGGTTTTGATGCGTTCTAGTTATTACTTCATCTGATTGATGTGTTGGATTTATTTTTCACCATTTTATTTAGCCACTGGGTTTTCAACTAAAACAAAAAAATTAACCAAAGCAGCAAATTTTAATTTCTTTATCAAAGAAAACATTTCAAAAGGACCTACCAATGATTGGTTCATCCACTACTCATCACATTTATGTGCTTCTCTGCAGTGTGGATGTTTGCAGAGCATCGTTCAGAGGTACTCTAGACTCTCAGGTTGAAGATTTGTCTTTAGAATTATTGCAACCCTGAAATAATTTAAGATCAACTCATTAAAATCTGTCCTGTTAAGGCTGGGAATGAGCATGCAGTACAGATCATTCAGACAGTATTCTGACCCCTTTCACTTTTTTCTATTTTCTTGTGTTGCAGCCTGAGGATACAGTCGAAAAAATATATTTTTATTCTCATTAATCTACACTCAGTACCCCATCAGGACAAAGTGAGAGTTTTAGAAATTATTACAACTTTTTCAAAAATTGAAAAAATTAAAATATCAAATTAACACAAGTATTCAAACTCTTTCCAGCACCACTGTAAATTTATCCCAGGTTCCTCCATGTCTCTGATCTTTGCGTCCCTCTGAGAAGGCATCCCCAGATTCCCTTAAAAAATACTAAGGATATTTTTTTTTAATTACACTGTTGCCACTTTACACTAATTTTAACCCATTTTCATCATTTTTCCCATCAATTTCAATATATTTTTGCTATTTAACATCTATTTTTGTCAGTTGTAAACCCTTTCCGACATATTTTTCTGCCTGTTTTTGCCACTTCTACACCAATTCTTGCCAATTAAAACTAATTTTGCCTCTGTTGACCCATTATTACAGCTATTAACCCCCTTTTTTACACCCAATTTTTCCCATTTTACCCACATTTCACTATCTGATATGCCAATTTTTGCTGGTTTAACTAATTTCTGCCAATATGTGCCTATTTTCTCTTTCTCAGTTAGCACTTTTTGCCAGTTTATATCAATTTATCAATTCCGTTTTTTCACCAAATTTCCACCCATTTTTGCCAATATAAAGCCATTTCCGCCACTTTAGAACTCCCCTTTAACACTATTTATGCCCATTTTTCCACTTTAACCAATTTTTGCAATTGATTTTTTGTTGCCCTTTTTATGTAATTGTTGCCACTTCTGACCCATTTCTGCTTCTTTTAAAATCCAATTTCACCACTTTTTCCACCTTTTCTTGCCATCATTAACCCATTTTAGCCATTTTTATCCCATGTTTTTTATTTATTATTTTTAACAAAAGGGATTTACATTATTAAGAAGGCTATTTACCACACAAATTATTAAAAAGCTATTTGTTTCTTTGATAAGAGTGTTTTTTATTAGGTTAAATATAAAATATGGCTTAACTTTATAATGGACCATAATTTTGTTGACCTCCATGGGCCCCCAGTTTGGCTGGGTGCCAGAAAGCTCTCCCATTTACCCCACTTATGGGTGACATTGTCTGCAGATGACTATCTTGAATGTGCATGACTGTGTTGAGCCACCTTCAGGTGCAGTGGGGGTCCCCGGTCTCTGGTACCCCTGCTCTATAGAGGCCTTCTATAGAGAGGTGTGTCTTTAGAATCATATCCCATCAGTTTAATCTAGCACAGGCGGACTCCAGTCGAGGTGTAGAAACATCCCAGCAAAGACCAGAGAAATGGAGGAGCCTGGGATAAATTTGTTTTAAAGGCTCTGAATACTGATATCAGTGTGATATTTCCGTTTTTTTAATTTTTGATAAATTTGCAAAAATGTCTGAAACACTCCGTCATGATTTTGGACTGAGTGTAGATTAAGGAAAATAAAAATATTTTTGACTGCAGCACCAGGCTGCAGCATAACAAAATTGAAAAACTGAAGGGGGTCTGAATCCTGTCTGAATTTGTGGGCATACTGGATATAGACAAAAAACCACTATCATCCATCCCTAATTAAAGCAGATTTTTGGTGGTTAAAAAAGCCAATCTGTCAGTTTTGTAAGAGCTTTTATGAGTTTTATGTGTTAAAGGCCCTTCTAGGCACAGGTATTGCAAATTAGCATATGCTATATAAACTGTAGTGTGTGGTTTAGTTGCATCATACCTGTCCCTGCAGAAATACACATTAGATACATACAAAAAAACAGATCCTTTTCCTTGGGATCAACTTTTTCAACTGCATTATCACCAGTTTAACCCTAAACTCTACAAGGTACCTTTAAACTGTGTGTAAGCAGGACTAATCTTCATTTAGCTCAACCCCCATGACTTTTATAAAAAGTAAATCAGACATGACGTCTGCTTATCTCACAAGAGAGCCTCTTTAAATCATGAAGAGACCATGAAAATACCTGAATCCCTTCATTAAATATGTGATTTGTAATGACTGAAATAATCACTGTGGGGTCCTTTAAAAATGCAGAGCCAGAACAGTGTAGGAAATGACAGAAAAGACGTCCTAATTTGAGAGAAAATTCAACCCTTGTGCTTCTTTTCTTCTGTTGCATCAACAGAAAACTCTTCTTCCACATCAGGCATAGCGTGCTGTCCCTCACAAGCTTTAATGCGACTTCTTCTCTTGTTAAATTAAGGCTACAACGCTTCAAACTGAGATCAGACGTTTCTTAGCTCATGGTCTCTCAGAGGAAACAGCTGCAGTAAAAACTTTATGAACAAAAACTGAGAATCGCCTTTGTGCAAACCCGTTCTGAACATGAACTAGGTGAGATGGGAGAAAAAGTCACTCAGGGAGAGGGAGAAAGCCAAAAGTAAGAAACCAACCCACAGAGAGAGCGCTGAGAGAGAGAGATCTTTGCCACCACACACACAAATTAAAAAAAAGATCAGTTTGTAGTTTTTTGTTTCCAGTTTGGCAGGTCAGGTTTTATACCTTACTCCTGAAGAGCGGCTTGGCCCCGGGGCCACAGTACTCGTTGTAAATGAGCTTGAAGAGGAAAAGGTGGAAGAGAGTGATGAGAGAGGCCACGCTGAACCAGAACAGGAACGGCAGCCCCGGGTACCTGTTCGCCATGTGCTCCTCGTGGGCCAGGATGGCCTTGAGGTGCAGCGTGTGGCGCAGATCCTGCAGGTGGCGCAGGTCCGTGGAGATGTAGAGCAGCGGCGTGATCGGCTGCGTCACCATCACGGGGAAGGTGTGACCTTTGATCTCTGACGTCAGCTCCACGGGCTCGTTGAGGCAGCCGGCCTCGCAGGCGTACAGCTTCACCGGCTTCTCCTGCGGCTTCACCGACACGTGCAGGAACGGCTTCCCCTCCACGTCCAGCAGCACGGCCAGGTTGATCAGGTCCTGGTTGTAGTGGATCCCTCGCAGGGCGTAGCTGTTGTGCAGGACGTCGGGGTCGGCCTGAAACTGGAGGTGGTTCTCTGTGAACTGGAGGCCACCGAAGCTGAGCACCATGCCCTGCATAGCTCCATGCGCGCCAGCCGCCACCAGCACCTTACAGCCTCTCTTCTGCAGAGTCAGAGTCCAGAGAGTGACCAGCTGCAGGATCTGAGCAGCACTGCTGACCCGCTCCGGCCACAGGTTCTCAGCGTGCATGGTGGCGTGGCCACTGAAGCAGTGGTCGGCGTAGTTTAGGCTGGACTCGAGGCGAGCATGCTCGTCACTGCTCAGCCGGCGATCGAGCAGAGGAGCCGTGGTGGAGGACAGGATGTAGTAGAGGGTGGTGTTCACTGTGCGGCTCGACGGGGTGTGAGAGTCAGTGATCTTCCTCATTTCAACTCCTGAAGGAACAAGAAAGCAGAAGCAAAAACCTGCAGTTAGGCATGTCTTATCATAAGATTCTCAAACTTTTTAATACTTCAGTTCTGTTTGATTTTAGGTGCTTTAAACAGTTAAATTATCCTTCATTTTAACACACAACAGTAGAAAAAATATAAACATTATGAGAGAAAAAACAGATTTAAACTCATATTTTTAACCTAAAGTTGCATGGAGCAGAGACAGAAATGTTGATCACAGTAGTTTGGGCATCAACATTAAGTAAACTTTTAACAACACTTTGTAGAACTAGCTAACAAAATGAGTGACAGAGTGAATAGGAATGAGGTTATGGGGAAAGAATGGCACACAACATCGCTCACATGCTGTCAGAAAATCAAGCGGATTCTGTCACTGCTACACACTTAAGGCCTGTGCAGTTAAAACACGCTGTAATTTTAAAAAAGACACCTAACATCATGCACATTAGACATCAAATACTGAGCATAAGCCACTGAGTTTTGATAAATAATTTCAGAAAGTTTTAAAAAGATAAATAACAGTGGGGGTTTAAAGTTTTATGTCTGAAAGTCAGAAATATTTAAATTTAAAAGTTACTTTGTTTAGGAGGTTGTTTTTTTGTTTGTTTGTTTGATTTTTCCTTGTGAATTATCCAAATTTATGTTCTGGTATCATGACAACTCCAGTTAAAAAAAACTTAAGACATGGGGTTCCAGCTGGCTTTGTGGTTTCAGGTGCGCCCCGTATACAGTGCTTAACAAATTTATTAGACAACCCTAACCAAAGTAAGGTTTATGCCACAGCTGCCCTAAATTAACAGCACTGGTAATTACCAAAATCATTTTTCATGTTTCTGCAATGGTTAATACACCAATATGTAGAAGCTCTTTAACCCAAATGATATTTTTAATGCTAAAATAGAATTATTATTGTTATCCACAAGTTTTCAAATGTTCTGATTTACAAAAAAACTGAAAAAATGGTAAAGCACATTCATATTTCTTGATTAATATGTCAAATTATAGTTATTTACTTGCATTCCTGAACAGAAAAATTAGTTTTAGTGGTTGAATGTTATGCTTGATTAATTTCTGACTTCTCAGAGAAGCCCAGTGAGCCGGCTCAAATTTGGGTGAATTCAGTTTCAAATTCCTTATTCCTGTTCAAAATAGTAAAACATGGAGAGCTGACTGAAAATGAAAGAGTCCGCATTAAAGCACTTCATGATGCTGGATGGTCTCTGAGACAAATATGACAGGTGGTCTAATACATTTGTTAAGCACTGTATGTGGGCTGCCCCGGTTCAAGTCCAACCCTGAGACTCCTTTCCTGCATGTCTCTCCCTCAACCTCTCATCCCTGTTTCCAACTCTATCTACTGTCCTTCTCTATAAATAAAGCCTGAAAAAATACCCGAAAACATCTTTAAGAATTCAAGACATTCATTCTAAATATTAAAAAAAATTAAAAAGCTTGGAAGAAAAGAATTTCCAGGGATTTCTTTCAGAGATTTTGACCAAGAGAAGTTCATTTTCATCACATCTTATCATGTGTTTTTCTAACAATCAAGTTTGCATTTTAACTCTGTTTACATACATTTCTCAACTGATTCAAAAAAGCAGCTTGGACTACATTTGCACAAAGCTTCAGTTAAGTAAGACTTGTTCCAGTCGATGAATACAGAGAGTAAACTCGGACAATAGGAGCTTTGTGAGTCAAACTTCCGCTGAAATTTTTGGCGCTCAGAAAGCAGAGATCAGCTGACATGTTGAATCCAAAGAGCAGATAAATCAGAGCTCAGAGGACGGAGGGGCATCACAGGGAAAAGTCTGTTAACAGATTTAACAACAAAACTAGGGGCCAGCCATGAAGAGAGGACTGGAGTAATGCTGGAGTCGCTTCTGCCCCATTTATGTTACATCTTGTTCTAATCCAGCCTGATACAGAATGAAAATACTCTACAGCACTGATCATCAACTGGTGACCCAAGGGCCACATCAGGCCCTCCAAAGCTTCCTGTCTGGGTCCCAGAAGATCTTTAAGGTCAGAAATGGAGCAAAAGAAGATGTTGTAGTTTTAAGAGCGTCTTTTGGCTTTAAATCTCTGCAGCTGTTAAATCCAACAAAAACAATTAATATTGAAATAGTTTGAGGAATATTTAACATTTGATCTGTTTTTACAAAAAAGAATCCATTTTCAACCATTATGAATAAATATTTTAAAGATATATCTTTAAAAAATGTGTTAAGGCTGGTGGAAATGTTGCAAAAATGGCCAGATGAAGAGGGGGGGAAAGGACAAAAATTGGCAGGAAAAGTGGTGAAAAGAGGAAAAAAGGGTCCAAAAGTATCAAAAATGGGTTAGAAGTGGCAAAAATGGTGAAAAAAGTAATAAAAAGGGTTAAAAATAGGCAAAATAGATAAGGAGTTGCAAAAATGGATAAAACAGTGGCATTGAGGGGATAAAACATGAAGGAGAAGGAGTAAAAAGAGGCAAAAGAATGGCAAGAATTGGGTTAGAGGGGCAAAAAGGGTCAAAAAGTATCAAATATGTGTTCGAATATCCTGGCTAAGTAGTGAAAAGGGGTTAAAAAATGGCACACAGAGGCAATAGTTGGCAGGAAATGGTCTAAAAGGGGTTAAAGAGTGGCAAAAAGTGGCAAAACTTGGTTTAAAAGTGGCAAAAATTCTCAAGATGGGTTAAGAGCGGCAAAAACCTTGGGGGATCGAGCTTTCGCCATCGCCGCCCCCACCCTCTGGAACTCAATCTCCCTCCATATCAGAAACTCTGACTCTCTGCTCACTTTTAAACAATCACTCAAAACTTACCTGTTCAACAATGCGTACGACTCCTAACCATTCATGTTTTTCCTTCTGTCCCATTTGTGTCTGTTTTTGTTTTGTAAAGCATCTTTGAGTCTCCCTGAAACGCACTATATAAGTCTGATGCATTATTATTATTATCAAAAAATGTTGCAGAAATGGCCAAATGAAGTAGAGAAAATGGGTTAAAAAGTGTCAAAGATGAGTTAATATTGGTGCTAAATATCAATAGGGGAGGGCCTCATTCTCTGGGATTTAAGTTTTCTTTATTGAATAGTCCGGCCGCCAGAGTCTCTGTGGCAACTAAATCTGGCCCTTGTGCAAATGTACTTGATGGCCCCTGCTCTACAGCTTAGATATTAGGCCAGCTAGTAACAACATTCATCTAAAGAGAAAAAGTTGAATATAGGAGAAGAGAATTAGCGAGATTTAAAGCAGCCTTCATATTCATATTCAGCTCTGTCTCCGTGAATTGCAGCTCTACGTTTAAAAACCACAATCTGTAAAGGTAAACAAAAGCAGCATCAAGACACAGGAGAAGAAACTGCTCTTAAACACATATTTAAACACAGGCACTCAAAGAATTCTGAAGACAACATTCTGGAGCTGTAAGAGCTGTGAAAATCTGGCAGAACCCCGAGATTTTACTGCATTTAGATTTAAAATATCAAAAACTGGATCAAGAAATTAATTGAACTCATGTCTATTCTGTATTTTTTAGTCAGTTGATTGATTGCTTTGGCCTTTATTTCCTGCCCCACATTTGTTTAGATAAAGATCTCTTCAAACCTTCACTTTGCTTCCTTAAAGAGCAGATCTATTTGCTGCTTCAGCCTTGGCTCACCTGAGATGAAGAGGTCTACCCAGGCCTGCTGGTGGTCCAGGACCAGCTCGTCCATGCTGGCCCTCAGCAGCTCCCCCAGCTCCTTCTTGGCTCCTTCTCTGAGCGAGCTGAACGTCTCCTCCAGCTTTGAGGAGTCGATGGGGTCTGAGGTCCACACCACTGACAGGATGCTGTCTGTGTACTCGGACTTGGCAGAGACCTGGATCCTGCTGTTCAGCTTCTTGGAGACGACCACCACCAGCACCATGCGGTTGTTTTCCACAGGAACTCTGCCTGAGGAGAGGATTATGTCTTTATCGTCTAGTTTCTCCACACTGGACGAGAACTTGCTTCCAAACGAGGGGCTCTCAGAGGTGACGTCCAGGGAGGCGGGCCTGTCAGACGGGTTGTTGACGTGGATCCTCTGCAGGTACACGTTGGGTCTACTCCTGTGTGCGATGAACTCCTCTCTGATGGTCACACAGTCCCTGGAGGACTGGAGGCCGGCGGGGGAGGCACAGCGCACCGACAGCACGGCTCCCTTCCTGAACCACAGCATGGTGGCCTGAACCTCGGCCCGCTTTCCATCCAGATGGACGCCCACTCTCGGAGAAAACTCAGTCTGATGCACCGGCGCTGACCCAGGCTGTGAGGACGAAGCCACCCACAGTTTATTAGAGTCTATGTCGATCATAATATGGCCATTACCCGACACAAAAGGAGTGTCCAGTTGTTCCTGAGGTGTGCTGTAGATCCCCTCTCCTCTCTCTACCAGAGAGCTCCACCGGTGGATCTCAGCCAGCAGACACTGCCCAGCTGCCCCACCGGGCATCGCCGTCCCACTGAAGAGCCGCCACCTGCGACACATCCAACACGTTTCAGACACTGATTAAAATTATTCCACTAGTGTTGTCATGATCCTAGAATGTAGATCTCCATTATTAGAACAAAATCAAACAACAGAGATATAAGTTTCAGCGCCATGGCAGCTACTGAATACAAGGTCATTGACTGTTGAGAAAAATAAAAAGTTGCAGACTAATTTCTGCAAGCTTTCTAGAAACATTGCAGTCATATTTATACAGTTAAGCAAGGAGTTTGTCTACAATTCTGGATGGATTCCTTCCTTCTCTAAGCATCTGTCTTGTGAAATAAATCTAGTTTTTGAAAGGTTCTGTGCTTCTTAACTCATTTCATCTGTAAAATAAAGAAGATTGTGTCACCAATCCAGCAGCAGTATTAAGATGTAAAAAGTATTGGCATTTTAGACGACCTTAATGCATTAAAAACATTCTGGGATATGCAATACCTTAGGGCAGGGGTGTCAAACCCAAGGCCCATGGGCCAAATCCTGCCCTTGGTGCAGTTATACCCGGCCCACCAGATCATATGATGTTTTTATTATAACTGGCCCACCAGTATGAGGTCTGCAGATTTCCTCCAGTATTAAAATGTAAACTTAACTTGATGATTTATAATATCCTTGCTGAGTCAGGATAATTAGAAAAAGTAAACAGTAAAAATAATTTGAAAAAGGTCAAGAACATGGGAAAGAAATTTGTGTTTTATCTATTTTCAATTTTGCATCTCACAGTTATGACTAAAAATTATGATTTTGACTTTTTATTTCATATTTTAACCTTAAAATCTAATAACTTTGACTTTTTATCTCATATTTGTACCTTTCAGAATAATAATTTAAACTTTAAATCCTATTTTGACCTTAAAAACTCATTATTTTTTAAATTTCATATCATATTTTGACATTTGAAACTCATGATTTAGATGTTTGACTGTTAAAAATCATGATTTTGAATTTTATTTCAGTTTTTGACTTTTAAAATTCATGGTTTCAGTATTCTATCTCATATTTTGCCTTTTAAAAACATTACTTTGACTTTAAATGTCAGGTTTTTACCTTTTAAACTTTTAAGTTTGACTTTTTATCTCAGATTTTGAGTTTTTAACTAATCATGTTCACCTTTTAATCGCAAAATCATGTATCATCAGTGCTAAGTTTTTTACCCCCATAATTCATTTCTGGTGAAAATAAGCTTGACATTTTATGGTTAAATATCGACCCTGGTAGGCCCTCAGGTTAGACCCAAGTTCAGAATCCGGCCCCTGCTGTGATTGAGTCTGACGTGCCTGCCTTAGGGATAGGAAGCATTTACCTTGGAAGTATAAACTGTTCTGTGACTGATGATGACACATCATGGTAAACTTGCAAAGCTAATGCATTGTCTAGATTCAATGTCTGTCAAACCCATCTTTCAAAGCCTAAAGTTAATATGCTTGTTCTCAGCCAGAGAATGACGGGACCAATCAGCATCATTTCAGGAGAAAGTGGCAGAAGATACAGGCGTGGTCTAGTTGATCAAATTGCTAGCCAGTAAACAATGGTGGCTGGTGAAGAGATCAGTATGGATGTTATAGCATTTGCTCTTCCCCTGACTGGCTTCAACAACAGTTTAGCCAGTCAGGAGAAAAGTGAGATATAACAACTGGCTCCACTGATGTGGCTGCCCGTAAACCCTGCATTAAGTAGTTTACTCCTCAGCAGCAGTGCACACCTACTAACCTATATACTTTGATTTTCCTGTAATGAATGTGACAGACAGAATGTTTGTTCAACCCCCCTGAGATTTTTTTTAAGTTTCTGCCCCTCTCAAACACGGTCTATGGCAGTGGTTCCTAAAGTAGGATGTAAGGAGGCACAGCAAAGCAACACCAGCTGATGACTTCAGCACTGACGAAGAGGAGCAGTTCATTGTTGTCGCCTCAAATACAACGACGGGGTTTCAGTTCAAATCCAAGACATCTTCTGCATTTTGGATTTTGCATCTTTCTACCTGTGTTAGATGTTTTTTTCTGCAGCTGCCTCAATCAAGACAAAAAAACTGATCAAAGCTAGACATTAAAAATGAACTGAGAGTGGCACTGAGTTGTTGTTTTTTGTATTTTTACATGTTGATATGGGGAACCACTGCTCTATAAATGTGAAACATTGAATGCAATTGACTTAAAGTGAAACAGCCTGGCCTATCAGAAACCTTACTTTACAATAACCTAAAATGCAGCAGCTGGTTTGGGGTGTAATGTGGAAGCTCTGTCTTTCTAAGTGCTACTGATCGTCACATGTAGTCAAAGCCAAACTACTGGTCAGTTTCAGGCTGTAGTCATAAAACTAGAATCTCCTTGTTTTGACTTTGAGATTTTATTTTCTGCTTTGTCATGGAAGCTTTTTAAAATGTAGAGAAATGCAAAACTTCCCCAAAAACATACTTCAGTAAAATTACTGATATTATAAATTTACTAAAAAAAGTTCAAATGCACAGTAAGGCATCTCAGTTACAGTAATTTAAGTACTTTACTTTCCATCCTTGCTAATACTGCATTTCCATACATGTTGTTTTCAGTATGGCATTTTCTTTTACTCTTGTTCAGTTTTCTGTTTGTTGTAATTTGTACATTTTTAAAGTAAAACCTAAATACTAAGACAGAACAGAAACTTTAGTTAGCTACATTGTTTTAGTAATATGTCCTTGTTAAATGAATGAATGCGGAAATTTGCAAGCCAAATCCTCACAGACTAAATTTAACAAATCTGTTCATGACGAATCGCTACGCCTCAGTAAATATGTGGAAATTATTAAACAAATGTGAACACTGCTTGGTTTTTAACAAGAGCAGTGTCGAAGTTTAACATCCTGGTATTGTGACAGCCCTGTTTACATTCATAGCTCTACTTTTATGCACTAACTAAACCCAATAAACCCCTGAAAGTGGAGTGAACTCTGACCTCCGCTCTGCTCCCAGGTACCAGTAGAAGATGAGGAAGATGAGCAGCCCGATCAGGAGCCTCCTCGCCCAGCTGCTCGATAACAAACCGGGCAGCCCCTTCAGTCTCTGCTGCAGCCACATTTTACGTTTTAGATACGGAAGCCCGGTGAGGACTCTGAACAGTGCACCCAGCGTGTTTATAATAACAAAAAAACAGCACGTATTCAGAACATGATCCCGGTGAATGCTGACAAACTGGCTGCGCTAGCTTCTGGCTAACTTAGCTTAGCTTAGCTTAGCTTAGCTAGGTAGCCAGCGCTGTGAGGCAAAGCAGTGAAAATATGTGGTTGTTTCTCTCATTGTGGTTCTTCCTCAGCTCCTCAGCGGGTCTTTGTGGCCGGCGTAGAGTCGTCGTGTCCCGGTTTATCTGGTCTAAGGTTGCCTTCAGGTTGGAAACATCAGCTGTCGTTCAAAATAACTCTGCAGACAGAGGTTGACACTTCTGGTTTGGGTTGTCACAACTGTCGTAACGTAAAACAACAACGGAAGTGTCGTAAAAACAAAACGCCTTCAATGCTACATTCAGGTGCTCCTCGGATTGCACCATTTCACGAGCCAAGGTGACGTGAAAACATCAACTCAAATGACTTTGTTTAGAATTAAAATAGAGCCCTCTGAGATGATACGGGAAGTTTTATTGCTGTAAAGTAATACATGTGTTTTATTATGAAATCAACATACAGGTCTCTTTAATACTGTACTATAAACTGAGAATAAGTCGATGAAGAGCAGAACACAAAAATGTAAAATTTTGACTGTGAAGGCTGGGGGCAGCTTTGTTTTTGAAACTTTAACCAGATTTTCAACAATTTAAAACGAACGGAGGTCCTCTAAACACACGTTTCTTTGATTAAAAATTAATTTTTCCGACCAAAGACTTAATTGCGCCGAATTTTTGTAGGTACAATGATTTGTCATTTATGTGCAAATAAGTGGCTTTCTGATTCAAATTATGGTAACAAGAAGGGGGACTTATTTTGTGTTTACTTTTTAATGACCGCTGATAATATTAACGTATATGACAACCCTTGGTGAACCAGTCCTCCTCATATTTTATTTTATTTTATTCTGAGCTCTTCTGAGTCCTCTGGAATTTTTATTTCAGCTTAAAGAGGTGTATATAAATATATTTTATTTCAGGGCTTACTCATTTATTTTGTGATGCTGTCTGCAGCTGTGGATTTTGAATGATGGTTAAATTTTGTTTATATTTAATGGGTCTCACCAAAGTGTAGCCATCTGAAAAACAATTCAAAATTGCCACATTTATTGCCAGTTGATCCATGTAGGGTTCTGTTGAGAGTTAAGAATAGATCTTATGTGTTATATGCTAGGAAGTAGAGGGACTATTTGTAGGGCAGTCTCATGTTCAGGGAAGACCAGCCCAGGGACCCAGGACGGCAAGGGGAGGTCTGTATCTTTATCTGGTATGTTTTCTTTTTCTTCTTTGTTTTTTCTGATGCAGTATTTTAGTTTCATTATGACTCATTCTGATGTAATACATTGCCAGTGGATGTATTTATACAAAGCCCTTTCATTACAATCCCAGTCTACAAATGGTTTCTGAAATAGAAAATAATCAGAAAGGTGCAATATCCTTTGTTAGCTGGAATGTTAAAGGACTGAATAATCCGGTGAAACGAAGCAAAATGCTGACTCACCTTAAATCACTCCATGTGGACATCAGATTCTTACAAGAGACACATTTGAAGATTGCTTGTCAGGAGAGGTTGAGGTGTAAGTGGATTGGACAAATTTTCCATTCAAATTTTAATTATAAGGCCAGGGGGACAGCTATTCTTATCCGGAGAGGGATTCCATTTGAACTTACCAATACTATTTCAGATGTTAATGGACGTTATGTCATAGTTGTGGGTAAATTATTTAATACCCCCCTCATTTTATTTAATGTTTATGGCCCAAACTGGGATAATCCTCAGTTCTTTAAAAATGTCATGTTGCATTTACCTGATCTGAACTCCCATCAGTTAATTTGGGGAGGGGATTTTAATTGTGTCCTTCATACACATCTAGACAGATCGAATCCTAATCCAAGTAGCTCCCTGTCAGCTTCAGCAACTGTTGTGAATTCTTTTCTGCATTCCTACAGCCTGTGTGATCCATGGAGGAAAATAAATCCCACTACCAAACAATTTTCTTTTTCTCCCCAGTTCATCACAGTTATTCAAGGATCCACTACTTTATTGTGGATAATAAATGACTACCTTTGATTTCCAGCTGTCAGTATCATAGTATAGTTCTGTCTGATCACTGTCCTGTTCAAACTGATAGGCAGTTTCCAGACAATATAGCTCCCCAGTGTATCTGGCGTTTGGATCCCCACTGGCTCTCATGTAACCAATTTAAAACATTCCTCCATGAACAAATAGATCTATTCCTTGAAGTTAACAATACTTCAGATGTTTCAAGGGGGATTCTTTGGGAATCATTGAAATGTTACTTAAGGGGACAGATCATTTCTTTTATTACTCACAGAAGCAGGAAATGACTTGACAAATTAAGCCATAATATTGCTGATTTAGACAAAAGATATGCTGTCTCACCTACACCTGATTTATATAAGGAAAAGCTACTGCTTCAGTCTGAATACAACAACCTTTCAACCTGGCAGACAGAAAAAGCTTTACAGAAATCTAAACAAGTTCATTATGAGCACAGTGATAGAGCAGGCAGGCTACTTTCTCTTCAGCTCAAACAACATTCAGAGGAACGCGCCATACCAGAAATTAAGTTAGATCCTAATACAACCTCTCACAACCCCCAGACCATTAATGATCAGTTTAAACATTTTTATTCTAATCTCTACCAATCAGAGACAGAAAATGAGCTGACTGAAATATATGCATTCCTTGATTCATTGGATATCCCAAAAATAAGCCCTGAAGCCCAGGCCTCCCTGGAAACCTCCATAACGTCTGAGGAAATATTGTCTGCTATTAAAGCAACTCAGAGTGGGAAAGCACCTGGACCGGACGGGTTCCCCATTGAATTTTATAAGGAGTTTGCACCAAAACTTGCACCTGTTCTCAAGTCTGTATATGAGGAATCTCTTTCGTGCGGGAAATTGCCACAGACCTTATCTCAGGCGATAATATCTGTACTGCTGAAGAAAGGTAAAGATCCCCTAGAATGTAGTTCATATAGACCAATAAGTTTACTTGGGTGCGACTACAAAATATGAACCAAAGTTCTTGCACGTCGTTTAGAGACAGTAGTGCCCTCAATTATTGATGAGGACCAAACAGGCTTTATCCCTGGACGTCACTCCTTCTTCAATATGCGGAGGTTACTTAATGTGCTATTATCTTCCCACTCAACCCTACAGCCAGAAGTCATCCTATCTCTAGATGCTGAGAAGGCGTTTGATAGGGTTGAGTGGGATTATCTTGTCGCAGTGTTGGAAAAGTTTGGTATGGGGCCAGTTTTCTGCAAATGGATCAAAATTTTATATTCTGCACCTATGGCAGCAGTCCAGACTAATGGGGTGATATCTGAATATTTTATGCTCCATAGAGGTACCAGACAGGGCTGTGGTTTATCTCCATTTTTATTTGATATTGCAATCCAACCCTTAGCAATTGCCATTAGGTCAGAGGATAAAATCAGGGGTATAACCAGAGGTACAACTTAGCACAAAACATCTTTATATGCAGATGATCTGCTTCTTTATTTGTCAAAGCCATCAGAAGGTGTGCCACACCTGTTAGATCTACTAAAGAGATTCAGAAAGATCTCAGGGTAGAAGATAAATCTAGCTAAGACTCTCCTCTTTCTGGTAAATGATTTGGCCAGACAGTTGACTTCTAACCACCGACCCTTTAAATTAGAAAATGATACCTTCAGTTACTTAGGAATCTCAGTGGCAAACACAATAAAGGCCCTTTTTAAACAGAATCATCAAAAATGATTAGAACGTACTAAAACCCACTTGGATAGATGGTGGAAGCTCCCCATTTCACTGGCTGGCCGGATTAATTCAGTGAAGATGACAATAATGTCTAAGTTTCTTTATTTATTTCAGATGATACCCATTTTCCTCCCTAAGTCCTTTTTCCTTCAACTAGATCATCTTGTCTCTTCATTTATATGGAATAAATCCACAGCAAGAGTGAAAAAATCTAATTTAGAGCGAGCTAAATCAGAAGGAGGTCTGGGCTTACCTAATTTTTTACACTACTATTGGGCTGCCAACATTGCCAAACTCAATTATTGGATCACAGGGTTCGCTGGCAAAGAAGGACCCCTTTGGGTGGACATGGAGTTAAAACCAACTTTACCAGTCTCTCCAGTTTCACTTCTGACAGCACCACTATGTGCTAAAATCAATAACCAGAATTTGAATGTCAATTTGGTTGTCAAAAACTCAGTTAAAATATGGGACCAGTTCAGGAGACATTTTGGCCTTAAAGGTATAAATAGACTTTGCCCTATCATGTTTAACCACCTCTTCAGACCATCTCAACTAGACTCAGGATTTTTATTGTGGCGTACAAACGGTCTTGTTTTCTTTAAGGATTTGTTTAATGAGGAAGGCTTCTTATCGTTTATTTCACTTTGCCAGGTTTACAATCTGCCAAACTCTCACTACTTTAGATATCTTCAGGTGCGCAGCTTTGCCTCCAAGTATTTTTTGGGTTATCCTAACTACCCCCCAGAAGATATATCATATTTAGTACTCAACATTGATCCATCCAAGAGAGGTTTAATCTCTAAACGATACAACTTGATCCAAAAAGAGCTTTTCCATAAATGGGAAAAATCTAAAATTGCCTGGGAGGCTGATATTGGGGAATCCATTCTGGATGAAACTTGGGAAAACATTATTTCTAAAATACACACTTCATCCTTCTGTGTTCGTCATGGAGTCATCCAATTTAAAGTGGTGCACCGTCTTCACTACTCCAATGATAAATTGGCTAAGATATATCCCAGTGTTGCCCCAGCGTGCCCCCGGTGTCAGTACTCTCCAGTTTCCCTTTGTCACATGTTTTGGTCTTGTCAATCTCTATCCAATTTCTGGATCCTGGTTTTTCGTTCTCTTTCAGCAATAGGGAATGAGACTATTAATCCCAACCCTCTGACGCCGATCTTTGGAATAATGGAAGAAGGTGTAAAGCTCCCCACTTCCTATAAAAATGCTATAGCTTTTGCGTCTCTGATTGCCCGTCGTCTCATTTTGCTTAAATGGAAGAGTAAAACCCCTCCTACTTTTACTCAGTGGATTCGTGAGGTCATGATGTTCTTGAACTTGGAGAAAATCAGGTATTCTGTACGTGGATCTGCAGAGAAATATAACAAGACTTGGTCTCTATTTGTAACACATGTCAAAACCTTAACACTGCTTTGAGATATTAGACTTTCCTGTTACCTAGTCACTGTATATATGAGATTTCGGCTGTGAGAAATTGTGAGACATGGTGTGTCATTTATTATCTGGTAATACTGAACAGATAGCACAATTCTGAGCATCAGTTTTTTTTGTTTTTTTTTTTTATCTTATTTCATTTTTCTCTTATTTAAATTTATTAGTTGTTTTTCCTTTTACTTGTTCTATTAATTATTATTTGCAATATATATTATTATTGTCTTCCTTTTATCTGTATGTTTAATTTTGGATTTTTAGTTTACATACTCCTGTTATTTGCACCCTGAAGGGTGAGGGCGGGGGTGGGGGCAGGGAACTTATGTCATGATCTTCATTTTACCATATGCTTTGTATATGTTAAAATAACAATAAATAAAGTTATTAAAAAAAAATAATAATAATAATAAATTTTTCCAATGATTTTGAGACCACATGAACGCCTGTATCTCTGATGGTCTGGGGTTGCATTAGTGCCTGTGGCGTGGGCAGCTCTAACATCTGGAAAGGAACTACCAATGCTGGAAAGTAGAGAGAGCTTTCAGAGCAACATATGCTCCCATCCAGACAACGTCTCTGTCAGGGAAGGCCTAAACCACATACCACATCCATCACAACAGCATGGCTTCACGGGAGAACAGACTGTTAGCTGAACTGGCCTGTCTGCAGTCCCGACCTTCCACCAGTATAAACATTTGGAGCTTCAGAAAATGAAGAAGACCCAGGACTGTTGAGCAGCCAGAATCCTACGTCAGACAAGAATGGGACAACATTCCTCTCTCAAAACTCCAGCAACAGGTTCCCTAACTTCCCAGACATTTACAGACTGTTGGTAAAAGAAGAGGGGATGCTACACAAAGATCAACATGGCCCTGTCCCTACTTTTTTAAGATATGTTACTGCCATCAAATTCAATATGAGCAAATATTTTACATGAATGGTAAAATGTCAGTTTCACATCTGTTATGTTGTTTATGTCAGATCAGTGATATTTAATGTGTGGCTCTTTTGTGATGATGTGTGGCGCTTTTATGTCTTAATTTGAAACATTAATCCCCCAGAAAACCTTAAAAAGGAAAATTTTACCTCAGAAAGTATCCATTGCAAGTCACATTAATCAGTTTGTGTCTCACACTTACACAGCAGGCTTTAATTGTCAACCTCTATTTTTGTCTGCATATTTCCATTGCCCTTATTTGCATTTTTCTTGCAACTTTAATTCAATTTTTACTGCTTTTAGCCCATTTCTGACTTTTTTATCCAGATGTTTGCATTTTTTTGCACTTTTTTTTTTTGCCTTTTTTGCCACTTTTTGCCCATTTAAGCTGCCTTTTGCAATTAAATGCAACTTTTCCCTCATTTTGCCACTCTTTGATGCTTTTTGCCCATTTTCCCCACCTTTTTCTGATTTTTGCCCATTTTAGTCACTTTTCACTCATTTTCTCCATGTTTCTGCCACTTTTGGACCATTTTTGCCACCTGTAATTCTTTTTTTTTTGCCACTTTTCACCCATTTTTTCCACTTTCTACCTGTTTTGCCTCATTTTTCTCAATATTTGATGCTTTAAGCTCATTTATGCCACTTCTTTTTGTCACTTTTCTTCCCTTTTTGACACTTTTTTCCTGCTTTTTACAATTTGTTGCCCCTTTTTGCCACTTTTCACCCATTTAAGCTGCCTTTTGCAATGAAATGCCACCTTTCGCCCATTTTTTCCACCTTTTTCTGATTTTTGCCCATTTTGGTTACTTTTCTCTCATTTCTTTCTCCATGTTTTTGCCACTTTTGGACCATTCTTGTCATCTGTAACTCGTTTTTTTTGCCACTTTCACTCATTTTTGCCACTTTCTGCCTGTTTTGCCACTTTTTTCCCAGTGTTTGCTGCTTTAAGTCCATTTTCGACACTGCTTATTGTCACTTTTCTCCCCTTTTTGAGACTTTTATCCTGCTTTTGCCATTTTTAACCCGTTTTTGTCACTTGTCACCCTTTCAAGCTGTCTTTTCCAATTAAATACCACTTTTTGCCCATTTCCCCCACCCTTTCTCTGATTTTTGCCCACTTTGGTCACTTTTCACTTATTTTTTCTCCATGTTTTTGCCACTTTGAACTCATTATTTGGTCACTTCCCCCCATTTTGCCACTTTTCTCTCAATGTTTGCTGCTTTTTGACCACTTTTGCCATATTTAACTTATTCTAATGGCCTTCACCTTTTTGTGGCTCTTGCAAATGTATTTTTCAACACTTTGTCTCTTTGGTTTGCAGACTTGAGTAACACTGTGTTAGACTGTAAATAAAATATGTGTTTACATGATTTGACAATCATTGCACGGTCTTCATTTAAATTTACACAGTGTCCCAACTTTTTTGGAACTGGGGCTATAGAGATGCACGGTTTAAGTCCAGCTCATTCAGATGCGTTCAGTGTAAAGCAGGCTGTTAGTAAACGAGTATAATTACCTCTGCAGTAGTGTTAACTCATAATTAGGCCTACAGGACGGTAATGAGTGGTAACTGCAGTGATTGGATTTTTACGGTGCGTGATGAAATAAAAACAAGGGTACGCTTGTTTGGGGAATTTGGGCTACGTGCAGGTTTCCATGTCCACAGAACAGCTGGGTCATCATTAAGCTCCTTTTTCTCTGTCTGGCTGTGGGAGGAGCTGATCGACTGAGTCTGCGTTTTTCTGCTTGACTAAAATCAGAATTATAACACGATTCTTCACACGAATGAGGATTTGAGACCGTCATTCATTGGCTGCAGCGCTGCTGTAAAGACAAAGAGATTTTGTGCAGAAAGGAGAGAGAGGAAGGTAGAGAGAGGGAGAGAAAGGTAGAGAGAGAGAGGGGGAGGGAGGGAGAGAGAGAGAGGAGGGGGTTCAGCAGAGTCAACACTCCTCTGTGAAGTTTTCTCTTTCGGCTTTCTCTCAAACTTTCCTCGCGTCGCTCTCCTCTGGGACTCTGGAGGATTTTAACCCTGCAAACATGACACCGTGGAGCTTCCTGCTGCTTTTGGGGCTTTTATTTTGTGAACCGTTCTCTCTGATAAACGGAGCAGAGCAGCGGACCTCTGAAGGTGAGTTTACCCGGGAATCACTCACTAAAGCCAGGCTAACTTTCACCACAGGATCCGTGCTTCATTCACATGCTGTAGGAAATCACAACGGCGATAAATGACGGCAGGCACAGTGGGTTTAGCTGGGGGAGACCCTCTCTCTTATAGACATGGCTGAGCCTGTGGAACATTCCAGTAAATAAACCTCCATACAGTAACGGGAGAGAGGAAAGCTGAGATTGGTTCAGACATGCTGCTCTCAAGCACGCCGAGTAGACTTAAACTACCCGAAAAGTGACTTAACTACGTTAATATGTGTGTATTTGCTCACTTTAATAGATTTAAAGACTATGTTTGGACAAAAAGAGCGAAATTTCACAGACACTCTGGTCCCAGCATGAGAGAGGAAGCTGCAGCTGCTCCATGAGGAGGAGGACCTCCATGCCGCTGACGTGGACGGCTGTCAGCGCTGATATACGTTTATTTAGATATTAGTTCAGGAAAATCTATCAGAAAATAGTATGTTAAAGAATCAGACAGGCCTTATTTATACCAGAGTGATCACTGAGAGGGGAACCCTCATTTACAATAGTATGGATTACAGAAGAG
Organism: Cheilinus undulatus; assembly: GCF_018320785.1. Taxonomy (NCBI): domain Eukaryota; kingdom Metazoa; phylum Chordata; class Actinopteri; order Labriformes; family Labridae; genus Cheilinus; species Cheilinus undulatus. The sequence continues at coordinate 3,060,727 of NC_054875.1, forward strand.
GCTGGTGTAAGAATTAGATTATTTATTTTATTAATACACGTTTTTTTAAACGTGCTTATATTTTTGCACTGCAACTGATGTGGTTTTTACTTGACTTTACTCAAACTTTATTTCACACCCTTGTAAGCCCTAAAGGCATGAAGATTATCAATGCAATCAACCAATCTTTATTTGTAGCTCTGGTTCATAACCAAAGTTATCCTTAACAAAGAGGGCAGGTCTATGCCGTCCTCTAATATAAATAAGGAGCCAGCATTAATCCACCATGATCTCAGTGGAGAGGAAACCCTTCCTTTGACTCTGAAGCAGACCCAGACTCAGGTTAGAAAGCCATCTGTAAAAGCTGTGCTGGGCTGAGAGGGAAAAAGCAGAGAGAGAAGACGGGGGTGTGGAAAAGCACTAGGACACAAGAATAAAATCACAACATCTCACAGTCGACAGTAATTTAGATGAGCTCTGGTGTTTACATAAACTAGAGCAGTGGTTCTAAACTAGTCCGGCCTCAGGACCCACCAGTCTTCCAAAAAATGTTCAGCATGCATGTTTAGTTAATTGAATATGTTGTTAACAGGTTGGAGCATGATTGGACCAAAACATCTGATATATAAAAAAGGAAAGGGACAAAACTGACATATTTCATACCCTCTTTCCCCATCATTATGTGTCAATTTTGGCCAATTTTCCAGAGAATTTGTGAAATTACTTCATTATCATGGGAACATTAACCATTTATTTCCAGAGGAGGAGATAAATTAGTTGAAATAATGATCAAATATTCAAATTAACCCAATTTTACAGTAAAACAGGGTAAAATTAAAGGTATCGATGCATGTCTAAAAAGGACTTCAGGACCCAGTGAGGACTGCTCCACGACCCACTTTTGGGTCCCGACCCACCAGTTGAGAACCACTGAACTAGAGGAATACTGAGGATGCATCAGGTTAACTTTGCTGTCTGCAGAAACATCAGCCACTGGCTCGATTAATCAGCACTGACATTTATCCGTTCAGTTTCATGCTGCCGTCTGCTAAAACCAGCTCAGTCACAGAATTAGAATTAGAAAACCTTTACTGTCATCACTGCACATCAGATACAATAAAACTGCAGTCATTCTCTAAATCAGAGACGTCAAACTTAACCACAGCAGGGGCAGAATTCTGAATGTGGGTCCAACCTGAGGGCCAAACAAGGTCAACATTAACCATAAACTGTCAACCTCATCTTCACCAGCAATGAATTATGGGAGGAAAAACCTTAGCACTGATGATAAAGGATTTTGAGATTTAAAACAAAAGTGGTAAGTTTAAAGGCTCAAAATCTGAGATAAAATTCAAACTTATTAGCTCAAAATGTATTTAAAGTCAAAATCATGTTTTTGAAAGGCAAATATACAAGAAAGAAATTTTAAATCATGGTTTTTAATGGTCAAAATATGAGATAAAAATTTGAAATCATTGGTTAAAAATGTCAAAAGCTGAGAAAAATTTAAAATTTTGAGTTTTACAGGTAAAAATATTACTTAAAATTTCAAATTGAGGACACAAAAAGGCCAAATTATGAGATAAAAGTCAAAGTAAGGGGCTAAAACAGTCAAAACATGAGAAAAATAAATCAAAATCATGAGGGTAGGGGTCAACAAATAATTCAAAATTCAAAATTGAGGATCTTAAGAGGTAAAAAATTAAATTAAAAGTCAAAAATGTGAATTGAAAAGGTCAAAAAATGAAATAAAAAGTCAAAACCATAACTTTGCATGGTAACTGTGAGATGCAAAATCAAGAGTATGAAATGAAAACAGAAATATCTTTTCCCACGTTACTGACGTTTTATCTAATTATTTTATTTTTTTACTTTTTATTTTATTTTTATGACAGAACAATAATGTTAGGGTTAAGTTTACGTGTTTAAACTGGAGGAAATCTGCAGACCTCAAACCAGTGGAACAGTTATATACATGTATACAGTTATATACATTAGGATGCATTCAGGGTCCTCATAACCCTGGGAAATAAGCCATTCTCAGTCTGTTGGTCCTGCTTTGAGGCTCCTGTATCTCCAGAGAGTTTATCCTTAGTAGAAGTGGCGTGTTGGACAAACTCTAAACTGATTTAATGATCAAATATGAGAATAAATATTGACCTACAAGGACTGTTACACTGAAAGAAGAATTAAGAGAACATTAGTATCAGAGAAGTTATTTCAAAGATCCATATTGGCTCTAATTTTTACAATTAAGAGTAACTTCTGTTATTTATTCTGTGTGTCTAAGCGACATTATCATCTTAATGAATCCAGTAAATGCCGCATTAGTTTGAGCATCAGTGCAGCATCATCTCTAACTTATGGTGACATTACTGGGGAAAAACATACCTACCTGCTCTTAGCTATCTGTGTCGTTTTGAAAAAAAGCCTCGTTATACGTCTAATTTTCCATTTGTAATTACAGCAGTCATTCTCAGCTGGTTGAGCAAACATCAACTCCCCATGAGAAACTACAACCAGTCAGATTTATCAAAGACAAACTGCACAGTTCAGGCGTAAGACGGTACAAAAGATGTGAGAAATCAAAGAAACAGGAGTGAAAAAGCACATTTTAGGAGTTTCATAGACTAATAGAGCATTTTTATCCAGGCATACATTTGTGACCCACTGAAAAAGGCTCACTGACCCACTTTTGGGTCCTGACCTACCAGTTGAGAAGCACTGTTTTGCAGTGACGACCAAAAAGCTGGCGGTTAGTACAGTAAACTCCAAAATGACCTGTTTTATCTTGATCTGTGCACGCTGGGAGTTGGAGTTCCAGCGGATTGGCTTCTGTTTTAGTCACAAGTGGTTTAAACATTTATGGAAAGGTAAGCAGTGACCTCCATTAAAGAGGCCATGACTTAAAGTCTTTATAGGTGTGCATCAAATATGAGATATACGGCTAAACGTACTAATAAAAGGCCAGGAGGGAATAAACACATCATCAAAAGAGGTTTTAATAATCCTGAATATGTCCCTGCTGAGTAGGAATGAACAGTTTTGAAAAAATATTGAATTGCAAAAATTATTCTGTGAGTTTGGTTTGATTTCTAGTATTAAAGAGTGATATTTACACCATTATTCTCTTTATAATTTAAAAAACACATTAAATGACTATTGTGGGGATATAAACATGATTAATGGGTACGATTTTTTTTTTTGTTGCAATTTCTGCAGAAGCAAAGATAATTTATTCTTACGCAGTATGAAATGTGCAGCAGGACATTTCTGCTGCAAATAAATAAAATGTAAATGGTGTTTGACATGGATCTTTGACACATATTTTACAGTGCACACTGCACGGCGGCGCAGGGGTTAGTGCTGTTGCCTCACAGCAAAAAGGTCCCTGAAAGACCAAGAAGGACCCCCTAAACTTCCTCATATCAAGCTGATAATAGTTAAATCAATCCGTATAACTTGACCAAAGGTGGACTGATGTGTGTTAAAACGGCATCAATCAATAAGAATGTCAGATTTCTGTCAGAAGAACGGACGCCCCCCTGTGTAGCTACCGCTCTGCTGCACATCTCAATCATCACAATCTCATCTCAGCTGTGGATATTTGACTTTGTTTACTACACACAGACTTTATCAGAGCTGAAATCTGACTCACTCAGAGCACAGATTTATGGTTCTCCGCAGATCACTCTGCTAAAAACGCCCTCTTTGCCACATAAATCAGCTGGGAGTTAATTTTCTCAGGAAAATCTGAACCACTTCTAAAGAACATGAAAAGTTTCCACTGCAGACTCCCACTGGAATGTTCTAGAAATGAATGCAGGTAGCTGAATGAAGAGGAAACAAGACTACACTGAGGAAGGAGCCTTTAAAAGGATTCGTGACCAGATCTTTCCATCAGAAACTGGTCAAACATGTCTGGAATATTTATGGAGATTAGACTGAAGGACAAGATGAGCATTTATTCAGGAATTCACTACAGAAGCTGCTCTTTTATTGAAGAGAAACAAAACCATCTTACTATAGTCAGATCAGGATCAAAACATCATAAACTACAATGATGCTTGAAAAGAAAAATGCATTTATTGAACCCTCTGTAGCTCCTTTAGTGATGATCAGAAGTTAGAAAATAACCAAGAAAGACCCACAAACTTCATCTGAAACTTTTCAGAAGCCGTTTCCTCTAAGACACTGATCATCAACTGGCGGCCCGTGGGCCATATCAGGCCCCCCAAAGCTTCCTGTCCAGCCCCCGAAAGATCATTGAATTCAGAAAAGGAGAAAAAAAAGATGTTGTGGTTTTAAGAATATCTTTTGGCTCCTTTAGGGTTAAGGTTGGCAGAAGTTCTACAAAAATGATCTGATAAAGTGGTGAAAAGAGGTTAAAATGTGGCAAAAATTGGTTAAAGAGGGAAAAAGGGGCAAAATGTGTCATAAATTGATTACAAATGACAGAAATAGTTCGAAATGGGTTGAAAAAAGGCAAAAATAGAAGAAAAGTGGTAAAAATTGATAAAAGAGAGGCTCATAGGGATAAAACATGTGGGAAAAGTGGTTTAAATTGGTTAAAGAATGGCAAAAATTGGGTTAAGGAAGCAAACAGGGGCAAAAAGTATCAAAATGGGTTAAAAGTGGCAAAAATAGCCCAGCAAATTAGAGAAAAGGTGTTCAAGAGTGGCACACAAGGGAAACAATTGGCAGGAAAGTTGCAAAGGGGGTTAAAGAGTGGAAAAAAATGGGTGAAGAGTGGCAAAAATGGTTAAAAGTTGCAATAATTGTTGAAAAAAATGTAATTAGAGGAGCTTAAAAGGTGGCAAAAATAGAAGAAAAGTGGCAAAAATGGATAAAAGTGGCACAAACGGGATAAAACATGCAGGAACAGTGGTTTAAAGGGGTTAAAGAATCGCAAAAATTGGCTTAAAGAGACCAAAAGGAGTTAAAATTAGTTAATACTAGTACTAAATCATAAGTGAGGAGAGCCCATTCTCTGGGATTTTCAGGGGTCCAGCCAGTTCTGCTCTCAGGCCTGTCTCCATAGTGGCCTGTTTTATCATAGATAATAGGGATAGATCTCACTGGTAATGACTAAAAATGTCCTGTGTTTTGAAAGAAGATACAAATACTAATACAATAATATGTTAACCGGACCAGACTATTGGTTTAATTTTTGTGTATTTGAAAATCTGGCCCCCAGAGTTTCTGTGGAGACTAAATCTGGCCCTTGTGCAGATGGACTTGATGACCCCTGCTCCAAGAGGATGTCAGGTTTGCTTGATTAAAGCAGAAATCAGAATTCTGGGTGTTTCCAGGGGTGTTCAGGTTACTCTATTTCACTTTGTGTGTGAACTTCAAATGATTAGATGAATCTGCCACGCTGCCTTGATGCAGCGGGTTCTTCTGTATGTTTTCAGGCCCAACTCCTTAAAACCAGAGTGGTTTTACATGACTAGCATCTGACCAGTTTTTTTTATTAAATGTTAGGGTGCACGATGTTATTGGCATTCAAATCATTAATCACAACAGAAGCAGCCATGTGCATACATTTAGATTTTGGCTTGATCTCAGGTGTGCCTTGGGTGAATAAAGTTTCAAACCCACTGCCCCAGGCCGTGCTTACTCACCACATCCACTCCTGACTCGGCCCTAAAGGTGTGGACTTTGTTATTTTTCAGCAGATAATTTTCCCATGCCACTGGTAAGGACATCCAGAGCACAACAGGGGTTTTTATCAATCCTCCTTTCTACCTGATGGTGCCTTCAGGTTTCTCCACATCTACACCTTACAGCCTAAATTTGTGGCCCTAAAACCTCTGCACAGTACACCTGTAAATATCGGTATATAGGAATAGGTTCTTTGAGTTTTAGTTACAACGTTAGCTGAAGTATTTTCCCAAACTTTAACGCGTGTTTAAAGGAGGCTGAAGTTTGACATCTATGCTGGTTCAGCACTTTGCTGCAGCGACCTCGGTCCTCTTCTGCTCCTGATGGCCATCCTCCAGGCCCATCTCTCCAGGTATCCTCCCAACCGACCCCTCCATGATGCATGCAGCCTACCTCGAGGTCTAGCTGGGCCTACTGACTCGATCCTGGTCACCCAGATGTGGTGAGCTGGGTCAGGCCTGGGAAAGCGTGCCAGGTGCCTGGATATGTCCTGTCTCCAGCAGCTGATCCTTCCCATCTCCACTCTCCTGAGAATATCAGCATTAGATTCACACAAAGGAGACCAGCTGGCGTCTCTGGCCATCAGTCAGCGTTCGGGCCTGGGAAGCCAAAAGACTCAGATTTTCCTCTACAGCAGTGATACTCAACGTTTGGCTCTTTTGTGATGATTTGTGGCTCTTTAATGTCTTAATTTGAAATATTATTCCCCCAGAAAACCTTAACAAAGGAACTTTGACCTCAGAAATTAATCACAATAATCAGTTTGTCTCCCAGACTTAAACAGAAGGATTTAAATGTCAAACTTAACTGTCCCATTTATCCTGTTTTTGCCACATTTACCCCATTTTTGCCCTTATTTTTACCATTTTTGCCACTTTCACCCAGTTGAGCTGCCTTTTGCCAATAAATACCACTTTTTTCCTACTTTGTTGCCCATTTTTTAACTTCTTTTAGCCACTTTTATCCCATTATTGCCCTTTCCATCATTTTTTGCCCATTTAAGCATCTCTTTGCCTTTAAATACCACTTGTTTCCCATTTTTTGCCCTATTTTGCCACTCTTGACTGCTTTTTGCTCATTTTAATCACTTTTCTCTCATTTTTTCGCCACATTTGGACCATTTTTGCCACTTTTAACTTATTTTTATTGCTACTTAAAGCCATTTTTGCCAGTCTTCACCTCTTAGTTTGTGGCTCTTGCAGAGGTATTTCTCAACAATTTGGCTCTTTGGTTGAGCAGGGTTGAGTAATGCTGATCTGCAGGCTGTTAGTGCAGTTATATATCAGCATCAGCTGAAATTAATTGCAAATGTTGACATATCAGATATGAGCAAAAATCAAATACTGTGCATTCATGGTAATTGAATAAGCAAACAATTTTCAAAATTTAACCACACTCATAAAAAAATAAATCAGTCAGGACATCTACAGCCTCTAAGTTCGACATCCTGTTTAAACATATAAGCCGATCATTCAGTGTCAGGTCTTGTTGTAATTTGCTCCAAGCAGAAAGAGCTGCAAACTTAAAAGTGTTTTTCTGCAGTTTAGCTTTGAACTTTGGAGGAGACGGTAAGAAAAGATTCTGAGATAGAAGATTATAAGTCTCTGTGCACCTCTGACTGATGTAGGTCAGAAGGAATGAAGGAGGAAGAGCAAGAATAGCCTTTTAGACGAGTTAACACCAGTGTTTAAGTCTGCATGTGAAAAAGAAGACCATCAGACACATTCAGACAGCAGACAGTGGTGGGTGAGGGCTTTGGGATCAGTGAGAAACTTCAGAGCTCTACAGAACCTGGAGCATGTAAACTCTGAGATAAGATATGCATACAAAACATCAACATAGCCCTGCACAGACATAACAGGGGCAACAGCCAGACTCCTCTTAGACTCAGAAGATGCAGGGCTTGATTCTGATATTATAGTGTAGTTTCAGTTTAATTCAGCTGCTGAATGTGTGGAGTAAAAGAGAGATTCATCAGTAAAATACTGAGATATCTGAGAACAGATTCAGTCTGTGAATGAAGAGAAGTGGAGTTTGAGGGCAGATTTGGGCTCTTAAATCTTGATTTTTGGCTTTTTTGCCTTTCATTTTTAAAGTCCAAAACAGGGATTAGAAAGTTGGGATTAACCTGCAGGAAAGGAGCCACAGGCTAGATTTAAACCTGAGTCATCTGCATACATTGGGTGCGACCTAACCACAAATAGGCGTTCCCATGACCTGGAGAAGCTTGGCTCTATTTGGTTTGACTCAGCACGGCAGCACAACAGAGCAGGGGATTTACTTTTCCACCGCACTTTTCCAGGCAGCTTAGCTACCTGTTTGAGGGCATGTCTATAACCGATGACGTAGCATTTTGGGTCGATGGCATTAGATGGCGGCGCTTCAGTAAGCATCGCTTTGATGCACCTGAAGAAGAAAAAGCACCCGTTGTTTCTACTTCAAAGTTTCTTCTTCTTCTTAGGGTAATCCCGCAGGTATTTCAGAGTTTGGTGCAGCAGTTGCTACTTAAAAATGTCCATGAGGCATCCCCAAATAATGACGATCTACTCCAATGTCACTTCTGTGCATCTATACCTGAAAACGGCTTGGTGTAGTCTGCCGGGACCATTAAGGGCGCAGCGGGATAGTCTGGCAGGACTGTTCTTGGCGCAGTGCAGCGTAGTCTGCTGGGACCACTCTGGGCGTGGCTTGGTGTAGTCTGGTGGGATCATTCTAGGTGCGGCTTGGCGCAGTCTGCCGGGATCATTCTGGGTGTGGCTTGGCGCAGTCTGCCGGGATCATTCTGGGTGTGGCTTGGCGTAATCTGCCCGGACCATTCTGGGTGGGCTTGGCGGAGTCTGCCGGGATCATTCTGGGCACAGTTTGGAGTAGTCTGACCGGATTTTTCTTGGCACAACTCAGTGTGGTCTTGTGGGGCCATTTTGGGCACAGCTTGGCATGGTCTGGTGAGACCATTTCTGGGCATGGTGTAGTCTGCATAGTCTTTTTTTGTCTGCGTTGAGCCACTTAAGCTGTTAACCGGCAGCTGCATTTCTGTCATTGTCTTTAGCTCTCCCTCTTTTAAAAGTCCTCTGCTCCTCACTTAAACTAAAGTGAGAGCTGTTTAGGTAGGAGAGGCAGACCACATGCTGTGCTGTAAAAGAAGGAAGGATTCTCCATTTACAACCCAAGATTAAATGAGCACAACATGACATACAGAGCAGTAATGGTTTGATCTCGATCATCATGTCTTTATGAGCGTGGGAAGCCAAAATCTTGATTGAAATTAAAACAGCTCGTCAGTTTAATCCAATAGTTATTTTAACACTTGTGGAGCAATTTGCACTCTTAATGTACAACACTTATGTCTGCAAAGAGTAACCCTGCTTTCTAATCAGCTCTCACAGCTGTCATTTCATTTATGTCTGTGTTTCTACGTTTATGATCTTGGTGCTCACATGCTTCTGTGTGGTTTCTCTGACGTTCACATTCACATCATCCATCACAGACGTGTCAGTTATGGCAGCACAGTCGGGGGTTTTTCATGCTTAAGGCTAGAAAAGAAAGAAGATTCCACATACAGTATCATTTTCCTGAATTCCTCTCTGATTTTGTGTCCTGCAGACAAACTTCTTGTTCTGACAGTTGCGACCAAAGAGACGGACGGCTTCGGGCGGTTCATGAGGTCGGCTAAACATTTTAACTACACTGTCAAGGTAAGAAACCCGAGGCTCTTTCCTCTCTGCTGTCTGTCCATCAAAGAGGGAAAAATCAACCTTATAGTCAGAAAATGCCTCTTTGCATTACTCTGTGTGCATGTAAGGCTTTATATGCATTTATTTAGCTGGATAACTACGACCACATTTCCGAAAAAGTTGGAGCGCTGTGTAAAATGTAGATAAATCAGCAATGATTTTACTCACAATGGAACACAAACAGAATATCAGATTATGAAAGGGAGACATTTTGCCATTTCAAGAAAAATACAAGCTCTTTTGAGTTTGATGGGAGCAAAACATCTCAAAAAAGTAGGGATGGGGCAATAGAAGGCTAGGAACGCTAAGGATCTTGGGGCCCTCAGGGCCACTGCATTATAAACAGGCATGATTCTGCACTGCAAATCCCTGCATGGGCTCAGGAACACTGCCAGAAATCATTGTCTGTCAACACAGTTGGCCATGCCATCCACAAATGACAGTTAAAGCTGGATCATGGAGAGAAGACGCCATATGTGAACAGGATCCAGAAACACCGCCATTTTCTCTGAACCAAAGCTCATTAAACATGGACTGAGGAAACATGGAAAACTGTTCTGTGGTCACATGAATCAAACTTTAAACTGCAGACACTGTCCTATGGACTAAAGAGGAGAGGGAGCATCCAGCTTGTTCTCCTGGCTCAGTTCTAAAGCCTGCATCTCTGATGGTATGGGGTTGCATTAGTGCCTATGGTGTGAGCAGCTCTAACATCTGGAAAGGAACTATCAATGCTGAAAAGTAGAGAGAGCTTTTAGAGCGACATATGCTCCCATCCAGACAACATCTCTGTCAGGGAAGGCCTTGAGTATTTCAGCAAGACGATGCCAAACCACATACCAGCCTCATAAAAAGAAAACTCCAGCAAAGAAGAGTGAGCTAGAATGCTACATCAGATACACAGTGTCCCAACTTTTTTGGAAATGGGGTTATAAATCTGTAACCCTCAGGCATCACTTTAATTTACTATCCTTTAAAGCCAGTAAGGACAAAAATGTCCACTTCCAAAAAACTGCTATAAAATCTTAACAGATTAATATTTATCTGCTTTTTTTGCATGAATCTGTTAAACAGCTTCAGCTGTGCTCAGAACTACCAAACATTCAATCATTTTGAGGATTTTAACTCTTTCAATGCCAGTTTGATTACTTAAAGATCACAAAAATGTGGTTTGAATGGGAGTCAATGGGACGTTTTTGTCCACAAGTGACTCGAAAGGGTAGTAAATTTTAAATTGGATGCTACACAAAAACTAACAATGCGTGAAAGTCAATATTTTGGCTAATCATGGACATGTCCAAGCTGGATTTAGAAATAATACCCCAGCCATCCAACATTTGGTTTAAGGAAGATATCACATTTTTTCCATTTTTTCATAAAAAATAACATTGACTTTAAGAAATCAAACTGGCATTTAAAGGGTTAAAATCCTCAAAATGATTGAATGTTTGGTAGTTTTGAGCACAGCTGAAGCTGTTTAACAGATTCATGCAAAAAAAGCAGGAAAAATATCAATCTGTTAAGTTTTTATAGCAGTTTTTTGAAAGTGGACATTTTTGTCCTTAATGGCTTTAAAGGGTAGTAAATTTGTTTCACATTGTTCCTCTGACCTATTAGAGCAATTGAAATTTCAATTCAAAAAATTGCCTTGAAAGAAACTTTGTTGCAAAAAATGAGACCATATGCACTAACACAGCCAAAATGTTGAGCAGAGAAAGAGGAAAAATGAGCCCAAATGGACAAAAACGTCCCTAGTGATGCCTGAGGGTTAAGTAGATACACAACAGGGCATTGTTTCTTAACTGATCTGATTGTAAGACCCACCACCTCCTTTATGAGAAATCATGACCCCCTACAATTTCAGTACTTCTAATGCATTTATAAAACGCTGCAGTTTGATCCTTGGATGAAGCAGAACATGGTACTGAACAAAGACAGGATAATAAAGCATTCAAAGGGGCTTCTGTTCATGTTAGACTTCACAACCCACTAAAACAGCTCTGTGAGCCTCTGCTGGGTCTCCACCCTCTGTTTGTTCCCATAAAGGTCCTTGGCCGAGGTCAGACGTGGACAGGAGGTGACTACATGTCAGCTCCAGGAGGAGGTCAGAAGGTCCGACTCCTGAAAGAAGCTCTGGAGGAGATGAAGACGGAGGATAAGATCATCCTTTTTATCGACAGGTAGGTTCTGCTCCACACCTGTCAGACGAGATTCTCTTTGAGTGCACTCCAACCGTAACAGATGTCTTCTCCTCCTCCAGGCGGTTCATTGTCTCCTTTCATTCATGGGGCTGGAACTTGATCTGTTATTGTTAGCATTGTTTCTGCGGCACGGTTCTGCTCATGTCTGTGCAGGTTAGCCCGACTGTTTGCAGCTTTATCACACAACAGAACAATAACTGCTCCAGTTCTGTTCTCCTTATCTAGTCCTGATAGTCAGCCTAGAATATGAAACAGTAATTACAGAATGGGTAACTGCATAGTGTTATTTTTAAAGATAAGGCTTTTATGCCTTTATGAAAGGGACGGGGAGTGGATAGAGTTGGAAAGTGAGGCTGGCAAAGACTACAAGGGGAGGAAAAACTTGGAACAGGGTATGCAGCAGAGTGTTTTATGGGAGTTTTAAGTATATGCATTTTTATTTTTGATAAAAACATGCTCATAAAAATTCTGAAACATGAAAAACAGCCAGATTGCACTGCTTGTAATATTAACTTTGTGATAAACGATGCATGTTGCTGTTTGCAGATCTCTGGTGGGAGGAATGACTAATCGTGGAGGAAAGTTAGTGAGCATTAGTTTTTCAGCAATTCAGAAAAATATCTGGGAAGTTTATCTTTGATAATTTTGCGTTGCAAAAGAGCATTTCATACTGGAGCTGGAGCATCATTACTGTGCTCTATAAGTGCTTTTAACATGCATTCTTATGCTACTTTAAGTCATGGGAATTTGTAAACATATGATGAAATAAATGTGCAAAATGCAATAATAATGTGCAGGGATCTTGCACAAAGACTCATAGCCATGCATTTTATTTTACTCCATTTCCCAGTGATAAAAAGTATTTTTGCTCAAGATCTTGACATATTTTTCTTGTTGTCTTAAGAAGCCTGAGAAAGCCTGCATTGTTTTTCCAAGAAGATTACATAAATATGTTAAGATATTGAGGAAGAACCCACAGTTTCAAACTAAAATGCACCTATGGGCTTCCCTGTCCTACATAGGACATGCACAGTGTGTTTGTTTCACGGTACATGATGAGGTATTCAGGCTTAGTTTGAACCTAAACTCAGCTGCTTTTCAGTCTGTGAAAATATAAGTCTCTGAAGAGGAATGCCGCTGTCACCTATGTGGAAAAGGTGCATCTAAGTCAGGGGTGTCAAACTCAAGGCCCGGGGGCCAAATCCGGCCTGTGGTACAGTCATACCCGGCCTGCAAGATCATATCTTATTTTTATTATAACTGGCCCGCCTGTATGAGGTCTGCAGATTTCCTCCTGTATAAAAATGTAAAATTTACAGTGTTGGTTTGAAATATCCTTGTTAAGTCATCCAAATTTGAAAAAGGAAAGACAAAAATGATTAGTTAAAAAGCCAAGAAGGTGAGAAAATAAAATAGATTTTTGTTTTCATGTCAAATTTTCAATTTTGCATCTAAAAATTAGAATTAAATTTATGATTTTGCCTTTTAATATCATATTTTGACCTTTTAGAATGACATTTTAAAATTTCAAGTGACCTTTTCAACTCATGATTTTGAATTTTATCCTACATTTTGGCCTTTTCAACTTCTAACCTAGACTTTTAATCCCGTATTTTGCCCTTTAAAAACTTAGTTAGAAATTTAAAACCCATGATTTGGATTTTATCTTATATTTTTACCTTTTAAACTCATGATTTAAAATTGTATCCCATATTTGGAACTTTCAAATGTATTGTTTAGGCTTGTATCTCTTCCTTTTTCTCTTAAACTCATGATTTCAACTTTTTATCTTATATTTTTACTTTTAAACTCAGAATTTTGTTTTTTATATCATATTTCGACCTTTTAAACTGATAATTGTGACTTCTATATCTTATTTTTACCTTTTAAACTCATGAGTTCACTTTTTTTTGTATTTTGATGTTTAAAACCTGTGATTTTTTAATTTTATCTCATATTTTGTCCTATAAAACTGATTTCAAATGTCAATCTTATATTTTTTCTTTTTAAAAACTTAATTCTGAATTTTAATTTCTTGCTTTAACCTTTTTAACTAATACATTTCTCTTTTGATCGCAGATTTTGAGACTTTAAAGGTATAATTTTGACTTTTTTATGCCAAAATCAATCTATCATCAGTTCTTTTTATCCATATTTCATTAGTGGTGAAGATTATGTTGACAGTTTCTGGTTAAATCTTGACCCTGTTAGGCCCTCAGGTCAGACCTAAATTCAGAATCCGGCCTCTGCTATGATTGAGTTTGACACCCCTGCTCTAAGTGGTAGAAGCAGAATACAAAAGCTGCATCTTAAACACACTGAAATCAACAGAAGTGTGTATTTACTTATGCGCCAGTAAACACAACCACCAGCAACTTAACTCTCCAAATAAAGAACGCTGCCTTCATATAAACCGAAGCCTTTCATTTGATTTAATCCCGTCGCTGGCTTCACACGCTGCAGAGCCACCCGCTTCATAAAGTTTTTCTATTTTCACTCCCTGTGTGACTCAGCTACGATGTGGTTTTCGCCTCGGGTCCCAAAGAGCTGCTGAAGAAGTTCAAGCAGGCCAAACACAAAGTGGTTTTCTCCTCCGAGTCCCTGATCTGGCCCGACAGACACCTGGAGGACAAACACCCCCACGTCAGGGAGGGGAACCGCTTCCTCGGATCAGGAGGTACAATGCTCATCTCAGTGCTATCAGATGGTTGTTTTGGTGATGTAGAGACAGAAATATGAGCTAGTAGCTGCAGGGTGGGATGTCTGGGTCAGCCCAGACCGGCCCAGAATGAGAGGAAGAACGTGGATGATTAAATCTGGCTATGAAACATGACTGATGGATCTTAAGTGCAATGCCAACAACCAGGCAGCCTGCAAGGCTGCAGCAGATGACCAGAGCAAAGCAACCTGGGAGTCAAGTCCAGAAATTAATCAATGCATTGCATCTTAAATAAATACTTGCATGTCCCTCTTGGGCTTCCATATAATCAGATTTACTGTCACTTCCTCACAGTTATCTAAGCATCAAAATTATTCAGGAAATATATCATAGGCCATGTATTTTGGTGACTTTGCATATGAAGAAGGGCTTTTTAGGTAACAAGATGCTTTTATGCTGCCATTTGTTCATGACATTTTTAGTTTTGCAGTTTTAATTCCAAGTGTGGGGGTCATAGAAATCATTAGCAATTAACAAAAACATTTTAAGTGAAATAAAAATGCCCATAGTGAAGGACTAAATGTTTGGCATCTGTAATTTTTACATCCAGCAATTGTCAAGTGTGATGATAATCATTAAAATCCTAAAACCCTGCATGCATGTATGAGGACATCACATTTGTTTTTCCAAAGTAAAAAATGTAATAATAGTTATTAATTCTGCTGTCAGAATTTTTAAGAAAATGGTCCAGAATGTCTGTAATTTGAAATGAGAATTTTCAGTTTTTATATTATGGTTAATTTTCTAGGACTTTATCAGATACATTTATTGACATGTGTGTTTATTTTGGAGAGTTTCATCCGTAGATTTTCTTTGAGATATGGGGCATTTTTGTGCGAGTTTGGTGGTTTTTTGTACACGTTTGGAATTGGATTGGGAATTTGGGGGTAGGAGTCGTCTGTTGAAATTTATAGGAATTTTTATTGCAGTTTTAAGGGAATTTGTTTGGATGTTGCCTTCATTTTCATGTAATCTGGGGGAATGAATTTATACATTTTTTTTTAAATTGCTCAGAAATTTACTCAGAGATTTCAGGAATTTACATGCAATTTTGGGGGAGAAATTTTATTGAAATGTTAAGGCTTTTATGATAAAGTTTCACTGAAGTATTTGAGAAATTTCAGGGTACAGTTTATGTGATACTTTAAAAATATGTTGCAGCATTCTCACAGAAACTTTTTCACAGAAAGCTAACTTCTTCATATTTTAGGGGATTTTTGGGGGTTTGGGACGAATATTTCTAGAGAAAGCGAAAAAAGGAACACCCTCCAAATAGTAAACTCCTCGAGGTGCATGACAAAAAAAACTTACTAGAAAAGGAGGCGTCAGCACTCAAAAAATATCCATTTAGTTAGTTTTATTTAGGCGGACGCGTTTCAACTCGTGGTCTTCTATAGCGTTGTTAACACTAAGTGGAAGAGCACCTTAAATACAGGAAGCATCACAGGTACAACCTTCAAAATAAGACTTTTACAGCTTCCTGGTAGAGGCTCCAACACTCAGTAATACCTTGTACAAAGACCTATAGAAGTTTTGATATAAATATGTGTCTTTGCAATAAATCACAACAATACACAATAAATAACAAACATTACTCCACGTACTTAAAGGACCCTGGGCACGACTCTCCAGCCAAAGATATCCTTTTAAAATGCAAATGTGGCTATTTAAAATAACAAATAAAGCATTTAAAACAATGAAACAGATAAATAATCCAAGAAGAGAGCCACAGTTATCCAAGAGAAGATGCTAAAGTTAATTGTAAGTCTTGAATATGGATATATAAAGGAATATTTCGAACAAATTCCTGTTAAAAGTCCAAGCTGATGTTTTAACGTCTCAGGAGGTTAAACCTCAGCATCTTCATCACCTTTCTGTTTATGCCGTCCTCACAACAAACCCGCTGTAACCCTGCCGTGCTCGTTTCTCCTCCAAACACATTAGCGTTGGTGAGCTGCTGATGTGGCTGCAGACTTTCAGTCTTACTTTAAAGACGTGCCAGATGTTTGCAGGACGGAGCGTGTCCATTTACTTTTTATAGCAGACAAACAGCAGGTCTGCTGCAGCACCGCTCGTTAGTCAGGTCATTAAAGCAACCGCTTTCCTCTGACGGGTTTAAATTTAGAAACCATATTTAAGAGCTTATCAGCGTTTGTTGTAGTTTCTCATTTCTCCTCTGGTTCTTAATGTCCCCAGGTTTCATGGGCTACCTCCCAAACATCAGAGAGATGGTTTCTGATTGGTCAGGAGAAGATGACGACAGTGACCAGCTATTCTTTACTAAGATTTACATCGATGCTGCAAAAAGAGTAAGACCTATAACTCTGACCTGACCTCTACTTTGTTTTGATTCATGCAAATGTCACATTTGACAGAAGAACATAAGAGGAAGTGGTGATTCATTTATATTAGACCCTAGATCAGTGTTACTCAACCCTGCCCAACCAAAGAGCCAATTTTTGGAAATTATCTTTGCAAGATCCACAGGCTAAGTGGTGAAAAAAACGGTTAAAGTGGCAATAAAAATAAGTTAAAAGGTGGCAAAAATGGGTGAAAAGTGGCAAAAAGGACAGAGAATGGGTAAGGAGTGACAAAAAATGAGCTACAGGTGGCAAAAATGGTCAAAAAGCAGCAAAAATGTAGCCAAAAAAATTATTGAAAAGTGACTAAAATGGGCAAAAAGAAAGGACAATCAGCAAAAGTGGCATTTATTGGCAAAAGGCTGACTGTGGCTTGCAATGGATAATATCTGAGGTCAAAATTTTTCTTTTTAAAGGTTTTCTGGGGGCATAATATTTCAAATTAAGACACAAAAGAGCCACAAATCATCACAAAAGAGCCACGCATTGAGTAACACTGCCCTAATTTATTATGTAGGCTGCCATAAATTCATTCACTCATTTTAAATTCCATGGTTTTGATCATGCTTTTACATCTTATTTTCATATAGTTATATCATCAGTTGAGTTGAGTTTTCAAACATTTTTATTTGGCCTTCTCTTGACAACTTTGTGGAAGTGAACATCTCTTAAGTGTATAAACAACAATGTCGTTCAATATCTGTTTTTTCCCCCATTGCTTGTTTTTTTGCATTATCGCTTAGACTTTTTGGCTACTGTAAATTAGACTCAGCTCTTTCTGCACACGTGTTTCACGTTAAAACTCTTCCAGTAGCACCGCAGGTATAATCCTCCTCTTCCTGTCAGCCTTTTAATTTTCTGCATGTGTCGGCAGTTTAACAGTAAACATAAAAGCCATGTAAAGGTGGCTGAGACTGACCCTTTAAAGGAGGGAAAATCTCACTTACGCCTGGCATGATCAGCACTTTGTGTAAGTGTTACAGCTAGTTACAGACCAAATTTATCCAGTAAAAGATCTTTGCATCTATGTGCAGGTTGGTATTGAAATGAGCCGATAATCAATCAGTCAGTCTTTGTTTGTACACCTCCAATACATAACCGAACGTTATCTCCAGATGCTTTTCATGAGCAGAAGTGTCTTGATTTTTAGGAAATAGATGCCTCCAGGGTACCTGGATAGATGAGGCGATGGCCATTAGGAGGCCGGAGCAGTACAGGCCAAGGCTGGCATGACCAAGTACCAAAGCAACGTATGCTCCCACACACAACCTGACCTTTGCTCTTAGAATTATCTGCTCTAGATGGGTTAAGTTATACTACTGTGGAGAAGGATATGATTCTGACTTTTACAATGTGCATTAACCCTTTAGATCTGTTTTTAACCATGGGCAGAATTGTAACCAAATGAACTAGAGAACAATAACTCTTTTGCATATTAAACCAGAGGAGCAACACTGACATATCACAGCCAATGGCTGTTTCTCAAAGCCAAGGAAGGATCCTCAAACGGCCATTTTTAAAGGATCCCACGTCATCGACTGCTGGAGGACTGGTCCAATCTCAAGGATCCTCGAAAATTTTCCAAGGACTGAGTCCTTCAAACAGAGAATTTACAAAGATGCAAATGTGTACATTCCACATGCAGGAATTACCCACAATCCAATGCGCATTGTTTTCCTTCTCTTAAAAAATAAAGAAATTGCGGAATATCAGGAGGAAGCCAGGTCCTAGTGTGCTCATTACCCTTTTAAATGTCCTGTTTCCAGCGTAACTATGGTGTCATTATTATTACATCATCAAAGTAAAGCTGTACGGGTAAAGGTATAATATGATTATATTGTATTATATGATTATATTAAATGAGCAATATGATTAACCAATCATGTTATTATATATGTTATGATTATATGCTGATATGAAAGCTTATTAGACGGTGCCGGGTAAAACTTGCAAAAAAGTCATCATTAGTACCCCTCCCATTTTGATTTCTGTCACCGCCGTGAATATGGGCGTGACCCTTCCTATGACATAATCACGTCACACTCACTAGCCTGTTCCAAACGTGTGTCCAAGAGTTCCAGGGAGGACTCTGGCCTCACCTACAGAACTTTGAGAAACAGCTACTGTGTCCCAGAGTACTGCTTCCTTCTAGAAATATCCTTCCTTCTTTTGCAGAAATGTAGTAAAAAGCGCACACATCAAAACAATATAATATAATAGAATCTGTGCTATAAATGTGTTGTTTTCTTGCAGGTCATGAGCCACAGTTATTATTACTTAACACGGTCTTCTGCAAACACATCCATGCTTAAAAGTATCTGGGACACTTGGAGATTTGATTGCGCTACTGTAAATAATTTATTTTTTAAAAAGATGCTGTCTTTCTGCAAGTTGAGCACAGTTTCATTTTATTTTCATTTTTGCCACAGTTCATAAAGATGAGTGCATTTCAAAAATGAACTTATGGCCATGCTAGAAATAATTTTTTTGTGGGTTGAAATAATCTTGTGCAACTTTTATACAATCACAGTTTTGAGGGATAAAGCTATGACACCTCTGCATTTAGGAAAATATGTAAAAACAAAAACGCTCTTTATTTTTCTTGTGTTTTTTTGCATTTTTGGGCAATTTAGTGGTTACTATGGACCTATCACATACACATCATTAAAATTTGGGTTCTAAAGGTTGTATTAATGTATAGCCAATCCAGATCAACCCTTTAATTGTCTCTCCATTAAAGTGGATACCTTTCATGGTTTGTGTGCAGCTCTTATCAACCTTGTGCTTCCGTGTTTCAGAAATCCATAAACATCACACTGGACACCAAATGCAGACTGTTCCAGAACCTTCATGGAGCCCTCGGTGAGTGGAGTCTTTAATTCAGATCTTTAACTTCAGCCTGGAGATTTAATGAAGCTCTAACATTCACATGTAGGCTGTTTTACTCACTGACATCTGCTGCTATGTTAGAAATGTTAAGTGCACCCTTTTATAAATAACACCTTTAAGAAATGGTACGTCTCCCTCCTTCTACAGCAGGAAACAGACTACATTTACCTCCTTAGGATTTCTAAACAGAATGTTGAGGCAGCTGCATCCTTCATGCCTCTATAATATGAGTTTTAAAGCTCTAAAGTCACCATTAAACCTAACAAACACAGCTGTAGGCTGCACTGTGATTGGAGTGTTTGGGAAATTTTGCAGCTGTTTATAGCGGCATGTCTTCCTCTGCTCAGAAGGATTACACATGCAGCAAACTCCTCAGAAAACACGCTGGGTTAAATTTGCTATCTTTTGTCTCCAACAATGATATACGACTGAAGCATGGTCGCAGTGAGCTTTCAGTGAAGTCAGACCTCACAGAATTCACAGCTGAGGGCTTTATATTTCCAGGCAAGGCGGCACGTTTAGACATGAGCTGAACTCTCTGCACTGTGCAGCATTTTTTCCCTTGGAGGCCGAGGGAGGAATTTATGAGTCGTCCATGAAGAGGAAGTGTCAGAGCTCACAGAGGCGGCATGGAGAGTCCAGACGGGCCTGAGTAGACTCTCTGAAGACTCCTTCACTTCCTCTCTCTGCTGTAGTGTTGTCTCGTTCTAAGAATATAAATGAGCAGTTAGATTTCCCCCTGCTGCCCTCCTCCCATCCCACTCAGATTATTCTCCTTCACCTGGGTACAGCAGGATTAACCTCTCACAGGGCCCCAGGCAAAACATTCGAGTGTATATGTGTGTGTTTGTCTGCAGATGAAGTGGTGCTGAAGTTTGAGGATGGACGAGTGCGAGCCAGAAATGTTCTCTACGACACGCTGCCTGTCATCATTCACGGCAATGGACCAACAAAGGTACAGATTTAACCAACACCAACCGATTAGAGTGGAAATAAATCTGCAGGAACCTCAGCATGATGTGCAGAGAGTGGGTGTAACCAAACACCCTTACTGTTTGAGCTGAATGCAGAAATATTGCACAAATGTCAGATTACAAAATCAGTGAATTCTGCAGCCATTAGTTGATTTTCAGTCAGCAATTCTCCAGAGCATTATATAAACAAAGCCATAGACCCGCACATCTATATCAAAGACTTATTTTCATTCATTTACTTTAGATTTCCATGAATGAGCTTATCACCATGGGAAAACAGTGTGTTTATTCAGACATAATAAGATAGATAAGACAAGCCCTTTGAAGACCTACAGAAAAGGAGCTTCTATCTATCATGGGGAAAAGGTAGAGTGTATTATAGGGATATTTGTATATCAGACAAGGCCGCCCATAAGGGGGGATAAAGGGGGGAGCTTTCTGGGGCCCGGCCAAACAGGGGGCACATGGAGATCTGTAAAATCCCGGTCCACTTTAGAGTTAAGCTATACAAACCTATTTTATTTTTAACCTGAATAATAGCCACTCTTATTAAAGCAACAAAAAATGCATTTTATTTATTTATTTATGCTGCAGTACGAGTATAGCCTATTTTATTCAAAATCTTTACCCCTTTTCTTTAAGGAGACATATTTTACCCTTTTAATACAAGTTTATATCGGTCTCAGAGGTCCCCAAAACATGCCTGTGATGCTTAAAAAAATACTCCAATACTGGATTTTTGCATGTCTATAAATCCCTCTGTTTCAGCCCTGCTCAGAATGAGCCGTTTCTGTGTCTGTGGCTTTAAATGATAATTAGCTGTCTGGCCCTGCCCCCTGACCACACCCCTCTCAGGAAATGGATGCAGCACTCCTGATGCTACAGACACTTTTATCCAAAGTTTAGGATCTGACTGGGACCCCTTTTGAGGTCACTAAGTGTAAAATCTGAGAACGGCTTGTTTCAGCACACATTTTCTGAAAGGTGCAGAAAGAGATGATAAGAGAGAATGGATTTTTCTGGTACTTGAGGGGATTGTGGACCAGCCAGGGACACATATTTGTGTTAGAAAAGACTGAAAAAGTGATTTTTGCATAATATGTCCCCTTTAAAGCAGAACCACCCTTTGATCGGCGATGATGATCATTCTGACGGGCATACTGAACTCAAGTATTTGGAATGTAATGTCAGACTTTATAGCCAAGCTGTGATAAGCACAAACAGCAGGATGTCAGAAATAAAGCAGAAATAACTGAGACTTCTTTCATGGAGAATAATAACATAGTTGTGAAAAGAGGCAAAAAAAAGTTGGGGCCACAATTGGAAAAAAAAGAGTTAATAAGGGCAAAAAATTGAAAAAAAAATTTGCAAAAAAATTGCAAAATGGTTTAAACTTGCAAAAAGATGTGGCAAAAATTGAGGGATAAGAGACAAATATTGGCATTATATGGCAAAAAAATCACAAAAAAGGGTAAAAATGGGTTAAAACTGGCCAAAAGTTGCAATAATGGACACTTGAAAAAAAGGGTTATAAAAGGCGATGTTATGGCAAAAATTGGTTATATTGAAAAAGATGGCAAATATGGACAATTTGGTTAAAACTTACAAAAAAAGCATTAGAAATGGGGGAGAAGCCCAAAAAAAGTCAAAAAGCAACAAAAGTGGGTTTAGAGTGGCAAAAATTGGCATTAAATGGCAAGAATAGCCAAAAAGGATCAAAAATGGGTTAAAACTGGCCAAAGGTGCAAAAATTGACAACAAAAAAAAGGGTTATTAAAGGGCAAAGAGGCAAAAATGGGTTAAATGGCAAAACAGTAGCAAAAATGGGGTAAGAGTGGGAAAAAATGGCATATGTTGCAAAAGTTAAAAAGTTAGTTTAAGATTTATTATTATTAGTTTAAATTGGCAATAAAGAGGTGTGACTTATTTGCTGTTTTGGTGCATATTCTTTCTTTAACACATGGACCGGGTACTGTAGCTTATTTTTTGTTTTCCAGCTTCAGATAAACTACCTAGGGAACTACATCCCAAACATCTGGACGTTTGAGACTGGGTGTACGGTGTGTCATGAGGATCTCCGCCCACTAACAGCTCTGAAGGTTTGTTTCAGTAATGATCACATCTATTCCTTTTCACCTGTTTCACCACATTTCAGTTCAGTTTTCTGTTAATATTGGACTTCTATGATGATGTTTGTTTCTGTCAGGAGAGTGAATACCCGATGGTTGTGATCGGCATCTTCATTCAGCAGCCCACTCCCTTCGTCACCGTGTTTTTTGAACGCCTCCTGAAGCTCCAGTATCCCAAAGACAAACTCAAACTCTTCATCCACAGCCAGGTAACTTTAACCACGTCAAACCTGAAACAAAAATACTTGAAGGAAGAGTCAGACTGAGGGTGAAATGGGCACGTTTTGTTTCTTTAAGCATGATGGGAAAAAGTTTCATGAACAACTTAGTTTTTGACTACTGATAAAAGCTCTAGTGGTGCAGAAGTGCATGGCTGCTAAGACTGTTTTTACTGATGCTCATCCTTCTCTCTTCAGGAGGCTCATCACGCCTCTCAGGTCAGCTCTTTCCTGAAGGATCATGGGAGTCTCTATCAGGATGTGAGAGTCATCGGACCTGAAGAGGCGATCGACGGGGCCGAGTCCAGAAACCTGGGCTTGTGAGTCAAATCTAAAGACTGAAATGTGCACAATGCTTAGTGATGTGTTTATAGCAAATGGTTTAATTTTTAACTTTAAAGAGACTCATAAAGAGCCCTGGTTTTCAAAATAAGTTAGCATAGCATTTCTTATTGTGCAGTATTTGTTGTTTAAGAGCAGATGTGAATGGAAGAAAGCAGCTGCTGGGACATCAGCTAATATCTGCAATGCTACAGTGGAATGTATGATTATTTGATTGAAGGTTTTAAATGATCATCTTCAGCATGACTCAGCACCTGAACCATCTTTGAAACCATTGAAACATCTTTGAAACCACTGAAACATCTTTGAAACCACTGAAACATCAAGCTTTCTGCAAGAAGTGACGTCAAAACCATACATCTAAACATTAATAAAAATTAAACATCATAAAGAATGTGAAAAATAAACATTTTTAACAGTAAAACTCCAAATCTTTAAATTTTTTGGAACTGGAGGTGAACCCATTGTCTGTCAAAAAGACGGCCAAAAAAGCAGCAGAGCAAAATGGATCTAATAATTTATCATCTCTTCTGTTTACCAGTGATATGTGCAGAAAGGACAAAGACTGTGACTATTTCTTCAGCCTGGACATCGAAGTCGTCTTAAAGAATGAAGAAACGCTGAAAATTCTCATTGAACAAAACCTGTAAGTATTTTTATTTTTGCAGAAATATTCATAAGAAGCTTGTTTTTGTGTGTTTTACTGCTCTGGTCACAGACACATGTTTAAAAACTGAATAATGGTCCGGTGTTGAACCATGAGAAGACATTAATAGTGCGTCTTAAACCGTCCCTCAGTCCCATCGTGGCCCCGATGATCACTCGAGTCGGCCGTCTGTGGAGTAACTTCTGGGGAGCTCTGAGTGCTGAGGGTTACTACGCCCGCTCTGAGGACTACGTCGACATCGTTCAAGGACGCAGAGTGTGAGTTTACAGGGTTTCTGGAGACTTAAGAGCAGTGATCATCAACTGGCAGCCTGGGGGCCACATCAGGCCCCCCAAAGCTTCCCATCTGGCCCGCTAGAACAGTGATACTCAATGCGTGGCTCTTGAGCCACATGTAGCTCTTTTGTGTCTTAATTTGAATAATACTCCCCCAGAAAACCTTTATAAAGGGAAACTATGACCTCAGAAATTATCCATTGCAAGTCACATTAATCAGTTTTAATCCCTACATTAATACATTTGGCTTTATTGTTCAACCTTTATTTTTTGTCTGTACATTGCCCTTATTTGCAATTTTTGCTTTTTTTTTATTTTTTTGCTACTTTTAATCCACTTTTACTGCTTTAGCCCCACTTTGGCATCTCTTTTTGCCCATTTTAACTACTTCTATCCCATTTTGGTACCCTCTTTTATCCTGCTTGTTGTAATTTTTTCCCATTTTTGCCATTAAATACCCCTATTTACAGCATTCTTGCCACTCTTTGCTGCTTTTTCACCATTTTTCCCACATTTTTGTCCATTGTAGTCATTTTTACACTAATTTATTGCTATGCTTTTCTGTTTTTTGACTGTTTTTTCCCACATTTTTGCCCATTGTAGTCACTTCTACACTCATTTATTGCTGTTTTTCTGTTTTTTGACCATTTTTCCCCACATTTTGCCCATTGTAGTCACTCTTACACTCATTTTTTGCCATGTTCTTGGGCATTTTTTGCCAACTGTAACCCCTTTTTTGGTAACTTCTCGCCCATTTTTGCCACATTTTCTCCATGTTTTCCACTTTTCACCCCACATTTTTGCCATTTTAGGCCGACTTTGCCTCTTTGCTGCTGTTTGACCATTATTTGCCACCTTGTACTTATTTTTATAGCCACTTTAATCAGTTTTTGCCACTTTTCACCACTTACATTGTGGCTCTTATAAAAGCATTTTTCAACAGTTTGGCTCTTTGGTGGAGCAGAGTTGAGTAACGCATATGTTTAAATTCAGAATAAGTGAAGGAGGATCTGTCATCTCTTATTACCTACAGCTATTAAATCAACCCTAAAAACAGTTAATTATGAAACAGTTTAATTAGGGTTTTTGACAGGAATCCACCTCTCTGCCATGATTAGATAAAATGATGCATGATAAACACAAACTTTTCAGTCCAGTCCTGATTAAATTAGCCGTTTTTTGTGTCAACTCTCCACAAAATATCTCGATTGAGCCCTTGAGGCCGCCTGCAGCATAGACTCAGAAAACGCAAATACTTAAAAAATAACAAATAGACATAGATAGATAGTCAAACATAGTTAATAGACTAAAGTCTTATTTGAGCTTATTTGATGGTCTGGCCCTCTTAGCACCTGTCAAGACAAAATCTGGCCCTTGTACAGTTCTAGTTGATGACCCCTGCTTTAGAGTTTTAGATGGACATTAGACAACTGTAACTCAAATGTTTACTGATTGCATCCCTGAGACAGCAGCTATTGTGGCAGATTTATGGATTCCTTGAATCTTTTCTGTTTTTTTGTCTATGTTCAGCAAACATGTTGCCTGAAGCTGCAGACAGATTTGCAGCCTGTAACATGTCTGCATGCACATCCTCTAACTCTGACTTTTCTCTTCCAGAGGCGTGTGGAACGTCCCGTACGTGTCCAGTGTGTACCTGGTGAAGGCTGACATCCTGAGATCAGAACTCACGGACTACGAGCTTTTCACCTCACAAATCTTAGACCCTGACATGGCGTATTGCTTCAACGTCCGTGAAAAGGTCGGTCTGAGGAAACGGGACACATCAGAGTCTGACTTTATGGGTTTTAATAATCAGTTTATCTGAATGTGTCCTCCAAAAATGCATGCATGGAACTGAGGGGTGTTCAGGTAAGTTTAACATCAGCAGCAGATGATTTTGGCCTCATTTACCAACATCAACTCATCTACATGAACAGATATCAGTGACCAGGGAGTCCATTTCATCCTGGACAAGTCACATTGAGAGGGAGGATGATGAAGAAGATTGTGATGATGTTTGAAATATTTATGATGTTCTGCATCCTTCAGTGGAATGCTAGAAGTCTAATCCCCAATGGACAGGAACTTAAAAAGCCAGTTTGGGACTGTGAGATAAAATCTGACGTTATTTGTGTTCAGGAGACGTGGTTAAAGCCGTGTCTAGAGTTTGTTATCCAGGGATATGTGTGCCTGTGTAAAGACAGGAATGACAGACCAGGTAGGGGTGTGCTACATTCATCAAGTCAAATATGCTGTGTGGAATTAGTGAATGTGAAAGTTTAATTATTGAGCCTATCCCAGCTGTCATTGGGCGAGAGGCGGGTACATCCTGGGCTGGTTGCTAGTCAATCACAGGACATTCTAACGGTCTCTAATATAAGCCTACATTTTAGATTGTCATCATGATTGATTTTTTTTTTGTGCATCTTTGTTTCAGGCAGTCTTCATGTACGTGACAAACATGCACACCTTTGGTCGTATCCTGTCGACAGAAAACTATCAGACGGGTCATCTACACAACGACCTGTGGCAGATCTTTGAGAACCCACTGGTGAGGACAAAAAACAAAACGCTCATTTCAACTTAAACATCATATAAAGTTCACCAGTTATAAAAATACTAATACCCAGCTAACTTGTAGCTAGGTCAATTTTTGTTGCCATTGCTAAATAAATCTCATGTTTTCAAGTTTATGATCAGTTTAGATCAGTGTTACTCAACCCCGCTCCAGCACAGAGCCAAATCATTAGAAATACCTTGGTAAGAGCCACAATCTAAGTGGTGAAAAGTGGCAAAAACGGGTGAAAGTGGGTGAAAAGGGGCAAAATAGGCATAAAATGGCTTAAACTGGGTGAAAAGTGATATAAACAGGGAGAAAAAGTGGCAAAAATGGGCTAGAAGTAACAAGACAAAAGATACGAGTGGCAAAAATGGTCAAAAGCAACAAAAACATGGCAAAAAATAAGTGAAAAGTGACTAAGGCAGGCAAAAAAGCAGCAAAAAGGTAGGAAAAATGGGCAACAATGGGGGAAAAAGTGGCATTTAACGGCAAAAGGCAGCTTAAATTTGTAAAAAGTGGGAAACAACTGGTTTAAAGGGGATAAAGTGAGCAAAAACTGGCAAAAAAAGTGGCTAAAGTGGGCTTAAAGCTGAAAACATTTATTCTAAGTGACAAAAAATGGGACAAGGGTAAAAACAATGGATAAAAAGGGGCAAAAAAGGCTTAAAATTGTAATAATTGGGTGAAAAAAAATGGGAAGAAAAAGGGGCAGAAAGTGTCAAAAAAAGGGGAACAAGTGACAAAAAATAAGTTACACGGCAATAAGTGGCAATAAAAGTTCAGTGGCAATAAAAGGGAAAATAGCAAAAAGCAGGATGAAAGAGGCAAAAATTGGTGTGCAAGGGTATAAACTGGATACAAATAGGCAAAAAGGGGGCAAAATATGTGGCAAAAGTGGGCTTAGAGCAGCAAAAATGAATTTAAAGTGGCAAAAAAGGAAAATAGGGGCAAAAATGCAAAAAAGCCAATAGAAATATACAGATAAAAAAATGAAGGTTGACAATTAAAGCCAGCTGTAAAAGCTTGGGAAACAAACTGATTAATGGATAACTTCTGAGGTCAAAGTTTCACTTTTTTAAAGTTTTTTTGGGGGAATAATATTTCAAATTCAGACATAAAAGAGCCACAAATAATCACAAAAGAGCCACACATTGAGTAATACTGGTTTAGATATTGTGAACTGATGATTTTGTGGTTAGGACAGGTCGTATTGTATATGGATGTGTGGCGTCTGCAGGTGCCTCTGGTTTTACTTGGCGAAGGGATTTTTATTGGGAATATAAAAGATTTTATTGATACCCACAAACCCCAAACTGCAGCTTCAGATGTGAAACAGAGCAGTAAAAGTGTTTGTTTGTTTCAGGACTGGCAGGAGCGCTACATCCACGAGAACTACACGCTCATCATGAAAGACAAACTGATAGAAACTGTGAGTACAAACACGAGTCCATTAATGGATCCAGACTCTGAGATTTAGTCCGGCTCTCAGTAAGGAGTCCCTTCATTAATGAACTAACGGTTTATAACGGATTTATTTACCTAAACATTTCTCCTCTGTTCCTCAGCCGTGTCCTGATGTCTACTGGTTCCCCATTTTCACTGACGTGGCCTGTAACCACCTTGTTGAAGAAATGGAGCATTTTGGGAAATGGTCCGGAGGAGGGAATGTGGTACGTTTGAGGTTTTTTTTAATCCTCTGAAAGTTACAGAAATTCAGTCATTAATGATGAATACAGAAACCTAAAAATGTTGATTATTCTGTACTTTTTGATACCATGTTTTTTTTTTTTTAATCTTTGGTATTTCTTAAGAAGAAGCTTGTGGCATCTCTTTAGCTTTTCACTCTCATTTTGCCACAAACATGCTGTTAAAGGATAAGCTGATTTTTTTTAACCTTTATTTAACCAGATAAAACCCACTGAGAATGAGATCTCTTTGACAAGGATGACCTGGCAAAGAGATCAGCAGCACACATCACAAAATCTTATATTTCAGAGAGATATTAGATCAATAAATTAAAACAAACATTAATTTTGAAAGTGCATAGGCAATTGCAGATAAAGTGCTGAAACACTGATCATAACGCCTGTGGGGTGCTGCTAGGTTGAAATGGTGGAGTTGTGATGACGATGAGCCGTTCAGAGAACTGGCTCCTGTTTGAGAGTCCATTTTTTATTCTTGTCAGAATATAAAAGGCAAACTGGTACCAAATGAAAGCTGTATTGGAGCCAATAAAACAGCCTTTATTGCTAAGCTGAGATAAATGACCACGATCTCTCAAAGAAGCAGGGACCCCCATCACTCTGAGTGAGGCTGGATGGACACAAGCAAAGCCATGCTTCAGTTTACCAGAGGAAAACCACAGCTAAAGTCAACTGGCGGGCTGGTCTTTTATGTGTGCTAGTACATGTTCCTTCCACATAAACCAAATCCAGTCTGGATGAAGACGTCCTAGACCAGATCTGTATGCAGGCTGGGCTATCAGATGTCAAACTTTTTCCAGTTTAAACCCTTGTTAATGCAGTGTGTAAATAAAAGTGCAGCTTGGTCCATTTAAGTTCCCAGTTTAATGAGTGTTGAGATTTTTTTATTTTTTGCAATTTGTGCATCAAAAAAATGCATGCATGTCTCTTACAAACAGAGAGTGAAGGAGGGAACGGCCAAGGAGACGCGGTTTACATTGCACAAAAATGTGTTGGTATTAAAGCGATTCAGACGGAGTCCAAAGGTTTTCCTGCTTTTAAAGAAACATCAGACACCTGTGCCCTGCTGAAAGGATAAACTCTCAGTGATAAAACCCTGAACCCAGTTATGCCTTAATATTGGCCTGTAAAAGTTAACCATGTGGACCGATGGGCATCAGAAAGGCAGCTCTTTATCTGCTGGCTCTGCCTCCTGCAGATGCAGCAAATGCTGCTGATAAAAATCAATAAATCAGCCAATGTTGTGTGCATAGGGTCTAATATATGTTGCTGTGGTATCATAACAGGTAGACTTCTAGGATTCACTTGATTTTTGGAAAAATGAAGCAGCATTTAAATTCTGTTATTGCCCCTCTCCCATGCATCCATTCAGCGATTTCCTGTGATAAACTCTCAATGTTTCCTCATTCCTGTCAGGATACCAGAATCCAGGGTGGCTATGAGAACGTCCCGACGATCGACATCCACATGAATCAGATCAACTTTGAGAAGGAATGGCACAAGTTCTTACTGGAGTTCATCGCTCCGGTGACGGAGAAAATGTACCCCGGTTATTACACGAAGGTAGGATCCCTGAAAACAAGGACGGACTCTGAGGATAAAGAAAATCTGTTTGTGTTGATGCCTGACTGAAGTAAATTCTAACAATCTTGACTCTGAATTTGATGAGCAGAAGGCTCCTTAGAGGACGATGCAGGCCGCAATCTGACTGCTCTTCTTTCTCCTTCTTTCTCCGTTTCAGTGTTTCTAAAAAGAGAGCTGTTACCAGCCTGAGGAATACACAGGGACAAATATGTGCAAATGTTGTGATTCTTGACTTTAAAATGTTGACTTTGAAAGATAATTTGTCATGGACTGAATATAAGAAGTAGATGTAGCTGGCTTAAAAGAGCTTCGAAGTCCAACGACTAAAGGAAAGTTCAGTGCTGCCATTGAGAACGGAGGGTGCGCTCCATTTACGACACATAGCAAACTTCTGGACAAAATAAGCCACATGCACTGACGGAATCATTTAATCCCGATTATTGTTTTTTCTTGATCACAGGAACACAAAATTCAACACATCACAATTCCAGAAAACTTGGGATGCTGTGGAAAATGTCACTTAAACTAGAGTGACTGAGAAATCCTATCCAACCAGATTCAACTGAATAAAACACAAAGGCAAAATATTTAATGTTCAAACTTAAAAACTTTGTTTTTTTTCAAAATCCACACATTCTAAATTTGATACCAACAATATATTTTACTTCAGGCCAGTCCGTCGTAGATGAGCTAGGCTCAGAGGAGTGGGCGGGGCTTCTGGATATAGTTGATAGATGCCTTGTTTGCATGCTAGAGTCTTAACTAACGTTTAGATGCAGCGGTGTTATGTGTCAACTGGGTGTAGTTTTCTGGAGTGTTCCAGAGCCCATGCTGTATTATCCATTACAGAATGATGACATTTTTGATGCAGAGCTGCCTAAGAGGTCAAAGGTCACAGGTATTCAGCGCTGGTTTCTAGCTTTGCTCCAGAAATGCAGAGATTTCTCCAGATTCTCTGAATCTTTTAATGATCTTATGGGCTGTAGATGGTCTAGTCCAGTGTTACTCAACCCTGCTCAATCAAAGAGCCAAATTGTTGAAAAATACCTTTGCAAGAGCCACAAAAGTGCTGAAAAGTGGCAAAAACAGCTTGATGTAGCAATAACAATAAGTTAAAGGTGGCAAAAATAGTCAAAAAGCAATAAAAATGGGTGGAAATGGGGTGGAAATGGGGAGGAAAAGGGTCAGAAAGTAGCAAAAATGGGTGAGTGACAAAAAAATGAGTTACAGTTAGAAAGAAATGGTCCAAAAGTGGCAAAAACATGTCAAAAAATAAGTGAAAAGTGACTAAAATGGGCAAATAGCAGTCAAGAGTGGCAAAAATAGGCAAAAAATAGGAGACAAGTGGTATTTAGAGGAATAAGATAGATGAAATGGGTGAAAAGTGGTGAAAATGGGCAAAAATGGGATAAAAGTGGCCAAAAGAAGTAGCAAAATGGGCAAAAAAGAGGACGCGAGTGGTACTTAGAGGCGAAAAAGAGCTTAAATGGGTGAAAAGTGGTGTAAAAATGGTGAAAAGGGGCAAAAAATGAGATAAGAGTGGAAAAAAGAAGTGGCTAAAATGGGCAAAAAGTAGGAAAAAAGTGGTATGAAATGACAAGAAGTAGCTTAAATGGTGAAAAGAGGCAAAAATGGTGAAAACGGCAAAAAGATTTCTCCTTTTTAAGGTTTTCTGGGGGAATCATATTTAAGATTAAGACATAAAAGCGCCACAAATAATCACAAAAGAGCCACATGTGGCTCCAGAGCCATAGGTTGAGTATCACTGGTCTAGTCTGTAAGTTTCCTTCATGTTAAGGAATGCTGTTCATAAACTGTGGGACTATACTCACCCAATCATGGTAATATCACCTGTTAACCTTCTTAGCTGTGGAATGGTCCAGGTGTTTTTTGGAGCATTTCACAACTCTCCCAGTATTTTCTTGTCCTGTCTCAACTTTTTTTGAACACTTTGCAGACATCAAACTCAGAATGAGTGTTTGAATGAAGCTCATCAGTTTGGATATTAAATATCTCGTCTTTGTAATGAATTCAGAAATATAGGGGAGATTTTGCAAATCACTGTCTCCTGTTTTCATTCACATTTTACACAGCGTCCCATCTTTTTTGTAATAGGGTTTTTAATTGAAAATGAAATTAGAATAACTGCCCTGCTCTACCTCAGGCTGCATCCACTTCTTTCTTTCTCCAGGCTTCATGCTTTAATGCTGAGTATTGATCATTATTTATGGCTGAAACAGAGGCGTGTTCATCATCTGTGATATTTTAGGATTTAACTGAATAATGTTCAGATTTCTCCTCAGCAGCTGCAGCCGTCTCCGTGGATCCCATGTCTGTGTTCTTCCTTTTTGCTCCTCTGACCGCTATGTCTTCTCTCATCAGTGCTCGTCTCCTCTGACCTTCGTGGTGAGGTACAAACCCGACGAGCAGCCGCTGCTCACGCCTCACCACGACGCCTCCACATTCACTGTTAACATTGCTCTCAACAGCAAAGACGTTGACTACCAGGTAAATGAGGAGGAGGTAAAGGTGCTACAGGACATGATGATGATGATGCAGGTGATCTTCAGCTCTCTCTCTGCTTCTCTGCTCCGTCTCTGACGGGCTGAATGCTGGAGCGGGATTGTTTCTGTACGAGCCGGAGCTGCGAGGGGCGTTCGTGTGATGAACAGACGAGCCGTTTCTGTGCGAATGCTTGCATGATTCCTTTCTGTCTGTGTTTGCAGGCTCAGTTTGACTTGGCCTTTGTAGTTAGATATAAGCCAGATGAGCAGCCCTTTTTGAGACCGCACCATGACGCCTCTACATTCACTATAAACATTGCACTGAATCAAGTGGGCCATGATTACCAGGTGAGTTTCAAACAGGTAGCTGTGCTTCCTACAAGTTTGTTAAGCCCGCCTAAACTATCTGAGCTGTAACTCTTTATTTTTATTTATTTAAGCAGGAAATTCTCTTTAAGAGTGTCCTGTCTAAGACGTGCAGCAGCAGTTTTAACATTCCTGACAAAAAACAATCAGCTGAACACAAAAAGCATGATGAAAAATACATAACTAGATTCAGAAACATAGAATAACAACAGAGCATCAGCGGCCTTCAAGTCATTGAGCTTCCTCTGACAATCATCCGATGAGAGCAGCACATGACGTTTCAGCTCTGTTTGTAAGATTTTGCAAGTAAAGGGAGCAGCAAACTGAAACGCCTTTGCCAGGCGCCACTGGAGGAGTCAGATCAGCTGTTTGGCTGTCTAAAGCTTTTAGGGGTGCAGCCACACCGGGATCCTTGAGAAGGCAAGCAAAACATGATGAATACTAAATTTCAGCAATGCCAGCAAATACCAACCTTTACTTATCAAAAATACAGAAACATTTCAGTTTTTCTGCTCTGGAAGGCTTGTAGATTTCATCATTAGGCCCCAGCTATGACATACTGATCAAAAATCTAACATTTATCAGGGTTAAACCACTTCCAGATGCTGCTTTTGATGCGGTTTTATTAAAAATATTGAATTTCATGTTTTGTTTTTGCCGTCCAGACTTTGTTAAATGAGTCTGGATCCAGTCTGACTCTAAACAGATGTGGTCTGGAGTCTGACGAAGGCCTTAGTTTGGTCAACATCTGGTTTACCCAACACATTATACAATTACTCCTGTAAGAGGTCCAGTGCTCATAAATCCCTCCTCTTTAAAGCTGAATAAAACACGTAGAAGCTCAAAGATCAGTCCAAGTTTGAGGAAGCATGACTCTGATTTGATCATATCATTGATTACTGAATGCCATCATATCTCTGGCATGTTTACATCCACCCCTGGTGTTTGAATCTCTTCATCCGTGTCGTCTCTTTGTCCGTCTGTGAGTCCGTCTCTTTTCTCTGCATGACACATGAAGCTGCAGCTAGGATCCTTTTTATGAGCGTTGCATTTATGTTGTTTCCCTGCATCCTCAGTAAGTGGGCTACTCAGATGTTAGTCCATGGAATAACTGGTTTATATATGCTTAGATCTGACTCAAGAAGAAACAACCCCAAAATACGTTTCCTATAATTCATAACGCATATTAAAGTTTATTTCAAGGGTTGGAGCCACTTAAAGTAATGTGGTTACACCATGGAGCTGGAGGAGTTTACTTTGAACCTTCAAATTAAGACATATTTCTGCTATAAAATCCTACATGTGCTTGAATTGTTTACCCATATCCCATGCTATAAAAGCAGCTTGAAATAAAGCTGCATAAATACCGATTTATACTGTAAGCTGTTTTCTACTGCAGGACTTTAACCTTTGGGTCAACAGGAAGTTGAAAGAATAGCTCTGCATGAAAATTAAAAAATGATTAAAAAGAATAAAACATAAAATAATATAGAAAAAGGACAAATAGTTGGAATAGTGAGGCCTGAATGTTGTTTAGTTATTAGAGAACTAGTGAGGTGCTGAGTGCTACTAAACCAGTAGTTTAAAGCAGGGGTGTCAAACTCAAGGCCCGGGGGCCAGATCCGGCCTGTGCAATGGTTTTACCCGGCCCGCAAGATCATATCATATTTCTGTTATAACTGGCCCACCAGTATGAGGTCTGCAGATTTCCTCTAGTATGAAAATGTAAACTTAACCATGATTATTTAAAATATCCTTGGTAAGCCATAAAAATCTGTAAAAGTAAAGAGTAAGAAAAATTAGACAAGTCAGAATTTTGCATCCCAAGATTATGACTCAAACTTATGATTTTGGCTTTATATTTCAAACTTTGGCTTTTTCAACTCATAATTTGGATTTTATATGTCATGTTTTTATCTTTAAGACTCAAAATTTTTAATTTTAAGTCATATTTTTACCTTTAGAACTCATTAATTTGGCTTTTTACTCATGATTTCAATTTTCTCTCATATTTTGACATTTTAAATCCATAATTTTGACTTTGTATATCATATTTTTACCTTTTTAGATTCATAATTCTAAATTTTAAGTCATATTTTTAAGTCATTATTCGAATTTTAGCTCATATTTTGACATTTTCAACCACTAACTTTGGCTTTTTAATCCCATATTATGACCTATCAGACTCACAAATTAAAATTTTAAGTCATATTTTGACTTTTAAGTTTATGATTTCAAATTTTATCTCATATTTTGACCTTCCAAACTTATGAGTTCAACTCTTTACTCATATATTTGCTCTTTAAAAACATTATTTTCTATTTTTGATATCGTGTTCTGGCCTTTAGAAGTAATAAGTTGGACTTTTTATCTCAGGATTTGATCTTTTAAAGTTATCATTTTTACTTTTTTGAATTTCTAAATGATTTTTCATCAGAACTGTTTTTTTTTCATATTTTATTACCTGTGAAAATGAGGTTGACAGTTTATGGTTAGTGTCGACCCTAGTAGGCTCTCAGGTAAGACTTAAATCCAGAATCCGGCCCCTGCTGTGATTGAGTTTGACACCCCTGGTTTACAGTGAGATGGTGAGTAACTACGACTGTTAAACCTTACTAGAATGTTCCTACAGTGTACAGAATAACCACCAGGTGTTTAAAACCATATTATACAGGTAGAATCAGGTGGATCAAGTATTTGCCAGCGTTCACGTGCAATCTCAGCAGGGTGTTTCATTCAATCCTTTCACAAGATGCTTTAAGTCTTAAAGAAAAACAAAGAATAAAGAGAAAAAAACAATGGGGAGGTTTATTACAGAGGTACTGCAGTGATGGGCCGTTCGTGAACGAGCCGGTTCAAAGAGCCGACTCTTTTACGTGAACGATAAGAGCCGGATCCCGCTAGAGAGCTGTTTTTATATTTTTATAACTATCAATATCATTATTTGTAAATAGATTGTGTGTCTCTCTGTGTTATTTGATTTATTAGTAGTAACGATCTTTTATCCTCCACCACAGACACACCATGCATTAAGGACTCGTGTTTGATGGTGTAACATTAATGTTTTATGTCAGGTGTGTCATACATCCCAGCCAATGAGCAGATTTCATCTGACCCACAAGGTGTTTTGGGAGACAGTAGATTTTGAAAAACAGTTACACGATATTTTAATCAATTGTAGAAACTGAGCATAGTTAGGTTAAAATACCTGCCCAAATATCAATCATATGTTATAATGTTGCAAAAACTGGCAGGTCAAATGAAGCCGGATACCGGAATGAAGAGCCGTTTGGGAGCCGAAAGAACTGACTCTTTGTTAAGCTGAGAAATAATAATCGAGAACTTTTATCAGACAGGATCTAGGAGTCTAATCCACTCGACTCTATTAATGAAGCACGTTTAACAACACCATGGTTTACCAAAGTGCTGCACAGTGACTGCAACACAGAAATAAAAACACAAAACAGCATAAAAAAGCAATGAAGAGCACCATAAAATCAAAAAAAGGAATTAAAAAGTCTTTAAAAAGACAGTAAAACACAGGGATTAAGAAAATTAAAGACAATAGCATTGAGATAACAGCTGTCTGTCATGTGAAGTTATGTCTTCTATGCTTTTAAAAATAAAGATCTGCCATAAATATTATTTTTGCTTGTGCATTAATGGTGGGGTGTGATTTATAGTTCAGTCCCAGGATGTTTCCTCCTGGAATGATGACGTTTAACTTTATTTTGTTAGTTTCCTGCAGTGGAAAAGGGAGTCTCTAAAGGGTAAATCTGTCTGTGAGACCCATCTGTGTTTTAGTGTTGGTTTACTTTATTAAAACATTGCATGGTTTAAATATGTAACGTGTTGTGATGCAGGGAGGTGGATGCAGGTTCCTCCGTTACGACTGCTCCGTCCAGGCTCCTCGTAAAGGCTGGGCCCTCATGCACCCGGGCCGACTCACCCACTACCATGAAGGCCTGCCGACCACTGCTGGCGTCCGCTACATCGCAGTGTCCTTCGTGGATCCATGAACACCCAGAGATGACACACAGACCACCGACAAAACCAGACTGAACAGGATCTACAGACTCACAGTGCCTCTGATCTGCAGTGATCATGCGGCGGCCATTTCTCTTTTTATTTCATTATTTTGATGTAGCGTTTAAGGAGCTGAGGTTTATAGAAAAGGGACAAGTTATGAAGCCAAGAGTTAGCATTTTCACTGTCGTTTACTTTATCTGGAGCCAGTTTGATAATCTGATGCTTGATCCAGACCAGTATTACTCAACCCTGCTCAACCAAAGAGCCAAATTGTTGAAAAATACATTTGCAAGAGGCACAATCTAGGTGATGAAAAGTGGCAATTAAAATAAGTTAAAGGGTGCAAAATGGTCAAAAAGCAGCAATCACTGGAAGAAAAGTGACAAAAATGGGTGGGAAGTGACCGAAACATGAGTTAAAGGTGACAAAAATCGGTGGGAAGTGACCGAAACATGAGTTAAAGGTGGCAAAAATGGGTGGGAAGTGACCAAAACATGAGTTAAAGGTGGCAAAAATGGTCCAAAAGCAGCAAAAGCGTGGCAAAAATGAGTGAAAACTGACTAAAATGGGCAAAAAACAGAAAAAAAGGTGGTAAAAATGGGCAAAAAGTGGTATTTAATTGCAAAAGGCAGCTTAAATGGGTGAGGCAAAAATGGCAAAAATAGGCAAAAACGGGCAAAAAATCTCAGAAAGCAGGATAAAAGTATCAAAACTTGGTGAAAAATGATAAAAAGAAGTGGCAGAAAAGGGCTTAAAGTGGCTAACACTGTGAGAATAGTGGAAAAAATAGGGAGAAAAGTGGCACAACAGGGCAGAAAGTGAAAAGAAATGGTGACAAGTGGCAAAAAATGATCAAAAAATGAGTGGAAAGTGACTAAAATGGGCACAAATCAGCAGAATGGTGGGAAATTGGCAAAAAAGAGGCATTTAATTGCAAAAAGCAGGATAAAAGTGGCGAAAAGAAGTGGCAAAAACGGGCTAAAAGTAGCAAAAAATTGCGACGAAGGGCATTGGAAATATACAGACAAAAATAGAGGCTGACAATTAAAGCCTACTGTGTAAGTGTCGGAAACAAACTGATTAATGTTACTTGCAATGTAAAATTTCTGTGATCAAATGTTCCTTTAAAGGTTTTCTAGGGAATAATATTTCAAATTAAGATATAAAAGAGCCACAAATCATCACAAAAGGAGCCACACGTTGAGTATCCCTGATCTAGACTGTGTCTACATGCTTGAACACATTTGGTGCTGCCATCTGATTGGCCGATTTATGTTAAAGAGCAGTTGAACAAGTGTACCTAATGAAGTGGTCACTGATTGCTGTGTCTGTTGGACTCTCCACATTAATTTCTATTTTACATCACAGTAACATCGCTCCTCTGCAGCTGTTGGATCGACCTTGACTCTCCTGTTTGGTCTGGAGTTTGTCCATCTGTGTTTTTTATCCTGTCGTGCCTTGAGCTGGACTTCTCTCAGGAACTCTTCAGGAGTTCAGCGTAGATTTTTAAAATGTTTGAGAAAAACCTTTTCACTCCGAAGTCACCTTAACTTTACTTTTTTTCTGTTCCAGAAACATTTCTTCACTGATTCTCTCCTGGCCTAAAACACTCCAAAGTTTCTGTTATTTATTTTTGTATATTTTATGGATAAACACCAAGACTTCCATGAGATAGTGTTGTTGCATTTGTAAAGTTACTGCTTTATGTGAGATTTCATATTGGAATCATGTTGTCCTCGTCACTCTCTGATAGATCTCAACTGAGTTTGTTAGAGTTCTTCATATTCACAGATTTTCTATTAGTCATAAGCCATCACTGTGCTTTTAACACAACTCAAATAAAACAGTGAAAACTAATGAGTCTGTCATCTCCGTCTTGTTTGGCTGAGGAATTCTGAACTATTTCCACATTTATTTACCAAAACATAGACCAGCATCATCACCTTTGGCTCCAGTTTGGAGGACGGCAGCTCTAATGAACCTTATTACAACATGTCAAGAGAGTTAAGACATATTTTTTACATTTCACTTTTTGCCACTAGAGGGGACAAGTTTTAGATGCCACTGGGAAATGCAAGAGGGCACTTTAGCGATGTCTTTTTCAAACATCTGGGATCTAGGGGAGGGGAGGTGATTAACCCATCAGCTCCCTACTGAGTCCACCAGAAGATGCGGAAGCACTGGAGCTGACCTCCCAGCTTTCCTTTCCAGATGGACAAAACATCAGCAAATGGAGGTTTCCACTGATGACCCTGGTGATGTCCTGGCTTTGCTGCCAAGCTGTCTACACATTCAACATGTGGGGGCAGATAAAAAGAGCCTTATTTGCTCTAGGAGACTCTTCACTGAGCACAGGTATCTTGTGTTTAATTTCAAAAGTACTAGATTGTTTACATAGAAGATTGGTAATTTTCCTTCAGAAATGTGCATACATGCATGCATGTTCACAATGACTCATGGGTGTCCAATAATCCCATTAATGTGACAGCATTTACACTTTTTGGGAGTTTTAGTTGCTTTCTTCTGTCAGTAACACAATTAACACAAAGTTACAATCAGAATTTCTTTATCTAAGGGTACTTTCTTCCTGCTTTCATCATCAAAGAAAATAAGGAACTTCTGGTAGGTTCAGATGATTTCTGACTTGTCCATGGAGCTGAGTTTTTTCAAGAAGCTGTGGTGGGCTTGTTTTACATCACTGAGAGCTTGAAGACAACACATAGTAACCAAAAAACATCAGATTGATGCTGATTTAAAACATTTGTGTTACAACCTCTGAAGCGGTTGCCTGTAGATTCATAATTGTACAAACGCTTCCTAGAATTCAGTGAAGGAAATGCTTTGAATCCAGATAGAACCCACACCTAGCCATAGAGGAGAGGTTAATTTTTGTTAGCACCATTAAGTAACACAAATTACCGGACGTGATTTTTTTTTGTTAATGAATTTGGTTGCAAATAAAATTTTCACTTGGAGAAAATGAAGCAGACATTTGATGAGCACCTGATGAAAACTAAAGATGCTCCAAAGATAAATGAAACATTAACACGGCCAAAGTACAAGATATATTAAGCATTTCAGTTTAAAAGGTTATCCATTAAATAAAAGTAAACAGTAACAATCTGAAAATAGCTCAACATCATGAAATATGAGTCCAGGATTTACTTTACAACAGTTTATTAAGACGAGTTTAAAAGCAAGAAGAGAGAATATACAGCATGAGGTTAAAATCTAAGCCTAGAACAGAACATGGAGATAAAAACAGAGCTTCAGTCCGTACAAATTCACGAATATTTACAAGTTTACAGCCAGGAGTCTGACCGACAGCGACAGAAGTGGAACAATTCAGGGTTCTGTCTAAAAAGCAAAAATAAAAATAGTTAAAGTGGTAAATATAAAGGGGTTTTAGGAGGAGGATCACAAACGGAAGCGGTCTGAGAAGTTTGGAGATTGTGGGACTGTGAGGGGAACTTCACTTTTCTTCAGAGCGACGGGTTTGTAGTGTCTGATGGGCTGAGCTTTATGAACCTGCAGGAGGGGAGAGAAAGGGTCAGAATGTTGCAGCACATGGACATTAACATCTAACTTCACGTAACCCTGCAAACAAAAATCACCGATAATTAGAGACGAACGCCAAAAGTTAGAATTTTCACCTGCTCTTGCCGCAGCCTGGCGATCTCGTCCTTCTCCCTCTGCTCCTCCTCTCGTCTCTGCTCCTCCTCCATCAGCGCCCGCAGAGCCTCCTTCTCGCTGGCCAGGCGCTCGTACTCCTGCCTCTCCCGTGCCCTCCGCTCCGTCGACAGCTCGAAGGCCTCTGTCACTGTGGAAGAGCAAATGCCTTCTCAAGAGAACCGCAACCGAGAGACGTGAAGGCAACAGGGACAAGGTGAGAGACACGATACTGCAGAGTGCTGCAGCCTCAGAGCTGAAGCACTGTGCAGGAGGGTTTACACAGGAGCAGACAGTATTCAATACTTTACACCTTTAATAGAGCAATCATGATGAGCTAAACTAGAGCTGGACTACACTAATCTGTTCAGTATTGACTTAACATTTCCACTATGTGGGTAAACTGCTACATCAACAGTTTAAACCTCCCAAACATACAAAACTGAATGATGATGAAATCAATGTTTTTTTAATGCCACGGTAAAATATTGAAATACTGTCCAACATTAAAAACCAGGGATGTGATTCACACAGGACAGAGAAAAGCAGGACCTCACCCTCTCCTCAACAACCTGAGGTATTGCTATTTAAATGACACTCTTCCTGTGACTTTAGGCTTAGTTTTCAGGCACGGGGTCACGGATTTTTTCACATTTATTTCAATCATTTGTTTTCTAACCGTTACAAGGACCAACATATCCATGGATGCTTCTCTACGATCATCTGGAGAACATACAGACACTTCAACAAGAATTCTGGTGGAGGACAGAGAATGGATATTCCGCTAGATTATTTATCTCACTGTTATTTTTAAAAAATGCTCCAAAGTTGAGGATTCTGCTCTCTGGGAGTGTCTCGAGCCGTACGGTGAAAATATCAACCATTTTTCTTGGTTGGTGCATGATCCAACTGAAAGTTGGCGACTTCCAAGTAAATTGTGTGACCCAATTCGTTGAAATTCACGCAGTGAACGCCCGCTTTGAGCAGCCATGAACACACCTGGGTGGCTGACTGAGATATAGTGAAATTGTAAGAAATACTTGGATAATTTAAGTCCAACAGATCAAATTCATGGGTCGGAAAATCCTTATTTCTAGAAATCCTGAAGAATCACATTCCTGATTAAGGTGGTGCTAGAGACAAGACACTGAAGGATAAGGGACAAAAATGGCTGTCAGTGCGTTTACATGTGGTTAGGAAAAAAAGTCTATTATGTTGGTTTTATATGAGCATTTTCCATTTTGACACTGCTAGATTCAACACCCCTGACATTGCCAGCGCCCACCCAACACTGCTTTTGATTGGCCAATAATGTTGGTTAGGTTGAGAACCACATGGTACTCACACTCATGGTTGGTGAATCTAATTTAAACATGTGAAACCACTGGCACAATAAATTCAAACGTATGTTTATCATGATTTCCCCCTCACAGCCTCATGCCAGCGATCCAGCATGGTACCAGATAACTTAAAGTCCTGTTAGTAACCATCTGAAAGAGGGCATGCTGCCCTATAACAGATAAACTAATCTTTTTCCAATACTTTTTGGCTGGGACAAGAAGGCCACCCAGCTAACTAGACTTATCAGGATATAACCAAAGCTTGATTTAACTGCATGTAAACACACTGACTGACCAAAGCTGGTTGGTTTATGGGTGAATGACAAAACTCTTACCTGGTAAATTGCGGCTCTCCTTTTTAGGCTGGAAAGGCTCTTTGTGAGTGACTGTGTTGGGCCTTGCTTTGAATACTGATGCTTCCTGCTGCTGTTTCTGCTCCTCCTTCACCTATAAAATCAAAGTTATGAGTCTAAATTTTGAGATGAAAATTGTTAAGTATAAAAATGCTCCTTTTGTTTGGTAACTTACCATCTGTTCCCAGCGGCTGCTCTTCACAGCTCCTCGCTCGTCCAGGCGAAGTCTGAACGGCTCAGGTTTTGTGGGCTCCAGCTTCTTCTTCTCTGGGAGGATCACACTGTCAAAGTCTGGTAGAGGCTGAGCCTTAAACTGTGGAACCTGGAGTTGATCAAGAAAGAAAAATCAGCTTTTGAACAAAGCATTCATATTCTGAGGTCTCTGGATGGTTCTGGATATTTTACTCTACCTCTTCATTTCTCATCTCCTCCAGTTTCTTCTCCTTCAGGGCTCTTCTCTCTCGCTCCCTCTCCTCAAAGGAGAAAGGACACACCTCCACGTGGTGATACTCTTGGAGCCGAGGCTGGAAGGGGAGGCCAAAGTGGGGCACCGGGGGAGCCTTAATTGGTGATGGCCGTTTCACCTAAAAAACAAGAGGTAAAGATAGGCAAGTGTGAATATATAAATGCCACCCCGCCACCCCCCACTGTCTCGCTTACAGGGCATTTCAGAAGGTTTTTCTTGGCTGTTAACAAATGGTCTCATTTGTCTGTCATCTGCCTTCTTCCAGAAATTTTATGAGGAATCTGGCAGAAAAAGCCAAGCTTGGACCTAGGAATGCTGCTCACCTCAGAGTGTTTTCCTAAAAACTTAACGAAAGCCAGAAAGTGTCCTTACTTCTTCGACCTTTGGCTCCACAGGAATCCTCTTCTTTAGGGCAAAAGCTGGAGACTCTGGCACTGTGGGAGGCAGAACTTTCTTCTCTGGTAATCCCTAAAAGATGGAAGAATAACCTATCAGATACATTTATGAAGGTTTTTCATTTTCTTAAAACAAAAACAAACAAGCCTGCGTTAGAGTTGATTTAGTTATCTTGATGCTGATCTCCAGGAATCAGAATTCAAACTCACCACCACTCCCTCCAGGATCTTCTTAGGCAAGGGCTGGGATTTAAAGGAGTGTGGCTTCTCTTCTTCCTCCTGAGGTTTGGTGGCTTGTCTCTCCTGGAGTCTTTTCTCAATCTGCAGCTCAAAGCCTTCAGGTACGGTTGGTTCCTTCACTGTCGGTTTCTTCAGACCTTCAACGCCATCCAGAATCTTCCTGTTCAGTTCCAGCGCCTTGAACTTAAACCTATGATGAAAGCATTTCATAAATGATGATATTTGATGCACCGAAGGAGACAAACCTTCCAGTTTGGTGGCTTGGTTTATAGAATATCCTGAGCCTCAGAAAAATTTGAAATGAAAGCACACTGTTTTTTTCTGCGTTACCAGGAAAC
Source organism: Cheilinus undulatus (assembly GCF_018320785.1). NCBI lineage: Eukaryota > Metazoa > Chordata > Actinopteri > Labriformes > Labridae > Cheilinus > Cheilinus undulatus. Next base: position 3,104,425 of record NC_054875.1, read on the forward strand.
ACCTTAATCATGCTTATGTTATGTAACGTATGGTTATTTTTACCATTTTGCACCTTCCCATTTTCACATTAGTGTACATTCATAGGACGTCTCTCCAAGAGGGAAACATTTTTAAAACATCCTCCTCTGCAATGATTCTTTGATTCCATTCTGCACATTGTACAGTTTCCGCAGCTGAGCAGCCCTTTTGAAACCAGCGATTTACACAATGTTGAGTTTGCAATCCTGCTAGCTAACTGCACATTAACCAACACTGGCATTGAGAGTTGCGAAGCACAGCCCCAAAGCCTGTAATAGGTTGCTTCCACTAAGCGGTCCAGGTCAGTTCGGTGCAGAACAGCATGCATTTATTTGCGTTTCCATACAGGCAAAGTTGTAAAGGGTTCCAAAAACCCGACCCGTACCGTCCCAGTTTCAGCACCCTTCCGTAGGGGTGCCAATCTTACCTATCCCTCCCAAAAAGGTGGAGCTACACACAACAATAGGGGGTTGCACTGATGTCACGTCAGCGTGCGACACAGCGAGACAAAAAGGGATTAATGTCTGCATTGATGAAGGATATTTGAACTCGACAGAGATCCAAACTGTTTGCTAGTCTGTGGATTTTTATACCTGGCCACAGACCAAGTTTCCTGACGTTTATCTGGACCTGATTTTAAGAACACAAAGCAGAGCCTGAAGGCTCACATCAGCCTAGTCTATTTGGATGGATGTGAAACTAAATTCATGCTGAAGTTTTGTGAATACAAAGCCTTGGATCAGTTGATTCTCTGTACTGTAACTAGTTATTAAGGTTTAGGTAACCTGTGAAAACATGCTCTGTGGTTGAACATGTTTGTAAAACTTCAGGCTGAAGCCTATTTTAAAACAAGGTCAGCAAACCCAGGATTTCTGACTTAATCTAATTTGTTTGTTTTTAACACCAGCTGAACTTTTAATTTATTTTTAATGTTGCGAATTCTCACAATACAGCTGTAAACTTTCATATTTTGTCATTTGAGCTGTTCTAGACTAGACATTCACATATTTAAGTACCATTATGTCTCTGTACACATATTTCATCAGCTGAGGAGCTGTACTGACAGCGGTTAACATCATTAAGATGTAGTTATTTTTTTTAAAAAGCACTTTCAGCTGAAATAAAACTGTTTAATGCTTATTCCCTGGTGATTTCTGTCACTCATCCTTTCTATAACTCTGCAGCTGGACCAGCAGACTCGTGCTGACTGTGACTTCACATTCATCACCTTTACAGCCCGCCCACCGAGTGAGGGCAGGTAGCAGGCAATGTGAGATTGTGTTTGCCGCATTAGTGGCAGTCACATGCTGCTTGGTATTTTATACTGGTATAAAGCTTTTAAATTACATCTAATCACCAGGTTTTACAGTAACTGTTCTTTAAGAAGAGTCCTCACTTGTTAAGTTTCTCGACCTCTTCTGCCTCCAGCTCAGCGCTGCTCTTCACCGTGGGTGGTCTGCTCCTCTGATTGGTCATCAGGTGTGGGGTGTGAGGCTGGGTGAGCTTCAGGTGGTCGCCCCTCACTGGAGATGGACCTGAAAACAAAAGTCAACCATGTATTTTAGTTTCACTTGAATCCCACCCTGCACGTGCAACAAGGAACAGCTGACGAGACGACTTTGCGCTGAACATTCGACATCTCGGCTCACCTCTCGCGTGACTCTTGCGGCTGCGTAGGTGGTAGCGTTCAGGAGTTCGTTTCTGGAACTGAATTATCTGCTCGGCCATAGGTATGTAAGCGGCCGGCTCATCCACCTTCCTCTTTGAGCCGGTCGACAGGTTGAAGGGTTTGGGCACTGTAGCACCTCTTGGAGCCCTTGCCTAAGAAACAAACATTTCCACTTTTGTTAAATACGTCTGCACCTTAATTAGCATGAATGCATATTTTTATTTTCTGCATGCTTAACAATAACCAAAAAAAAAAAAAAAAAGCTGGTAGCTTGTAGAATGGTTTAAGATATTTCAAAGCAACTACAAAATTGGGTTAGGCTGTCTTTAAAGAGTAGCTAAAGCCCTCAGACCACATTTTTTTTAACCTTTGCATTTGAACAACATACAAGTAGCCGATTGGACCAGCAATCAGAGCACATGCCTCTACACACAGGGTTATAAAAAATAGCCTGATCTCTTTCACCCCACAGACAGCTGCAGCTTTAAGTCATCTCATATTTAAAGAAGTAAACTTACTGGAGATGAAGGTTTGCGGAGCTGGGCCACAAAGTCCACTTCCTTGTGAGCGGTGCTGGATGAAGTGGTCGTCTTTGACCGTGTGTTTGTGTTGAAGTGGAATTCTTTGGGCACAGTCGCTGAAAGGACCATTTTCTTTGGTGGTGGATCTGAAATAACAAAGGAAGGTCAACAAAAGTCCAGACTAGCTCTTTAACCAGCACATCAGTGAAGGGTATAAAGATACAGTCATGAAAGTTTCAAGATAAACATAGTGAACTTTTACTCACTTCCAGCCAGAGCAGCTTTGTAGCTCGCCTCATTCTTTTTGCGATGCAGAGCAACTTCCCTCTGCAGGTTCCTGATGCGCTCCAGCTCCTGTTCTTCAGAACTGCATGGCCTGATTTAACAAATCAGAATAGAAAATATGAGTTTAAACCTAGATCAGGAACATTTATATCCTGAAGTCCAAATGGGTAATGCAGGACTGCTGTTTCTCTCGTTTCTGGAGGCTCACTCAGTGTTTGCAGGTGTTGGAGCTGCTGCCCGGGTGATGGATCTTCTGGTGTTTGTCTGCAGGGTCCTGCGCTGGGCATTAGCACTTCTTCGGACAGGTCGAGCTACAGGGCTCCTAAAATAAATGGCTACAGTTAAAGACTTGGAGAGCTACAAAGAGAATGCAGCATGGGGGCTGTAATGTGGTCAGAGAACTGAGAACCAGTCTGTGATGGTATTGGACCCACAAATCCAACAGCATCTATGAAGGTCCAAAGGACCCGCCGTTGTAATGAGCATATGAAAACACATTAATTATACTTACTTCTTCTGTTTCTTTTCTGGCGGTGCAGCCGGAGCGTTAGATTTACGTTTTAAAACCCTGAAAAAAATAAATAAAACAGGATACATGAAAAAAAAATAAATAAAAACTTAGAAACTCTAAGGTTATTGATGAAACAAACACTGATTCATCTTAGAATAAACTCCTCCCAAAAAGGACTAATACTCAATTCTGCCAGTTTTTTTTTAATCACTAGACCAACTAAAAACACAGCCATTAACAAAAATTATGTTACAGCCTAGAAATAATCCTGTTCAGTTAAGTAGAGGGAATTGAAAGCAGCTAATAATTTAATATGGAAATGTAAACACTATAATTTCACCCTTGTCGATTCATTTAAAAAGCTAGCCAGTTCATTGAGATGTTTAAGAGTATAATTTACTTTTGGTCATTTAATGCAACACGTGATGTCATCAGCCTGCGTGCTGAGAGAACGTAGTCCGTTACGATCGTGGTGAAAGAGAGGAATGTACACGTTTGCTGCTGTTCTGAGTACTGGATGCTTTTACGACCAAACAATCCTAAAAAACAATACAGCACCGGGTAAAAAAAATTTTGCAAAATGGAAGACGAAGTCCTAGTCTGTTCATGGGTGCAACAATTACAAAGCTGTCTAAAAAGGCCGCATAATTCTCTCTGCGACATTTTGTCACATTAAAACTTTAAATTTTAACTCTTAAAGCAAACTTTCATTACATTTAGGCTCACACCTGTAAGTGTTTTAATCTAAAATTACTTTTTGGATGAACTGACCACAAAATTAATTTCCTTGAAGAGAAATACATTTTTAGTGTCTTTTTATTTCTGAATTTCAACAATTTTGGTAGAAAACTGCCGTCTGTCCCACGACCGAAAGATTAATTGATGATCTGGTGCGATTTTAGTCGACCAAGTTTTTCTTTGATTGACTACAGCCCTAGAAATCTGATGTACCCGACAGGAGTTAAAAAAAACAAAGCTGGCAGACAAGAAAGCGTTTCTGGGCTAACCGCTATAATGTTCAATAAGGAAAGTGCCAATCTCCTATTTATATTTCCAACAACATTAACTTATCTATGTAATGTAACTTGAAAAAAAAAACATGTTTATACAGATTATCATTAACACTGAACATACACAGGATAAAACAATTCAAACAAACTTTTGCGTGCTGCACAGCTCTGTTAGATCTAGATTTGTCAATGCAGTAAAGAAGCACAAACACAGGGACCGTACCTGACTGGCTGGGCAGGGGGTCGATTCGAGGTCCTTGTTTTTGGTCGGGCTCCATTTCGAGGAGGAGATGAACCACCCCAGGATGTGACCAGGTTTGAAGGTTGAGCTGAGGACTCACTGGGACCTGAAAAATATTCATCAATCCATGATGAGGATAAAAAGCACAACACAAGACTCTGGACTGGACGCATGCAGGATCCAGTCATTTAAAACATCAGATTAAGACCAAAAACTTCTTGAGGATATGTGGGAAGTGAAAGTTAAGTCCAGTTTGGACCAAAGATTCATGACTAGACAAGCTGAAACCTGCAACTGACTGTTCTGGGGCATTCTCAAGGCCTGTCAGTTCATACTGCTGCAACTGGAGTCAACAATGCACCGTTAACATAAAAACAACTCCTTGCTTCAGTTTCCACTTCTGCCTTTCATGACTCTCTTAAAGCATACGATATGACAGTGAGATATCTGCTCACATTTCAATCCTGCTTTTGTTAAAGATTAAAAAGCAATTGCTCCCTAGGCCTAAACACAGTGCTCAATAAATCTTCTCTTGCTTCTCTCCAAACCTCCAGCTGACCGTCTCTCTCTCAGCTGTGATTGGTGAACTCAAACACCACAACATCAGCCAGCAGCAATGGCAGTCCCCGGCAGTATCTTGTCTTGTTACGTCCCGAATCTTTGGTTTAAACCAAGATTTGATCTTACAAGTTTCCTGTTTTCATCAAATATTACCAATGTCATTGTACATGCTGTAAATTTGTTACATGCAGTTTTGTGTGCAGGAAAAGCAAGCTCCTTCAAGAACCATTAATCAGGACTGCACTGATTCTCTACACTGAAAAAAGACTATGGGTACTTTATTAACAATAGCAGTCAAAGCTGAGATAACTAACCAGAGTCCACATCCGTCTTTAGTGGAGTGACGATGGCTCTAGGCAGGTTGTGACTATCGGCTCTCATGAAGAGCCGGTCGACTCCCGGTGTCTGAAGGTGACCGTCTCCTACTCCGGCCTGTTGATCTGCAGGTTAAAAGAGACCGTCAGAGATCAGGAGGATTTTCATGGTTTCATGCCTGAAGTGCCTTTTCCTATGCATTTCAGGCAGCCAAAAAAAACCCAACCAATATCCAGTGGAGCTTATGATGAAGTATTTATAGGAGTTGGTGCTGTGTAAATGAAACTACTAGCAATCTTAAAATGGTAAATACCATGCTAGGTGCTTAATGAAGACAAAATGCATCTTCAAAATAATAAATATGTGCATCCTTTCCTGCTGATGAGACAGTTTCATGACAATTTCACTATGCAATGTGGGAGAAAAAACAACAAACTAGCTAAAGTTTCAAACAAACCAAGCACACTGACAGTGTGGAGAAACTTACCAAACCATGAATCATCATTTTCAGCATTCTCCAGCTCTTTCAAGTCAATAACGTTTGACGGTGCATCAAATTCATACCGGTCAGAGGTATCAACGCAGTCACTTTCAGCCATAATCCCAATCCGTTATCGACAACTCACCTAAACAAGAACAAAATTTTTAAAAGCTTTTATTTAGATAACTCATGGATTTTTTGCTCTAAACGTAATGCTGGCGAAAAGTCAAAAGGAATGTCTGAACAAGTGTGAGAATTTCATTCAAAATCATTCATAGACTATCTTTAAACATTCTCACCAAGTTAAAGGATATTGATGTTGTTCTTTTTGTAACTGCAGCCTGAAACTGTCCAAATTTTCATATAAGCTGTGAAAATGTTACCTTTGTATTGGTTAAACATCTTCTATGACTTTGTCCTTTCCCACAAAGTATTTGGTGGCCTTGGTTAAAGTGGTAAAACTCTAGATCCTCATTAACCTCATCTGATTAAGGCTTGCTGTACACATTTGAATATCAAAATTACAACTTTCCAAACCCTACTGACTAGGGTGCAGGATATTATTGTCATGATATTGGTATCAGTAGATAAAGCGTATAAAGTGAAATATCTTTATTAGCAGTTTAAATCATGTCAGTCTTGAAAGTGGTTAATTATGATGAACCAGCAGGTATTGGTGGTTGCCTCAGGCACCACACACTAAAAGAGGCCCACTTTGAGCCCTCAACATTTTCAAAAAAGCCTCAAACAAAACAACCACCAGACTGTCTACTTCCCCATTCCTCTCTCAGCTGACAGCTTTTCTAGCATAGAAGATACTTGGGGTTCTTTACAGTTAAAAAAGGGTGGTTATATATAGCATCAGCCAAAATATATTTGGAAATATAGGCGTATCTAATAGCAAAGAACCCCCCACATATTGTTAAACTTACTTTTAGCAATCCAATCATAAAGATTCTAAGTTCTTTTGCATACTTCCAAGTCACCACATTATCATTTTTGTTGCCTGCTAACATTCCCTGCTGCACTTCTCTTCTTTTTATCTTTTCTACTTCAACACCATTGTTGATTCCTTGTAGTTGTAGAGGCTAGGCAAGTTAATGGAATTAACTACAATAGCAATATCATGTCTTTCTGCAATATATATACTAGGGCTGGGCAATTAATCACAAATTACATTAAATCACAATTTGGCATGCTGCAATTTTCAAATCGCAGACGGTGCAATATTCCTGAAAAGTGTCAAAATACCAGTTTGATATGATCATTTTCTTTTTATGCTTGACACATTCAAGTGTCTTCTTTATTTATTTATTTATTTATTATTTACAAAAATCCTACATTTCTTGCTCTTGTATTTATTTTTCCTCATCAAAATGAGAATAATATGAGAAATGATCATCCCTGTCAATGTAGCAATCAATATCAAATTGGCTATATGAGCCAAAATTGCAATAAGATATTTCTTTTTAGTTTAATTTATCCAATATTGTGCTTGTTACTACACATAATGATTTCTTGCTAATGTTTGTCAAACAACATAAAATGAGTAACCTAAATAATCGCAATATTGCAGGGGAAAAAATGCAATTAGATTATTTCCATAAATTGTTCAGGCCTAATATAAACTTCATTTATATAAAAAATTACAGTAGATCAAATCAGATAATACAAAATTAAATAAACCTGCAGAAAACACATGTTTCAGTGTCCACATTTGTTAGAGTTTACACTTTGTGTAACCATCTCAAGTTTTATGCAGTACCAGTGTCTGAAAAATGCTGCACTTAAATCCAAAATAGCATAAGTTTAAATCTAGCTGGAGTTTCATTTGAGTGGCCCAAACAGGGGTACAGGTATTCTCATTTGTCTCTAATGAGAAATATGTACAAACCATGAGGGAAAAAATTTCTCCTTAAAACACAATTCTACACTTTGACTGTCATTATTTCACACTTGATCTATATGTTGATGTAATTGCTCATATTGCCATAACATCGCAATTTATTGTAAAGCTTTAGTTTGCGAGCAGGTAAATCATACAAAGGGGTAGGCTAAAGAAAGCCTAAAGCCAACTAAACAGTGTATACTGCAACTTGTCAAAAAAACATCAAATATGGGACTACTAGCAAATTAAGGTCGAGTTTTCATTGATTTTTGATTTTACAACTCTAAATTAAGACTTGTTTGACTAATGTTCGTATTTGTATGCTGTGCAGATAACTGCAAAATAATAATGAAAAAAAAAAACAGCCAGAATAACTATCAACCGGTGTACTGGGTCGGTTGGTGACCGTTTAAGTTGATGACTTTAAGGCGAATGGGTGGTACAACTGAGGCTGAAGGCAGATGGTTCTAGAGAGGCCTCTTGTTAAGATTTTTATCAATTCAAAAAGTATTTTCAGTTCATGTTCTAACTGTGTGATTACAACAGTTGTACTAAAAAATACAAAATAAAATAGATTTGTTCGGACTTTTTCAACTCCCTTGTAACGACGACGACCACAGAAGAATTGAGCCCAACATCACAAGTTAACACGGTCACTCACTAAACCCTAACACCGTCGGAAAATAATGTCGAAATGACAAAACAGTGGCTCCTGTTACACTCTAATGTTAATGAATTGGTCTTAGCCGATAAATAAGATTTTGTTTTTTTAACTGTACATTAAGTAGAAGTTGCAGAGGGAAAACAAGCTAAGCAGCTAGCTACTGTTAGCTTACAAGAAGCTAAACATCATAAGTAAACGTTAGCAAGTCAAAACTAACATTTACTGCTGACAAACAGATACGTCGTGTTCATACGTTGATACAATTATCTGTTAAACGGTTAATGATAAAAAGACAGGAGAAAATGATAGCTGAAAGGCCGTAAATATGAAATCTGTTGAAAAGCTTACCGATTATGTCCGTTCACGGAGCGACCGTGATGAAACTGAAGCCAGACCGTTAACGTTTAAATTTCCTGCCCTTTGAAACAGCCAATAGCGTTTCAAGATTCATCAGCTCGATGCTCATTGGCTCATAAGGCTTAACTTCCTGTCAACGTCTGAGCACGCTATCAGCACGTCAGAAAAAAAAAATAAAATATGATGAAAACTACGTGTGGGTTGATTAATACACAGGAGCGTTTATGTTTTCAAACCTGAATAAAGATGCCCGATTACTTTTTCAAAAACAAACATGATATCTATTTGGCATATGACAGGAAACATTTGACTTTGAACACAATTTTGCAAGTGAGAGCAGTACTGAAGGAGTAAATTACAGTAAAACAGGAAATAGTTGACTGGGAAAATACACAGTTTACTGGATTCTTTCTCCTAAATTAAAATGATTCTTCAGTGAGTAATAAATCCTTTTTCCCGGTTATGAAAATAAGAAATACCACACCATACAACTGAACTCTATCACCAAAGCATATCTCAAGCTCTGCAAGAAGCTTTTCTGTGTCTTTATCGTATTAATATTAACATTATGATATAGCAAAATTAAAATGTAATTATTCAGAAGTTCAGCAGGTATGGTCTTTGCCATTTTTCAAGCTCAATTCCTAAAAAAGTTGAGGCACTGTATAAAATGTAAATAAAAACAGAAGGCAAAGATTGTCAAACCTCATAAACCCATGTTTTCCTCACAGAAAAATGAAACATACCAGATGTTGAAGCCCAGACATTTGACCATTTTGTGAAAAATATAAGCTCATTTTGAATTTGAGGACAAATTCAAGCATGGCTCCGTCCAGACAAACTGTAGGAGTGGGCCATGGTTTCCTTTGTGAAGCATCCTCTCTTCTTTTAACAACAGTCTGTAAACATCTGGGATGTGAGAATACCAGTTTCTGGAATTTTAGGAGAAGAATGTTGTCCCATTCTTGTCTTCTGGCTGCTTGGCAGTCATGGGTCTTTGATTTTATGGTGCTCCAAATGTTTTCTATTGGTGAAATAGAAAGCAGCAGACCCAAACTCTTCCACTGTGAAGCCATGCTGTCCATGTGGTATGTGGTTTAGCACTGTCTTGCTGAAATAGTCACGGCCTTCCCCGTCTGGATGGATAATGTCGCTTTAAAGCTTCTATTTACTTTTCAGCATTGATAGTGCCTTTCCAATTGTGTAAGCTGCCCATAGACCTAAATGCGACCACATACCATCAGAGATGCAGGCTTTATAACTGTGCCAGGATAACAACCTGGATGGCCCCTCTCCTCTTCGGTCCCCAGGATGTGGTGCCTGTGGTTTCTAGAGAGAATTTCAAATTTTGATTCATCTGACCACAGAAAGTTTTCTATTCTGTCTCATTCTATTTGAATTGAGCCTTAATGCCATTCACATATGGCTTCTTCTCTCCATGATCCAGCTTTAACTGTCATTTGTGGATGGCACCGCTAACTGTGATGACAGACGATGATTTCTGGAAGTGTTCCTGAGCCCATGTAATGATACCAATACTAAATTATATCCGTATTTAATGCAGTGGCCGCTGAGGGCCCAAATATCATAAGCATCCAATACTGACCTTCAACCTTGTCCCTTGATTACAGATTTCTACAGATTCTGTTGAGTATTTTGAGGATATTATAGACTGTAGATGGTGGGATATTAAAAGTCTTTGCAATTTTACACTGAGGAACATTTTTCTGAAATTGTTCCAAGATTTGTACACACAGATTGATGAAACTCTGCCCATTTTCTCTGCCCTTATAAAATGCCCCTTTTATACCCAGTCATGTGACTGAACTGAGCACCACTTAACTTTTCCAGCCTACCTTGCCCCACGTCCCTACATTTTTTAGACTTTTTGCTGCCATCAAATTCAAAATGAACGAAGATTTTGGTGACATGTCTCTGTTTCGACATCTGATGTTTATGTTGTATTTTGAATTAAATATAGGTTTATGAGAGAGAGAGTCTCTTGCGCTTCAGCCCCTCCACTAGTGGAGGTCGGTGCTCACAGAAGGACCAGCAACAAACAGAGGTGTTTCAGTGGGTAAACCAGGTAAACCCATGAAGAAACTGGAGCACAGGAATCACTTGATGACGTTTAATCAGTTGCAGAGGAAGCACCTGATTAAACGTCATCAAGTGATTCCTGTGCTCCAGTTTCTTCATTGGGTTTACCTGGTTTACCCACTGAAACACCTCTATAGGTTTATGAGATTTGAAAATAATTGAATTCTGTCTTTATTTACATTTTACACAGTGCCCAACTGTTTTTGTAATTGCAGGAATTTCTTGAAATCTTATTTTTGCTCTGTTTTGTTTAATTGATGGGAGAATGTAGTCATATCTATTTTATTTAAAATCTTTAGACATCAGAAACTAAAAGCTCCACAGCTTCCATAATGATTGGCCCATCATGATTTTTACACTGGCATAGATGACAAAATGAACAAGGATCGTGGTAAATTTATTGGTGTGACAGAAAGTATTACTTATTGATGCTCAGAGTTAACTCACTGGAGGCAGGAACTATTAAAGGTTTTTCCTGTATGTATAGATGATGTTAGTGACACTTTTCAAAGTAGAGCGTCTCAGTAGGAAGAAGAAAGTGTAATATAACCTCAACATCTTAAATCAAGTCGAAGAGGGTGTTTTTATTTATAGTGGGAGTTTATTTCCCTCTGAAGGGGGTCGACGCAGAAGTAAACAGCGTTTGTTCTTCCACCCATGGTGAAACAAAACTGTCTAACATATAGAAATACATGTGTGAACAGTGATTAGCTACATTACTAGTCAATCATGTATTTTAAGCCCTCCATTGGTCGAAAGTATGTGATGTGGGCGGGCTCAATCTTCGTGGCACTATCGGGGGGCGGGACTGTGAGGTCCAACAGGAAAAACTAAAGAAAGGCGAGTACCTTTGATAAAACGGTTAAATATCGATTATAAATCCACTTAGAACGTATGTGTGACTATTTTTCTGTATGTCAGAGTAGTTGTTACAACCAGGAAGTGTATAACGGGCTGATAGTGGGATGTATCCGGCTTGACAGGAGGCCAACTGTCCCGAGAAAGTTAGCAGAGTTAGCAGGCTAACGGTTAGCTTCCGTAGAGGGAATGGAAACTACTGTTAGGTACAAGTTTAACTGTCTTATTTTACAATAAATGTTGGCCAGTTTGGGTGTTAATGAAAATTACCAAATTAGTGAGTAAGTCCGTTAGTTACGGCAGGAATAAATCCTCTATATAGGGAGTTATCAGATGAAATAGTCCCTAACGTTAAAGGCAAACCAGCAGTGAGGAAGTGAAGTTATAATGCAACGTCAACTTGCCAAATTCACTTCTTTCTGCACACAAGTTTATAAACTGTTGGCTGTTATGTAGTCCGATCAAAATGTAATTTCCAACTGTTCTTCAATTGTAAACTGACTTTAAATTGTGTTTATTATTTCAGATGGCTGCGATCAGAAAGAAACTTGTGATAGTTGGTGATGGAGCCTGTGGAAAAACCTGCCTCCTCATAGTGTTCAGCAAAGACCAGTTCCCTGAAGTTTATGTACCCACAGTGTTTGAAAACTATGTGGCAGATATTGAGGTGGATGGTAAACAGGTAAGATATTTACTTCAGTGGTAGAATGAGAAATATATTCAGTTATAGAGCTAAGTAGAGGATGCATCATTCAGGACAATTCTAAGGTCCTATAACGCTTTGAGTAAGAGAAACTTGGATTTTGTGTTTTTGTGTTATTCAGCAAATAATCTGCATAAATTGCTATCTTTCAAACATTTAAAGCACGAGTGTGTCTCCCGTTGTTTAACATCATCTACCGTCCCACTTAAACAGGGGTCATGAACTAAATCTGTACATTGACCAGCTTTGCACTTGACAGATGCTTTGAAGGCCAGATTTTCAATTAAACTAAAATTTTGGTTAATTAAAACATCATTGTTTAAATATTTACATTTACTTTTAAATGTATGTAATTCAAATCCTTTACCAGTGAGATCAGTCCCAGTTGCCAGTACTAAAAACAGCTAGAAGGTGTCGATTAGGATAGTTCAACCATATATTTCATGCCCTATCATGCTCTCCATCGCCGGGTTTGATGCCGTTATGCCATGTCAAGAATGGGGAAGAAAACATGCAGGAAACATGTTTGTTGTTTTGATTCTCAGGTAGGGAATCAATGCAACAACAACTCTGAAAGATCATGAATCAGAAAGTTAATGCAGAAAACGTCAACTTTAATTAAGAATGTACTAATGAGTATGTGTTCAACATGCATTATGTGGTTATTACTGGCTGAGAGGTAGATGTCTGCAAAATAAATCAAATTTAATCATTGCTGATATAAAAAAAACCCTTTAAATCTTAGTTCTTTTAGTGACTGTTTTGATGACTGTTGGGATTGACAGAAAAAGGAGTTCCTTAATACTATAACATCTTTTTCCTCTCCATATTTTATGAATTTAATACTTTTTTGGGGTCCAGATAGGAAGCTGTGGGGTGCCTGATGTGGCCTGGGCTGCCAGTTGATTATCACTGCTCTAATGAAAGGCAAAAATTATTTGTTTTTGGAATTAATGAAATGTAAAGACTTGTATCATTCCAGCAGGGCATGAGCATCGTACGCTTGTCACACTCCTTTTGACTTGTGCTGCACGATTTTGTAATATGTGATTGGGATTACTCTGAACAATACTGATAGCTAGATAGATGAATACTTAATTTATAATTTGCAGGAAATTGCTTTAGTTAAAAAGTATCCTTAAAATCAGATACTGTGCATCATTTTCCTGCATGATTAAAATACAGTCCTAATATAGAAATAGTGGTGTGTTTTCTGCATGTGGTTGATGGTAAACTGTTGTCCTGTTGTAGGTGGAGCTGGCTCTTTGGGACACAGCAGGTCAGGAAGACTATGACAGATTGAGGCCTCTCTCCTATCCTGACACAGACGTCATCCTCATGTGTTTCTCCATCGACAGCCCCGACAGTTTGGGTGAGATTTCCTCCATGGCATTATTTAATGACTAATATTAGGTTTATCTTTCCTTCATGTTAAACACATACCCTCTGTTTCTGCTGCAGAGAACATTCCAGAGAAGTGGACTCCTGAAGTGAAACACTTTTGCCCCAGTGTGCCCATAATCCTTGTGGGAAACAAGAAAGACCTGCGCAATGATGAGCACACACGTCGAGAGTTGGCTAAGATGAAGCAGGTCAGTAAAGCTTTAAGTCAGGGGTCTAGCAGCATCAGATGACTTATCAAACTTCATAATCCTATTAATATTAGAGATAAATAATATGATTTCCTATTTTAACATCACATCAGTCAGCTTGCATGGTAAAAAAATGACAGGGATGTGCAATGTCATTGGTATGATTTTGGTATCAGCAGATATAAGCTGAAAAAAGTTAAATATCAGTATTGGCAGATGGGAAATTTCTGCCAATACTTACATCTGATATTTTGTTGTACACATTGACCGTATAAATTACACATTGACCTTATATATCTGCAGAATTTACAACAGCACCATCAGGTATAGGTGGTTGTCCAGGGTGCTACAAACTCAACGAGGCCCACTGTGAATCCTGAACATTTTAAATGAAGCCTCAAGCTTAAAACAACTACCAGAATTCCTTGCTCCTCACTGATGTAGCTTCTCTTTGCACTGGAGACACTTGGTGTTCTTTATAGTCAAAAGGTGTGAATATAACGGCCTCAGCTAAAATGTGTTTGGGAATATTGGCATATTGGATAACAGCACATATCAAAATCCAAAACAGTGCATCCCTGAAAAAAATATAATTCTTAGAATTAAAGCAATTTATGTTAGAACCTTTCCCTACGTCATTGCCTCCTTCTCAGGATGTCTGCAGGGTCTTAAAAAGGGTTAAAATTTGATAAATCAATAAAGCATAAAAGGCATCTAAAAAGTATTAAATGCAAGACCATTAAATCTTAGATTTTGTAGCTCTTTTTAGTTTTTATAGTTGTCAAAAGAGGCTTCAGGCTAGTTTTTCTGCTTTTGTTTTTACATTTAGTTCTCCACCACATCAGAGTTGAGGCTGGAGCTGATACTTGTTAACATTTCACAGGATCTGACAGATAAAAGGCAGCTTTGCAGGGAAGCTTTTGCCAATGTTAGCATTACTAGCATCTCAATTAAAGCGTTATGTGCATACTACATTTACAAATACTATCTGCAGTTTCAAACAATGTTATCACAGTTTTATCGTGCAATCTGCCCAGAACTATCAACAGTGTAACTGTTAAGAAAATGAAGATACGATTACGAGGGTCTTGAAAAAGATCTGAAAAAGTAACTGCATTCTTAAGTCCAGCACAAATGATTTAGTATGAACATTATAAAATGCTTTGTTTGTTTTGTTTTTGTTTTTTTACTTAGAGATTTTTTCATTTATTTTCTATTTTTTTTAATGACAGGAACCTGTGAAGTGTGAGGAGGCGAGGGACATGGCAAACCGGATCAATGCGTTCGGTTACCTGGAGTGTTCAGCCAAGACGAAGGATGGCGTGAGAGAGGTGTTTGAAATGGCCACCAGGGCGGCGCTAGAGATCAAGAGACGGGGCAAGAAGGGCGGCTGCATTGTGCTTTAGAGTATCAGCTCACTCAGGGTTACATGGGAAGGGCATTCAGGGGATGTGGGAGAAAAATCAAACCAGGCCAAAGGGACAAAACGAGGGTCAACTGATAAAAAAAATTAAGGGACGCTGAAGTCCAAGGTTACAGTTTTTAGCTTTCAATTAAAAATACTGTAATCGTGCGTTTTGGGACCCCAAATTTGGAGAATGTGAGAAGAGGGACATATGTTTTTTTAAAAAGTGCACGAATAGAAGAGTACTGTAAGGTTTTCCAGTTCTGCTAGGGGACTGTTGGGGTCTCTGATGGTTTGTTTAAAGCTGTTTTTACACATGCACTCCTGAAAGTTTCCAGAAAGTTCAGATAGACACCCCCTGTGCACCTTATGGCAGGGGTCTACCTCTGTCAGGAGGGGAGGGTGTGTTTAGATGCATCTTAAGAAAAAAAAAATGAAAAAGGCAGACAAAGCCACAAAGTGTGATGCCAAGAAGACAGTTTTTGGTTTTATAACAAGTGTAGGGAGGGTCCTAACAGCCTGCAAGCAATGCAGCTAACCATTTTTACCTGTTTCCACTTTCCTCTCTATCACTTGTGTTTACTTACATGAGGAACAAGGTAAAGGGAAATATCTGAGAGGAAAATTTCCTTTATTTTCTTTCACTTTTGTTGCTCAGCAGAGCTTATGGCTTTGTTTCACTGAGCAGATATAGTAGTGCGTTAAAGATATTGACATCTATGACTGGAATACTCTGTCTTGTGTTAAAGCAGAGGCAAGGAACTCCACTGTCTGGTCCAACCTTCAAAATAAAAGCATGCAATCATGCTGTTAGAGGGGAAAACAAAACTTAGTCTCAGAGAGCAGAGAATTAAAGCTGAGGGATTTAAAAAGAATACTGAATTACAATTTTTTGACTTTTACTGCAGTGTCATGATTTGTGGTATTAAAGAGGGAAATGTTTACATTATTACTCTCTTTTTATTGATAAATGATTACTGAAGAAACAGGATTGATGAATATGATTTTTAGCAGTTTTTGCACAAAGATATTTAATTTTTTACATCTGTGTGAAAATGTGCATCTCTGCTGCAGTATATTGAAATCAAAAAGGTATTTTAAAAGGATCTTTAACCCACATTTCACCTCAAAGAGTCATTGCACCTGCTGTGATTTGATAATTGCAGAGGGTGATATTGCAAATTCAATACAATTTCGATTTACTGGTCATTCCTTCAGAGAATTGAATATTTACTTGATGCAGTTTGGACATAGATCATCTGACATGCTGTCAGAAGGATGAGGATATGATGTAAAAGAGCAATGCAGAAATGACAAAGCTACAGTCTTTTGCTACATTGATAATCTGTGCCTTTATATCAAGCTACATGTAGTTTGACGTATTCATCAAAAGAGTGGAGAAGGACATTTGGGTGAATATAAAACATAATTAAGCAGTTTCATTCTGTGCACGCTGATCGCAGGATCTAGACATCATCAACCCTTTCTGCTTGTTTGTGAGGAGTTTTCCTGAATATTCCCTGTTGTGATCGAGCATCAGTTTAACTTCACGCAGAAAATATACTAGAGGGTTGATGGGAAAAAGTCAGGGTGGAGATTCCACCATTCGTCTGTCTATCTTGAAAGTTTCAGGAGTTTTGTGCATGTGTAAAGCTCTAATGGAGACCACGTCCAGCAGAAGGCTTCAGTGCCTGACCGCCTGTTGGAGGACTTCCATAGCTTGCAGTGACTGTTTCTTTTTTTCTTTTACGCTATCATTCTGCAAGTATTCCTTTCTCCTTTACTCCTAAAACACAAACCATAAAAATGTACATTGGCTTGATGCAACAATTTTGGAAAGTTTGGCATTATTGAGCTTAAATACACAATGGTGATGAGACCAACTTATTTGAGTGTTTAGATGAGATTGTTACTGAATGAAACCGTCTGAAAACATTGGCGTTATGTGGACTGTGATGTACTCTCTTTGGAAAGTTACTGTACATTCTCAAATAGAAGTGAGGCCTGATTTACATTAAATGCAAAAGGACCAGCTCCCTCTGAGGCACCAGCTATGTGGAAGTTCAGTCTGGTTTGTTCTAACTAATGTTTTAAAGGTGCAGCAGCAGAGACGTTAATGTTAGCTGAAGTTTCACCTTAACTCATACAGCTACCTTCTGCTAGTCCTGGGTAAAATCTGGTCATGTCATGGTGCTGTAAAGATGGGATAATTTGCAGGATGAAGAGGAGCAGAAGGTTTTTAGAGGCTGTTTGGTGTCAGCAGAGTTGATGACGTCCCTCAAACATGAAGGATGATTTTTTTTTTTTTTTTACTCCTACTGTATGTTTAGTAACTGAGTACTGTTGTATTATCTCATGCTTTAGTTGAAGATTTTACCTCTGCATGTCACTCATGTTAATTTACCCCAGCTGTAAATATTTTTTGGCTGCTTTTTACCACCTCATCAATATTTTTGTTCCTTCTGGTGAGTTAACAAAATTCTGCAGAGATTATTTTAAGCATTAGGCTGTTCTTGAGTTCGGTTTAGAAACATGCAGAAGTGGCAGTAACGCCACACTAGGGATCATTTTTACCACGGGCCTGGCATTGGGCAATGACAAGCAATCCGCCTGGGCCTCGTCCTCTAAGGGGGTTTCAGAATTAGTCATTAAGATCTGTTCAGACTGAAGACTCGCGACATGATTTTTTTAGAATGTCTGATGACTGAAACCACCCCGATCCCTGCAGCAATATTTAGATTTAGTTTGGATGTCAGGCTCTACTAGTTAAGATAGTGCTTTTGTGTCTGTGGTGCATTCAAACCATGACATAAGGAAGCTAAAACTAAGTAGTTTACTCACAGGTTTCCACATAGCTGGTGCAACAGGCCACAGCTTAATGTCTACAGGGTCCTATCAGAGGGAAGTCTTTATCTCAGTGTGTTTTGTTAAAAGAATACTCCATGATTACTGATCTACTCGTGTTTTAATCTCATCCTCATGCAACACTTCCTCCATTTTTACCTGTTGCCTTGAAATCTTCAGTGTGGTGTTCATTTTCTCAGCACTGTTTCCATCACAGCTGTGTCAGAGTTTCTTATTTATAACATAAATACTGTTTTCAGTTATTTATCGTTCTACCCAGTTGAATTTAGCAGGTTTTAGTCGATATGAATACAGTATTTTCCAGGCGTTTATTTTGAGATTTTTGCCTTTTAGT
Organism: Cheilinus undulatus; assembly: GCF_018320785.1. Lineage (NCBI taxonomy): Eukaryota > Metazoa > Chordata > Actinopteri > Labriformes > Labridae > Cheilinus > Cheilinus undulatus. Next base: position 3,122,804 of record NC_054875.1, read on the forward strand.
CATTCTCTGTTACATTTTTATAATTGACCTTTCTGCTTTGTTTTTCATGAGCTTAAGTTTGGGCTCCAAAAATCAGTCAGACATCACAAAGGGAGAGAGCAGAGCAGACGATGCTGTCTGTATTACATAAAAATGTGTTTCAGTACCTAATTTTACCAATGTTTTTGTGCACACGTGTGCAGAGGTTATGTGAAAACATGAACTACCAGTACTGGGTGCTGAGGACTTTATTTCTGCTCCTGTAGCGTCTAAATGCAGCGATAAACTCCACTTATTTCTAATTCTGGTAAAGTTGTGGAATAAGTTCTGTTTAAATGAACATTATACTGAATTTGATCTTTTCAAACGTTATATTCTGTTAGTTCTGCTTGCTCTCAGTCACTCCATTATTATTATATTTGTTTGGCTTTTGTCTTTGTTGTATTTTATTTTAACTTTATGTGATATTCTACTGGCTTACTTTGTATTATTTGCACATAACTTCAAACATAAAGGTCAGTGTGGTTATTTAGCCTCTGAGGAATAATGTCGAAATATGAAATTTCAACTCTTCATTAAGGATTGGTTTGTAAGAGGATTATAATTTTATATACAGATGTATCCTCCAGATGTCTTTTTATGTATTCTAAAGGAAATAAATTGTAACTGCTAATGACCAAATAATGCTCACGTGCTTTTTTATTTAACTCATTTTCAAATATTTAAACAATCACATTTTTCTGGAACAAAGAAGTCACTGCAGACAGCACGTTTTCAGTCTTGCTCAACTTTATTTTACCCTCAATAGAGCTTCAAGTTCCTGATGTGTCATCAGTAGAACAATAAAATAAAAATGCCTGTAATTCAGACATTTTGGCAAAAGTTTCTTTTCCAGGCACTTTTCGGTGACTGACCAACCCACCAGTTGAGAATCACTGCTCTCCACTACAAGTGTTTCTGCAGCTTTCTGTTTCCGTCAAGACTTTTTGTCCACTGTGCACCTTGAAGGTTGATGAGGTGCAAGAAAAAACCTACTTGGCTAAGCAATGACTATTGAAAAATGCAACTGAAAAAAAAACAGATCCAGGGTGCAAAGATTTTTTTTTAGACTTTTTCTAATATAAGACCTAGGATGAGTAGTGATATGGCTCCAGGAGTCTAGGCTGCTGGTATCAGGAGAATTTGTGGTAAAGAGGAAGGAGGAGAGAAATCTCCATGTCTGTACTGCAGCAGATGAAGGAATATTTTAAGCTTCATGCTTTTGAGCCCAATCTAAGATCTAGCTGTGCACCTGCAGCTAAAGACAAGATCACCTTTAGATCCTGCTGTTACTGGACTGTTTCAGCCCACAGACACCAGGACTTTAAAGTCAGACACTTCTCAGGAAGGCTCCTGAGGGGGGCATTTGTCATTAATGTAAACAGCAGTGTATGACACAAGTCGTTTCAGTCCTCTGCTTGTCTTCATACAGTCTGATGGAGTCCCGCCACAAACTCCTGATAGTACGGCTCTGAAAGGAAACAACATTTAAAATTAAGACCTGAGAGCAGGGCTGAGGCCAACGTACAGAAACATATAAGGGGACAGAGCTACTTTGATATTCCTCACCAACAGTGTATGAAAGTTAATAAAACAATTCAGCATAATAATAATAATAATAATAATAAAAATAATAATAAATTTAAAGTATTAGTAAGATTATATGTCTCATTTAGTCCCCCATTGTAACCCTCACAATGCTGAAATTTACTCATATTTCTACAAATCCTCATTCTTTCCTAACGTGCTGCTCTCTATTCTGGCACATCATCACCTGGCCATGTACATGTATGCTACAAAATGCCTCTTTTTACTTAAAAAAAACATCAGAAAATAGATGCAGGGAACAGGCAGTGAATGCTCAGCCTGTGTTTTTACAGGCTTGTGCAAGACCGGTGAACTCACTCTGCAATAAGTGCAAATTGTGCAAGGAACACAACTTCAGAAAGCGTTTCAAAACAACTCATGCTAACTTTGACACCTCTTTTTCACTTGGTTCCAGAAGACTACAGAGCAGTGATACTCATCATGCAGCTCTGGAGCCATGTGTGGCTCTTATGTGATGATTTGTGGCTCTTTTATGTTTTAATTTGAAATGTTGTTCCCCAGAAAAACTTAAAGGGAAACTCTGACCTCAGAAACAAATCACATTTATCAGGTCATTTCCCAGACTTATACAGAAGGCTTTAAGTGTCAAACTTAACTGTCCCATTTATCCTGTTTTTGCCACATTTATCCAATTTTTGCCCTTTTTGACATTTTTTTGCACATTTCACCCAATTAAGCTACCTTTGTCATTAAATACCACTTTTTGATTCCTACTTTTTTGCCCATGTTTGACTCTTCTTTTTGACACTTTTCCTTTTTTTTTTGCCTCTTTTTGCCCATTTAAGCTGCCTTTTGCTATTGAGTACCTCTTTTTTCCTATTTTTTGCCCATGTTTGACACTTCCTTTTGACACTTTTCCTTTTTTTGCCCCCTTTTCTCCCATTTTGCCCCTTTTCACCATTTTTTCACAATTTTTCACACATTGAAGCCACCTTTTGCCATTAAATACCATTTTTTCCCTCTTTTTTGCCCATTTTTGCAACTTCTTTTAGCCACTTTTATCACATTTTTGTCCCTTTCACCATTTTTGCCATTAAATATCCCTTGTTTCCCATTTCTTGCTCTATTTTGCCACTCTTTATTGCTTTTTTGCCCATTTTAGTCGCTTTTCTCTCATTTTTTTTGCCACATTTGGACCATTTTTGCCACCTTCAACTTATTCTGAATGCTTCTTCAAGCTGTTTTTGCCACTCTTCACCACTTAGATTGTGGCTCTTGCAAAGGTATTTTTCAACAATTTGGCTCTTTGGTTGAGCAGGGTTGAGTAACACTGCTATAGAGCAACCTTGTTTCAAGAGCAGAGACGTCGCACTATTTTTTGGGCTTGTACAGAGCAAGAAGGTGCTAAATCAGCATCTCAAGCAGCGGGATGAATTTTAGGCAGAAAGAAAATGCTGTTTACAGATGCAGAGACTGAACATGTGCTGGGATTATTAATGAGGAGGGGAAAATCCAAAACAGTTTAATTAAAGCTATAAAAATTATTACATATATGCTATGTGTGGCCCTTCATTTAAGATCCATTTTTCAGGAAATATCACTCTCTTCAAACTAAGTGAATACTGTACTAAAGGAATTAAACAGTCGACATTACAGCTTTCTAGGATTTTGGGTGGCCAATCTGATTTCAGCTACCACTGGCTCTGCTGCTGGTCAGGATGAAAACAACACTCATTACTACGCTATAGCTACTTCCCTTTCTACTCAAATGATGCCGATTGGTCTGGTCATTTTCTGCCTTGGAACGAGCGTATCAGCTTGTAGCTGTGAGATGAATCTCTGATGCAAGGGTGCACAGCTATGCATGTAGTTTCTGTGTAGGTTTAGGCCTAGATGGATTTACAGCATATATAACAGTGTCATTCCGGCACAGAATGAATAAGGCTTTGTATCCGTGTCTTAACTAATTCATGAAAGAGCATGTCAACAAATTTTTGTAATAATGATAGTTGATTGCATGAACACATCAGCAGTGTTGAAACTGTTCCACATTCAAATGCTTGATAGATGTCATTTAATGTTTCTTTAGACTTTGTTGCAGGCTGATTGAAAATGAACAAAGGCGTCCAAAGTTTGGACACCCCTGGGTTAGAAAATAAAGATTTGATTTCAACTTAAGACATGCACTGACCTGAATCCGGCTCGATAAAGGAGTGTCTGATGAGGAAGTCCAGGACCACCATGGCACAGTTCGGTTTGAAGTCTTCAGAAGCCAGAAGCTCCTTCACCTGAAACCAGAGACCAACGGATCACAGATTACTCCCCTGGTAGTTTTAGGTTTTTAAATCTTGGTACTTTAAAGTCTCTGTTATTTTAAAGCGATACTATCTAGAACAGTGTTACTCAACCCTGCTCAACCAAAGAGCCAAACTGCTGAAGAATACCTTCTCAAGAGCCATATCTAGGTGGTGAAAAGTGGCAAAAATGTGTTAAAATGGCAATAAAAGTAAGTTATCTGTAGCAAAAATAAGTAAAAAGCGGCAAAACAGTGGCAAAAATATGTGAGATATGACCAAAAATTAGCTACAGGAGCCAAAAATGGTCAACAACAAGGCAAAAAACTGAACAAAAAGTTCCTAAAACAGGCAAAGAGTGGCAAAAAGGTGGGAAAAATGGATAAAAAGCAGTAAAGGGTGCCAAAAATGGACCAAAAAATGGCAAAAACTGAGAAAAAAGTTACTAAAACAGGCATATAGTGGCAAAAAGGTGGGGGGAATGGGCAAAAAGCAGTAAAGGGTGGCAAAAACGGGAAGGGAAGTGGCAAAAAAAGGAGGAAAATTTGCCAAATTGGGCAAAAGTGTCAAAAAGAAATGGCAAAAGTGGGTTTAAAGCATTAAAAGTTGATTTGAGGTGGCAAAAAAAATGGGAAAATGGGACAAAAAAAATGCAAATTAGGGCAATGGAAATAAATAGACAAAAAATAAAAGGTTGAACAATTAAAGCCAGCTGTATAAGTGTGGGAAACAAACAGATTAATGGATAATTTCTGAGGTCAAAGTTTCCTTATTTTAAGGTTTTCTGGGGGAATATTATTTCAAATTAGGATATAAAAGACCCACAAATCATCACAAAAGAGCCACAAGTGGCTTAAGAGCCATGTGTTGAGCATCACTGATCTAGAATAATCAAGAATATGTTACAGTTACGTTACCCAGAATGCTTTAGTGATACAAACCTTGTCTATGGGCAGCAGGTAGAATTCTTGCACCTCTCCGTCCCCGATTCTGGGCTTAAACTCCAGAGGAAGCTCCAGATCGAAGACAAACTGACTTTCTGGAAACACCTCCCCCTGCTCCACATATGTGTAGCTAAAAGACGAATCACAGCAATTACTCATGGAATAAAAAGACAGTGTTGTTGTAGTATTGTTATGTTGAGGTGTCTCACCTTACTGTAGTCACAGGTTTTGCCTTCTCAGCGATGTCTGCAGGGATACACGCTTCCTCCTCACATTCTTTAACCAGAGTGTGTTTGATGCTGACACCAGCAGCCAAACCGCCTGCTGCCTTCAAAAATACAACACATCACCATTCATACGGTCAGCTATTCCCACACTTTACACATTCGTTTCAGTGGAAGACTTTCATTACGGTGCAGTCATGTAACGCTCTGAATATGTTCAGGAAAATATGACTTAGCAGACCAAACATGAGATTAATTTTTGTACAATCCAGGTGAGATTATGCTTTTTAAAATTTGTGGTATCAAAAAGTAAATTTAGCTTTGTTGATCTTACTGTAGAATTGTAAAGCTTTTTTCTGCTCACCACATGGTCCAGCATTCCCGGGTATGTCTGCTTCGTAGGAGAGCGTCGTGCTAGCCACATGCTGACCTCCCCACTGTCACTCACTGTGTATCCGTTCACATGGACTCCGTACCGCTTCACCCCAAACAGACCTGCAGAGCAGAATCACAGTCAGCACTGAGGCTTAACAATACTGGAGAATACTGTCACTGCAATACTGGAGACTGATCCAGATAAACTACTTTATACAGAGCTTACTAACTCACTTGTAGCTGCTCTCTCCATCGACATCAGAGGGGGGTCGCAGAACCTTGGCATCACGCTGTACCTCTGAAAGATGGGAATACGTCAGTTTTAGTGTGAGATTGCAGCTTTGGGAAAAAGCTTTGTGTTTAAATAAAACAAACTCATTGTCTTTGTCTGTTTCTAGGCTTATCTAAAGGTAGTTTGAGAAAGCCATTTCAATATGCCATTGGTAGAGAAGAGCAGAATATCAAAATCATCTTGTGAAAATGAAGCATACTTTCAAAATAATTGTACAAAGTGGAATTGTGTTATTGCAGAATTATTTTGGTTCCTACTGTCTGTAAAAGCGCCAAAGAAAGTACTTGTACTTGGGCCTAAAAAGTAACATTAATCCTTTTCAATGCTTTTCTGCAATCTATTCTAAAAATCAAAATAAGCCCATGATATAAATACTTGGTTCTCAACTGGTATCATAAAGCCATTTTTAGTGTGTTGCAGATGTATGCCAGGAAAATAAGCACCTCTCCAAGAGTACCTTGATGCAGACAAGATGGCCGACATACATTCAATCCATACCGGAAGTGTGAAGTGGAAGTCCGTATGTCTAAGGTTAGGCTTAGGCATTAATGCCCGAGTGGTTAGGTTCAGGGTAAGGCAGTGGGGAAGGTGATGTATTTGAGATCCAGCACTAAGGGTTAGGCTTAGGTGCGAAAAGACTGACGAACACTGGCAGCTGAGTCCAACACGAAGAAGAAACTTCCGCTTGGGACTTCCTGCATTGATTGGATGCATAGCAACGCCCATGTCGGCCATCTTGACCAGAGGTTCTCAACGTTGGGGTCGGGACCCCATTTGGGGTCACGAGACACTGAGAGGGGGTCTCCAGATGCTTTAAAAAAAAAAAACTAAGAACATTTTTGAATTACACTGTTGCCTCTTAACACCATTGTTTCCTAATTGTAACCCATTTTTATCACCTTTTTTTCCCACCAGTTTAACATGTTTTTGCAACTTAAAACCCATTTTTTTTGTCAATTTTAAACCCTTTCCACCACTTTGTTTCTGCCTGTTTTTGCCACTTCTAAACCAAACTTTGCAAGTCTCTGCCTATTGTTGGCTCTGTTGACACATTATTGCCACTATTAACCCCTTTTACCATTTTTAAGCTACATTTATCAATTTGAAAAGCCCATTTTTACCAGTTTCTGACTATTTCTGCCTCAGCAAACCTATTTTTGCCGGTTCATATCAATTTCCATCCCATTTCACCAATTGTCCACCTATTTTTGCCACTTTAATGCCATTTGAGCCACTTTTGAATTCCCTTTTACCACTTAATATGCCCATTTTAGCCACTTTAACCCATTTTTGCAACTTTTTACAATACAATACAATACAACACAATACAATACAAGATGGTTTGTTTTGTTTATTAATGCCACTTCTATCTAATTTCTGGCATTTCTAACCCATTTCTGCTACTTTTAAAATCCAATTTCACCACCTTTCCTACCATTTTTTGCCTTTCTTAATGTATTATTCTGTTTTTAACAAAAGGATTTACATTTTGTATTTACATGTCTCCACATGACTATTCTTGAATGTGCATGGCTGTGTTCAGCCACCTTCAGGTACAGTGGGGGGGGTCCCCGGTCTCTGGTGCCTTTATTTTGGGGGTCGCGGGCTGAAAAGGTTGAGAACCCCTGATCTTGACTGCAGTTGGGTCCCTCTCAAAATATGTGACAAAAAGTGTATGATGTGCTTTTATTTTGAAGGAAATGTCTTCATCATTACATCTTTTGTCCCCATTTCAAGCACTGGTCCTGGTCCTCACATTTAACCTGTTGAGAACCACTGATGTCAATCCCGATCTGAGCATTTAGCTGAGGTGCAGCAGGACTGTTAGTGCGCATGCTCCTCATCATCTCACCTCGTTTCTCCATCCTTTCAGAAAGGGAAAGTTTCCCTCTTTCCTCAGAGTCTGCAGGACGGCATCCACAGCCGCAGATCTCTTCTCATAGGAGTCCAGATTGCTGCAGAGCGCCACAGCGCCACCCTGTGGTGGATTGAACACCTGTGGGTACCGAGCTAACTGTGAAACTACCTGAGGCGGAATCCAGCCCACCTGAGCTCCTTCTATTTCAAACCTGAGGCAGTTAGCACGGCACGAGCCTGAGGAGAAAAAAAATTAAATAAAGTCAGTTTTCAGGAAACTCCTCAAACTGTCAGGACCGGCAATGTAGACCAATAAAAGGCCGATATAAGAGAGACAGGCCTGGACAGAGATGTAAACAGGGATGATAAAACGGTGTAAACTCCATACATTAAAGGCAGGTTTACCTGATAAATAGAAGTTATTCATGCGGCGGAGGAGCTGGAGGATTTTTTCCGACCAGAGAGAGTGAGACATGTTTGGGTCCGATATGTACACACACAAAAATAAACAAACAAACAAAAAACTTCTCAAACGGCGCTAGTGTAGAGGCCTCCAGTCGAGTGACGAATCTAAAGCTATTAACACCGCAGGAAACTGTTAAAAAGGCGGATTAAGCCGAGGATATTAATCTGGTTTTGGCTCATACAGAAGTAAAGCTTTAGAGCTTTACGAGGTTCCCAACGTCCGTCAGAAACAGAACCCGACATCGTTACTGAACATGAAGTACAGGCCGGCTGGTACGAGTGCGCATGTGCATAACTACTTCTTCTTCTTGCATGGCGGGCCGGCAACCAACGTTTATGGTGCATAAACGCATCCAGTATCCCTGGAGTGTCGGCCAGACGAATCATTTCTACAAGAAAGAATTGTATTACCTTATTTTTGATCATTCAGTTTCTTTTAAAACTTCATAAGGGCTACTCTTTTGAAGATTTCGAATGTACTCTGATTGAACAGTAGGGGGCGACGTGCTCATTTACTCTCAGTTCACAACCCACAAACAAACACGAAGAAGACAGCCCACAGCAATTATTGTACATTCATGTATTTTTGACGATGTGATTAAACGTACTAAAAGAGTATTTTCTATCATGTTTCAGAGCTCAGCGGAGTTTTCTTCTTTGAAATGAAAAATAAATACCGGGTAGCTCCATGTTATTGATAACTAGTCTCTTGTTTTAGTGGGAAAAGGTGCACCGAAGCTAGCTTTGCTAACTAGCTAGCTGTCTGGTTGACGGTTATAAACATTCGTGATTTTACTGCTACACGAGAGAGTATTTGTCAGCCAACGACTGCTGTCATATTAACGAACAAAAGGTAAGTTTTATACCTTAATTTCGAAGCCCTATCCCAGCTTTGTATGTATTAGTTAGCCCATTTGATCCCAAATTCAACCAAAACAGGAGGGAACTCCGTTCAGATATGCGGCTGGTCTATCGCTGATCTACAGGGAGTAAACACGATCTGGGACGCTGACAGGTTGCCTTTACTTTTAGTTGATTTACGGCATTAGAGGGAAGATTATCTAAATGTGTTACAGTGTCATCATAATGACAGTGTTATCTATGAATCAATGCACAACCCAAATTCCACAAAAGTTTAGTCGTTGTATAAAATGTAAATAAGAAACAGGTCAATGACTTTCGAATCTCATAAACCCATATTTTATTCACAAGAGAACATAAAGAACATACCAGATGTTGAAACTGAGACGTTTTACCATTTCAGGAAAGATATTAGCTCATGAATGAATTTGATGGCAGCAACACATCTCAAAAAAGTATGAACAGGGCTACGTTGTCTGGCGTCCCCTCTTCTTTTGATAACAGCCTGTAAACATCTTGGAAGTGAGGGGTCCAGTTGCTGGAGTTTTGGGAGAGGAATGTTGTCCCATTCTTGTCTGATGAAGGATTCAAACTGCTCAACTGTCCGGGGTCTTCTTTGCTGAATTTTGCATTTTATGATGCTCACATTTTTTTCTGTTAGGGAAAGGTTTGGACTGCAGGTAGACCAGTTCAGCACTCTTCTAACGTGAAGCCATGCTGTTGTGATGGATGGTTTGGCATTGTCCTGCTGGCCTGCCTTGACAATGATGTCTGGATGGGAGCATGTGTTGCTCTAAAACCTCTCTCTACTTTTTAGCATTGATAGTGCCTTTCCAGATGTGTAAGCTGCTCATACTATAAGCACTAATGCAACCCCATACCATCAAAGGCACAGGCTTTAGAACTGAGCCAGGATAACAAGCTGGATGGTCCCTCTCCACTTTAGTCCCCGGGACATGGCATATGTGGTTCAAATGTCAATTCAACTGACCACAGAACAGTTTTCCATTTTCCTCAGCCCATTTTAAATGAGCTTTTGGCATAGACAAGACTGCAGAGTTTTTGGATCCTGTTCACATATAGCTTCTTCTTTGCATGATGAAGCTTTAAGTGTCATTTGTGGATGGTCAACTGTACAGAAAATGATTTCTGTAAGTGTTCCTGAGCCTGTGCAGTTATTTCCAGTACAGAATTATGCCTGTTTTTAATGCAGTGCCCCTGAGGGCCCCAACATCATCAGCAGGTGATGGGGTGAGCCTCTGCCCATCTTTTCTTCTGAGAGACTATGCCTCTCTAAAATGCTCTGTTTATGTCATGTTACTGACCTGCTGCCAGTTACCAAGTAGTTGCAAAATGCTCCTCTATAATTCAGATCTTGTTAAGGGGATTCTATAGATTCGGTCTACATTTTATTAGGTGGGGGGTTTCAGTCATTATTTAAAATATAGATATTGACAATAATATTTTCTTTAAATTGCTCTACTGTTTATTTTAAAGCTCTGCCAGCCCTACATGACTTCTTCTGAGGTCAGCAGCCTGCCAGAAATGAGTGAGGTTGTGATCGTCACCATCCCGGAGGCGGTGGAGGAGGACCTGCCCTCTGTGGTTGAGGAGGATAAAGCGGTGCTGGTCACTGCAGAACTGAACACTCAGCCAGGGTAATTAAATACACCTTTTTAATGGATTCATCTGCCAATTAGGTATTTTACCAAGCTGAAACTTAAGAAACAACTCAATATTTAACTTGAATCTGCAGGGAGGATGAGCTCACAGCTGCTTCTGTGGAAACAGAAGCAGAAGCTGAGGCGAGCAGAACAGAATCACTGAAGGAAGAGGCAGTAATCGGTAATGTGACCTCCAGGAATTAGGTGCTTGTTGTGACGTGTGGCAGATTAGTAAATACTTAACTATCTCTGTTCTGTTGTGTTCTCATGAAAGAATTTTCCCAGTGGCTAAGAGAAGGTGTCTCTGTCTCTGACTGCGTAGTAAAATTAACTGAGGAGGTGGATGTAGAAGCTGATGTTTTCTACCCGATCACCTGTGGAGACGCCAAAGCCACGCTGGTCTGGAAGAAGTTTGTGTGTCCAGGGATCAACGTGAAATGTGTTCAGGTACAAACTCATTTTAAAATAACCCAGTACACCTCTGTGAATAAATTTGTACAGCAGGTGGAGTTTGGACTGTTTTACTCTTCCTTCTGATCAGTTCAACGAGCAGCTTATCAGCCCGAAGGAGTTTGTGTGTTTAGCTGGAAAATCCACTCTGAAGGACTGGAAGAGAGCCATCCGTCTCAACGGCACCATGCTCAGGTCTGGACCCATCAATACACCACATACTAGTGGGGCTTTACTTCACTAGTTTTATGAGTATTTTTAGTTTGCACCATAAAAACCTGGGTAGGAATTTGGCAAAATAGAATAAAACTTGGAATAACGCATAAAGATTTTACTTGGCTAAGCTAGGAAAGTTAATGCATCGATAAAAAGCCAAGTGCAACACAATAAAGAAGTATTTTTTGATTGAACACGCTGCAGCCAGTGCTCTCGACTCTCTGTTTTCACAGATCAAACCCTCTTTCATCGTACAAACTGCTGCTATGCAAATATTAGGCAGAATAGAAAAATCATCTCTTTTCTTTAGCTGATGTGCAGTTGATAATTACTCCACATGAGGATGCTCTTCCATCAGTAGACACTGTTATTCTTCTTTGGCATTAAGTATCATGCCTTTTCAGAGATTTTTTTCCACCATGTTTAATTTCACAGGAAGATCATGGACTCGGGTGAACTGGACTTTTACCAGCACACAAAGGTGTGCTCTAATACCTGCCGCAGCACAAAGATCGACCTGGTGGGAACCAAAGTGTCTCTGAGCAGCGACCAGGCTGAGCTGGTTCCTTCCACGCCATCGTCAGCTGACTGTAAGTCATAAACCTGTAAGCTGGTTTGTTCTCAAATTAGTGCTCTTTCTGTTTCATGGAAATCTTTGCCTCAATTTTGATTACACTGCTGTTTTATCATGCCACACATTTTTAAGAAAACTAAGGCATTGAAATCTTCAGTTATGGATGTATATCACTTGATTGGCTTTGGTGCTCACCAGAGCTCTCCTGAGTGCAACTTTACTTTTGTAAACCCCACACAGTGCTGTTACCTTCACTCTAAAGACAACATGCATTTTCACCAAACAGAACATCTCTAGATCTTTCTGCGTAAACTGGCATGACAGTAATATTAGTGGATCATGCACAGACTGTTTGCATGTGGAATATCTGCACATTAATCACCCGTCCAACAGCAACATAGACAGCAATGTGCCCAGCTTGCAGCCTGCTTTTCTGCTAAGTTCTACATGTAAAAGCCTGTCTAATCACCGCTCTAGTTCGGCTTTTTGCTCAGTTGATCTCTCTTTTCACCTCTTAGCCTCATCAGTCACTGTCCTATTCTTTTTTCTTTTTAAACCTCAGCTGTTATATCAAACAATACTGAGCCAAGAGCAGACTGTAGAAATTACACAACAGACTGTTTCTCATATCCTTGGCATGGGGTATATTTCACATCCATCTGGGCGACAACCCATAGATGGTATTTGAGAAGGGCATGACCTTTCAAGGTGAAACTTGGAGAGTGTTTGGACAAATGTTCTGTTGGTCACATTCATTGCAGACCAATTAGAGCAACAAAACACAAGGTAGTTGTCATGCATTCTCAATTCAATTCACTACACTATCAGGAGGTCCAGTTTGTAAATCAAACTGCTTAAGACAATCAGGAGAAGAGAAAAACTTTTCCCACCTTCTTCTTTTAATAAAGAAATGCTGTAAATGTCATTATTTACAGATCTGCATTCACTTGAACTAAACCACATCCATGCTACCGTCTCTTTCTCCACAAATAATGCTGATTGCTCTGCTCATTCTCTGACCAAACTCAAACATTCCAGCTTGAAGCTTTACAAGATGCATCTGTCTGACAGACTTGGAATCTGGACAATCTATTGGTTTTGAGTACTTAATGTAACTGAGAATGAACTCAGCAGCAGCAGACACAGATGCATCATCAAGTCTGGTTGTTTCTTTCAGAGGGAGTTTTTACTTTAATTGTTTATTCTTATTTCTTGTTTGTGTTTCAGTGAACGGCGCCTCAACTTCCTTCTCAGACGTTTCAGAGGAGACCTCAGAGTGGGTCACAGCCATCGGAGGTGATCTTCAACCTCCACTCTCTCACCAGCATGTAGAACAAACTGCATTAAGGTGTTTCACTCTTTTTAACATGCCTGGGTGTTTACAGAGGACTCGGTGGCGTTCTGGCGTGCTATGAAGGAGGCAGGGCTTCTGGATGAGGTGGTGGAGGACTTTCAGAAGGAGCTTCAGGAGGTGCTGAAGGGGCTACAGGAGAGAGTGTGTGACCCCCCACTGCAGGTCAAAGGTTTGTAAAACATGCACATAAAAAACAAAGATGTATATCCTGATCAATATCAAAAACATGATCAAATTTTTGATCAATTAAGAGTTATAGTGCAGCCATTGCAGTCTATTTTATGTCCCCCAGCTGAAGCTACTTACTGGAACTGTTATAAAGCTTTCATGTAAAAACATAAAAGGTTTCAAATGAGTGAAATTCCTCTTTAAATTGTCTGAATTGTCTTTTGATTTTAACATAATTATGCCCCATTGACAGAAGTTGTTTTGTATTTTTAGATGCTGTTTTGCTCAACAACATCGTGCAGAACTTTGGGATGTTGGACCTGGTGAAGAAGGTTCTGGCAAGTCACAAGAGCCAGATGGACCGGTACAGAGAGCAGTACACTCGTAGCCTTGCAGGTCAGTGAGAAAACGCTGAACAGTTTTCAACTTCAGGGAGAAAAGACACAAACATCACCATATATTTACAGTGACACTGCAGAAGTTTACTAAAATAGAGGCAGATTTTTACAGCTAACATAGATTTACAGCTGATATAGGTCAACATTTACAGCAGACACAGGCAGGTATTTACAGAAGCTCCCACAGATGAAGGCTGATATTTACAGCAGTTCCTAATTGGGAATGCTGTAAAAAATTAGCCTTTATTAGCAGTAAATATCTGCTGTGTCTGCTGTAAACAACCTAAATCTTCTGAGAATATTGGCATATTTCTGCAAGAAATTTACACCTGTATCTGCTGTAAACATCGGCTTGTATTTGCTTTAAATATTGACGTTTATCTGCTCTTTTCTGTACATCCGTGTTCCTTAAACTTAACAGTGTGTTAAAGGTATAAAGTTTGAGGTTATAATTTAATTTATAGATTGGATATTGGTATCTATATTGGCACAGAATAAATTAGATCTGGAAATTTTGGCACATCAGATATCATTAAAATCTAATATTGTGCATCCTTGCTATTCATAGCAAAACAGATGTAGATTTTTGTTTGGCAGTGAAGATTCAGATAAAACGATGCTTTGACTTTCCAGGATTCTTAGAGATAAAAGGAAGAGGAAGAAGCAGTGGTGGTGTTGTTGAGAAAGATGTCTTAACCGCTTTGTTAGGAGAGATAGCGATGATATGTTGAGAGTGGTGGAGATAATGAGTCAATCAGCTGATAGCAGCTGGGTGTCTGTGTCCTGCCAGAATTAGCTTCATTTACATTTATAATTTAAAAATGTATGTTATTGAAAAAAGAGTTGAAGTTTAGATTTAATAGCTTGATGAGAGAACTTCTGAAGTGATCAGAAATTTGATAGTCTGCACAAAGAAAAAATATTTTTTTCAGGATTTTGTGATTAGGATTTGAACATGTTTGTGTTTTGCGACCCTGCAGCTCTGGAGCAGCAGTGTGATGAGCACAGGAAGCGAGCCAAAGAGCTGAAGAGTAAATCTCAACACCTGAACAACGTCCTCATGACCCTCACCCCGGTCCCTGCTCCCCCCGCCCCCAAACGACCCCGTCTGACACGCGCTGTTTCCGGTCCTGCCTCTGTCAATGCCAACCCGACCCAGATCACGCTGCCTCTGAACCAGCTGACCAGTCTTCCTCTGGGGAAGGTTCTGACTGTAGCAGGGGGTCAAGCCGGGGCTAACCTGGGCGGATACACCCTCCTCACCTCGCCGCTCTCTGGGTCAGAGCTGGCAGGCGACGCTGCTAACCTGACGGTGCTCTCTGCAGCAGCGGGTCAGGAGGGCGCGGCTGGCAGTGCCTTCGTTAAGGTGGTCGGGCCGCAGTTCCAGCTGGTCACGCTTCCCAGCGGGCTGCAGGGATTGGCTACGACGCAGAGCTCCGCCGTCCAGCAACAGGTCGGCACCATCAGTGTGGTGGACGCCACAGAGACGGCTGCAGACGAGCCACAGGAAGAGAACCAGGTGGAGGGGGAAGAGGAGGGTCAGACAGAGGCCGTTAAAGAGGAAGAGGAGACAGCACCAGCAGAGCAGCAGTGAGATGGGCACAGTGGTTTGTGAGGTCTGCCAGCAGGTGATTAACTTTATTCAGCATCGATTATGGACTGAACTTTATTTTAATGGCTCAAACATGTTTTTTTTTTATTTGTGCTTATTTGTTATTGATCTCTGTACTTTCCTTTGATGTCTTTCTGCTCATCATGATTCCTGATGATATATTAGAGCGTAGTCTGGTGTGGAGTGTCTTTTTTTAACTGTCATCTTACTGTAAATATGTACGTATTTGTAATTAATATATTTGGTACAGCTGTATCAAAACATTTGAATGGATTTTCTGTTTGGAAGAGTTTCATTAAGGGCTCAGCAGTTTGGCTCCTACAGTCCATGAACAGAGGCCGTGGGTGGACTATAGCTGGTCTCACTTGATGTTTCACTTTTTTCTTATCAAGTATGAGAATAACAAATATTATCATCATTCCCTTCAACACAGCAATTAATATCCTATTTGCACTACGAGTCAAAATCATCCGATTTTTGTGTTTTTGATTGTTCAGCTGTTGTTTAATCTAATATTGTGTTGGTTGTAATGTAGAATATTTTTTGCTTGTGTTTGTTGGAAAGTACATTAGATCAGGGGTTCTCAACGTTGGGGTCAGGACCCCACTGGGGGTCATGAGACACTGAGAGGGGGTCTCCAGATGCTTTAAAAAACTAAGAACATTTTTTGATTACACTGTTGCCACTTGACACCAATTTTACTGAATTGTAACCCATTTTTATCCTTTTTTCAACCATTTTCCCCAATTTAAACATTCTTGCAATTTAAAACAGATTTTTTGTCCATTTTAAACCCTTTCAACCACTTTTTTCCTACCTGTTTTTGCCACTTTTGAATCAAATCTTGTAACTCTGCAAATTGTTGGCTCTGTTGACACATTATTGCCACTATTAAACCCCTTTTGCCACTTTTTAAGCCACAGTTCACAATTTTATATGCCATTTTTGCCCGTTTCTGACTATTTCTGTCTCAGCGAAACCTTTTTTGCCAGTTTATATCAATTTGCTTCCCATTTCACTAAATTTCCACCTATTTTTGCCACTTTTGAATCCCCTTTTACCACTTAATATGCCAATTTTTGCCATTTTTTAGTTATTTTTTGTCATTTTTATTTATTTCTTGGCAATTCTAACCTATTAACATTTTAGCTATTTTTAACATATTTTAATTCTGTTTTTAACAAAAGGATTGACTTTTTTAAGAGGGCTACTTACTACACAAATAATTAAAAAAAATTTTTATATGAGTGGTTATTATTCAGGTTAAATATAAAATACCACAGTTTAACTTTACAATGGACCATGATTTCACTGGCCCCCATTTTGGCTGGGCCCTGGGGGTCCCTGACACAACCCCAGCATTAGATGGGAAAGTTAAGGAATGATCGCTCATCAAAGCCTTTTTAAGTCAAATTAGACACTTACAACATGAAGCAGGTTGATTACAAAGCTTCAAATGGATTCAAAGCTTCTGAAAATAACCGTGTGGTTGCTAAAACTGCTCGGATTGGAGTCTGGCTTGATGCACCAAAACAGCAGAGTGGCCCCAATCATTCCCTGAACAAACGAGAATATTTCCACGTGTGTTTTATTAAACAAGCATCCTTTATTGAGTGACAGACGGAGATGCCAACAACACACAGATGGAGGTTGTTACACAGAAGGCAGCCGATATACGCAGGAATCAGGCGGATGAGATTTTGTGGAGAAATGGTGGCATTGGAAGTGAACCTGCATCAGTTCTTTGTTAGTTAGTTTCTCCTCCTGCAGGTTCGTCTATAGGCTCAGATCATCGTAGGAGTAATACGGCTCCTCCACTGAGCGCACTGAGATTTTGAAGTGTCGGCGCAGAAAGCCCCCGTACCTCTTGTCCCACTTCAGGTTGTTCAGCTTGGGCCGGACCCTCCGCATGAAGCCTCCGTAGCGCTTCTGTAGCTCCTCGTGCTCCTGGCTCTCCTGCTCCGCGGAGCTACTCCTCTTTGTCTTTGGGCCGAATTTACGCAAAAAGCCGCCGTAACGTTTCACGTAATTATGCAGCATCTGGTCCTCTGGAGCGTCATCCGCGTCCTCAAGGGCGTCTCTCTCCTCCAGCCTCTTCAACAAGTCCTCATATTTCTTGGGCAGCGCTCCCGCCTTCAGGATGTAGTTTTCACGCCATGGAGAGTTGAAGATTTTGTTCTTGTTCTTGTCGATCCTCTTGATGAAGCCTCCATAGCGTTTGACCAGGTCTGCCTGCTGGCTCTCCTCCTCCGCTGCAGCCTCGTCCTGGCTGAAGTCTGCGAGGGCCGGGGCCGGGCCGCAACCCTCCAGTTGCCCCTCACACTCCGTGCTGCACGACTGAAGGAGGAAACAGAAGAAGAGGGTGAGATTAAGAAGCATTCATGCATTCACACATAAAGCCAGCATTCACACCTTTGTGATGCATTTTTGAGCTACTGGATCAAAAATCAGACCAATTTAGGGATCCACATTTCTCCCAAATTTTCTCTGCGGTGGCTCCAAAGATACCACTGTGTGCTCTCCAAAAACTTTTTTGTTACTGATAATAAAAGGTTAAAACAGCTGGCACATTTTATGCAACAAATTGAAGACACTTTTGCAGAATATTTGGCCTCTTAACGTCTTGATATGCCACCCCAGGTAAACTGGAGGAATGCAACTGAAACATTTTTTTAATCATTTAAATTTATTCACATTTAATTATTTAACCTCCTAAATACCAAAAACAATTGCAATTCAGCAAATATTCACCTTTATAGCCTCATCTCGCCCGAACTGCTTTTAATGACCAAATAAGGGCAAACATGTCTTAAATCAGCACTTCCGTCATTAGCCCACAAGGTGGCGCAATCTTATTTCTATATTGAGTAAAATTTTCTCTCCAGCTGCCCCTCACACTCCGCGCTCCACGACTGACGGACGCACAGAGAGAAGAAAATGGTGAGATTAACCAGCTCATAAGTGACGTCAAATAATTTGGATACCGTTTTTGCGCCACTTGCGCAATTCAAAACAAATTTAGACCCCATATTTCCTCCCAGTTCTTTTCCTGAGCAGCCCCAAAGTCGCCAGAAGACGCAACTACTTCTCTAAGGCTGTTTCAGTTACTAGGAGGTGAACGATGACAACAGATGGCACACTTTTACGCATCATATTCCAGACACTTTTACGCGTAAGGATTTCAAAAATCGAGTACAGTTGCAGACACTTTTGCAAATCAAACCACTGTTAAAGCCCCAGTTTCATCCTAATATGTCCAGAGTTTTACTGATCAGTGAAAAGTTCAAACAGAAACGTTTTTAACAGATAAGAGACGCTAATGTGATCTTGTGAAGATACAGCTTTTGAGTACATTTTAGCACCTTTTTTCCAAATCATATCATCTCTGGATCCCAGATTTCCTCTGAATTTGCTTCTTATGTAGCACCAAAGTTCTGAAATCCTCCTGTACGTTCTGAGAGTTTGATGGTCACCAGTGAATGAGCAACTTGAGCATATGGAACATTTTACGCAGCAGATTCTCGACACCTTTACGCCACATTTGGTCTCTTGTTCACGAAAATTGAGGAATGAAATGAACTGTAGTTCCACATTTGTACATTTCCTCCAGTTCTTCACGTAAGAAGCTTTAAATTCACAAAATCACTCCCTCTATTTTCCAGAACCTTAAGTCTCAGGGGAAAGATTAAAACAGAGGAGGACACTTTTACGCGTCAGACTTTTTACACTTACGCGATTTTGCGCTTTTGCAAATTAGACCAATTTTGACGACAAAATTCTTCTCTGTCGTTTGTCTATGTAGCTCCAAATTTCTCAAATCAAACAGTCTGCTTACCTACGCTTTATTATTACCGATAGATTAAATATTAAATTAGATGGCACACTTTTACGCAACGTTTGTGCACTTATGTGTAACGATTTGTGGAATAGACTACATATTAGCGCAACTTGCGCATATTAGGCCAATGTTAGGATGCATACTTCCTTCAGGTCGCTCTACCTCGAAACTCTAAACTCTAAAAACACACTTACTGCTTTCCCCAAGATTTGGAATTAGTAATGAGAGGAAGAAAAACAGTTGGCACAATTTTACGCATCACATTCCTGACACTTTTACACGTTTTTTTTCATGTGGTCTTTTATGTGTAAGGGGTTAGGGGATAAAAACGTAAAATAAGCAGATCAGAGATCCAAACAGACACAACCAACAGACTGCAAAAAAAGAGAAAAGGAATGAAACATAAGATTTGTAAAAGGAAGAAAACGGCTCATTTTTAACTCCAACTTTTGCCCCAGAATCGTAAAATCCTAGTTTTCCCTCCTAAAGCTTGGGTGTTGCTGGTCAGTGATGATTAACAATGAAGATATGGCGTTTTACGCATCAGATACTCTTGGAGTAGCATGTTTGATCTAATTCCGGCTTCTCTTTTTCTCAGCATATGCTCCCTTACGCGTAAAAATTAAGGAAATTCGAAGCATGGCAAAGCTTCAGATGGATACAAAACAAATACAAGACTCCTGCTGCACAATGTTGATGTTAATAAATGAAAATGAAAAAGGAAAATCCAACTCTTTGTGCTCTTACCAGGCTGCTGAACGCGTCGTCGGAGCTGAGGATCTGTTGCGCGCATTTCTGACACTGTGAAGAGCAATCTGCGTGGATGGAGGGCGGCAAGCTCAGCATCAGCACCAGGAAATACCACTCCATTCTTTAACAGATCCCTGTCACAAATAAACACAACCAGAAGATTTAAGATAAATATAAACAAACAAAAACAGTATTCACAGAGACGATTAGACTTTCTCCTGTTTAATTTTTTTTTATTCCAGAGTAAAATAAAACAAGACCAGACACATAAATCTGATTTAAACATTTTGATGTCATCTCTGTCGATGAGACATTAAACGTCAGATGGTTTCTAGGTCTTGTGAAGCTGTGCGTAATTGCGCACTGGCTCCAAGTCTGTTTAATATTAAAAACCAAACTGACAAACAGGAGATTTAGTCTCAATAGAGCTTTAAGGAATAAAAACTAAATGTTTAAAGAGTTGTTAAAGTACCTCAGGAGTTGGACAGATAGTTCCAGCCGTGTTAAGTCTCTCAGAAGCTCATCCACCATCCACTGATCGCTCACTGTCCGCCCTCCAACTCTTCTGTTCCTCTCTGAAGCTCGTCTCTTTCTTTATATCTGTTGTGTCACCGAGCAGCTCCTGACAGGGACCAATGAGAGGGATCCACTGTGCGTAAATAATCCAACCAGCACCTCCTCCGAGCTTCAGGAGTTTCATCAACGCCCACACAGAAGGTATAGGAGCAGCAGCAGCGCAGCGGTTCGTCCCATCATCATCATCTTCATCATCATTACGTCTCGAGAGTTCTGGATCAAACGCCAGGTTGTACATCACTCTGACATCAAGACACAAACTGCTTTTATCACTTCAAAAAGAGACAGGGAGAAAAACCTACAGCAGGGATGGAGACATGTCTTTGAGTTCATCTGTGACATGAACTGGGAATGGATCCAAAATTTCAGGGATGAATGATCTGACTGATTATTATTTATAAATCTGATCAGGTTAAATCTGAGCAGCTCTACAGCTGCCAGAACGCTGTCCCTACTTTCCAATGAGATCAAGAAAGCTTTGATGGATTGTCTTCAAACTTCTGCAGCTCTGACTCAAGGACAATTTGATAATTACTTGGAGGTCAAAGGTCGATGGGCCTCTTTCACTGCCATCTTCTTAAGCCTTTTATAAATCTGCCCTTGAAGTTTCTAAGAGAAACCTCTGTTACATTCATGTGTTCTGAGCTGTGTTCTTACAGTGATGCATGCCGTCCTCATAAGCTGCATGCTTGTGCTCGTTTTACCTGATTAGCAAAGGAACATGGCATGTTTATGCCCATATAAGGACACAAGACTGTAGGGCTGTGTGCAAACAAGGAAATGAGAAGAGAAGTAAGAAGATGTAAGTGATACCTAAATTAAAATTAAAACAAAAGCACACTTATGCATATTTGTCACTAAAATGTTTCAGATCATCAGACTTTAGACAAAGTTAACCAGAGTAAATGCAGTTTATAAATGCTGGTTTCATTTATGAAGGGATAAAGCCATCCAAACCTACCTGCCCCTATGTGAAAAAGTCATCACCTCCTAAACCTAATAACTGGTTGTTCCATCCTTGGCACCAACAACTGAAGCAAGTGTTTGTGATAACTGTCAGTGAGTCAGTGCTTGGTTGGGACATTTCACTTGAGTTCTCTTGAGTCTCTGCCACGGACATCTTCGTACGAGGCTACATACAGCGCTTGACAAATATATTAGACCACCCTAACCCTGACCAAAGTAAGGTTTATGCCACAGCTGCCCTAAATTAACAGCATTGGTAATTACCAAAATCATTTTTTATGTCCCTGCAATAGTTAATACACCAATATGTAGAAGATCTTTAACCCAAATGATATTTTTAATGCTAAAATAGAATTATTATTGTTATCCATGAATTTTCAAATGTACTGATTTACAAAAAAACTGAAAAAATAGTAAAGCACATTAATATTTCTTGATGAATATGTCAAATTATAGTTATTTACTTGCATTCCTGAACAGAAAAATGAGTTTTAGTGGTTGAATGTTATGCTTGATTCATTTCTGATTTCTCAGAGAAGCCCAGTGAGCCGGCTCAAATTTGGGTGAATTCAGTTTGAAATTCCTCATTCCTGTTCAAAATGGTAAAACGTGGAGAGCTCAGTGAAAATGAAAGAGTCCGCATTAAAGCCCTTCATGATGCTGGATGGTCTCTGAGACAGATATGACAGGTGGTCTAATACATTTGTTCAGCGCTGTACGTCTGCTGTTTCCTTGCTGGAGTGTGACGTGATTTGTGTCGTGCGCAGGTGTGATGGATCGCGTACAAACCAATAGGTTGTCCGGATGGTATTATATTTATACTTCTCATCCGACCACAATCAAATTCACTCTATCCGGATGGCGCGATTTATCTGGATAGGTTTTTGGGTTGTTTATTTGTGTTTTTTTGAACGATGACGGAATGAAAACAAGTTGAAATGAAACAAGAGTAACAAGGCTATTTTTAAAATGTAAGGAGTAGAAGTAAAAGTAGGCTGAAAAATAATTACTCCAGTAAAGTATAGGTACCCAAAATTTCTTCTGAAGTAAGGTAATGAAGTATTTGTACTTAGTTACTTGATACTTCTGTGCAGAATTGTCTTAATTCAGCCACTTTGGAGGGTTTTCCAGCATGAACAGCCTGTTTAAGGTCACACCACAGCATCTCAGTCAGATTTAAGTCCAGACTTTAACTAGACCAGTACCTCCAGAATGCTCCAGAACCTTTATTTAGTTTTTAGTCCATTCAGAAGTGGACTTGCTGGAGTGTTTGGGATCATCGCCCTGCTCCAGAAACCAAGTGGTCTTGATCTTGAGGTCATGAACTGATGGCAGAACATTCTCCTTCAGGATTTTCTGGTAGAGAGCAGAATTCATGGTTCTAGTGGTCCAGGTCCAGACGGTCACACTACCACCACCGTGTTTGTCTGTTGGTCTGATGTTCTTCTGATGAAACGCTGTTAGTTTGACTCCTGATGGAACAGGACACACACTTTCCAAAACTTCTGTCTGGTTAGTCCTCAGGATATTTTCCCAGAAGTCTCAGGGATCATCAGGATGTTTTTTGTTTTTTATTGCTCAGCAGTTTTGTTGAATCATGAACTCTGACCTTAACCGAGTCAGTGAGGCCTGCAGGTCTTTAAATGTTGTTCTGGGATCTTCTGGGACTTCCTGGATGAGCTTTTGGAGTCATTTTGATAGGCTGGACACTCCTGGAAAGGTTCGCTACTGTTCCAGGTTCTCTCCATTTGTGGATAATGGCTCTCACCGTGGTTGACTGGAGTCCCGAAGCTTTAGCAATGGCTGGCTGGGTGTGGATAGTGAAGTTGAAAAATAAATGGTCTGAAATCATTTATGAATTTTCACAGTGGTCTGGTTTGTAGACGACCTGAAGACTCACACGTTTCCTCTTGGAAGCACATTTTCACCTTTAAATGTCTTTCAGAGCTCCGTAATAACACTGACACACCCGCTCCACTCTTAATAAGCACAAATATTAAAACAGCGATGAATCCTTGTGAGTTTCTGGTTGGTCCATGTCCCTCTACCTTCTAGACTGGAGCACATGTCTGATTCTTGATTCTCTGGTAAACACTGGTACATCTGCCACCAAAGATACAGAACATAATCTTTTATTCTTTGAGGGATAAATGAACATCGCCCCCGCTCTTCAGCAGATATCCACCTACTGTCCATCATCCATGTGGTCATAAACACCTTCAGGTGGCTTTGTGCTCAAACAAGGAGAACTGAGCGCGCTCAGTGCGGTACAGTGAAATTATTTATACATGACAGTTCAGCCTCATTGTGTTTCAAGGTTAAAGCCTGTAGAGTCTCAGCGACAGAGCCAGGTTTAACTGTAGGATGGAACTTTCTGTTCTGCAGCCAAGAAACAAGGAGAGACCTTGGGAGATGAAGAGCACAAAAAAGCTGGGACGGACAACAGGAGCACGGGCTTTTCATAGGAATGATGACTGGGATCAACTTTTCATCACTTCCTCTGCTGTGGTTCAGTCAAGGTGATGCTGACAAAATGTACTAATCGCTGTTGCTCCTGTTAAACCTGTGCAAAATTTCACCCCTGAAAATTTCTGGAGAATTTCAGACTGGATGTCTCTTAACTATCCTGCAGGAAGTTGTTCTTTTCTGCACTGAACAACAGGAGACTTTCTCTCAGACATGAGTGATGGTGAAAGAGTCTGACGTGTTGACGGTGATTTAAACCATTATTTAAAGCTTTATACCAGAGCTACATGTAGTTTGACGTATTTACAGCAGCAACAAAAGAGTGTAGAAGAACATACCGATGAACAGTAACAATACAGCCTCATATCACACACACAGTTCACTCTCATCACCCAACCACTCTTATATAACTCCATCACTCACTTACAGACTACCGGATGTTTCCTGCTGTGTTCACCCGGCCTTCGTGCAGACATTTTACCAGGAGGCTGCAGGAGAACTCCAGCTAAAGTTGGGATCAAGATTCCAGCGTTTTGCACCCACACATGCTGCGAGGATGATCACACCTACCTATTACTGAGCGTGGATCAGTCACTGCTAGGTGTGTGAGGCTGGTTGGGTTTGATTACCACTGATTGGGGCCAGGTGTGGTGAGGTTTTATATAGTCTTCTCATTACCTCACCATTAGTGAGCGCATCTCCATCTGTGTTTGTTTCCTAACGCCTTACAGAGAGTATTTTCTGTGATTTACCAGTTGCAGTTGAAGTTGATTAATGCTGGAGGCCCATTTATTTAATTTTACTTTGGTCTTGTGATCTCATAAGCCACAGATCATCAACTGGCGGCCCAAGGGCCAAATCAGGCCCCCCAAAGCTTCCTGTCCGGCCCCCAGAAGATCATTAAGTTCAGAAAAGGAGGAAAAGAAGATGTTCTGGTTTTAGGAGTGTCTTTTGGCTTCAAATGTCTGCAGCTGTTAACTCCATCCAAAAACATGACTACTGATAGTTTAAGAGACCTGTTTTTACAGAAATTCACTCGCCACACATAATTAGTAAATTTATTTTTAAAAATGGGTTAAGGCTGGCAGAAAGTTGCAAAAATGGCCAGAGTAAGTGAAAAAAAGGGGTTAGAAAGTGGCAAAATGGGTTGTGGAGAGACACAAAGGGGCAAAAATGTGCAGGAAAAGAGGTTAAAATGTGGCCAAAAAAATTGGTAAAAGGAAAAACGAGGCAAAAAGTATAAAAATGGAGTTAGTAGTGGCAAAAATGTTGCAAAAAGTAGTGAGAAAGGGTTAAAAAGTGGCAAAAATGAATACTAGAGTGGCACAAAGGGGCAAAAATGTGCAGGAAAAGGGGGTTAGAGAAAAGAAAAATCGTTTTAAAGAGCAAAAAGGTATTAAAAAATGAGTTTAAAGTAGCAAAAATAGTGCAAAAATAGCCTGGGAAAGTTGCAAAAAATGGGTTAAAGAGTGTCAAAATGGGCAAAAGTGGCAAAAATAGTTTTAAAAGTGGCAGAAACGATCAAAATTCAGCTGAGGGGCAGAAAATGTTGCAGAAATGTCCAAATGAAGTAATGAAAGAGGTTAAAAGTGTTAGAAATGAATTAATATTAGTACTTAGCCACAACTAGGGAGGGCCCATTATTTGGGACTTTCAGTTCCGTGGGCTGGCCTGTCCCCTTGTGGCCTTCTGCATTACAGATAACATGGATGGATCTCGCTGTAATACCTAAAAATTTCCTCCATTTTGAAAAGAAATATAAATACTAATACAATCATATTTTAATCAGACCAAAATATTGATTTAATTTTTGTTTATTTGAAAGTCCGGCCCCCAGAGTCTCTGTGGAGACTAAATCTGGCCCCTGTGCAGATGTGGTTGATGACCCCTGTTAGGCCTTTCAGACCGGCAGGGCTCTGTGCCGGTTCCGGTTCCTGAACCTAATATTGAACTGGCCGGCGTGTTCAAACTGGGAAAAAGTTGGTTCTGAACCTGAAAAGTTGGTTCTCAGCTGGAACCAAAAATAGTTGGTTCTTTCTTGGGAACCGTGACATCATCAGTGGGCGTGTCACTTTCTAGGTTGTGAAAACGAGCCGAAAATGGAGCAAAAGTGGTCTGCTGGGGAGACAAAATGATTGGTTGTGATCTGGAGAGTAGAACGAGGAAGAGCACGTTATATGTCGAACTTGTGAAGCGATAGTGAAGGCTGGGCTCACCTGAACACCATAAATCACTGATTTACTCAAGAAACTGAAGAAGGAATACCAGGACAGCAGGAAAGACTTGGAGCTGGACATGGTGATGTCCATCATGACCCCCCCACTTTGGTTCTCCTTAAACTGAAGTGAATGCGGGCTGGTTCACCAGAAAGCACCAAGGCTCTGAGACTCCAGAATGAAACCAGAACCAGAACCAGAACCAGAACTGTGTCTGTCTGAAAACACCTTCAGTGTTTCATCTGAGGACAGCTTCCCCCTTCTCAGTACCATCTAAGTAGGTTAGATTTTTAGTTCTGGTTTGCTACCAATTAGCTTTAAGGTTTTTTTTTCTTTTCCCAAATATGGCGTGTGATTTCAGTGGTTATTCTTCTGGGATAACTTGCAATTGCGTCCCATTTCTCCCCTTTTCTGACACATGCACATGCTCGCTTCCAAACTCCTGGATATTTTCAGGATTTTTGTGTAAGTGTGAAAGAACTCTGTAGAGCAGGGGAGTCAATCTCATACTGGGTCTGGGCCAGATGTAGTCCAATGAGGCGTCCTGTAGTAACATTAATGGACCAAGCACATAGGCTGCTGGATGATTTTAGTCAGACCAAGCACCATCAGTGAGAGCTCCATACGCGCATAAAAATGTTTATTAGAAACTTTAGATAGGGGACATTGGTGGGCAGTGTTGGGGGTAACGTGTTACAGAGTAATCTGTTAGAGCTGTGGTTCTCAACCTTGGGGTCGGGACCCCATTCGGGGGGGTCACCAGATGTCTTGAAAACAACTACGAATATTTCTTAAATCACACTGTTGCCACTTTACAAACAATTTGACCAATTTTTAACCATTTTTCATGACTTTTTAACACCAAATCTGCCAATTTTAGCACATTTTTTTTTCCACTTAAAACCCATTTGTGTCAATTTTCCACCACTTTTTTCTGCCTGTTTTTGTCACTTCTAAACTGATTCTTGCCATTTTCTGCCTATTGTTGCATCATTATTGACACTATTAACCACTTTTTACACCCCCCCCCCCCTTTTTTTTTTTTAAAACAATTTTAACCACAGTTATCCCATTTTTGGCAGTTTATATAAATTTTTCATCCCAGTCCAACAAATTTCCCTCAGTTTTTTTGCACTTTAAAGCCATTTCAGCCACTGTTTAATGCACTTTTACCACTTTTGTACCCATTGTTGCCAATTTAATCCATTTTTGGTTATTTTTTTGGCCACTTTTATATAATTTTTGCCCCTTTTAACCCATTTATGTTCTTTAAAAATCCAATTTCAACACCCTTTTCACCATTTTTTTGCCAGTATTCACTAATTTAAGCATTTTTTTTTACCATTTAAATTTATTATTATCATTATTATTTTTAACAAAAGTTATTTCATTTTAAGCTTAACTTCCCAAGTGACCATGGTTTTGCTGACCTTCATGGCCCTCAGTTTGGCTGGATCCCAGGAACCTTCCCCTTTATCCCTCCTATGGACGGCCTTGTCTCCACATGACTACTCTTGAATGTGCACAGCTGTTCAGCCACCTCCAGGTCCAGTGGGGTTCCCCGGTCTCTGGCACCTTTGTTTTGGGGGTCCTGGGCTGAAAAGGTTGAGAACCACTGCGTTGGGGCGCTCTGAATCCGTTACTGAAAGAAAAATCCCAAATGTCCTCTCTCTTGCATGGCTTTAAAAAAGAGAAAGAATAAAAGGAAGCTCCTTGGAGCGTCTGCTCTGTTTGTCCTTCTCTCTTCCTGTAGCCATGTTGGCATGTGGCGCTGTGTCAGCGGAAGGTAAACATTCTGTGCCATTACACGCACATTGTTAGCTTGTTGAACCAACAAGATGGCAGAGAGGACAGCAGGCCACTGAGGAATTATCCCCATTATGCTGGATTTTTGGATAAAAGGGACAAGAACAGCATCCTGGTGAAACGGAAGTTTAAAAGCTCTGTTTGCTTTCATTGAATCAGCTGTTCAGCTGTTCCAATTACGCGCTGTTATTACACACAGCGTTGGAGTGATTCTGTCTGCCTCTGCTCAGCTTGTTGTCTGATTGTGAGCATGTTAAAGAGCTGGTTTTCCTGTCTGTCAGCGGTGTTCTCAGGCTGCACAGATACAGACTATGGGCTGTAAATTAGGCTCTACACTGGCATTAGAGTCTGCACATTCAAATGCAGGCGTGCGGTTATTATCTGTAGTTTTTACAACCAACGAGTGGAACGATTGGCTAAAGAGTTTTAATATTTAGTAACGCAAAAGTACTCCAACGCGTTAGTTTTGGTAACGCAGTAACGTAACGAGTTAGTTTCAGAAGTAACGCTACCCAGCTCTGATGGTGGGGCACCAATCGGCCCTCACTAGTACACAAAACCCCAATACACTTGAACTCCTTCACTTGAGGCAGAGATTCACTCCTTAAACCACAGGTGTCAAACTCAAGGCCTGGGGGCCAAATCCGGCCCATGGAACGATTATATCCGGCCTGCAAGATCAGATCATATTTGTATTCTTATTGGTCCACCAGTATGAGGTCTGCAGATTTCCTCCAGTATAAAAATGTAAACTTCAACATGATTATCAAAAATATCCTTGTTAAGCTGTAAAAATCTGAAAAAGTAACAGTAAAAAATATTAGATAAAAAGTCCAGAATGTGGGGGAAGAAAAATTAATTTGTGTTTTATTTCATATTTTCAATTTTGCATCTCATGATGACGACTCAAACTCATGATTTTGACTTTCATTTCATGCTTTGACCTTTTCAACTCATAATTTGGATTTTATATGTCACATCTTTATCTTTTAGATTCACAATTTTAAATTTAAGTCATATTTTGACCTTTTCAATTCTTACTTTGGCTTTTTAATCCCATATTTTGACTTTTAAAAACATGATTTCAATTTTTCTCATATTTTGACATTTTAAATTCCTAATTTTTACTTTTTATTTCATATTTTGACCTTTTACACTCCCAGTTTTGAATTTAAATCATATTTTTAACTTTATAAGTCATCATTTTGAATTCTACCTAATTTTGATTTTTTCAAATCCTAATTTTGGGGTTTTCAATCCAACATTTTGACCTATCAGACTCACAATTTAAAAATTTTAAGACATAATTGACTTTTAAACTCCTGATTTCAAATTGGATCTCATATTTTGACCTTCCAAACTTATGATTTCAACTTTCTCCTCATGTATTTGTGCTTTAAAAACATTATTTTTCTGGGCTACTGCCAAACAGGGGATGTATATTCTTAAATAACCTCTGACCAAAGCAACAATTAGTATTTTTATTTATGCAGCAGTAGGCCCTATATATAGCCTTCTTAAAAATGCCAATCCTTTTTCCTAAAAGTCGAGGTGTGGACAGCTCTTCAGACGCTACATAAGAAGAGCTTTATCAGCGTGTTTAGACTTACTGATAGATAAGGATGTGTTTTATGTTAGGATGTTCAGACAGAGGAGGTAGCTGTGAAAATGGATGCAGAATCTGTGGTGTTTCTAGCAGCTGTAATCCATCCTGTCTTCAGCCCATCAACACTTTAGTCCAGAGTATGACAGTCTCACAGGAAGTGGACAGCAGGCGGTGAAATCAACAGTTTCTATGAGACACTAATGATTATGAAGACATCTGAAATACACACAGGCTAAATTCTTCCTGTGTCTTTCTTAAAAAGTCTGTAAAGTCCTCCAGAAGAAGAAACGATGAATGATGGAACATTTTTCACCCTTCAGTCCCCAAACAGCAGCATCACTGCTCCAGACTCATCACAGACATGAAACTGTCCGTACTTTAGTGGATGTGTAGGCAGAAGGATTCTCCTCCACTGTAGATAAACTGGTCTGTAAACATCACTGAAGCTGAGCTCTGACCGGCTCGTCTCTGAGTTTACTGTTTAAATAACACCTCTGTGCTGTAGGAGGGCCCACAGTGACAAAAACATACAGACTAATGAGAATCTGTTTCTCTGCTGTTGTCAGGTGACGTAAACATGCAGCATCGATGATGGAGGACTGAATGCATGAATCCACGTAGTCTTCAACCGTAGCTGCTACTGTCCTAAACTCTTTTTGCCCTCCAGGCCTCTGTGACTGAAACCTCACTGGACACGCTGTGGTATATTTTAAATGCTGTGAAATAACACTGAAGAACCACAAATCTGTGTTGATAACAAACATGTTAGTTGATGTTTAATCCATCTAAGGGCTGATGGTTAACCAACAAAGCTCCAACTAGCCACTGATCTCAGATTCAGTCTGGACTAGAGTTCTCCAGAAGGCATGAAGGTTGGAAGTGGCAAAAATTTGATAAAAACAGCACAAATGGGTTTAAGTGACAAAGATGGGCCTAGATAGTGGTAAAAGGGAGTTAAACTGTGGCTAAAATGGCTTTAAATTGGCAAAATGGGAGGACATTTTATAAAATGGGATGAAAAATTGTTATAAACTGGCAAAAATGGTTAACTGAGAAAGAAAAAAATATGCAGATATTGGCAGAAATTGGTTACACTACCAAAATGGGGCACATCAAATCAATCAATCAAACTTTATTTATAAAGCACCTTTCAAACAAATTCAATTGCAGTTCAAAGTGCTTTCCAGGGTTGTACAAAAGTGACTGACAAAAAATATAATGGTAAAAAAAGATTTAGAGACTAATGCACACACAAGTAGTTCACTAAAACAATTAAAAAGATGAAAGATATGAAAAGAGACACAGAGAAAAGACAAATCAGAAAAGGGAAGAATTTATAAAATAAGAAACATTAAAATTTGCATAAAAACAGTGAAGGTTAAAATAAAACAATGATAAAACATTTAACATCCCAAATAATTCATAGCCTATAAAACTGGAAAATAAAACAGATGATCATAACTAGAGTTAAACTCTAAAATTAAGGTTTAAAATTTCTATAAAAAATAGAATAAAACAGAAACAATGATTGTGATAATCTGTATAGTCATAAAAATTAGACAGTACTACATAAAAGCCAGACTGAATAAGTGTGCTTTTAGCCTGCGTTTAAAAATCTCAGTATTCTCAGCTCCTCTCAGATCCTCTGGCAGGCCGTTCCACCGTCTGGGAGCATAAAAACTGAAAGAAGAATCACCGTACTTTTTAGTTCTGCTCTGTGGAACAGCCAAGAGAGAAGCCAGAGGATCTGAGGGTCCGTCCAGGTTCATAAACTAAAACCATCTCTGATAGGTAGTCTGGGGCGAGGCCATGTAGAGCTTTATAAACTAATAAAAGAATTTTAAAATCAATACGAAAACTAACAGGCAACCAGTGCAAGGACTTCAAAATAGGAGTAATATGTGCTCTCCTTCTGGTCCTGGTCAGGACTCTTGCTGCCGAATTCTGGATGAGCTGGAGCTGATTTATTGTGTTCTTTGGTTGACCAGAGAGGAGAGCGCTACAGTAGTCTGGCCTGTTAGTGATAAAAGCGTGCATTAGTCTCTCAGTTTGGCTCAGAGAGAGATGGTCTGACTTTTGCAATGTTTTTTAAATGATAAAATTCTGTCTTTGTGACCCCCCACACATGAGCCTTGAAATTAAAATCACAATCAAAGATCACCCCAAGGTTTCGTGCTTCTTGACATGGATTTAGTCCTATTTTGTGAAGTTTGGGGGTCAGTTTCTGTCTCTGAGCCTTGGATCCAATAATTAAAACTTCTATTTTGTCCTGGCTTAGCTGCAACAAATTCAGTGACACCCAGGCTTTTATATCTAAAATACAGCTAAAATGTGAATCTATTTCTGTGGTGTCATCAGGAGACACGGCCACATAGAGCTGAGTGTCATCAGCATAGCTGTGAAAAGAGATGCCGTGTCTCCTGATGACACCACCCAGGGGTGACATATACAAGTTAAAAAGTAACGGTCCTAAAATCGATCCTTGTGGTACCCCGCTAGTTACCTCATAGAGTTTGGAGGAATGATCTTCAACAAAAACAAAGAATTTTCTGTCCCTCAGATATGAGGCAAACCAGTTAAAAACATTTCCAGAGAGGCCTACGTGACTACTTAATCTTTCTAAAAGAATCTGGTGGTCAACAGTGTCGAAAGCAGCACTGAGGTCAAGCAGTACCAGAACTGATGGCTTATTGTTGTCAAGGTTGATTCTGATGTCAGTAACTGCTTTGAGCAGGGCTGTCTCAGGGCTGTGATGTGTCCTAAAACCAGATTAAAACATTTCTAATGAGTTGTTTGACTTTAAAAAGGCACTCAGCTGATTAAAAACTACTTTCTCTAAAATTTTGCTTAAAAATGGAAGATTAGAAATTGGTCTAAAACTACTGAGGGTTAAAATATCTAGGTTCTCTTTCTTTAACTAAGGCTGTCTTAAAATCAGTAGGGAAGACACCAAGCTGTAAGGAGTGATTTACTATTGCAAGTACATCTTCAAACGCTGAACTAAAAACAGTTTTAAAAAGAGAGAAATGGTGAAATGTGGTTAAAATGGGAAAAATTGGGAGTTAAAAGGGGTTAAAAGTGGTTAATGATTAAAAGATCAGGTTTCAAAGTGGCAAAAAAAGGCAGAAAAAAGATGGAGAGAGTTTAAAAGTGACAAAAATAGGTGCTAAATTTTGAGATGGGTTTAAATTGGTGGGAAAAAAATGATGAAAAGGGGTAAAAAAAATGACAAAATTGGTGTAAAGTGGCAACAGTGTAATTCAAAAAATATTCTCATTTTTTTTAGGGCAACTGGAGACCACCTCTCAGTATCTTGCGACCCCCAATGGGGTCCTGACCCTGAGGTTGAGAACCACTGTTTTAAATGAGGTTCACTCAAACTTCCTAAAGTCCTGATGAACCCGTATGAAAGGGTCAGACCCAGGTCTAATAACACCTGTGGTCTGGCTTTAAATAATGAAAACTATTGTGTGTTTTTGACAGCAGTATGTCACCTTTAACCATGCGGGTCCTGGGGGTCTCAGCTCATCTTAGACCTGTAAAGGGGGGGTCAAACAGGCTGGGGGCCACCGCTGTAGTTTATAGACGGACTCATAAATCATTCAAACTCAGAGCTTTGACTACTTTTGTTCAAAGCAGACATCAATCCCAGAGTCCTGCTAGTCTCTGACTGTCCGGTTCAGCGTCTTTGACGTTAAATTTCTGTTCTTGGAGCCTGAAGTGAGATCTTTAGTGATGTCACTATTAGACGTCTGATAATGAAGGGAGGGCGCTGCCTAAAGTCGTCATGAGGGCTTTCTTTTTCCCTTTTTGTTCAGATCTTGCCGCTTTTCAAGAACCAAGGCCGTGGAGTCGTTTGGGCTCGCTTGTACGTGATGTGACTAATGTCTTCCTGCTCCATTCACGGAGAGAAAGGACACCAGCTCACCGGTAGGAGAGTCTTTATAGTATCTATGAGCTTTTCTTCTCCTACAGAGAGAACTGAACGCCGTTTTCCATACAACATGGAGCCGTTAAGTAGCTGTAACCGGTCAGTAATGGGCTCAACGACAGCTGAATATAATAGTTGCTGTGGTAACCATACATGACCAGACAACCCTGATTCTTCTCTGACCTTGTTAGAAAATCTGTATTTCAATCTTAATAAAGCTGATCAGACCTGCAGGATGGAGCTGTTTTTAGCTTCATAAATCAGAGTTTCAGAGTTTCAGAGCTCTGTCACATCTCAGAGAGCTTTCTCCTGCAAACACGTGTGACCATGACTGGAATAAAACCAAATATGAGCCGTCATCGCCAACACTGTCAACATTTTCAACACTCTGAAACTTTCTGACTTGTTTTTAAAGATTCACTCCTGGCTTTTTAAAAGTGTGGAATTGAAAAAGTTTAAACAACCTTCAGATCTTTTGTCATATTTAATGAAAAGTCTCAAAGAATGACAGAGCTGTCTAAAATGAACAAAAACACTGGTACGTTTGTTCAAAATGAAAGTTTCCCTAGAATTTAGTTTTATTTCCTTCTCTCACTGGTGGATAAAAACGAGGTACAAGTGCTTTAAAACAGGGGTTCTCAACCTTGGGGTCGGGACCCCATTGGGGGTTGCGAGACACTGAGAGGCGGTCTCCAGTTGCCCTTCAAAAACTAAGAATGTTTTTAAATCACTCTGTTGCCACTTTACAACAATTTTGTCCATTTTTTTAACCCCATTTCATCATTGCTTGTTCCTCGTGTCAGGACTGAACAGGGGAAAAGAGCGTTCAGATTTGCTGCCCCCATGGAATACTCTCCAGACTGAATTGAAACTTTCCGAATTCATCTCACTGGAAAACTTTTGCTCTGTCTTAAATGATAGACAACGTGAGTCCATGGAACAGTGCTTGTGTTTCTGAATTGTTACTGTGACCACTATCCTTGCACTCTAAAATTTGATGTAGCTCCAATTCTTATTATTATTCATGTTAACTTATTGTGTATTATCTGTCTCTTGAATATGTATTATTTATTATGACGTGTGCTGCTGACCTCTTGGCCAGGTCACCCTTGTGAAAGAGATTTCGGTCTTAATGGGTTTTTTATCTGGTTAAATAAAGGTTAAATAAAAATAAAAATAAATTTTCCCCCTCAAATTTAAACACATTTCTGCCATTTTACACCCATTTTTGTCAGTTTTAAACTCTTTTGCCACTTCTTTTCTGCCTGTTTTTGCCACTTCTGAGCCAAATTTTACCACTTAAGCTTAATGTTGCCTCTGTTGACCTATTATTGCTAATAACACCCCATTTTAACCACATTTCACCATTTGATATGTCAATTTTTGCTAGTTGAACCAATGTCTGCCAATATCTGCCCAATTTTCCTTTCTCAGTTAACCCTTTTTTGCTGATTTATATCAATTTTTCATCCCATTTCACCAAATTTCCAACCACGTTTGCCGATTTAAATCCATCCAGCCACTTTTTAACTCCCTTTTACCACTATTTATGCCCATTTTTGCCTGTTTAACCCATTTTTGCCTTTTTTTGCCATTTTTGTCAAATTTTGCCACTTCTAATCAATTTCTGCTACTTTTCAAATCCAATTTCACTACATTTTCCATCATTTTTGCCATTATTAACCCATTGTAGCCATTTTAAAACCATTTTTATTCTTCTTTGATAAAGGGGATTTACATTTTTAAGTAGGCTATTTACTACATGAATGATTAAAAATGTTTTTTTTATAAAAGTGGTTATTTTTTCAGGTTAGATATGAAGTATTGTTATCACAGCTTAACTTTACAATGGACCATGGTTTTACTGACCTCCATGGGCCCCCAGTTTGGCTGGGACGGCCTTGTCTCCACATGACTATTCCAGAATGTTCATGGCTGTGTTCAGCCTCCTTCAGGTCCAGTGGGGGTCCCCGGTCTCTGGCACCTTTATTTTAGGGTTTGCGGGCTGAAAAGTTTGAGAACCCCTGCTTTAAAAACAGGAAAAATATCATGAAAAGTTCAGTTTTTCTCCTTTAATTTGATTCCAAAAGTGAAACTTCAGTACAAGTCAGCATGTAAGCCACAGAAGGTCATGGGTGAAAGGACAGGCTGTCCTCAGAGTGCTGTGTGACAGCATACTGACAGAGGGTAAGACACAGAGGGCCAGGCTGACAGGACAGGCTCTATGTTGATACAGCAGGCTGTTCTCAGAGGGTGCAGGAGTCCGCTTTTTCTTAACCCCGACATGCACAGAGCACCGATATGCATGAAGGTGTGAGAGCCCTTCATCGCTGCTTTCAGCTTGAATTTATCATTGTTCTGTAAGAGTATTTCACAATAACTGGATGAAAAGAGTAGAAGTTGTGTGACAGTTGCATCAGAGCAGAGGTGGGTTGAATGGTTGGGGCCACATGAGGTGAATATATCAACCAAAACTTAAAGAAAATTTCTAAAAGAGAGAGGGAGTGCACATGGAGCAGAGACTGTAGCTGATCCATGACGGCCATCATTAGGAAACACTGGGATCTCTCATGTTGTGCCTCCTCTCTATAGACTCCCCCAGCTATGATTGTTCTGCCACTGACCAAAAATGCCACACGACTGGTTTAGAGGTGCAGAATCTGCCGGTCTAACACTAAAGCACATACAGAGGAGGTTCCTGGTTGGTTTGTGCTGCAGATGTTGACAGTTTTCAGCACAGGGACAGTCATGGGGTCAGCAGCTGTACTGGAAACCTGCACACGTTTAATTGGTTGTTAAGAAGTCATGTGGTCGCTGTGCTGCTGATGAATGAGTCAGTAATGATGATGAATTAATTCTGATCAGATAAGAGAAGAGTCGGACTGAGAGCTGCCCTCACTCGTGATCCAACGGTTGGGTTTCAAGACTTTTGGAGCCACGGTTCTGTAGAAATTCTGATGTTTCAGACGACCGTTTCCTTCGTTTCAAACGCGATGATGGAGCTGGGCTTGTGTGTGATTCATTTACCGTTAAGTGTTTGAGCGTCATGTTTTCTCTTTCTTAATGAGCTCTTGTAACTTTGCCAAAAGGTTTCCAAGCAACCTGAGAGGAGTCTTTGAGCCGCTCCTCCTCTCTGTCGATCTGGTCTTCATGCTTTTTTCTTTTCTGTAATGTTGGCTCTTCAGCGCTGACACAACGGTGATGCTGCACAGAGTCATCGGCTCCTCTGTCTACACCCTAATGTCCAAAATTCACTCAGTTTAATCTAACACAGTTTTACTGTGAGAATCTCTTAACAATCTTAAAACAATCATACCGGCTTTAACACTGACTCACAAAAAAAGGTTTGCAATATGAAAAAGGGATGCAAAATTATCAAAAACAATTCAAAAAGAGGCACAAGAAAGGAGCAAAGAGATGCAAACGATTACAAGAAGATACAAAAACTACAAAAAAAGATGGAAACACGAGAGGCATGCAAAGATGATATTAAGAAATATGCAATTTATGCAAAATCAATCAAAAACATGCAACTAACACATAAATGACTACAAACTAATGCAATGCAACCAAAATAATTCAAAAACATGCATGCAAAATATTCTTAAAGATGCAAAACAACAAAAACAAACACAAAATTTCTACTAAATCAACCAGAAACATGCAGAGTTACGCTGTAAAGCCTGCAAAGCCAACACAGTGACATGCAAGACATCTGCAGAGACATCTAGGGCTACAACTAGCCCATGAAATGACCATAAAGTAATGCAATGCAGCTGAAATAACATGAAAATACGCTGTAATGGCTGCAAAGCAAACATTAAGACATGGAAGACATCAGCAGAGAAATGCAAGATGCAAATACATAAAATGACCATAAACTAATGCAACCAGAATAATTAAAAAATATACATGCAAAATATCCTTAAAGATGCAAAACAACAAAAACAAAACACAATTTAGACAAGACTCCACTCCTCTCTGAAGGCTAATCTACAGCATTCTGTGTTTCTGTGGGAATGTGTGTCCATTCATTCTGTACAGCAGTGATACTCAACGTGTGGCTCTTTTATGTCTCGATTTGAAATTTTATTCCCCAGAAATCCTTAAAAAAAGGAATCTTTGATCCATTGCAAGTCCCATTGATCAGTTTGTTTTCCACACTTACAGAGTTTGCTTTATTGGTCAATCCTTTTTTTTGTCTTATATTTCCATTGCCCTAACTTGCATTTTTTGTCACTTTATTTCAATTTTTTTGCAAACTTTAATCCATTTTTACTGCTCTAATTCCACTTTTGCCATTTAATGCCACATTTTTTCCCATTTTTGACCATTTTTTCCCCATCTTTTTGCTGCTTTTTACCCATTTTATTCACTTTGCATTCATTTTCTGTTTCCTTGTTTCTCGCTGGTGAATCCATCTTGCAAAACTCCCGTCTGAACCATTTGGGCCCGGTCAGAAAGTGACAGGACCAATCAGCGCCGAGGGGCAGTACTTTCAGGCGCGGCAGAGTCGTGACGTAAACAAGCAGCAATAAGAGACCGGTGCAATTATGGCGAAAGAGATTAGCGTGGATGCTGCTAAAGCGCCAGTTTTATCAGAACTTGACAACATTTCTTCGTTCAAAGAAGAACGAAGAAATGTGAGTTGTTTTCTTTTCAAAAACGACAAAAGTCGAGTACTGACATGTCTAACGTCGTTATGTTTCACGTTATTCCTCGGTAGCTGCGCAGGCGTACATTGGTTGTGGCTACGTCACATGTTTTGTTGCTCTGATTGGCCCGTTGAGATGTGACAGACAGAAGGTTCATCCAATCACACTGAGTTTTTTTCAAAGCCTCTGCCTTTTCTCAGACGTTTCCTATTGAAGCTTTCCCAGGTGGATGTATGAAACACATCCAGCCGGCATGTCAGGTTACTCATTTTAGTCATGTCTATGCCATTTTTGCCACCTGTAACTCAATCTTTGTCACTTCTCGCTCATTTTTGCTACTTTCTGCCCTTAACCTGCCACTTTTTCTGCCTATTTTTGTCACTTCTCACCCGATTTTTGCCATTTAATGCCCACTTTGACCCATTTTTGCTGCTTTTTTGGACCATTTTTGCCACTCTCTGCTGCTTTTTGCCCACTTTTCCCACCTTTTGCTGCTTTTAGCTCATTTTAGTCACTTTTCACTAATTTGCCACCTTGACTTATCTTTATTGCTACTTAAACCCATTTTTGCCACTTTAAACCACTTAGATTGTGGCTCTTGCGAAGGTATTTTTCAACAGCTTGGCTCTTTGGTTGAGCAGGTTTGAGTAACGCTGCTGTAGAGCATTTATGAGTTCAGGTTCTGATGTTGGACCAGAAGGCCTGGCTCACAGCCTCTGTTCCAGTTCATCCCAAAGGTGCTGGGTGGGGTTGAGGTCAGGACTCTGTGTGTCTCTATAGTCCGTCTTTGTGCTCTGGGCACAGTCATGCTGGAATAGAAGATGGCCTTCCCCAAACTGTTGCCACACAGTTGGAAGCATAGCATTGTCAAAAAAACAAAAAAAGAGTAAGAAAGAAACCGGTGGTAAATGAACTGTTAGCATCACTAAAGAAGCAGACAGCAGTTGGAAGCCGTTGCACTGATGAGTACAGTTGTTTATTGTCATGTTTCTGAGTTCACCCACGCTGACAGCTGTTGTGTAGGTTTCCAGCCGTGTGCACAAAGGTGAAGGTGATGATGACTCCTGCTCTATAACATAAGGAAAGAACAGAACATCAACAATAGTTAGTGACGTTGTGGAGGCATAGAGCCGCCTCACAGTGATTAGAGATATTTATATTTTTCACCTTTTTGTGTTTTTCTTGTGACCTCATACAGCACTCTGTTGTACTGATGGAAAGTTTCCCTCGCTTCCCTTGGCTCATGTTTGAGTTTTTGGCTAATATTTGCCTTATTGTGGCTACTTCATGTCATTTCTCATCACTCTGTCGTTGTTTTGTGTCTCAGGCTCTGTTCGGATTCTACGTATGATTTTGTTTTTGCTTCTGTTTTGTTCTT
Organism: Cheilinus undulatus; assembly: GCF_018320785.1. Lineage (NCBI taxonomy): Eukaryota > Metazoa > Chordata > Actinopteri > Labriformes > Labridae > Cheilinus > Cheilinus undulatus. Next base: position 3,162,306 of record NC_054875.1, read on the forward strand.
CTCTGTCACTGAGTGCACAATATGGACAAAAGTATTTGGCCAAACCTTTTAATTATTGAATTCAGGTGTTTCAATCAGACCAACAGGTGTATAAAATCATCATCTAGCCATGTAGTCTCAAACATGTGTGACCCTGAACGGGTCATTCTGCAGAGCTCTGTGACGATGCCACCTTTTAGATATTTGGGCTTTTTTCCATCACATGTACCAGACATGATTCCTAATGAGTTACCGTCTCCCTCCTGATGTTTTTCACAGTAGCTGAAGCTGATTGAAAACTAATGAGTTTCTTTATGTGACATGAGAGCATGAATCAGAAACAAGAGCTGAGACGCAGGTACCAACATGAACAGAGAGACGGGAACACGGACTTCAGCATCACCGTCAAAACCCTGAAAACAGCACAGAAACTTTCTTTAGAAGGCATTTTTAGCTAAACAGGTCACTCAGACCTCCTTCACTTTTCACTTTTCAGTTTCTAATGTGGCAGCCTGATGACAGTCAAAAAATCCCCTTAATCTACACTCTGTACCCCGTCATGACCAAATTAAAAACAGATTTTTTGATTCGCAGGGCTGCAGTGATGGCTGACCTTCTAAAACTTTGTCCCATCTCTCCAGGATCTCTGGAGCTCAGCCTGAGTGACCATCAGGTTCTTGGCCTCCTCTCTTACTAAGGTCCTTCTCCCCCGATGGTGACCAGCTCTAGAAGAGTCCTAGTTGTGCCAGACTTCTTCCATGTGAGAATTCTGGAGGCCGCTGTGCTCTTGAGATCCATTTGAGATATTTTTGCAGACTGAACAGAGATTTAATCTTTCCTCCACCCTGCTCCATCACAGACAAGCCACCCCAAGGACTCTGGCCTGAAGCTACAACATTAATGTTTAATACAGGTCAGTTTTAGCCAACCCACAAGATGTTTGCTGATTTATAAAGATCAAGAACAATTAAATTAAAACACATAAAATCAGGACAAACGCAGAATTTAGCTGATCTAATGAAGCTAACATGGTACCAAATAAAGAGTTACTGCTGCTGTCCACTTTCACCTTCCTCTGTCTGAATGAATCTGCAGGGATGGAGGATGAAATGATCACTCTGCTCATATTAATCTGATTTAAAGCACAGAGGTTATGAAGCGTCTCCTCCACAGGGACGTTCTTACAAACATGTTTGATCACAGACAGTAACAGGATAATTGTGCACACAGGGAGCTCAGATAGAACATGTTTAATACATGAAAACACTCTGCTATTATCATCGAGATTACGGAGGATTGATTTATTTTAAATAGCTTCTCATTTCCTTTATCTTTTCTTTAAATGATATGGATGTAAACCTGCAGACAGAGGAGACATTTAAGGATTGAAAAAGTGATTTACATGTATAAGAAACAAAATGAACATGGAATAATCCTCTGCAGCAGGGATGTCAGACTGAATCTGGGTCTAACCTGAGGACCTACAGGGTCAAGATTTAACCACTGAGTGTCAACACAAATGAGTTTGAGATTATAAGCTCAACATGATAAGTTAAAACGTATACTTTTTAAAGGTTGAAAACATGACATTTAAAGTCAAAATAATGTTTTTAAAAGGCAAAATATGAGATAGAATACTGAAACCTTGATTTTTAACAGTGGAAAAATGAGATAAAAGTTAAAATCATGAGTTTTAAGGGTAAAAAAATGAGATAAAATTTTAAAATCATGAGTTTTAAGGGTAAAAAATTAGATAAAAATGGAAGTTAGGAGTTGAAATGTTAGCAAAACTGAGGAAAAAAACAATTTTATGATATTTAACAATCAAAATTTGAGATGAACATCCAAATCATGAGTTTAAAATGTCAAAGAATATGATTACATTTCAATTTCATGAGATTTAAAAGTCAAAATATAGAATAACATTAAAAACCACAAGTTTTAAAGGTTAATAACAGAAACAAAAGTCAAAGTTAGGAGTTGAAAAAGGTCAAACTTGAGATAAAAGTCAAAGACATGACTTTAAAGGTTAAAATAGGATTTAAAATCTGGTAAAGGACTCAAAGGATTCAAACCTGGCCGTCCATGTACATGGGGCACGCTTTAAACCCCTAGGCCACCTGCGCCTCAAGGGGATTTATATTTTAAGATTGCTATATACCACTAACCTTGCAAAGCAGATTGATTTTCGTTTCCTTTTTCGTTGTTTCTCACTGGTGAATCCATTTTGCAAAGCTCCTGTCTGAACCGTTTGGGCCTGGTTAGAAAGTGAAATGACCAATCAGCATCGAGGGGCAGTACTTTCAGGTGTGGCAGAGTCGTGACGTAAACAAGCAGCAGCAAGAGCTGGTGCAATTATGGAGGAAGAGATTAGCGTGGATGCTGCTAAAGCGCCAGTTTTATCAGACCTTGATGACATTTATTCGTTAGAAGAAGAACAAAGAACAGCAGTGAGTTGTTTTCTTTTCAAAAACCACCAAAGTCGTGTACTGACATGTCTGTAGTCACCATGGTTCACGTTATTCTCAGTAGCTGTGCTCGCACACCTTGGTTGCGGCTACGTCATATGTTTTGTTGCTCTGATTGGCCCGTAAAGATTTGACAGACAGAACGTTCATCCAATCACACTCTGAGTTTTTTCAACGCCTCTGCCTTTTCTCAAATGCTTAGTATTGGAGGTTGAAGGTGTCAGGTTAATGTACTACAGCACAAATGAATAGGAAAAGGATCCTTGTTGCACTGATAGGAGTGGGTGTTTTTCAGGTTGAATATAAAATATGGTTATAACAGCTTCACTTTACAATGGCTCATGATTTTGCTGACCCCCAGTTTGGCTGGACCCCAGAACACTCTCCCCTTCAGCTATGGAGACTTTTGCACTCCATCATTGACCCGATCTGTGATTTTATGTGGTCTTCCACTCTGTGGCTGTTGCTGTTGTTCCTAAACTCTTCCACTTTCTGATAATATCACTGACAGCTGACTGTGAAAGATCCAGCAGGGATAAAATCTCACCAGTTGTCTTATTGCAAAGGTGGCGTCATCACAGTACCACGCTAGAGCTCTGCAGAACGACCTGTTTAGGATCACGGATGTTTGTAAATGGAGACTGCATGGTGAGGTGATGATTTATACACCTGTGCGTCTGATGGAACACCTGGATTCAATAATAGGCAGGCGTTAACAAAGACTTTTGTCCATTTTGTGTACTTGTTAGAGTTGGACTGGTCTGTAAATTGATTTTATTGAGCAGTCAAAATTGTGATTATCTAGATCTTGTCTTGATTCCTCCTCTTCTGTCTTTGAGTCTGAGGCGGTCAGGTCAGCAGAAGAAATCTGGTTCACCCTGGGAGCGATCAGAGATGGCAGGTATCTGCGTCCGTGACTGTGTTCAGCCCGGAAGACTCAGATATCTTCCTCATACAACATCCAGACTAATCTACAGTGAAGACTTTAGTCATTTCTTGCCAAAACCACGTAGATATGTTTAATTCTGAGAGCGCAGTTGTTCTTCCCAGAAGCAAACACCATCATGAGCTCAGATATTAACACTGAAATTACACGCTCCCCAGAGTCCTTATGGATTTCCTGTTGCTCTCGAAGCGAGATTGAGCTGATAACACTTACATTCCTCTTTCTTTTTCCATGATTACTCATTACTTTGGTGAGGGAGATGTTCTCCATCAAGTGAGGATTCATCCAGAACAGAAAATACCTGCGAGGATCTTAAGGTGAGTCTTCAGATCGTCCACTTGTGAATTTAATGAAACCAGGAGATGCTGCATCATGAGCCTGAAGGATGAGCAGGAACATGGACACCCAAAGAAAGTGATCAAACTCTGCAGATAAACATAGCTCTGACAGCTTTTACAGCCGCCGTTTGGGGCTGTATGTATTTTTTACATTAGTCATAGCTCTGTTTGGTGCTAGGTCGTATTTCTTTGGTGTTTTCTTGCAGTCCGATGACACAGCAAAGAGGCAAACAGCAGCTTCCGGTCCAACAGACCAAATAAGACAGCGATGTTTGTGTTCACGTCCTGGAGGACGACGCTCTGTTTGTTTCTGCTGTTTTTTTAAATAAATGATTAATCCACTCCTCAGGCTCTTCATGCACTCTCGCTCTCTTCTCTCTGACACTCAGAGGTTTGACCATGGACACGGTGGCAGTAACAGTCTGATCCACTACACTGATCCTAGAAACCACAGACAGTACCCGAACTGTCACACCCAAACACATCCAAAACCATCTGTAAGTTATGGAACCAGATTTTAACTTCTTCATGTGTTTTTTTAGGTGATCTGAGTTCCTGACTACACAGAGGAGTTAGTTTAAAACTTTACATGCACAAAACTCTTTAAAATGTAAGAAACATTATCAGGGGGAGCCTGACCCATCCACAGATTAGGCTGGGCCCCTGAAAAACCCAGTGAATGGACCCTGATAAACCCAGTGAATGGCCCCTGCTAAACCCAGAGAATGGCCCCTGATAAACCCAGAGAATGGCCCCCTGATAAACCCAGAATATGGCCCCTGATAAACCCAGAGAATGGCCCCTGATAAACCCAGAGAATGGCCCCTGATAAACCCAGAGAATGGCCCCCTGATAAACCCAGAATATGGCCCCTGATAAACCCAGAGAATGGCCCCTGATAAACCCAGAGAATGGCCCCTGATAAACCCAGAGAATGGCCCCCTGATAAACCCAGAATATGGCCCCTGATAAACCCAGAATATGGCCCCTGATGAACCCAGTGAATGGCCCCTGATAACCCCAGAATATGGCCCCTGATAAACCTAGAGAATGGCCCCTGATAAACCCAGAGAATGGCCCCTGATAAACCCAGTGAATGGCCCCTGATAAACCCAGAGAATGGCCCCTGATAAACCCAGAGAATGGCCCCTGATAAACCCAGAGAATGGCCCCTGATAAACCCAGAGAATGGCCCCTGATAAACCCAGTGAATGGCCCCTGATAAACCCAGAGAATGGCCCCTGATAAACCCAGTGAATGGCCCCTGATAAACCCAGAGAATGGCCCCCTGATAAACCCAGTGAATGGCCCCTGATAAACCCAGAATATGGCCCCTGATAAGCCTAGAGAATGGCCCCTGATAAACCCAGAGAATGGCCCCTGATAAACCCAGAGAATGGCCCCCTGATAAACCCAGAGAATGGCCCATGCTAAACCCAGTGAATGGCCCCTGATAAACCCAGAGAATGGCCCCTGATAAACCCAGAGAATGGCCCCCTGATAAACCCAGAATATGGCCCCTGATAAAGCCAGAGAATGGCCCCTGATAAACCCAGAGAATGGCCCCTGATAAACCCAGAGAATGGCCCCTGATAAACCCAGAATATGGCCCCTGATAAACCCAGAGAATGACCCCTGATAAACCCAGAGAATGGCCCCCGATAAACCCAGAGAATGGCCCCTGTGAAACCCAGAGAATGGCCCCTGATAAACCCAGAGAATGGCCCCTGATAAACCCAGAGCATGACCCCTGATAAACCCAGAGAATGGCCCCTGATAAACCCAGAGCATGACCCCTGATAAACCCAGAGCATGACCCCTGATAAACCCAGAGAATGGCCCCTGATAAACCCGGAGAATGGCCCCTGATAAACCCGGAGAATGGACCCTGATGAACCCAGAGAATGGCCCCTGATAAACCCGGAGAATGGGCCCTGATAAACCCAGAGAATGGCCCCTGATAAACCCAGAGATTGGCCCCTGCTAAACCCAGTGAATGGCCCCTGATAAACCCAGTGAATGGCCCCTGATAACCCCAGAATATGGCCCCTGATAAACCCAGAGAATGGCCCCTGATAAACCCAGAGAATGGCCCCTGATAAACCCAGAGAATGGCCCCCTGATAAACCCAGTGAATGGCCCCTGATAAACCCAGAGAATGGCCCCTGATAAACCCAGAGAATGGCCCCTGAAAAACCCAGAGAATGGCCCCTGATAAACCCAGAGAATGGACCCTGATAAACCCAGAGAATGGCCCCTGCTAAACCCAGAGAATGGCCCCTGATAAACCCAGAGAATGGACCCTGATAAACCCAGAGAATGGCCCCTGATAAACCCAGAGAATGGCCCCTGATAAACCCAGAGAATGCCCCCCTGATAAACCCAGAGAATGGCCCCTGATAAACCCAGAGAATGGCCCCTGATAAACCCAGAGAATGGCCCCTGATAAACCCAGAGAATGGCCCCTGATAAACCCAGAGAATGGCCCCCTGATAAACCCAGAGAATGGCCCCTGATAAACCCAGAGAATGGCCCCCTGATAAACCCATTGAATGGCCCCTGCTAAACCCAGTGAATGGCCCCTGATAAACCCAGAGAATGGCCCCTGATAAACCCAGAATATGGCCCCTGATAAACCCAGAGAATGACCCCTGATAAACCCAGAGAATGGCCCCTGATAAACCCAGAGAATGGCCCCTGTGAAACCCAGAGCATGACCCCTGATAAACCCGGAGAATGGCCCCTGATAAACCCAGAGAATGGCCCCTGATAAACCCAGAGAATGGCCCCCTGATAAACCCAGAATATGGCCCCTGATAAACCCAGAATATGGCCCCTGATGAACCCAGAGAATGGCCCCCTGATAAACCCAGAATATGGCCCCTGATAAACCCAGTGAATGGCCCCTGATAACCCCAGAATATGGCCCCTGATAAACCTAGAGAATGGCCCCTGATAAACCCAGAGAATGGCCCCTGATAAACCCAGTGAATGGCCCCTGATAAACCCAGAGAATGGCCCCTGATAAACCCAGAGAATGGCCCCTGATAAACCCAGAGAATGGCCCCCTGATAAACCCAGAGAATGGCCCCTGATAAACCCAGAGAATGGCCCCTGATAAACCCAGAGAATGGCCCCTGATAAACCCAGAGAATGGCCCCTGATAAACCCAGTGAATGGCCCCTGATAAACCCAGAATATGGCCCCTGATAAACCCAGTGAATGGCCCCTGATAAACCCAGAATATGGCCCCTGATAAACCTAGAGAATGGCCCCTGATAAACCCAGAGAATGACCCCTGATAAACCCAGAGAATGGCCCCTGATAAACCCAGAGAATGGCCCCTGTTAAACCCAGAGCATGACCCCTGATAAACCCACAGAATGGCCCCTGTTAAACCCAGAGAATGGCCCCCTGATAAACCCAGAATATGGCCCCTGATAAAGCCAGAGAATGGCCCCTGATAAACCCAGAGAATGGCCCCTGATAAACCCAGAGAATGGCCCCTGATAAACCCAGAATATGGCCCCTGATAAACCCAGAGAATGACCCCTGATAAACCCAGAGAATGGCCCCCGATAAACCCAGAGAATGGCCCCTGTGAAACCCAGAGAATGGCCCCTGATAAACCCAGAGAATGGCCCCTGATAAACCCAGAGCATGACCCCTGATAAACCCAGAGAATGGCCCCTGATAAACCCAGAGCATGACCCCTGATAAACCCAGAGCATGACCCCTGATAAACCCAGAGAATGGCCCCCGATAAACCCGGAGAATGGCCCCTGATAAACCCGGAGAATGGACCCTGATGAACCCAGAGAATGGCCCCTGATAAACCCGGAGAATGGGCCCTGATAAACCCAGAGAATGGCCCTGATAAACCCAGAGATTGGCCTGCTAAACCCAGTGAATGGCCCTGATAAACCCAGTGAATGGCCCTGATAACCCCAGAATATGGCCCTGATAAACCCAGTGAATGGCCCCTGCTAAACCCAGTGAATGGCCCCTGATAAACCCAGAGAATGGCCCCTGATAAACCCAGAGAATGGCCCCTGATAAACCCAGAGAATGGGCCCTGATAAATCCAGAGAATGGGCCCTGATAAACCCAGTGAATGGCCCCTGATAAACCCAGAGAATGGCCCCTGATAAACCCAGAGAATGGCCCCTGATAAACCCAGAGAATGGCCCCTGATAAACCCAGAGAATGGCCCCTGATAAACCCAGAGAATGGCCCCTGATAAACCCAGAGAATGGCCCCTGATAAACCCAGTGAATGGCCCCTGATAAACCCAGAGAATGGCCCCTGATAAACCCAGAGAATGGCCCCTGATAAACCCAGAGAATGGCCCCTGATAAACCCAGAGAATGGCCCCTGATAAACCCAGAGAATGGCCCCTGATAAACCCAGAGAATGGCCCCTGATAAACCCAGAGAATGGCCCCCTGATAAACCCATTGAATGGCCCCTGCTAAACCCAGTGAATGGCCCCTGATAAACCCAGAGAATGGCCCCTGATAAACCCAGAATATGGCCCCTGATAAACCCAGAGAATGACCCCTGATAAACCCAGAGAATGGCCCCTGATAAACCCAGAGAATGGCCCCTGTGAAACCCAGAGCATGACCCCTGATAAACCCAGAGATTGGCCCCTGATAAACCCAGAGAATGGCCCCCGATAAACCCAGAGAATGGCCCCTGATAAACCCAGAGCATGACCCCTGATAAACCCAGAGCATGACCCCTGATAAACCCAGAGAATGGCCCCTGATAAACCCAGAGCATGACCCCTGATAAACCCAGAGAATGGCCCCTGATAAACCCGGAGAATGGCCCCTGATAAACCCGGAGAATGGACCCTGATAAACCCAGAGAATGGACCCTGATAAACCCGGAGAATGGCCCCTGATAAACCCGGAGAATGGCCCCTGATAAACCCAGAGAATGGACCCTGATAAACCCGGAGAATGGCCCCTGATAAACCCGGAGAATGGCCCCTGATAAACCCGGAGAATGGACCCTGATAAACCCAGAGAATGGGCCCTGATAAACCCAGAGAATGGCCCCTGATAAACCCAGAGATTGGCCCCTGATAAACCCAGAGAATGGCCCCTGATAAACCCAGAGAATGGCCCCTGATAACCCCAGAATATGGCCCCTGATAAACCCAGAGAATGGCCCCTGATAAACCCAGAGAATGGCCCCCTGATAAACCCAGAATATGGCCCCTGATAAACCCAGAGAATGGCCCCTGATAAACCCAGAGAATGGCCCCTGATAAACCCAGAGAATGGCCCCTGATAAACCCAGTGAATGGCCCCTGATAAACCCAGAGAATGGCCCCTGATAAACCCAGAGAATGGCCCCCTGATAAACCCAGAGAATGGCCCCTGATAAACCCAGAGAATGGCCCCTGATAAACCCAGAGAATGGCCCCTGATAAACCCAGAGAATGGCCCCTGATAAACCCAGAGAATGGCCCCTGATAAACCCAGAGAATGGCCCCTGATAAACCCATAGAATGGCCCCTGATAAACCCAGAGAATGGCCCCTGATAAACCCAGAGAATGGCCCCTGATAAACCCAGAGAATGGCCCCCTGATAAACCCAGTGAATGGCCCCTGATAAACCCAGTGAATGGCCCCTGATAAACCCAGAGAATGGCCCCAGATAAACCCAGAGAATGGGCCCTGATAAACCCAGAGAATGGCCCCTGATAAACCCAGAGAATGGCCCCTGATAAACACAGTGAATGGCCCCTGATAAACCCAGAGAATGACCCCTGATAAACCCAGAGAATGGCCCCTGATAAACCCAGAGAATGGCCCCTGTGAAACCCAGAGCATGACCCCTGATAAACCCAGAGATTGGCCCCCGATAAACCCAGAGAATGGCCCCCGATAAACCCAGAGAATGGCCCCTGATAAACCCAGAGCATGACCCCTGATAAACCCAGAGCATGACCCCTGATAAACCCAGAGAATGGCCCCTGATAAACCCGGAGAATGGCCCCTGATAAACCCGGAGAATGGACCCTGATAAACCCAGAGAATGGACCCTGATAAACCCGGAGAATGGCCCCTGATAAACCCGGAGAATGGCCCCCGATAAACCCAGAGAATGGACCCTGATAAACCCGGAGAATGGCCCCTGATAAACCCGGAGAATGGCCCCTGATAAACCCGGAGAATGGACCCTGATGAACCCGGAGAATGGACCCTGATAAACCCGGAGAATGGGCCCTGATAAACCCAGAGAATGGCCCCTGATAAACCCAGAGATTGGCCCCTGCTAAACCCAGTGAATGGCCCCTGATAAACCCAGTGAATGGCCCCTGATAACCCCAGAATATGGCCCCTGATAAACCCAGAGAATGGCCCCTGATAAACCCAGAGAATGGCCCCCTGATAAACCCAGAATATGGCCCCTGATAAACCCAGAGAATGGCCCCTGATAAACCCAGAGAATGGCCCCCTGATAAACCCAGTGAATGGCCCCTGCTAAACCCAGTGAATGGCCCCTGATAAACCCAGAGAATGGCCCCTGATAAACCCAGTGAATGGCCCCTGATAAACCCAGAGAATGGCCCCTGATAAACCCAGAGAATGGCCCCCTGATAAACCCAGAGAATGGCCCCTGATAAACCCAGAGAATGGCCCCTGATAAACCCAGAGAATGGCCCCTGATAAACCCAGAGAATGGCCCCTGATAAACCCAGAGAATGGCCCCTGATAAACCCAGTGAATGGCCCCTGATAAACCCAGAGAATGGCCCCTGATAAACCCAGAGAATGGCCCCTGAAAAACCCAGAGCATGACCCCTGATAAACCCAGAGCATGACCCCTGATAAACCCAGAGAATGGCCCCTGATAAACCCAGAGAATGGCCCCTGATAAACCCAGAGAATGACCCCTGATAAACCCAGAGAATGGCCCCTGATAAACCCAGAGAATGACCCCTGATAAACCCAGAGAATGGCCCCTGATAAACCCAGAGAATGGCCCCTGTTAAACCCAGAGCATGACCCCTGATAAACCCACAGAATGGCCCCTGATAAACCCAGAGAATGGCCCCTGATAAACCCGGAGAATGGCCCCTGATAAACCCCGAGAATGGACCCTGATAAACCCAGAGAATGGACCCTGATAAACCCAGAGAATGGGCCCTGATAAACCCAGAAAATGGACCCTGCCTCGTTAACCCATGTTTGCAACTTTTTAACCGCTTTTCACCAGTTCTTCTGCCGTTGTTACCACTTTCTATCCTTTTATGCCTCTGTTTACCCACTTTTGCAACTCTTAAACCAAGTTTCACACATTTTCTGCCCATTTCTGCCACTTTTTACCAATCTCTGCCTCTGTTAACCCACTTTTGTAACTTTTGTAACACATTTTTGCCCAATCCAATCCTTTGCAACCCTTTGTGCATTTAAGCCATTTTGTTTTCTGCCTCTTTCCACCCTTTTTGCCCATTTTTCCTCTGTTAACTAATTTTTACAAATTTTCACCACATTTCACCCCCTTTTATTCCAATCTTGGCAGATCTCTATAACGCTGAGTGTCTACAAGCTTTGACAGTTTATCAGGAAGTTTGAGGTGAGAGGAAAGGACAGAATGTGACGGTCTAAAAACTATCTTGGCCAATTCCAGGTGCTTTTCTGTGAATTTTACCATGAGCCCCATTTTCTTCACATGCATTGTGAAACCATCAGATACTTGGACAACGCTGTGAGGAGGATTCACTGTGATGGTCTGTCTTTTAGATACTTTATAATTGACACTTTGTTTGCCCCTTGATTGGCCTGGTGACCCATGAGAGAGCTTTCTTTCATTGCAACCATTGCTCTGCTACTTCTAGATGTTCATATGGCTATAAAGTTGTGCTTTGGATGGCTTGGATGTAAAATGACTCAAGTAGCCATCATTATCAGACAGATTTTCCTGAACTGAAGGTCAGTTATGAAAACTACTGTCTCTGGATTTGACTGAGGACATCCACGCCAGCAGCTCAAACCATGGACAGTAATAAAAGAATACTTCCACATGCTCAGAGGGAACAGATGCATGGATGCATGCTGTCCCTTCATCTGGTGTCATTAATAAAGCTTTTTCTGAGTTTAGCAGGACGGAACAGCATGTCTGTGTCCAGAGAGTCAGAGGAAAGTCTGCAGGAACTGTTTGAAAACTTTTCACACGTTTCTCCTCTTCTCATTATTTCAGACCACATGAGGAAGAACGCGCTGATAACTCCATGAAGGTGAGAAATAAGAGTTTTTATCCTCTTCTGTGTCCCGTGGGAAAAAACGAAGACAACCTGATAATCCTGGCAGGCTTTAAATAACATTAGAGACTGTTAGCATGCTAAAGAGGTGCTGAACTATGAGTGAGTGTGAGAAAGCATGACGAACAACAGATCAGACATTAAACTGAGACTTTTTACCAGGAAAAATATGAGCTTATTCTGAATATGATGGTAGCAATTCATCTCAAAAAAGAAGGGACAGGGTCATGTTTACCGATGTGTAGCATCCTCACTTCTCTTAACAACAGTCTGGAGTTTAGGGAGAGGAATGTTGTCCCATTCTTGTCTGATGTAGGGTTCTAGTTGGGTCTTCTTTGCTGGATTTTTCCTTTCATGATGCTCCAAATGTTAAATGCGATTAAAAATTGATTAAAGAACTGGCAAAAAGGGTTAACTGAGAAAGAAAAAATAGGCAGACATTGGTTAAACTAGCAACAACTGGCATAATTAATGGTGAAATGTGGTTAAAATGGGAAAAGTGGGCGTAAAAAGTTGTAAAATGGGGTTAATATTAGCAATAATGGGTCAACAGAGGCAACATTAAGCTTAAGTGGCAAGAATTGGTTCAGAAGTGGCAGACAAAAGTGGTGGAAAGAGTTTAAAACCGACAAAAATAGATGCTAAATGATAAAAATGTGTTAAAATCAGTGGGAAAAATGGAAATGGGTCAAAATTTGACAAAATTGGTGAAAAGTGGCAACAGTGTCATTTAAGAAATATTCTTAGTTTTTCAGGGCATCTGGAGACCCCCTCTCAGTGTCTTGCAACCCCCAAGAGGGTCCCAACCCCAAGGTTGAGAACCACTGGTATAGACTACAGTCTAAAGACCAGTAACTTGGTTTGGGTGTCCGAGCATTGTCCTCGAACACTCAGCAGGTTTCAGCGCTTCAGTTTCTCCCGGTTTGGCCTCCGTCCAGCCAATCAGACTCTTATCTGGTCTGAACTGTTCTAACCTGCAGGTTTATTGATGTTTATGGCACCGTTCTTTATTAAAACCAATTACCAACAGTCCTATTCTGCTTTTGGGTCAACAGACCTCCCTTTACACTGACACAGGAACAACCAATCAGTGTTTGCACACATGGAGCTCCCATGACAAGTTTGATCTGGCTATATTAAAGACTAAATTTAATTATGATGCCTCTTTATGGCCGATAAAAGCAAACACCTGGGCTGTCCGACTTTAAGAGTCTCAGGCTTCATCTCCAGGTCTTTGGTGTCTCCTTTAGAACACTGGTTCTCAACTGGTGGATCAGGACCCAAAGGTACGCTGCGAACCACTTTTCAGTGGGTCACGGATGTGTGCCTGGGAATAAAACTGTGCCAAATTGTCTGAGACTCTATAAAACAAGCATGTTTTGTTTTATTTCATTGTTTTTGTGACACCTTTTGTACTGCCTTAGACCCAAGCTCTTCTTATTTAAGGGGACAGATTGTGCAAAAATCACTTTTATAGGCTTTTCTAACAGAAATATGCTCCCTGATCTGTCCACAGTCCTCTCAATTACCAGAGAAATCCATTCCCTCCCCCTCTCTTTCTCCACCTTTCAGAAAATGTGTGCTGAAACAAGCCATTCTCAGATTTTCCCCTCATGATGTCATGTGGGGAGTTAGCCCCGCCCCCAGGTTCAATTGGCCCTCCCCACTTGGGAAAAAGCCCCGCCCTCCTCTCAGCTAGGATCAGAACAGCCACATCCATTAGACCAGTGGTTCTCAACCTTGGGGTCACGAGACACTGAGAGGGGGGTCTCCAGATGCCCCAAAAAACTACGAATATATTTTCTAAATTACACTGTTGCCACTTCACACCAACTTTAAACCAGTTTTCAGTAATTTTCCAATCATTTAAAACACATTTTTGCCATTAAACACCAATTTTTGTCATGTTTTAACCCTTTCCACCACTTTTTTTCTGCCTGTTTTTGCCACTTCTAAACCAGTTCTTGACACTTAAGCCTAATTTTGCCTCTGTTGACCCATTACTGCCACTATTAACCCCTTTTATTGACACCCAGTTTTTCCCATTTTACCCACATTTGATCTGATCACCAAAGCTTTTTGCTAGTTTAACTCATTTCTGCCGATATCTGCCCATTTTCTCTTTCTCAGTTAACACTTTTTGCCAGTTTATATCAATTTATCAATTCCATTTTTGCACCAAATTTCCCCACATTTTTTCCAATTTAAAGCCAATTCAATCACTTTTGAACTCACCTTTACCACTATTTATGCCCATTTTTTTCCACTGTAACCTATTTTTGCCATTGTATTTTTTGTTGCCATTTTTGTGTAATTGTTGCCACTTATAACCCATTTCAGCTACTTTAAAAATCCAATTTCACCACTTTTTCCACCTTTTCTTTGCCATTATTAACCCATTTTAGCCATTTTGATCCTATTTTAATTCTTTTTTTCCCAACAAAATAGATTTACATTTTTAAGTAGGCTATTTACACACAAATGATTCAAAAGGCTGTTTGTGTCTTTGATAAGAGTGGTTATTTTATTAGGTTAATTCTAACATATGGTTATCATAGCTTAACTTTATAACGGACCATGGTGACTAGCACTCTAACACTGATCATCAACTGGCGGCCCGGGGGCCATATCAGGCCCCCATAAGCTTCCTGTGTGGCTCCCAGAAGATCATTAGATTCAGAATTTTAAGATTATCCCTTGACTTTGAATGTCTGCGGCTGTTAAATAAATCCCACAAATAATTAAAATTGAAATAACTAGACTGACTTAACATTTGATCTGTTTTTACTGAAATTTACTGTCATAATTAATAGATATTTAAAAAAGGGTTAGGTTGGCAGAAGTGTTGCAAAAATGACCAGATAAAATAGTGAAAATGGGTTAGAGATGAGCAAAAAAGGTGATAAATGGTGAAATGGGTTTTGGAATGGCAGAAAGGGACAAAAATTGGCAGAAAAAGTGGTAAAAAGAGGTTAAAATGTGGTAGAAATGAGAAAAAATTTGGTGAAAGAGAAAAAAGCAGCAAAGAGTATCAAAAATCGGTTACAAATGACAAAAAATAGTGAAAAAAGTAATGAAAAGTGGTTAAAAAGTGGCAAAAATAAGAGAAAAGTGGCAAAATGTATAAAAGAGTGGCACAACGAGGGAAAAAAACACAGGAAAAGTGGTTTAAATGGGTTAAAGAATGGTAAACACTGTGTAATAGTGGCAAAAACTATCAAAATGGGTTAAAAGTGGCATAAAGTGGTTTTAAAGTTGCAAAAAAATGATGAAAAAATACAATTAAAAAAGGGTTAATAGTAGCAAAAATAGAAGAAAAATGGCAAAATGGATAAAAGAGTGGCACAGAAGGGATAAAACATGCAGAAAAAGTGGTTTAAAGGGTTAAAGAATGACAAAAAAATGTGTTATAGAGGCAAAAGGTAGCAAAAATGTGTTAAAAGTGGCAAAAACTGGTTTTAAAGTTGCAAAAGTTGCTGGAAAAAAGTAACAAAAAGGGGTTCAAAAGTGGCAAAAATAGATGAAAAGTGGCAAAAATGGAAAAAATGTGCACAGAGGGAATAAAACATGCAAGAACACTAGTTTCATAAGGGGTTAAAATCTTGCAATAATTTGGTTAAAGAGGCATAAAGGAGTTAAGAGTGTCAAAAATGAGTTAGTACTGGTACTAAATCACAGTTGTGGAGGGCCAGTTCTGTTGTCAGGCTCCTTGGTGTCTGCTGCATTATAGATAATAGGGATAGATCTCACTGGTAATTCCTAAAATGTCCTGCTGTTTGAAAGAAAATACAAATACTACTACAATAATATTTCAATCAAACCCAAAATAATTATTTGATTTTTGTGTATTTGAAAGTCCGGCCCCCAGAGTTTCTGTCGGGACTAAATCTGGCCCTTGTGCGAATGTTCTTGACGGCCCCTGATCTAGAATGTGCATGTCTGTGTTCAACCACCCTCAGGTCCAGTGGGGGTCTCCGGTCTCTGGTATCTTTATTTTGAGGGTCACACACTGAAAAGGTCCCCTGCATTAGACACATCCATTTCCTGAGGGGGGTCAGACAGCTCGTTCTGAACAGGGCTGAAAAATCCAACACTGGAGTGTTATTTCAGCAGCAAACTTCACAGGCATGTTTTGGGGACCTCTGAGTCCGATATAAACTTGTCTTTAAAGGTAGAGTATGTCTTCTTTAAATACATCTGATTGACCAAAACATTCCCCAAAATTTGGTTGGCAGTTCTCCTTGTAGAGTTGATCGTGGGTCCTAGGACTCAGGAACCACTTCTTTAGAGACCTGCTGCTTATCTTGAGGGAAGCGGGGTGGAGTAGTGTTTCTGGGACAGAGATGGACTGGAGTGTGTGCAGCGGACTAGCAAAGGTTGACTGGAAAGGGTTTTACTCTGCAGAGCACTTCGCTGGACAGAGTATGTGTAAATTAGAGGTAAATATTTAAGAGAAGGCACAAACAGAGAAAATCTCAGCACAAGGAGCATTAATGCAGGTTTTAATGGTAAGATGGAAGAAAAATCTGAGCCTTTAAAATCAAAGCCATGCTCTCAGTATGTTAAAATGTGCTTTTGAGTTTTACAGCAAAGATGACTCCAGAATAAAAGACTGTATGACCAATAAGAGAGTAAGACTAGTTTATACAGCGGGCCTCCTGTCAGCCTCTGAGCTCTCTCCCTTTAAACACTGCTGTGTTCCATAAACGCTCCTCTTCCTCTGTTTGAGCTGCCGTGTTTGCCTTCACATTCCTCAGTAACCTGGAGACACCTGAATGTGAACGACTCCCACATGCTGTCACAGACACTCTCAGAGCTCGCCGCTATCGTACCCATGATGATTTACTGCACGCTGACGCCGATGCTCTCATAGGAAGCCTTTATTGTTTGTCTTGTGCCCATTGGCCGTGTCGTTGTTTTTCCACGTCTTTGCTCTCACTCTGCTACTGTTCACCTAAACACACAGACACCATGACAGAGCGGCGGGGAGGTGCCGGGCTTTTCCATGCTTCATCATCGTCACACATGCTAACACAGCCGGCCGCTCTGAGACGCCTCACACCTCTAAAGAAACTGTTAGGAGACAAAAGAGAGGTGAGCACGAGCAACAACAACACCAACGCCAACCTGAGCACCATAACGGGTGTGAAGGTAACCATAGCAGCCGTTAAGAAAAGCTGCCATCACCACCATAAATAAACTTATGATGGGTGGAGGATCTACGTTTTCACCTTGCTTCATAGAGAATCACAAGGCAGCGGCGGTGGCGCCGGCGGTGCTGACGGGCGGCGGAAATCTCCAAATGTTTGAATAAAAGCCGCTCATTGACGTCAGCTGTGCAGGAGCTAATAGCAGCAGAGTTTTTAAGAGTCACATAGACAAAGAGTTTGAGGTATTAAGAGCAGAGCGGAATCAAAGCGACTGTACTTCAGCAGCTGTGAATGGACTCTCTCTATCAAGCTAAACAAAAGTGTGTGAAAAGGCGGCCTTGGCACTGATTTAATGACGTTGGTGGATGTGGACGGGTGCAGAGATATTACTGATACGCTGCTATCACACATCTAATGTCCTAAACAATACGCTGCTCTGAAAAATAAAAAACAGGCTTTATTGAAGGCCTGACAGCTCGGCCTGTCAAACACATTTTATTAAACGTACTACATCAGCTTCAGGAGGATACACTCTGACCTAAAAACAGATATCCATTTAATGAACAGCAAACTCCCCGTGTGGCTGCTTTTAGAGTTTCTCTGGTGCCTCAGAAAGGCGCATTCATGCTTCCTGAATGGACAGAAATAAATCAGTGCTTTTCAAACGACACAACCATTACATAAGTGATCCAGCCATGTCCAGACCTGATTACTGCCGGACCTGCTGAATCCAGAAATCCCTCCAATCAGTGTTACTCAACCCTGCTCAACCAAAGAGCCAAACTGTTGAAAGATACCTTTGTGGTGAAGAGCGGCAAAAAGGGTTAAAGTGGCGACGAAAATCAGTTAAAGATAACAAAAGTGGTCAAAAAGCAGCAAAAAAAAAGTAGCAGAAATGGGTAAAAATAGGGCAAAATTGGCATAAAATGGCAAAAAACTTGGTGAAAAGTGGCAAAAAAATGGGTACAAAATTATATAAAATGAGTCACAGGTGGCAAAAATGGTTAAAAAGGGGCAAACACATTGCCAAAATTAGTGTAAGCTGATTTAAATGGACAAAGGTAACAAAAATGGTGAAAAGTGTCAATATCTGTAAAAAACAAAAAGGCAAAAAAAAAACAAAAAAAAAAACTGTGAAAAGTGGCAAAAATGGGCGAGAAATGGCAAAAAAAATTATGTACAGATGCAGAAATGGTCAAAAAGTAGCAAAAAAAAAAAGTGGCAGAAATGGGTGAAAAAGGACAAAATTAGCATAAAATGGCAAACGACTTGGTGAAAAATGGCAAAAATGGGGATAAAATGGCAAAAAAATGGTAAGAAATTACATAAAATGAGTTATTTGTGGCAAAAATGGTCAAAAAGCAGCAAGCACATAGCCAGAATTAGTGAAAGGTGACTAAAATAGACAGAAGTAACAAAAAGTGGGCAACAAGTGGCAAAATCTGTAAAAAAAAAAAAAAAAAGCCAAAAAAAAAAAAGAAAAGAACTTGCGAAAAGTGGCAGAAATGGGTGAGTAATTACAAAAAATGATGTACAGATGGTAAAAATGGTCAAAAAGCAGCAAAAAAGTGGCAGAAATTGGTAAAAATAGGGCAAAATGGGCATAAAATGGCAAACAAATTGGTGAAAAGTGGCAAAAATGGGTAGAAATTACATTAAATGAGTAACAGGTGGCAAAAATGGTCAAAAAGCTGCAAACACATTGCCAAAATTAGTGAAAGGTTACTAAAATGGACAAAGGTAACAAAAAGTAGGTAAAAAGTTGCAAAATTTGTAAAAAATAAAAAAATTAAATAAAAGGCAAAAAACTTTTGTGAAAAGTGGCAAAAATGGGTGAGAAATTGAAAATTATTTACAGTTGGCCAAAATTGCCAAAAAGCAGCAAAAGTGGCAAAATTGGTGAATAGGGGAAAAAACTAGAATAGAACAGCAAAAACATGGGCGAAAAGAGGCTGAAATGGGTGAGAAGTGACAAAAAAATGAAGTACAGGTGGAAAAAAAGGTCAAAAAGTGGTAAAATGTAAGAACATTGGGTGAAAAGAGGCAAAATTGGCACAGAAAAGGCAAAAGAATTGGTGAAAAGCCTACGGTATAAATGTGGGAAACAAACTGATCAATGTGACCTGCAATAGATAATTTCTGAGGTCAAAGTTTCCCTTTTTTAAGGTGTTTTTGGGGAATAATATTTCAAATATAGACATAAAAGAGCCACAAATCATCACAAAAGAGCCACATGTCGAGTTTCACTGCTTTAAATAGAACCAGTCTGACAGTGAAGCTAAAAGCTAAAAGATCTCCAACACATCATAACGCCATATAAAGAAATTCAAGAACAGATGAGAACCAAAGTCACTGACATCTATCAGTCTAGAAAGGATTACAACAACATTTCTGAGACTTTGGGACTTGAGAGCCATTATCCACTAATGGGGAAAACTGGGACCAGTGGTGAACCTTCCCATGACTCAGAGAGCGCATGGACGACTCATCCAGGAGGTCCAAAAAAATCCCAGAACAACATTTAAAGACCTGCAGGCCTCACTGACTCAGTTCATGATTCAACCATCAGAAAGAAACTGGGCAACAAAGGCATCATGGGATAGTTCCAAGGCCAAAACCACCGCTGACCAAAAAAGAACTCAAAGGCTTGACTCACATGAAAAAAAAAACCTGGCCCTTTGTGAAAAGATATTTGCTCACCTAACCTAATGACTGGCTGTTCCATCCTTGGCACCAACAACTGAAGCAAGCGTTTGGGATAACTGTCAGTGAGTCTTTACATCACTGTGGAGGAATGTTGTCCCACTCTTCTTTGCAGAATTTTTGTTATTCCTATTTAAGGTCATGCCACAGCATCTCAGTCAGATTTAAGTCCAGACTTTGACTAGACCACTCCAGAACCTTCATTTAGTTTTACGTTTATTCAGAGGTGGACTTGCTGGTGAGTTTGGGATCAACCAAGTCCTCGTCTCTGCAGCATCCTCAGAGCCTGTCAGTTCACACCGCTGCAACTTTAGCAGACAGCTTAGTGCTTCAGTGATCCTGATCCTAGCTGCAGAAACTTGTGGAGTAAAATAAGAATAAGGACAGCAAAGATTAAGTTATTAACTTCTGGTTGCTTTCATCAAAAAGGTGAAAGATCTGCCTGTTTATGTGTTGAGCTTGAGGCTGAAGTTATCCCATCTTTTTTATTATCTGCTGGATATTTCAAAGCTGTTTAAATCAGTGTTGATGCTAATAAGCAGAGAAAACTCTAACCATGTTTAACAGGAGGGACAGCTGATAATAAATGCATGTTTCAGCCATAACTGTCTATAAACTGTCTGTGTACTGCCATCTATGAGAAAGGCCATCTCAGGGTAGAGATGTTAGTCAATCATGTATTGATTACTCTCTTTTTATCCCCATCCCTCTATGATGACAGCCTGAATATGCCACCACAATGAAAACCATCTCAAACACTTGTGATAATCACTTTTGTGTCAGCACAAATTAAAAATCATGGAGCCAATGACTAAATAAAAGCGAGACACCGTTCTCTACCTGCAGATGTTTGAGATTGAAATGGTGGAGGTTTACGTTAGAGAGAATAAAAAGACCATTTCAGAGGAGATTTAACACCTCTGAACTAAATTAAATATCCTCTGTTATGGCTGAAAACCATCTCTAGCAGATGTTCAGGAATGACTTTCTCCTGTGATGGATATTAAACTTTAGAGCCAGTATAAACATCTGAGTTTTTGTCCGATTATTGAGGCTTTTATGTCTCTGCAGACTCATTAAAACAGCGAGCACTGGGCCAGTGTTTGCTTCACTTACTCATCAGCTCACACAAACAGGAGAACAAACATGACTGTGAAAATTTACACATGAAGCTTCATTCATCAGTTTTAATCTTTTCCTTATGTCAGAGCTGGTGGTTTTCTTTCTAGCTGATATTTCTGCTCTTTTGTTCCTTTCCTAGTTTTCAAACTCCATCCATCCATAGATGCATCTATTATCCATCCATTCATCCATCTTTCCATCCATCCATCCATCCATCCATCCATCCATTATCCATCCATCCATCCATCCATCCATCCATTTATCCATCCATCCATCCATCCATCTTTCCATCCATCCATCCATCCATCCATGCATCTATTATCCATCCATCCATCCATCCAACCATCCATCCATCCAACCATCCATCCATACATCCATCCATCCATCCATTCCACATCTGTCCATCCATCATCCCCCATCCATCCATCCATCCCCCATCTGTCCATCCATCCATCCATCCATCCATCCATCCATCCATGCATCCCCCATCTGTCCATCCATCCATCCATCCGTCCATCCATTCCACATCTGTCCATCCATCCATCCATCCGTCCATCCATCCATCCATCCATCCCCCATCTGTCCATCCATCCATCCATCCATCCATCCATTCCACATCTGTCCATCCATCCATCCCCCATCCGTCCATCCATCCCCCATCTGTCCATCCATCCGTCCATCCGTCCTGCTGCTCTAACTGTGATTTATTTATGTTAAATTTAGTTCTTTTTTGAGGCTACTTTTTCTTCACACTGATAAAAACTCTTGGATTATTTCATGGATGGTTGAAGAATCAAAAATCAGCCTCAGCAGCTGTTTAGTAAATTTGGCTGGTTCTCCAATCCTCCACCAACACCATGACTGACACATGAAAGAAAGGTGTGTTGGCGTCCATGTTTATCCTGCAGTATGTTTGAGGATGATAACTATGACCCCCCCCCCCCCCCATCCCCCCCACTGTGAGACTGTTAATAAATGATGCATCAGACAGTCACCTGCATGACTTCCCACGTTTCCTCTGTGAGCCTCTGACGCAGCGTGACGTTCAGACTTCCTGCGAGGAACCTAAAAGCATTTTGCCATTTCCTCTCCGGCGACACGGACTAGTTCCCCCCTAACACTCGATCCCAACAAGATCACAGAGAAAAGGCAGGCGGATGCAGAGCAGCGGGGCGTCACTTCTGCTGCATGCCCTGACCCTGCATGATAAAGGTCACTGTCAAACATACAGGATTGTGTTAAAGATGCTGCTCCACTCATATGGATCAGTGGAGCAGGGCTCTGTGACTACTTAAGGTGTGTTCATATATGTTAGATATTATTCATAAAATCTCTCTGCAGGGACCAGAACAGACGGGAGTTCCAATCATTCCTGTTCTTGCATGTGTTGAACTTTTCTAACTCCTTTAAAGCATTCATGAGACGCTGAGCAATGAAAGCCTATCGGTGTAGAGATTCTCCTGAAGTCCTGAGGATGCATCACTGATGGTACAACCAAACTCCATTCAAATAAACATCATAAAGTTGTTTCCTTTCCTCTTTTAAGGACAAACCAGATGAAGGATGAATTTGACTGCAGTCAAATCCCTTAGACATAAAACAGATGGATAGACCCTGTTTGGACCATGCATTATCACAGATTCACATCCATGTGGGCATTTGGACACCAGGTGGTACTCCTGGATGCTTTGTGTGGATGCACCTTAATAAGAACAGTTTAATGTCCAAAAGCTCAGCCTAAAGAGCTGGTCTAGGATGCCTTTATAAGAGCACAGCTTTCATTATGTAGGTCCAGCCTCGCTCAGAGTGTTGGGAATTCAAGCTCCTTTTAGAGATTTAGACAGATGGGCCGGTCCAGACACCGGAGGCGACTGCATGCGTTGTGGAGGGGTCAGCTGGGAGGATACCTGAGAGATGGGGCATGGGCCTGGAGCAGACCTGGATGATGGCCATAAGGGGGCCAGAGTAGTACAGCACTGGTTCTCAACCTTGGGGTTGGGGTCCCCTTTGGGGTCGCGAGACACTTAGATGGGGTCACCAGGTGCCTTAGAAAAATAAAGAATATTTTTTAGATGATTTTTTTTCCATCCAAATTGTGTTACTATTATATGACACTTTTTAAAATCAATCAAAAGCACCTTCAAATCTGAGACTATGGTCCTCAGTCGGAAAAGGGTGGAATTCCCTCTCCAGGTTGGGAATGAGATCCTGCCCCAAGTGGAGGAGTTCAAGTATCTCAGGGTCTTGTTCACGAGTGAGGGAAGAATGGAGCAGGAGATCAACAGGCAAATCGCTGCAGCATCAGCAGTGATGCTGTCTCTGCATCGGTCTGTCGTGGTGAAGAAGGAGCTGAGTCGAAAGGAGAAGCTCTTGATTTACTGGTTGATCTACGTTCCTAGGGCTCTCCCTTAGAGATAGGGTGAGAAACTCGGCCATCCGGGAGAGATTCGGAGTAGAGCCACTGCTCCTCCGCATTGAGGGGAGCCAGATGAGGTAGCTCAGGCACCTGGTCCGGATGCCTCCTGGACGCCTCCCTGGTGAGGTGTTCCGAGCATGTCCCGTTGGGAGGAGGCCCCGGGGAAGACCCAGGACATCCTGGAGAGGCTATGTCGCTCGGCTGGCCTGGGAACGCCTCGGGGTCCCCCGGCAAGAGCTGGACAAAGTGGCCGGGGAG
Organism: Cheilinus undulatus; assembly: GCF_018320785.1. NCBI lineage: Eukaryota > Metazoa > Chordata > Actinopteri > Labriformes > Labridae > Cheilinus > Cheilinus undulatus. The sequence goes on from NC_054875.1 coordinate 3,185,965, forward strand.
AGGGAAGTCTGGACTTCCCTGCTTAGGCTGCTGCCCCGCGACCCGATCTCGGATAAGCGGAAGAAGATGGATGGATGGATGGATAAAATCAATTTCTGCACAAGTTGGAACCATTTTTGCCACTTTTCACTTTACATCAATTTGGCCACATTTTGACTAATTTCCATTACTTTTTTCCCACCATTTATTGCCAATTTTAACACACTTTTGCCACTCTAAGCCCATTTTTGTCCATTTTAAACCCTAACCCCAGTGCTTTGTTTCTGCCTGTTTTTTTTTTGCCACTTTTGTTGTTGCCCCATTATTGACACTATTGACCCTTTCTACCACTTTCTACAACCATTTTTGCCAGCTTAACCCATTTCTGCCTCAGTTAGCCAACTTTCCCACTTCTAAATCCCATTTCATCACATTTTCCACCCATTTATGCCACTTTTAACCTATTTCTACCACTTTTTCATCCCCTTTTACCACTTCTTTTGACCATTTTTGACACTTTAACCAGTTTTTCACCATTATTTGCTTATTTTTTGCCACTTTTATCTATCTAGCCATTTCTAACCCATTTCTGTCACTTTTAAAATCTCATTTCACCACCTTTGCCACACCCTTTATTGCCATTTTAACCACTTTTAAACCAATTTTTAACCAATTCTGTTTATAAGGAAAGGGATTTGCATTTGGGGGCTGCACGGTGGCACAGGCGTTAGCGCTGATGCCTCACAGCAAGAAGGTCGCTGGTTCGCTTCCTGGTCAGGGAAGCAGAGTTTGCAGAGTTTGCATGTTCTTCCCGTGCACGCGTGGGTTCTCTCTGGGTACTCTGGCTTCCTCCCACCACCAAAAACATACTCATTAGGTTAATTGGTGACTCTAAATTGCCCGTAGGTGTGAATGTAAGCAGCCTGGTTGTCTGTCTCTATATGTCATATGTCAGCCCTACGATTGACTGGCAACCAGCCAAGGGTGTACCCTGCCCCTCGCCCGATGACAGCTGGGATAGGCTCCAGCCCCACAGCGACCTGAAACAGAATAAGCGGTTTAGAAAATGGATGGATGGATGGGATTTACATTTGTGAAATGGCTGTATACTACGGCACAAGTGAATAACAAACACAGATATTTGTTGCTTTGATAAGAGTGATTATTCAGGTTAAATATAAAATGTGGTTATCACAGCTTAACTTCACAGTGGACCATGGTTTTGCTGAGCCTTGCTGACTTTGCGCTCCCCCCATTATGGGTGGTCTTGTCTGAACATAACTATTCGTGCAGGACTGTGGAATCACCTTCAGGTACAGTGGGGGTCCCCAGTTTCTGGCACCTTTATTTTGGGGGTCTAGGGCTGAAAAGGTTGAGAACCTCTGTAGTACAGGACCAGGGTTGAAGCAGCAAAGTGCTCAAGAGGCATATGCTCCCATACCTGACCTGAACCGTGCATCTAAATGCCCAAAAGGAACTATTAAAATAAAACCTCAGACTCTCCAATGGCCAGTGAAGAAACTGGGTTTGGGCCCTTGAATGTGACAGATTATGGCCTCATTATCAGCTCATTTTTGATGATCATTTTTTGTCTCCCTCTTCAAAGACAGCGGCCTTGTCATTTCTCCTCTGAGACTCTCCACTGTTACTTCCTTACTATTACTCTGCTGTTATCAGACAGCTTTCCTCGTGGCTCTGAGTGTGATGGAGATGTTCGTTTGTCACCAGGTGATGTAGGCCTGTTAGTTTGGAGCTGTCCGCTGTCTGATCAGATTCACACCTCTGGAGAGAGGAGGCAGACATGGAGGAGAGAAAAGTTTTCTCGTTAAAGCATCTCGTTTTGATGAGAAAACTTTGTCCTTATACTGAAAAACAACACTGAACTCAACGGACCAATCGTTCAGGAAAAACTACCAGTTTCCATCAAAGCATGATGGGAACTGGTGGTTAGAAAAGAGGAACAAAATCCACCATCTACATTCCATAATATCATCAACAGAGTCAGAGAATCAAGCGAAGGGGACAAGGCTGATGGGGCCCTCAGGGGCCACTGCATTAAAAACCGGCATGATTCTGTATTGAAATCACTGCATGGGCTTTAAGTTGGCCGTTCCATCCACCAATGATGGTTAAAGCTGGATCATGGAGGGAAGAATCCATATGTGAACAGGATACAGAAACACCACCATCTTCTCTGGACCAAAGCTCGTTTAACATGGACTGATGAAACATGGAAAACTGTTCTGTGGTCAGAGGAAACCACAGATGCCGTGTCCTGTGGACTAAAGAGGAGAGGGAGCATCCAGCTTGTTCTCCTGGCTCAGTTCTAAACCCTGCATCTCTGATGGTATGGGGTTGCATTAGTGCCTATGGCGTGGCAGCAAGAAACTATCAATGCTGAAAAGTAGAGAGAGCTTTTAGAGCAACATATGCTCTCATCCAGACAACGTCTCTGACAGGGAAGGCCTTGACTGTTTCAGTAATATGATGCTAAACCACAAACCACATCCATCACAACAGCATGGCTTCACAGGAGAAGAGTATGGGTCCTGAACTGGTCTGCCTGCAGTCCAGAACTTTCACAAATGGAAAACAATTGGTGCAACATTAAAGGAAAAATCTAAACAACCCAGAACAGGACTGTTGAGCAGCTAGAATTCTACACCAGGCAAGAACGGGACAACATTCCTCTCCCAAAACTCCAGACATTTACAGGCTGTTGTTAAAGAAGAGTGGATGCTACACAGTGGTAACATGGCCAACCATTGCATTGTTTTTATTTACATTTCATGCAGCGCCCCAACTTTTTTGGAATTGGGATTGTACTCTCAGCTGTTTTTCTCATGTTTTGTGGTTTCTTCTAGTAGTAGAGCAAATTTCCCCTGTGGTTTTATTTTTTTTCTTTAACATTTATTAAAGCAGGAGTATTCCCACTGAGATATAAAAACTCTCTTAGAGAGTCCTGAGACGCTGGCACCAGATGTTCTGCAGAAATAAGGAAGAAAGGTTACGTCAAATATGGACATACACTGCTCCTTTATTCCTCTATCAAAATCTATCAAACCTGAGTTTAAGGTGACCCTGCAGCTCAAATCAAGATCTCATTTGACCAAAGACAGAGTGAGATTGGAGGATCTGATACAACATGACTCCATGAGAACAAAGGTTACAGCTGGTCTCAGTTTTAGGAGTCAGAAGAGAACTGAAAGAGAAGCTGTCTATGCAAAATTCACTTATAAAACTGCTATAAACACATAAAACTTCTTATAACTACCATTTCCTTTAAACATCAGCACACAACACTTTCTATTAAACATGCAAACATGTCATGATTCTCCAACAAGTGCTCATTTTTAAATAGTTAAATCAGAGTAAGTGGGTGCACTGTTCAGAGAGTTCATCCCTTTAACAGGAAGAGGAAGAAAATCCTCAAACAGCTCTGATTTAAAAGCTGAATAAAAATGATTATTATGGTCATAAATCAGAGGGATTTTCAGTGTTTCAGAGCTCTCCCTGTGGAAATCTTAACGGTCGTACTGAAGTCGTGAGAATGACTCCATGGAGGTGGGAGCAGCTCTCACTTCACTGCCTCCACCCACCGTCAGCACCCGAGGGCGACGTCACAAACATGTAATATAAACAACAATTAGAGCCAGAAAATCCCATGACACAGATATTATACACGCCGTACAGTAAATCTGACTGCAAAGGTGTTAGCGGGGAGAGCGTGAGACAACGAGGACAAGGAAGAGATCGTGATTATTGTTGATGTAGATGTTTCCTTCAGCAGGCCTCCCAGTGAAGCCGTGTCATCTCTTCACTGGGAGGATCAGACCTAAAACAAGTTTAACTTTGGCATCAGCACTCAATGGCCACTTCAAACTTCTTTTAAACGTAATAAAAACAAAGTACATGCTGTTCTCCAGAGCCAGAAACATTGACCATAAAACTTTGAATTTGTTTACTATAGAAGGCTCTAGAATTGAAAGAGTCACTGAATATAAATATCTTGGCGTATGGATTGACGAGGATTTAACGTTCAAACACCACGTAAACAACCTTGTCACTAAATGCGACAAAAGATTGTTTTTTTGTACAGAAACAAATCCAGCTTTCCTTTATTCTGTAGAAAAAGAGTTGTTGAAGCTGTGTTGTTATCTGTCAGTGATTATGGTGATGTGATTTACAGACATGCTGCAGCTTCAGCTCTAAAGCCTTTGGACAGTATATATCACTCTGCTCTTCGATTTATTACTGGTGATGGGTACAGAACTCATCATTGTGTTCTGTATGAGAAGGTTGGTAGGCCTTCTCTGGAAGAGAGGCGCAACAAACATTGGTTTTAGTTTATCTTTAAGGCCCTCGTTGGAAAATTACCACCTTATATCTCAACCCTGTTAGAGTGGAATGCTGGTAACTATACAACCCTCTCTACTGATCTGTTACTTCTTAAAGTTCCTCCAGCATGTACTGAACTTGGTAAAACAGCTTTTTCCTTTGATGCTCCAAGCTCATGGAGCATCCTCCAACACTCTCTAAAAACTGATGTTCTTCCCTCTCTTTCAGAGCTCAGGACTTTGATTTCTAGCCATTGTGTTTCACGCTGCAACTGTTTTACCTGATTTCATTTTATCTACCTTGTGACTGATGAGATTGTTGTTCACAGTGATTGTTCTATATACTGTACTTGTTTTATTGTGCTGTGGTTTTAATGTGTCTGTAATCTCGACAGCATTGGAAATGAGGGAAACCTCGATGCCCTTTGAGAATAAATAAAGGTTTGAAATGAAATGAAATGAAAATTTTGAGACCAGAATGTCAGCTGGCACAGCCGTGTCCTTCCCAAATGCTTTCTTTATGGGAAATACATTTATCCCATTACATGGATATTTGAAACAGTCTATCTGTCAGGTCAGAATTTTTCACCCCAACTTTCCTGTGAATCCTCAGCTAGCCTCGGAGTAAAATTTCAGAGTAAAGTCAAGGTGAACGACAATTTAAAACCTTACAAAAGTTGCTTTATTGAACATTTCTCTCTCTTTTTTCTCTCCCTTGAAGGCTTTATTTTCTTTTGTGGAGCTGTTCTGGTTATAGAATCCTCTTTTGTCATATTTTTGGGCTTTTTCCTTCACCTGTTTTCCTTTTATTTGTAAAAATCCCATTCAGAGCAGAGAAAGTTCTCCTCACTCACATGAGAATAAAAACATACGTGCAGGAACGTCATGAATCAATGGAATCCACTGGAGCTGGCGTTCAGAGACCTGCATCAGCTCCTGCTAATGAATTCACTACAGAGGAAACTCAAGACAAAGGACAGCCAGCATCTCAACATCTCCATGCGTGCACTTCTTCCTCAGTGGTGCCGGCCTTCGGGTTGCCGTGGTAACGCCGGTGGTAGAGATGTGTGTGCGTGTGAGTCAGAAGCTAAAGTGAACGTCCCTGAAACTTGTGAAAGATATTTATCCGGGAGCACAACGGGCAAAATAATAGAGGCAGGACTCTCGTCTCCAACACAAAACCTCTGCAGGCAAACAGAGAGAGCAGAGACGGCAAGGTCAGACATCCACACACTGGTGTGAATGGAGCATAAATACCCACCTCCACTTAATCACGACGTCTCACTCAGAACAAAAGAGAACAAAAACAGGACCACAGCTCTCCCTGTGCAACCTCTCTGTGATTTTAATCAGCCTTTCAGACTCTCCTTTAAAAATTATTCAACATCTAAAGCCAAGTTTACTCCAAAACTGCTGATAAAGATGAACAAAAGTGACCTTTTTAGTCCTTAAAGTACTCTCAGTCTTACGAGGGAGCCTAAGAATCAGCCTAGAGAGACAGATCGAGGTATTAAAGATATATTCTGCAGTATGCACTGATTTAATCTCACCATACAGGTAAAATAAAGGGTGAAACATCTGATAAACCTATGTGACATTTACATTGCACTCTTTGTTAGTCCAGCTCTGCCACTAGAGGGCAGCAGTGCTCTCTTTTCTGCCTCCGCCTCATCGTCTCAGTTACTGCAAGCTCATTACATAAAGACACTTTAAAGTATGTAATGGACAGAAAGAGGATTACTGCTGCTAAATACAATTACTGCATGACTGTGTCAGACAAAGGCACAGATAAGAAGCATGCACTCCTCGTACAGGCTCCATTGATTTCCTTTTCTTTGTGCAAACAGTGACAATAACACTAGTTTTGTTTGGGTTAAGTGGCTCTCCATGCATCTTCATTCTCTGTGCATCTCATTCATTGTTATATTTACTTCCCATCATCCTCTATGATGATAAAGACCAAGGTGAAACCATGCTCTCCCATGTTTTTACTCTCTCAGCGGTCTTCCTCCTTCCTCATGGTTGGTTTCTCTACTACAAGTCTTTTTTGTTTGTTATGTATTCATGCAGCCATGAGAATGCATGGTCACAGGTGGAGAAAGTGCAGTTACTCTGGTTGAATTTAAAGTAAAAGTACTGATCTATAAATCGACTTAAGGAAAATAATTAATTTAAAGCTGGCTTAATTTAATTTATCAACAAAAGTGTTTTTATTGGCCCAAACTACACATAATCCAATCAGGAACACTCTCGAGGAGGCTGGGGTAGAGGAGGTGAAGCTTTATGCTATAGAGGAGGAGGGTGGGGTGGAGGAGGTGAAGCTTTATGCTATAGAGGAGGAGGCTGGGGTGGAGGAGGTGAAGCTTTATGCTATGAAGGAGGAGGCTGGGGTGGAGGAGGTGAAGCTTTATGCTATGAAGGAGGAGGCTGGGGTGGAGGAGGAGACCCAACCAGGCTGCAGAGATTTAAAAAACCCAGAGAGCTACCTCTCCAACACAAAACAACGAAAGTTCAAAAAACACATGTGAACCCTGTCAGCAGTAGGTCTTCTTCAGACTGTGGTCTCAGAACCTCTGTGGTCTTTTTCTACACTTCTGACTCTAACTGGCTCCTCTGAGCTCAGAATTGATCTCAGGAAAAAGGAAAAGTGTCACACTGCCAGATCAGGTGACTAGGGAGGGCGATCAAACACTGGGGTTTGCACAAAAGAATCTTCAGTGGTTACTGCAAAAGAGACACCAGGACACATTTAAACAGTTTCTCTAAACTTTAAGGCCAAAACTTTGATGCCCAAGGACATGCTGGGAAACATTTACCAATGTTTACACTCTTATCAGTATTTCTCATTGTAGTGGCGTTTGCATTTAGAATGACTAATATTTCCATCTACGTTGATAAATCAACCACTTGAGTTATTTTTAAAGTCAGTCTGGTGAAAGAACAAGCCTCTGGAGTTTATACCCATTAACAGTGCACATGCAGATGCCATGTCTCCAACACTGCACAGAGCTTCAGCGCCCCCTATCTGCAGTCCATGACTAGAGATGAGGAGGCATCCCTTTGCTCAGCACAGATACTGCAGAAACCAAGGATTACTGTTCTGCTGCAGCATGCATCAGAGATTTTGGTGTCAAACTCTGCTTCCTGAAGATAACACTACTAAACAATACTAAAGTGTTACAGAAGATAAAGGACCCCAGATTTATCTGACCTGTTCTTGCTTTCTCCCACTTGATTAGGAGACCAGAGGCCTTAGACTTGAGTTCTTCCTTCTAAATGATGTCTAAAATAAAAGACTCATACTTGCCTCATACTGTAAAACCCCCTAAAAGAAGGAAGAAACCAGAGTTTGGAGCACTTTTCATGCCTTTGCCATGATTCTGATTTTCTACGCCAGTCCATCTCCCTTAACAGTAACATCTTTGTTCACAGCAGACTCTGCCTGCAGCATCCAGCTCTCCTTCTACCATGAAGGTTTTTCTCTGACATTAGAAGCCATGAAATGCTCCTGAAGAGTATCCAGACATGCTCTCTGCTCTCTTTTGTCCGTGTAGGTTACAGGTCTGCAGTGTCTGTCCACAAACAACATGAACGGGTCCAGAATGACAGAAAAACCTTTAGAGGATGAACAAAGAGTAAGACCAGCTCAGCCCTGACAATTGTGGTAAACATTTGTTTAAAGTGGCAAAAAGTGTTTGAAAAGGGCAAATACATGCAGGAATGGGGCTGACTGTGACAACAGTGGCAAAAGTTGCATTAAAAAGTTGCAAAAATGTGTTTGAATTGGCAGTTAGTTGCAAAAATGGGTTAAAAACTGCTGAAAAGTTCATTTTCATATATTCTGTTTTTTTGCTTCTTTGATTCCTTTCTGGAAAGAGGTTCATAAAATTTTGTGTAAAGTGTTTAATATACATATTCCATTTGAGATGCAATGTTTATATTTTGGTGCCTTACCCTCAGAAAACGTTTCCTCGAAGGACAAGTATTTATTCCAGATTTTAAGTGCTGCGGGCAAGAAAGCAATTACTAGGAGGTGGCTGAAACCAGAGATACCCACGGCAGATGATTGGATTGACATCATTTATGATATTTTCAAGATGGAAAGGATTACTTTCACCCTCAGACTGCAACAGGGAGCTTTTTTGAAACGATGGGAAGGTGGAAAACGTACATTACATCGGTGTGACCATCATTTGTTTAAAGTGAGTTTTGGTGTCCCCTTTCCCTTCTTTATTTTTATGCTTATAATTAATTTGATTTATTGAATTTGATCACTTTTAGTGTGTTTCCCTCTGCCAAGGTTTTTTTTAAGAATTACACCCCAACAGTTACGTTCTAGAGCATCTTGTTTACATCATGTTCTTATTAAGTTATCTATTTTTGGTTTCTTATTTTGTATTTAGCAAAAGTCCAGCGAGTTTCTTTTGATATGAAACTAATTGTGCAAGATTTTTGTATCTCACAAACAGATGGCAGTGAGTACGATGTAAAGAAATCTTTTTTTATGTGTGGACTAAAAATTACAATAAAAAGAGAACTGAAAAAAAAAACTGAAAAGTTATTTTAAATGATTTAAAAAGATTTGAAAGTGGCAAAAATTGGAAACAAACAGGTTCGAGTGGCATGAATGACATATAATTTGTTAAAAATGGCCAAAAAAAAAAAAAACAGGGTTAAAATGCATTACAGGTGGCAAACAGTGGTGAAAATGAGTAAAATGGGTTAAAAAAAGGCAAAAAAAAAAGGTGATTAGAAAAGGGGGAAATTGGTTAAAGTGGTAAGAATGGCAAGGACTGACTGAAATGGGTTCAAAGTGGCAAAAAGAGGTGAAAAAGTGTAATGATTGCCTCTCCTTGTACTGTTTCTTTAAATTCCTTTGGTTACTATGGTGACACACAGCATCGTGAGGACGTAACCTGTACACTTCACGGTCAGACAGGAGTTGTTCCCGGTACCAATACGCTGCTTTTGTTTGTAAGTTGGGACTCTCAAACCATTTATTTGCTTTTTCCTCCACAAAAGTGTGCTTATGTGACCTGTGGACAATGTCTGATGGTAAAGAGCTATTTGGAGTCATGTTTTCAGCTCTTCTGACCTGTGGAGACCTCCCTGACCACTACAAGAGGTAAAAAGGAATAAGTTGCGATTTGAAATTGACTAAAAAAAAAACAAAAATGTGCAAAAAATGAGGTTCAAAGTGGCAAAAACGTGACACAGTTCACGGGTGGCAAAAACAGGTTTGAGTGGTATAAATGAACAAATAAAAAATGTTAAAAGTGGCAAAAAATGTTTCACTAGTTTTTCTGTCTCATGAGCCACAGGAATCAGTGATGGAGTTTCTCTTCAGGTCTGACAGAGGAGGTCTGCAGCCAGACTGTCTCTACTAATAAGGAGTGCACGTCTAAAACCACTTTCAACATTTCAAATGTGATTTTTAATGTGAATAAGAGGCCAAACGTGGATGAAATAGAGCCTATTTGGGTATTTAGATTAGGGTATGCTCTTTATTTTTCTGGTTTTATCATCTGAAAATAAATATGTCTCTATGCTTCCTTTACTGGTTATGACTGCATTTAGCTAAATGGGTGCGGGCCTTATACTGGTCCCTGTCTGGGCCCTCCAAACAACTGTAACGGCCCCCGTCACTGGGGTACATTATGACTGAGATAATGCTCACAGCTCCCCTCACAGAGAGCGGCGTTCAGTCAGATTTCTGCTGATTTAAGCCGCACTAAATTCCTCTTTTGATTATTATTACTGGACGCTGAGCTGTGACAAAGCACAGTCTGCTCTCTAAGTCCAGCCAGCCCGGTATGCAGGGCGATTAATGCCACAATGGGATGGTATAATACAAACACAGGACTTTTTATCTCTCAGTGGTTGGGATTTATCCAGCCAGCCAAAGCAAAAAGCTGTCAGGACTGTAAATCCAGTCTGATGCTCCCTTTAATGACCAGGATGTTGAAGAGTAGAGACTGTCGACATGGGGGAACTCGCCACAAAACCAGCTGTTAGACAAATGTTACCGGCCAGGACACATTAGTTTAACTTCTGCACATCCTCTAAACAAAGTCGCCCATATGAGAGGAAAATAACTCCTTTAATAGACAAAGACACAGAATACAGAGAAAAGTTTAACTTAATCAGCTTTGAGGTGGTTTAGGGTCACAGGGACTGCATGATACAGAAAACCATGTCAGACAGGAGACACACACCGATTAAAGCTCATTTCTATTGCTTCCTATCAGAGCGTTTCCCATCAGACACGGCTGGTTCACACCATGGGCGGGATTCTGACACATTTACAGTCTGCAAATCCACCAAGAAGAAAAAAGAAGAAGAGACCACCCTGGTTAACATTCACGCTGACATTTGTTTATGCACATTCATTCTGGGTTCCTATCATTTTATGGTACTGATGTCTGTGTCTTGCCTGCATCCTGATGTTCATGATGTCTTAGCTGTGCAGTTCATGTCTGCACTCTGATTGATGTCTGTGATGTCTTAGTTTGCATGGCATCACAGGTCATCTAGGTTTGGTTCTATATTGTTGCTCTTTATCAATGTAGATGAATTATTATCTGTCTACATGTCACGTTCTGTTTCTTGTCTTTTGTCTGGGTTGTTGCTTTGTTTTTGTACTTGCTTCTGCACTTATCGAAGCACTTTGTAAACCCATGTTTTTAAAAGTGCTATACAAATAAAGTTATTATTATTATTATTATTATTATTATTATTACTATTCTCAAGGCCAGAGGGACAAACTGTTACAAATAAGATATTCTTTATTTAACCACCATGATCACGGAAAATGTGATTAAGGGGACATATTATGCAAAGATTACTTTTTCAGTCTTTTCTAACAAAAATGTGTGCCATTGGCCTGTCCTCAATCCCCCAGATTCAGGACCCCCCCTCTCTCCAGCTTTCTGAAAATGTGTGCTGACACAAGCCATTCTCAGATTTTCCCCTCATGATGTCATGTGGGCAGGTAGCCCCGCCCCCAAGTTCGGCTGGCCCTCTTGGAAGAAAGTTCCGCCCTCCTCACCTGGTTCTCCTCTTAGCCGGAGAATCATGAGAGCCACACCCATTAAGCCACGTCCATTTCCTGAGAGGGGTGGAGTCAGGGGCGGAGTCAGACAGCTTATTAACATTTAACCCTCTGGTACCCGTTGTGCCAAAAATGCACACTTAGTTGATATTTTTTAAAAACATTGTCCTCTTTCACAGTTAATATTATCATGTAACGTATTTTTTGTTCATTTTTGCACAATTTTCAAAATTCTGTCCCAGCCACAACAATCAGCCCAACATAAATAAAGTAAACCTTTTTATAGTGTTAATATCCCTGCTGTGCAAAAATCCCCATTGAAACCCATTCAAAGCACTTCTTTTGATCCATACGCCATTAAGGCATGAATCCTGCAGTTTCTGGTTTCTGGGCTTTATTTGTGAGTTGGGGCCTCACATTTGCACCTGGACCATTTTTTTTACCCTGTGAGGTCACTTTTACCATATATGGGCGAGGGCAGGAAATACATGTTTTGTCCACCAGATTTCAGTGTTATACTGCCCTCTGCTCCCCTTCTCACTAACTCTCTGAGGTTTTGTTTGAGTGCAGATCAGTGTGTGAGTCTGTGAGTGTGTCTGTGCAATAATCAAAAATAAGTTCTCTAATTTTCATGTAGTAACTTGCAAAAAAAAAAAAAAAACATTTTTTGTATATTTTGCATCTAAAAATGCAGTGACATCATCAATGAAACATGGCATTTAAAGGGTTAAAAAAAAATAAAATGAATGACGTGAGTATTTTAGAATAACTGACCTCATAAAAAAACTAATAATGCATTCTAACCAATGATGCTACTAATCAGTGACATATGCCAGGCTGCAATCATCCATAAATAAGTTTTTCACTTTCAGTGTAGTAGCTTGAAAGAAATCAATTTGTGAAGAAATTTTGTTTGTTTATATTACAAACATGGCAGTTAAAGGGTTAAAAGATATGACAATTATTGAGTATTTGGTGTTTTTGTTAATGGCACAAGTTGATGAAACAAGGAAAAAATTAAACTATTAAAAATAAACTAATATGACGTTTTTATTTACAGTAATAACTCCTGGGCATTTGTTGCACACTAGGAGGAAAATGAGGCAGCAGTTTGAGGGATACCAGAGGGTTAAAGCAGAAGAAAAACTGAAATACAATGACTGATGAATGTTTCAGACTTAGTGTGCAAACATGAAGAAGACATCATAAGATCAAATTTCTGACATGCAGAAACTTTGGACAAAAAAAGAAAACTAGAGTGTTGAAAGCCAATGAGCCGTGCAGCTCACTGTGCTGTTTTGATCCTGTTGTCCTGTTCCTGTTTACCCTCTTTTGCTCACAGGACAGGAACAGAAAAAGAAAGGTTAATGCATTATGAGAGACAGAAATATTTCCTTGACTGTTTACATTTTTAAAAAATATTTAGCAGATATAGTGTGGACAGCAGGCATCCAGTGTTGTGCAATGCTTGCATGCTGTAAGGCTGCTTTAACCTTTGACCTCCAAAATCAGTTCACCCTACAGACAGAGTTGATGTTTGTGCAAAGTTTGAAGAAAATCCCTCAGAGTGTTTCTGAGATATCTGCAGAAGAACGACCAGGACGATCACTTTTCCTGGATGGACGCTTTAATAGAGATTAAATGAGCTAACCTCATCATTGGGTTGGTTATAGATAAAGTTATTTAGTCATAATAAAGCGAAACAAAGCTGTTCTATCACACACACATCTACATTAAAAACATTAATGAGTCGTGCTAAAACCCCAGCATGTGTTTCTCTCTGCTAACGTCCGCAGGTCTGATGGTTTAAACAGGAACATGATGAAACCGACCTCTGACTGTAACAGCTCTGTTACAACAGGCCCCGGTCTCCCCTACTCTGTGTTTATGTCCATGCCTGAGTACACGTGACTCCGCCTGCCAAAGCCCTGCTTCATTTAAATGACCGAAGCCCCGCCCCCTGCCTCTGCTCCTGGCTCCTCTTTGGACAGACAGACTCTGAGCGTGCTTGAGTTCAGTATTTATCAGATAAATGTTTTAATATGAATGATACTCTTCGATAATATGGGCTTTTAAAGCTTTAAAATAAAACACAAACATGTCCTGCTTCTGCAGCTCTCCTCCAGTCAGGAGCGCTGTTTTTCCCTCTCAGCCAATCAGCGGTCGCTAGGGCAGCGCTAAGGCCCGCCCCCTGTTCCCTGCGTGTACCGCGGTGCTGGAACATTTTGTGATGAAAGTGAATTAGAGCCTACAGCTGTTCATCCTGTAGCTCTTCATCTTCATCATCTCATCCTCCCGCTCTGTGTAGAGAGAGCAGAAAGGTTTCATGTTGTTGCTGCTCAGGTTTAGATCTGATTGGTTAATTTGATGTATTTTACCTCATTTAAAACCTTAGAAATTAATGTGGCAGTACAATTAACAACACAGTGCAGCAGTAACCATTTACTGCATGTTTTTAACAGTGTAATCATAATTATGATAGCATGTGATTTAACAAAAGAGAACAAATTCATCAGAATTTATTACAGCAGCATTTATATAAATAAACTCAAATGAAAGTCATAATCAGGGGCGTAGCACAGGGGGGAGAGGGTACTGAGTACCCAGGCCCACAGTAGGGAGGGGCCCTTCAGATGGTGCCAGAGACCCGGGACCCCCACTGGACCTGAAGGCGGCTGAACAACCATAAACAATTTGGAACAATCATGGAGACAAGGCCGTCCCAGCCAAACTGGGGGACCATGGAGGTCAGCAGAACCACGGTCCATTGTAAAGTTAGGCTATGATATCCATATTTCATATCTAACCTGAAAAAAATGACCACTTTTATATACATTTTTTTTTTGTCATTTGTGTAGTAAATAGCCTTCTTATAAATGTAAAACCCTTTTGATTAAAAAGGATTAAAATGGCTACAATGAGTTAATAATGGCAAAAATGATGGAAAATGTGGTGAAATTGGATTTTACAAGTATAAGAAATTGGTTAGAAGTGGCAAAATTAGATAAAAATGGCAAAAAACGGTATGTTTAAGTGGAAAAATGGCAAAAATGATGTTAAAGGGGAGTTAAAAAGTGGCTGGAATGGCTTTAAATTGGCAAAATTGTGGGAAAATTTGGTGAAATGGGATGAAAAATTAATATAAATTGGCAAAAAAAGGGTTAAATGAGAAAGGAAAACTAGGCAGATATTGGTTAAACCAGCAAAAATGAACATATCAGATGGTGAAATGTGGTTGGGAAAAATGGGCATAAAAAGTGGCAAAAAGGGGGTTAATATTAGCAATAATGGGTCAACAGAGGCTTCAGTGGTAAGAATTCACTCAGAAGTAGCTAAAGGAGAAAAGAAAAGAAAAAAGTGGTGGAAAGGGTTTGAAATGGCAAAAATAAATGTTAAATCATAAAAATGTGTTTAAATTGGTAGGAAAAAATAAGAAAAGGGGTAAAAAATTGGACAAAATTGTTGTTAAGTGGCAACAGTGTAATTTAAAAATATTCTTAGCTTTTGAAGGGAAACTGGAGACCCCCTCTCAGTGTCTCGTGATCCCCAGTGGGGTCCTGACCCCAAGGTTGAGAACCCCTGGTTTAGCTCATGCAAAGTTCAGTCTCTGACTGTTTTTGGAGCTTAAGGGAATAAAATAAATAAAACCCTGAATGAAAAATGGAATTAAGTTCATGCAATGATGCTGAAGCTGAGAAAACAACAATAAAAGCCACTTTAAATTCCCTTTTCTGATATTTTTACTTAAAAAAGGTGATTTTTACCCATGAAAATGGATGACATTGATATTGGACTCAGAAATACTCAAAAGAAAAAGAGAAGCAGCAAACAAGGGAAGGGGACTTTTAGGATTTGTGATTTTTAAGGAAAGTTCAAATATGAAGCATAAAATAAAAAAGTCAGGATGAGAGTGGAGCTGCAGTGAGACATGCTGTTATCATCCTTCTGTTTTTATTTAACATAATATAGATGTAGACTCTGCAAAAAGTTCATCTTCATTCTCATTGTGACTTTATTATCATCAACTTTATGTCTCTTTCTCCGGATGCAAAGAAAAAAATCTTCCTTTCCTCCTGCTATGAATCAGCATGATCCTCTATGTGCAAAAAACAACTCGAATGAATTTATAGAAAATGTCAATTTGATCCAATTATCATCAACATTTGTCTTCATTCTTAAAATGCATAGAAAAGCCCACCTGCAGAGTCCACTAGCTGAGAATAGAAGGAAACTTTTTGCACTTTGTGTTTTAGATAAAGTTTTAAATATCTTTATTTTAATCATTTATTCTAGAAGAGGCATGCTGTTCACCCTCCCTGGTTTATGATTTTTCTTTTAAAAGATGTGTGCAAAGTCTGCAAAAAGTTCAACTGCTCCTCATTTTGGTCTTCATAACACTAACTCTTTGTCTTTATTCTTGAATTTCAAAGAAAAATCTTCCTTTTTTTCTTGATTTTTATCAACACTGTCTTCTTTGTGCAAGAATTCTTAAAAAAGAGATCGTTTGAGCTTCTTGTCATCAATGCCTGGTCTTCTTTCTTAAAATGCAAAGGAAAAACAAACTGTAGACCCCACTTACTGAGAATAGAAGGAATCTGTTTGCGCTTTATTGTTCAAAAATGTTAAAATACACTATATTGCCAAAAGTATTCACTCACCCAACCAAATAATGTAAATCAGGTGTTCCAGTCACTTCCATGTCCACAGGTGTATAAAATCATCACCTAGGCATGCAGACTGTTTCTACAAACATTAGTGAAAGAATGGCTCGCTCTCAGGAGCTCAGTGAATTCCAGCGTGGTACTGTGATAGGATGCCACCTGTGCAACAAGTCCAGTGGTGAAATTTCCCAGCTCCTAAATATTCCACAGTCAACTGTCAGTGGTATTATAACAAAGTGGAAGCCATTGGGAACGACAGCAACTCAGCCACCAAGTGGTAGGCCACGTAAAATGATGGAGTCATTCAATCACTACAAACCTCCAAACTTCATGTGGCCTTCAGATTAGCTCAAGAACAGTGGTAGAGAGCTTCATGGAATGGGTTTCCATGGTAACAGCTGCATCCAAGCCATACATCACCAAGTGCAATGCAAAGCGTCGGACGCAGTGGTGTAAAGCACGCCACCACTGGACTCTAGATCAGTGGAGACGCCTTCTCTGGAGCGACCAATCACGCTTCTCCATCTGGCAATCTGATGGACCAGTCTGGGTTTGGCGGTTGCCAGGAGAACGGTACTTGTCTGACTGCTTTGTGCCAAGTGTAAAGTTTGGTGGAGGGGGGATTATGGTGTGGGCTTGTTTTTCAGGAGCTGGGCTTGGCCCCTTAGTTCCAATCAAAGGGACTCTGAATGCTTCAGTATACCAAGAGATTTTGGACAATTCCATGTGGGAACAGTTTGGGGATGGCCCCTTCCTGTTCCAACATGACTGTGCACCAGTGCACAAAGCAAGGTCCATAAAGACATGGAGGAGAGAGTTTGGTGTGGATCAACTTGACTGGCCTGCACAGAGTCCTGACCTCAACCCCACAGAACACCTTTGGGATGAATTAGAGCGGAGACTGAGAGCCAGGCCTTCTGGTCCAACATCAGTGTGTGACCTCACAAATGTGCTTCTGGAAGAATGGTCAAAAATTCCCATAAACACACTCCTAAACTCTGTGGAAAGCCTTCCCAGAAGAGTTGAAGCTGTTATAGCTGCAAAGGGTGGACCCACGTCATATTAAACCCTATGGATTAAGAATGGGATTTCACTTAAGTTCATGTGCAAGTCAAGGCAGGTGAGTGAATACTTTTGGCAATATAGTGTAGCTTTGTATTAATGGCAGATGTTCTGAAGCATGCTGTTATCCGAGTGTTTTTCTGAACGTGTAAATTCTGCAAAAAGTTCAACTTCTCCTCATGTTGGCCTTCATAACATCGACTCTTTTGTCTTTATTCTTAAATTTCAAAGACAAAAACTTCATTTTCTCTTGATTTTAATCAGCGCTGTCTTCTTTTTGCAAGAATTCATTAAAAAAACAGTCTGACCTTCTTGTTATCAACGCTTTGTCTTTATTCTCAAGATGCGAAGAAAACAAGGAATGCAAAATCCACTAAGAAAGGGTTTTTGAGCTTTAAAGAATAAAATGTTTTAAATTTTCCTCGTCACCCCTGCTGAATGCTTTCAAATGAAGCTTAGAAAACAAAAGTTTAGTCTACTGGTTTAATTTTCTCTGAAGTAAACATGTTAACAGACTCTTCTGTTGTCTGTTTAAAGGATGAGAGTTTTCTACTTCCTTTACTTGGATGAACTACGAAACAACCTGGAACATACCGAGCTGCTCTGATTGGCTGATTTTAGAAGCAGGTAAATCTGCCTGTTGATGGTCTGCAAAATTTCATTTGGACTGTTGCTGATTCAAACAATCATTTGCTGTTTAAATTTTGATTTCATGTCTTTTTTTGTGTTATTTATCTTGCATTGTGATTGGCCTAAGTGCTGCAGATCTGGATTGGGACGCTCACATTAAAAGTGAGACCTTTAAGGGTAACCGAGCGTGGCTATGTGGTCCAGAGTAGCGGTCCTCAAACAGGGTCAAACCCCCAAAAGGTCACAGGACACTGAAGTGGGGGTCGAGGGTTGCTTTAAAAAAGGAGGCAAACACGAGGCTGATCACCCGAGGGAATTAAAGAGACATAAGCTTAAATATTATTTTCTGTTTAGCTATGGTTGATTTCTACCAGTTTTACTGTTTCACTTATTTCATATATTTGTGATTGCATTTTAAAAATTCTGCAGACTGCTGCCTATTTTGGTGAGGAAACTTTTGTAAAAAGGAGATTTTCAGTGACAATGGGCTGTTGCTCTGTGGTCAAAGGCAGTGGCTCCCAGAGTGGGGTCAAACCCCCCTGAAAGGTCACAGGACACTAAAGTGGGGGTCGAGGTTTGCCGTCAAAAACAAGGACACGTTTTAAAAGCATATTTTAATCATTAATGTTCTTATATCTGGATTTAGGCCTGTGGGTTTGGGATTTTTAAGAATTTTTAGCTGTAATCATCACAAACAAGTAAAAGCTCAGACACATGAGGTTACTTTTGTTCTAGTTAGAATGTGGAACCTGATTTTATTTTTTAATGGTGAAATAAAAATGTGCTGTTTGACAGTGTTGTACTACCTGATATGATAAGTGCACCTGCTTAGCAATTAATCAGGTAGAAAAGATTGTAATAGCTCCTTTACCTCCTTAGAAGTCAAATAAATATGCTCAGAGCTTTGAATTGTATTGAATATTTCATATAGTGACTTTTTTCTGCAGTTTCACCACCTGAAACAATGGCTGTACCATCTGATATTTACATTAATTTAAAATAATCAGGCAAGTACTCAGAAACATGCTTTTACTGTTGTTCTTGTAAGAAAGTGTACACATATATTTTTACATTGATTGACCACAAGGAAGCCCATAAGGGGGGAACTTCCTTGGCTCCAGCCAAATGGGGGCCCATGGAGGTCAGAAAAATCATGGTCCAAGTTAAGCTACGATAACCATATTTTATTTCATTTTTCTGTCTGAAAAACAACCGCACTTATCAGAGCAGCAAATACAATATTTATTTATGTCATGATATAAAGGCCTTCTAAAAAATATAAACCACTTTTCTTTAAACAACAGAGGAAAAAAACAGTTGGAAAGTGGCAAAAACCAGCAGAAACAAGGGTAGAAGTGGGTACAAGTGGCAAAAATGGGCAGAAAGAGACAAAAGTAGGTGGAAACGGATGTAAAATAGGGTCTAAAAGTAGCATAAGTTGGTTAAGAAATGGAAAAATGTGTAAAAAGTTGCAGAAATGGGCACAACTGATGAAAAGGGGCAAGTAATAGTGGCAAAATGGGCTTAAAAATTGGTTAAAATGAGTTGCGAAAATAAATAATTTCAACATCTTACCCTGATAATAAGTTTACACACTTTTCAGCTCCAGATTTGAAGAACTTTTGTCAGGATGCTAGCACCAGTGCTACAGATCCAATGAATCACAACTGGAAAAGTCCCATTCTCTGGGTTTATCAGGGGCCAACCAAATCTGTGGGCAGGCCTGGCTGGAGTTACAGATCCATAAAATTATACCACAGTCTTCTTTTTTTTCTATCACTTCATTTCAAAATAAAAGTCCCATGATTGCAGTTGCAACCTGACACTTAAGGACTTGCAAATTTAGAGAAAAAAGTTTTTCAATGACCTTACTAAACTTTGAAATAAAACATTTTAATACATCTCAATACATTTATTTCAAAAATTTAAACCATTATATCAGGCAAGAGTACTGTAATTTTAATTTATGCCAATAAAAATGTGATTTCTAACAGTGTCAATAATCTGTTCATTTACTCAGACAGTTTTGCCACCTGACATGTTTAAGGTTTGAGATGTCAAAATATGAAATTAATGATAGAATCTAAATATGCTGAAAATGTTGTCAAACAAAGTAGGTTTCATAAAAAAAGTCGATATATGCCATTAACAGTTTTTTGTTTGCAAAAGGAAATTATGCATGTCATGTCACTGATCCATGCATATTTTTAACTAAAAGAAAACAACACTGGATCACAAATCAATGCATTTGACCACAAACTGTGGGGATAAAACCCGGAGGAATCATAAAGGGAAATGAGTTGTAGTAAAAATATTTATTGTTTTATTTTTGATATAAATTTGGCAGGGTAAAAGTCACAATAAAGTGATTTTTCTCCCTCCTTGTGCGTCTTTGTTCTCATTTTGTCACTGATCGATGTGTACTCTTCTGTCTCCGTCCATGCCTGAGTACACGTGACCCCGCCCTGTTCAAGAAGAGCTTCATTTAAATGACCGAGCCCCGCCCCCCTCCGCTGCTTTTAGCTTATTTTGAAACAAACATGGACCTTTGTTGCAATTCATTTCAGTATTTATCAGATAAATGTATTATTTGACACAATAATCTACATTAAAAACGAGCCTTAAATGCTTTAAAATCGAAATAAATACAAACATGTGGCGCTCGCGCTACTCTCCTCCTCTCAGGATCGTCGCGAGCTGTTTTTCCCTCTCAGCCAATCAGCGGCCGCTAGAGTAGCGCTAAGGCCCGCCCTCTGTTCCCTGCGTGTACCGCGGTGCTGCTGGAACATTTTGTAATGAAGGTGAACTAGTTCCTACAGCTGTGCTGCCTGTAGCTCTTCTTCTTCGCTTTTTTTCTCCTTTTAAACGCTAAAAACGGTCAAACCGAGGTAGACTGGCGTTTCAGCTCCACCGTAGCACGCAGGAAGACGGCAGGACGTCAAAATAACGAAGTTTGAGTTAAAGTAATGAAAGATAAACACGTCCTGCCTTCATGCTTACTTTCAACAAAGAAGAAGTTATGGATATTCGCGACGGGAAGAAGAGGAGAAAGGTAAGCGGCGGCGGAGGTGGAGGTATCGGGGTCGGACTGCGGGGTTGCAGGCGGAGCGTGGCCGCGAAGATGAAGCGGGAGGTGGGGAAAGTGCTTCGCTCTCGCACCCTGGAGGACAACAACCACACTGCGCCCATGGAGGCGGAGGAGGAGGACGACGACTGCTTCTCCATCAGTTTTGTCCGAAATGAGCGCCTGGAGCCCCCCGTGGTGGTCGCCCCTCGGTACAGCCTGCTCCGGGAGGTCGGCAGGGGCAGCTATGGGGTGGTTTATGAAGCTATAGCCCGCAAAACAGGAGCCAGGGTGGCGGTGAAGAGGCTCCAATGCGATGCCCCCGAAAATGTAGAGCTTGCCCTGGCTGAGTTTTGGGCTTTGACGAGCCTGGAGAACCGACACCAGAATGTGGTCCAACTGGAGGAATGCGTCCTGCAGAGGAAAGGGATGGCCCAGAAGATGAGCCAT
This sequence comes from Cheilinus undulatus, assembly GCF_018320785.1. Lineage (NCBI taxonomy): Eukaryota > Metazoa > Chordata > Actinopteri > Labriformes > Labridae > Cheilinus > Cheilinus undulatus. Next base: position 3,207,199 of record NC_054875.1, read on the forward strand.
GGGAACATGAGGTCCAAACAGTACCTAAGGCTGGTGGAGACCTCTCTGAAAGGTGAGCATGACGTGTTTACTTCATTACTAGCACCTATAGGATACCACTGACAACGAACCAACTCTTGGAGCTTCAAAACCCCAAAGAAAGTGGGTTTAGCTCAAGAAAACATAGCTTTGTTAGCCTTTAAACAAGTTTCAAAGAGGGAATCTACACTCTTAAGTCTTAAAATACAAATTTAAATGATCTTTTCTACATTAATTCACTGTGAAAGTTGGTTTAATGTAGTTTCTAGTAGGGCTGGGAAATACAGCATGGTTTTAAGATGCAACAGTATATTTTTAAATTAATATCTTTACATATCTATATCTGAATCTAAACTAAGATAGATGCCATTCTTAATGCTTCTACTAATGCTGCCAGCTTGTTTGAGCAATTTTGGTTATACCCTCTCTGTTTTGTGATAAATAAAGCTGATATGATTTGTATCATGTATCCCTGTGCAGCAAGAAAACATCAAGATCTGGTCCTGGACCCTACTGTCAACTATCACTTTATTGAGTAGTAGGCCTAGCATCTATATTTTTTGAATAAACAAGATCTTAAATTGTGAAAACGTGATTTTCTTACCCTATATAGTTTAAAATAAATGAATATCGCTGAAGAACTCGATGTTTTGTTCGGCTCTGCTAAAACCTACCACTGATGATTATGAAAGAACACTTGAAGCTCAAAAATAACAGGAGAAACTAGTCTAAACTAGTCAAAAAAGTGTTTACATTTGCGAAACAAGTTTCATGGAGTAAATTTGGATTTTTAACCTTCAAAATCCAAGCATAAAGTTTGATTTATTGAACAAAATCACTTTAAATGTGTCCTAAAGTAGGTTAACATGGTTTGTAGTTATGTAAACATGCAGGATGGGACTGTTGGATGTGGCTTTAATCGTGGCACAAGTTTCCAGAAGCACGCTCAGCCACATATTAAAATAAACAGTAGAAGCTTATCATTATGATGTAGCTCAGTGTCTATATTATAAGGTTGTTTATAGCATGCACTGCTTGTGCTTGCTTTTTATGCTTGCTTTGAAACAAAATGTTTTCTGCATGGATTATAATAAGCAGTTTTTAAATTCAGCTCATTCATTTAAAAATAGATAATTTTGTGAATTAAAGCATGCACTGCTGCAGCCTTGTATGTGCCAGTGACGTATGCATGTGCTATACGTTGCCTATAGAAGGCACAGAGAGTACACTGTGTTTCCCTCAGCTCACAAGAGGACACAGTGTACTACTTGGCAACATGTTAACACATTGCTTGTTGACTGACTATTTGGACTCTAAACAATGGTGTTACAGTGGGATGTTGGATGTTATGTGGAAAAACTGCTGATTTATTATATTAAAAGCACTTTTTTGATCACTTCTTGCCATTGTTGTCATCAGTGAGTTTGACCTACTTATCAGCTCCTTTGTTATTGAACAGAGGACCCTATAGATATAGTGAAGCTGTTAGGTAAGCCCTCTTTAAGATGACCGGCATTATTCAAACTACATGCTGATGTTTGCTGTTTAAATGCAGTGATATAACAGAAGAAGAGCACAGATTTTGTTTTGTGTCTTTTTATAACCAGGCTGTTTGAGTATTGATGTATTGACCTTCAGCTGAGGTCTTTTAAAGTGACCATGTCAGCACGTTTGTTGCACGTTTATGAGGTCTTGTTTTTGGTCTAAATGCCCTCTTTTAGCCTTTGTCTTGGTTCACTAAACTGAGTTAAGTAAAGCAGCTGAGAGAGAGGAGATCACCAGGGCAGGTCAGGGTGGGGGAGGAGAGCTGTTTGCACGTTTTGAAAGCTGGTTTCTACCAGTGACATTCCTCTGAGAGCTGTGGGAAGAGGGGGGAGAAAAGTTTAAATAACATGCATGGAATAGATTTATGTGCTTTATACTTTGAACCACAAATCTGATCAGAAAGATGACTTTGTGAAGTGAAAGTGTGGGAAAAACAAGCTTCTGGAGGTGAAAAATAAGCTTATATAAACATTTTAAGATATGAAAGTAAGAGTTGTCACAGTGTGATATGATAAAAGTGAAAATCAAACAATATCAGTATCTGTTTTGATTCCACAGAAGCAAAAATCACATGTCTTGAGCTACTGGTTCTGGGAACTTTCTTGTCTCAAATCGCCAAAAATTGGCAGCAAACTTGGGCGCACTTACTAGATTGCACAAAGTACTGAGGCAAGTTCAGTTCCTAAATGATGTCAATGTTTTTGCATCAAGTTTGGCAGTTAAGATCAAAACATTTCTGTATTTTGCAATCTATTTAGTGTTTGTAAATTTCAGCAAATTTGCTGGAATCATTCCTCACTTATGCAGCTATCTAATGAAACAGTTGATAAAGTTCCCATACTATTAGGTAGGGGCATTCCTAGGTGACTACTTTTTAGCATTTTACTCTTTTTGTGACCTGGATTCTCCTACTGATACTTCAAAAGAGGCAGAAAATGTGTGCAGCACAGAAGAATCCAAGACAAATTCCCCCAATGGAGGCAATTAAGTGATTTTAGTTCACATCAGGGCTGCACAGTTAATTAAAATTTTACTGCAACTGCAGTAAGGCTTTTTGCTATTTTCAAATTGCAGGAGGTGCAGTGTCTCTTTGAGGTGAAATGGGTGTCAAACACCCATTTCAGGCACCTTTTTAGTTTAAATATTTTGCAGCAGACATCCTGGTGCACGTTTTATACACAGGTGTAAGAATGAATTATCTTTGTCGTGCAGAAATTGTAAAAATCCACACTTAACATTCATGTTTATACCCTTTCAGTAACCATTGAATGTGTTTTTAAAGCAAAAATAGAGTAATGATATAAAACATCACTCTCTAATGCCACACATCCTATCAAAATTGATGCGCAGGTCACAATGATTACAATTTCTCAGAATCACTCAGCTCTAGGTCAGATTCAGGGCAAGTCTTATTGAATTAAATCAACAGGTCAGTGATGTGGGATTGGTTTGTGATACTAATATTAGCAGCGCTGGCACCAATCATCTTTGCAGTTGAACGTCCACATCCTCAGTTTAATGTGGTCACTTGTTGCTTCAGAAGAATGATAATGCAGGGGTTTGAATGGACACACACCATGATAAACTTTATCTAGAGGTAAATACTTCCAGAATGCATTGATCCCAATTGGTGCTATTGATGATAACAGTTCACTTTGCTTGTTTACTTCTGGCTAGAAGAGCATTATGGCAGCTTGTCAGCCACCAACGACGGGCAGCTGTTTTACTGTTTCCCATACTAATAAACAGATTTCTTCTACTACATGCCATAATTCATCATAATAACAGAGATTGTCTCCTTATGAACCCTGAAGTATCAAACAAGCACCAAATATCAACAGTTTTGACAACTTAGACAATTAAAACTAAGGATTAAACGTTACTCAGGCCATTTGAATGGTGTTAGAGCAGCCAAAGTGCATCTCAGTGACATGAAGAAATAGAAGGACAACAGCAGCAAGGCGAGCGCCTGCAGCCCTCAGTCCTCTTTGCAGGCAAATGTTCACATTCCTGTGTTGTATGTGTTCTCTCATTGCTACAGTCTAGTGGTGATAAGTGAGTTTGAGCTGACACAAGCCATGAATACGTTTAGCCCCTTTGTGTGCATCTAAATACTGCCAAACTGCAGTCCTCAAAGGTGCTATCGATGCTCTCCGTTCAATGTGCTTGTTTACTTCTGGATAGAAGAGTAATTTAAGAGTTTGGTAGTAACTAGCACTGGAGCTAGAGTAGTTAGTACTGACAGGCAGCTGTGCCACAACTTGGAAAGAGCGTTGCATCAGGATTGCTGTCCCAGGTTTATAAACAGTTCTAAGAATTGGTTTAACTGAAAGTAATCCTTGAACCAACTAGCAAGGTTGTGCACATCCCTACTCTAAGATACAATTAATCACTAAAACAATGACAATTTTATCAGTTTAAAACCTTGTTATTGGAAAAGTTTCAAAATATTGGCATTTTTGACAACCTTATGAATATAATTAATGATAAATCTTTACACATGTGCCATTTTAACAGAGTTAGAGCAGCTAAAGTGCATTTCAATGACATGAAGAAGCAAGACTAAAACAGCAGCGGGGCTAACACTTCCAGCCCTCAGTCCTCTTTGCAGGGATCTGCCCACATTCCTGTGTTGTATGTGGTTGGTGCTCCAGTCAAGAGGTAATAAGCAAGTTTGAGCTGACACAAACCCTGAATAATTATATTTCCATTATGTAGATCTAAATATGGCTAAACCACACTGGTTCTAAAAGGTGCTATTGAAGCCCCTCGTTCACTGTGCTTGTTTACTTCTAGGTAACAGCATTACAGTAGCATGGTAGTAGCTAGTAGTGGAGCTACGTTAGCCAGAAGTGACGGATGGCTGTGCTACAGCTTAAACAGAGCGTGTTCCCAGGTTCTTGAACTAATGAAGAGAACAAAGATTGAGATTGATTTTTTATAAACACAGGCTTTAAATCCCAGTCTGTAATGCTCTTTTAAACTGTAATGTGCCCCCTGCCACTAGAGGCCGCTGTAATGGCTGCTGCCTTCCTGCTGGCACTTCACAGATGTAGACATGAGAAGCTCAGGGGTGACTTAGCGGTTAGCATGTGGTAGGAACAGCGTGGTATGGCAGTTTTTAGAAGTAGTAAATGGAAATAAAGTGGTATGTATGCGCTCAAGGGTTGATGTAACTTCCACCTGAAGTGAAAAGAGGCCACATCTCAAAGTACGATATTAATCTGCAAAGAGGAACGAAGGCTGGCGGCGCTAGCTTGTAATGTTAGCCATGTTGTATAGAGAATATCAGGCTAACATCACACCCGCTAACGCAGTTGAACCTGAGGAAAAACAATGTGGGAAGAAATAGCAAGACGATATATGCAAAATCCAGATTATAGAAACAATTTTCAGCAAATAAATGAGTAAAAACAATAAAATATGTAAAGATGAGGCAGGAGAAAAGGAGAAAACACTTAAATCTTGTTAAATCTGCACATTTTGCACCCTTTGAAGCTTTTTGTGGGCTTGCGTTAAAACAAGTTTTCAAAAACATGCATTAAATAACATGGAAGTTGTAAAATGTCAATAAGTATATTTGTAAACATTTAAAAGAACATTATGTTCCCATATATGATGGCTGATAAACAGCAGAGAGAAGAGAATGAGGGAAAGGCTGAGTTATGTTTGAGGATGTTTGAAAGTCTGAGTCAGCCAGACAGCGCTGACAGGAGTATTTTTACAGCGTATACTTTCAGTTTTACTGGGTTTACTTCTCAGGACAGATGTGAGTGACACTTTCACAGCTAAATCGATTAGATATGCCAACAAAAATACAATATTCTTTATCTGTAGTCCTCCTTTGAGCATCCTCAGGGCTAAAAGTGAATAGGTGCGTGATAGTTTGTTTGTTTACATCGTCATCTACCGCTGCAGTTTAATATGGGACGGGTTGTATCAGGATCCACATGGTTTACCACTCAGGCTACCCCACTTCCTTTTTGAGAATCTTGCTGTCATGTCAGTGACAACAAGGCTGTTTTGATTGCGTGTGAAATCTGCTGTCAGCCCTGAAAAGTTCTGTGGTTTGAAACATCACACGCGATGAAGCTCTGTGAACATGTGCTCATCATAACTGTGATATCATCTGTTGCACGCGATTACAAACCAGTTTCAATGGTGTTATGTCATCGTGGGGAAAGCAGAAGTCTTTAAAATCGTCTAAGATTGTGGCTTTTTCTGCCAAAACGTGGGGCAGATTTGTTTTGTTAATGCACTGGACCTGTAATAACTAATTCCCATAAGTTAGAGTTGTGTTTGATGGCTAATTTAGAGAACAAAATGGTTCATTCATAGCTGAAATGACAGTGAGGTGGCATATGACTATCATATGATTCATTAGTGTTGTCTGTTCACTTGCCACTGCTTTGAACTGGTTTTAACAGTCTGAATGTCCCAGTTTGACTTGCTATCTATCTAATCTGTCCATCTTCAATCTGCACGCTGCAGGGGAACGCATCCTTGGCTGCCCCGAGGAGCCGTGCTATCTCTGGTTCGTCATGGAGTTCTGCGAGGGTGGAGACCTCAACCAGTACATCTTGTCCCGCCGCCCCGACCCCCACACCAACCGGAGCTTCATGCGCCAGCTGACGAGCGCCGTAGCCTTCCTCCACAAAAACAACATTGTCCACCGTGATCTGAAACCTGATAACATCCTCATCTCCCAGGCCTCCGGCTCACCCGTTCTCAAAGTGGCTGACTTCGGCCTCAGTAAAGTTTGTGCTGGCATGAACTCCAAGAACATGGAAGATACTCCTACAGGAGGAGCGGGCGGTAAAGGCAGCAACCAGAACAATATCGTCAACATAAATAAGTTCTGGCTGTCATCGGCTTGTGGCTCGGACTTCTATATGGCCCCAGAGGTGTGGGAGGGGCACTACACAGCCAAGGCCGACATCTTCGCCCTGGGCATCATCATCTGGGCGATGCTGGAGCGCATCACTTTCATCGATGCGGAGACCAAGCGTGAACTGCTGGGTACCTACATCCGGCAGGGCTCAGAGATTGTACCTGTCGGCGAGGCTCTGCTGGAGAACCCAAAGATGGTTCTGCACATCCCGCAGAAGGCCAGAAGCTCCATGTCCGAGGGCGTGAAGAAACTCCTCAAGGACATGCTCGCAGTCAACCCTCAGGATCGGCCAGACGCCTTCCAGCTGGAGGTGCGGATGGACCAAGTCACGTGTGCAGCGTGACAGCCTCCACGTCCCCCAACCCCCCCTCCCTTTTTTTAACCCAACCAGTGAAAGAAGGGACCCCTTACCTTCCCAGGTAAGCTCCACTCCTTAAAACTTAACATTTTCTGTCATGCTGCTTCAAACTCTTGTGTTGTTTTCTTGAATTTCGATATTATTGAACTTAGACCCAGTTGGGGTCTAAATGACTAAAAGGTTCAGAAACAATCACTACAAGCAGGCTAAAATAGCCACAATGCAGTCCTTGAGGGCAATTACAAAATGAAGCAACTGGGAGTTCTTGTATTACCACTGACAGGCTCAGATTGTTATTTTCAGCACCTGACAACATTACAGAAAGAATCCTGACAGAAATATACCAGTCAGATCATTTTTCTTAACATGAGGAGAGGTTTTTCCAAGGTAAATTATTCCAAAACTAGTTAAAAGCAAGATTTAAATCAATTCAGCCAGAAGTCAAAAGCAAATAAACAATACAAAACAAAAACACTCTGATAGGAGGTTGGTTTGCCAAACAGTGCTAGCTCCATCAGTCCTCCTTGCAGGTTAGCATCCACAAGACTGTGCTGAATGAAGTAACTTGGTGGTTCAGTCAACTGTTTATATGAGAGTATGACCTGAAATACTTTTTGTACAACTCTATCCCAAATAGCAACCTCCATTGTTGTCAAATGAGGCCAATGTGGTATGTTCAGAAGGCTGTAGTATGCATAATAAGGGCCGTGGCTGGTGTGACTACAAGCCAGCCTGTATGCAAAAGGCAGAGATGGAATGTTATATTGACAAAAGGATGGCATTGTCCCTAAAGGCAACATACAATGTTATATAGACATTAAAGGATGACTCGTCCTTCAGGGCAAAGATTCATAGACATAAAAGATGACATCATCATCAAAGGCAAAAATGTAAACATTTAATAGACATCAAAGGATGACATCGTCTTTAAAGACAAAAATGAAATGTTAATATGGACATGAGAGGATGACATCGTTAAAGACAAAAATGAAACATTAATATAGACATGAAAGGATGACATCGTCTTTAAAGACAAAAAGGAAACGTTAATATAGACATTAAAGGATGACATCATCTTCAAAGACGAAGACGTTATATTTAATAGACACTAAAAGGATGACATCATCTTCAAAGACAAAGATAGAATGTTATATGGACATTAATGAATGACATCATCTTCAAAGACTAAAACGTTATGTTTAATAGACATTAAAGGATGACATCATTTTCAAAGACAAAAACATTATATTTAATAGACACTAAAAGGATGATATCATCTTCAAAGACAAAGATGAAATGTTATATAGACATTAAAGGATGATGTAATCTTCAAAGACAAAGATAGAATGTTATATAGACATTAAAGAATGACATCATCTTCAAAGACAAAGATGAAATGTTATATAGACATTAAAGGATTATGTAATCTTCAAAGACAAAGATAGAATGTTATATAGACATTAAAGAATGACATCATCTTCAAAGACAAAGATGAAATGTTATATATAGACATTAAAGGATGACATCATCTTTAAATACAAAGATGAAATGTTATATAGATATTAAAGGATGACATCATCTTTTAATACAAAGATAGAATGTTATATAGACAATAAAGGATGACTCATCCTTAAGGGCACAGTTGGAACAGTCCCTAGACATTAAAGATGACATCATCTTCAAAGGCAAAAATGTTATGTTTCATAGACATTAAAGGATGATATCTTTAGAGACAAAGGTGATATGTTACATAGACATAAAAGGGGGACATCATCTTTAAAGACGAGGATGGGATGTAGGTAAAGGTAGGGATGCTTGGAGCTTTCTCCCTCCATTTTTGCCAAATAGAAGGTCATAGTTTGTTGACAACTTTTCCAAAAGTTGCCAACAAAGGACAGTCAACACAAAGGAAGGACTGTTTTATAAATCCTCTGTTTTGGTTTAAAGAAGTTTCTAGACTGATGCAAAGGTAGTGTGAGACAGCGTTTTTGATAAGGCTGAAGGTTGGACTCGAAAGCCTCGACATCACTCAGATTTTGACCAGTATTTTCTAGAGTCTATGCCTTATCCCTGATTTTCTAGGTCAGTTTCCAACCTTGCTGTTCCTGTGAGATGCTAACAATTCAATCTGTTCAATGTCCTTGTTTACATCACAGCTGTAGAGCAGAATGACAACATGGCAACAAGGGCTACAAGTGGCAGTCAGCTGTCCTCTATTATTGATGGAGCTTTTGACAGCCTGGATTAATGAAAATAGATCCTGATGTTAATAATTCTGGTGCCAGCTACCACATCCTTTCTTTCCAAAACTACCGGACTCGAAGAAGAAAACACTGCTCTTTCAACGTCAAGAAAATAAGGCTGCTACTTCATTTTCATAATAGTGTCATATTAGAACCATAGAAGCATAAAATAACTACCAGACTGAGGTAACAATAGACTAGAAACTTCTGTGTTCTCCTGCTTAAAATTGTTCATTTCATCTGTGGAGTTTGTTGGCTTTGAGCAGAGCGATGTAACAGCTGTTTCTGGTTAGAAAAGCATCTTTATTCCATCAAAAAAGGCCTGTCTCTGCAGGGTTCCTTCCTGTAATGTTTTCAGACACTCAGAATAACAATGTGAGCCTTTCTGAGGGAAGACAACCTTTTCAGTAAACATCCTTTAATTGCCTTTAATTGCTCTGAAGGATTGCATGATAAAAATAGTTGGTTTTAATTACTGAAGAAGCTGCATTTATATCCTTAATAAAGAAACAACAACAGCAGCTAATTTCATTGACTTATCCACTCTTACTCAGAGAGGAGGTCCAGTCAGGGAAGTGAGTTTGTGTTGTGATTAGTGGGAATTAAAACCAGTGACACAGGCTGCTGTTTCACTGGCTAAAAGGGGACACCGGCCGGTGGTGACCCAAGGCTGAAAACAGGTAATCTTCCTTTCAGCTGACACCATTAACCTCTGTTGCCCCGGTCAGCGGCTGCAGCGTCACTGGTTTAACATGCAATGGTGTTGTTAAGTACTGGTGATTATGGTTTACTGCCTTTGTTCCTGAAATGTCCTCCCACATGCCATTTTTACTCACAGCCAGTAGGGCAGATAGATCCACCCTAAAAACTTGTAGGAAAAACCCTCAGAATGCTGGACTGGGCTTTAATCGTGCTTTAAACATGTAGTCTGTCCCCGATATTGTCTCAAGCAGAAAGTCTATCCCTGTAGGCATCCTCTCTGCACTATTGCCAAACACAACTGGAGCCCGTTGGTAATAAAAACAACAATTTAGTTGCACACTTTGGTGTTATTTGCCCCAAAGGATTGCATTGCAGCTATCACAGCCCATCATGGCTGCAGGCTGAAACTATATTCTGAAGCATTTCCAAAACTCATGATACTTTCTTGGCCATTAGACCCTAAAAGATGCAAAAGTAGAGTCCAGGGCTTAAAAAGAAGTGTATATTACCCTTACATAAGCCCTTTAATTGGGCATGGTTGCCTCATTTTAGAAAAGAACGACTGTAAGTACAAAAAGTCAAAGTTTGAGCAGGAAGTAGCTAGTTAAGTAAAATGTTATTGTTCCTCCTACGCAAAAATAAGATCCAAGCTGTGATAAAATAGAACTTTAATTTCCGAAAAGCCACAGAAGGAAAATAACGAATGAATGGGAACGGTCAGGTTTAAGAAGCCGTGGGAACTCGCAGGCTTTGACAAGATGTCAGACGACACTTTGGCCCTCTCTCCAAATAGTTCCTAAGCCTCGCCGCTGCTCCTGGTTTCTACCAAAGCCTCCCATGTCACCGTCGAGGAAACAGGATTACCAGGAGTGAAAGTAACTGCTGCAGAGCGCTGACGTCAGGACGCCAAACCCAGAGCGACTGATACGGTTAACAGGATGCTTATAGAGTTAATCATTTGGTCCACAGGCACGGCAGAGAGAGTGAATGAACAAATATAAAAGTGGAGGTGAGGATTGGCAGGAGCAGTACTGGGAAGCACGAAGGGTGCGACCCGAGCTTGAGGGCAAACACAGCGTTAAATGAATCACGCAGTCAGGGCGTGTTGTGAGAGAGCGAAGCAGAAAACGCTGGTATTTGGCACAGATGCCTGAGCTTGTCGTGTACTGTAAGTGAGGTTAATCAAGTTCATAATCACTTCTGACATTTAATCACAGCTCTTATGAAAACACGGGAAACTGGCTTCAGGTTGCTCCTATGTGTGCTATTAAGCTGTTTTAACCGACACTTAAACACTTAAAGTTTGGCTTATTTCCATCAGACCGGTGCATGAACAACACTTGTTTCTTGCTCTTTTTGCTAATGGATTTAGCCACATTATTCTTGGTCACAAGTTCAGATGTTGATTTGCATCTGGCAGGAGACCAGATCATGGCAGTGGTTTCATTTTCACAGGAACATCTATTTTGCATCAACTAAGCCGCAAAGGCTCAAACCAGGCTGTTAAATGCAAATGATACAGCTGTATTAATGGTTAATGTCACTGTTTCTGTTGATTCAGTTTGATCACAAAATGCAAAAAAATCTCCAATTGCAAATAATTTCTAGAGTTTAACGTGTAAAAATTCTGGAACACTATCTCACACTTACTGTTGATGTTTAGGGATGCAAGGTTCATTTTTTTTTTTTGCTGACACTGCACATTTTTGACTTTCAGAAGCAGTCGATTACTGAATTTCTGCTCTTAAAACTTTTATTTGTGGTGCACAAAGATGAGTGATTGAATTTGCACAAAGCTCTCTGAAATTTTATTGCAATCTGCTTTTCATTTCTTCTCTTAAAATAAAAAACAACCCTTCAGAATAAACAATATTATTGTCTCACAAAAATCTCATTAAAGTTAAACTAGAGCAGAATATGTGGGACAAAATTCAATTCCTCTTGTGGAGCATTTTAAAATAGATGTTATGATGCAAATTTGTTTAAAGGAAGTAAGCTGATCCTGCATATCCTGATATTTGTGACACAGTGCCTCCTTTATCATGCTCATTATCTGCCTGAATCACATTTTGGTTGGATTACTGATGAGTTTTTACCTGTTAGTTATCTTCCCAGAGTCACAAAGTGTTCACTTTTACCTGGAAGAAGTCCTCAAGTCAAACTGACAGACAGTCAAGTCCTCAAACTATCTGTGCAGTGGAATATTCTAGCAATAATTTTGAAAAATTTGGTTTTGTGCACTTTTGCGTCCAAAATCTCAGCACCGTTAGGAAACAGCATAGATGATGTGCAACAAGCAAAGTCTCACAGCATCTTTGTTGAAGCTGCAGCGACGTTCAGAGAACCATGTCGGTGTTTAAGGCGCAGTACTAGTCCCAGATGTGGTGCAATATGACTGGCATTGACAGCCAGTTGTTTGCAACCTGTTTGCATATGGAGTATACGCTCATTACTCATCCATCCAACAGCAAAGTACATAAACCAGCCCAGCATCAGACTTTAAGTCTCCTGCTATGCAAAGCTCTTTCCTATGTCTTAATATTTACTCTAGCCCAGCCTTTTGCTTAGTTGATTCTCCATTTTTCTCTTCTTAGCTTCATCTGTCACCGTCCTCTTCTCTCTCTTAGCCTAATCACACAGTACTGAGGCAGGCTAACTGGATTCTTTTTGGCTGAAGGCTGGCATGTAAACCAGCCCTGAAGCCGTGTGCACTTCCTCTGAAAAGTAACCTGACAGGCCAGATGGACTGATTAACACCTCCATGGTTCAAAATAAGACTTGGAGGTTGATTGGATGAATGCTCTGTCTGACAAATAAACTTAGGGCCAAGCAGAGCGACTTAGAAATAGGCGTAGACGTGCCTAAGGGCAGGCTTTGGATTAGGGCTGGGCGAGTAATCGCAAATTATATTGAATTGCAATATGGCCTGCTGCAACTTTCAAATGGCAGAAGTTGCAGTGTTTTTTTGACTTGAAATGTGTCGAAATAACAGTTTGATATATTCATTTTTTGAGATTTTATGCACATTATGCAAACAATAAAGTGTTGACACAGCGGTCCATTTAAGTATGAAGTACTTCCCTGCTTGAATTAATGCTGATGCACTGTGCTGCTGCTAGCAAAGCTTCACCTCCCCCAGCCGCCTCCTTTATAGCTTAAATCTTGTTGCACCCTCATATTGAATTTGTTGAAAAATAGATAATATATTTTTGCAAATCGTTCAGCCGTACTTTGGGTATTGCTGTTTTCATGTCAATCCAGGATTTTTCATTGCCAGTGGAGCCAGTTGGTGAATCAAACTTTAACCAAAGCCGTTCAGCAGAAGAGCAAAAACATCCTTCCCAGTGGGGAAAGCTTCCACTGTGCTTCTTTGCTCTTCTTCTCATCAAACTGCTGCTGTAGCTGCATCCACAGTCGTCTGTTCACCAGCCGCCATTGTTTACAGGCTTGCAGTCACTTAAACTAAACCAGCCTGTTGGTACCGCCTCTTTTTCTTAAACGATGCTGATTGGTCCAGCTGTCCTCTGATTTGGAACAAGGATATTAGCTCAGAGTTTTAAAAGTTTGATCTTTTTGATGACAGATGTGAAAATAAGCCAACAGGAAGCTCGAAATCGGCTGTGAGTCTACTATTTTAAGGTGAAAAACTGTATATTGATAAAACTGCTTCCATCTTTGATTGTTCAAAAGAAGGAACCAAAGTTGTCTTAAAGCCAGAGTTGGCATATTTTGAGTGTAACTGTGTAAGTTTCACATAGAAGAAATAAGTCATTGCAATTAAAATAATTCAGCTATATTCTCTTAATTGTGTCTGTTTGAGTTTTTTTAAGCATGACAAACAAAATACTGAGTAGTCCTCACCTTAAACCTCACTGTGCACCCTCAGGTACGCTTCTACCTGTATAAACCAGACTGTTCAGACTGCAGGGCTTTTTCTGTCAACATAAAGTGATGTCTACGATGCGATTTATTATTAATACAAGATTTTTATCAATGCACAGCACATCCTATACCTTAAATTTTTGGTTATTAGTAAAACAGATTATTTTAGGAAGTTGTAAGTACGGTTACAGAACAAAAGATAGAGAATTTAACATTTTAAAGCACTTTTTTTTTGCAAATAAAACAACTAAGGAAACAATAAATAGATGTAATTGTAAAGAAAATAAATGCAGTAAATTCCAAACATTAAAATAATCAAAGTAAATGGTGCTGTAATAAAATACTGTAAAGAGGAAAACCAAAAATTCAGACAAAAACAATAAAACAGGGAAATTCTAACAACAATACATTAAAAATAACATGTTAAAACACAAATCATTGTTAACTTGGTGCCCTTAATGAATAAATTCCTATTTAAAGCTTTCTTTCTGGAGTTTTTGTAGTAAAATGTTTGCTTGGAGAACAGTGACATGACTCCGTCTGCCTGACTGCGTCCTACGATAATATTTTGGATATATAACGCTGCCTCTACCCCCCAAAACAAACGTCCCTCTCTGCAGGAAATAAAAGTGTCCCTGTAAGATGTTAATTGTCTCAGTTTGTTATTTAGAGCGGAAACATCTTGCAGCACATCAATCAGCCGCCGAGTGAATGTTCACTGACCCGAACCGTCCGCCCGTTGTCTGAACTTGAACTCTCCATTGACCAACACTAAGCCCTTCATTTTGTTTGACAATTAGTGTTGACCATTCTCCGTTAACCCCTTATTGTAAGCCCCCCCCACTGCAGAAACCGCGGCCCCTCCTATCGGCGCTGTGACGTAACCGCCTCTCAGGCTCCCAGCTGTCTCCAAAGGCGGGGTTGCGTGTTGGAAGATTGGCCTCATTCTCTCGCGGGATGATGGGATAGCGAGGTTACGCAACGGGCCTCGATGTGCTCTGGTTCAATGGGAAAAGCTGTCATCTGTTGGAGGGAGAGGGAGGGATTAGAGGCTGTAAACACAGAGGGGAGGGGGGGCGCCCGGTGTATTTATGTCAGGAGCTGGTTAACCGAGGGGACGGCTGACGACAGCACGGCCAGGAGACGTGACATGGACAGAAACGGCGAAAAGGATGACACGACAAATCAGAGTCGCTTTGTTTCTGATGGGAGGTCATCGAGTCTATGATTGGACGAATGTCCTAAAATCTACGTTCACCATGTCAGTATTCAAACATCCAAAACACCAAAATTTTGTTTTATTTTAAATCTCTAACAGCAAAATTAAATTGGTTTAATGGTATATTCAGGGTTTAATTTAAAGAATTGCATTAAATGTCCATCTTAAACGTCTTTAACTCTTTAAACCCAGAAAATGCAAAGAAACTGATCCCAATGTTTGCATAAATGTTGAACTACTGTGCATCTCTTTGAGAGGGTCTCTGTCTCTGTAGCTTGTGACATTCTTATTGGTACCATGACAGCATGATATCATGCATCCCTGACCATTTATGCGAACAGCGCTGAGACTCTGTATCCCTCTAATACTACCTCTGAAGGTAGGGAGAAAACATCCTTGTCCCCCATTACGTCTCTGCGATACAGTGCAGTGGTATAAATGTCTTCAAAATGCGCTATGAGCTTCCATCTCTGCTCAACTTTAAAATGTCTATTGGGGCCACAGTGTTACAGGGTTAGGGAATGGGAGGATGGAGTTTTATAAGGAGGAGAATAACAGTTGTAGATCACAAGTAAGCAACACAAAACATGAACGAGGTACAGCAACAGAACGGCATCTTTCTGTCACCGTTCATGCAGCAACATCCAGGGATCCAACCACAGTAAGCATGCATCTGTCATTGCACCGTCATGGTACCTGTCCAAATCTCCATCAAAGGGGCAAGTGGACTTGACTGAGGTCCACTTGGCTCCTTGGCAAAGATTTTGACTAGTGGTAATATCAATAGCGTCAACCGTGAGATTTCTGCTACAGAGGGGATGTTTGCAGCACCGTCATCACTGGTTTGAATGCACGCATTGAGTTGTAGTGCCCATGTGAGGACAACAGCTCAGTCTGAGTCCAGTCAGCAGCATGTTTTCCTTTGATATGAAGAGCAGCCAAGAAACTGACTGCTTATGCCGCTATGATTAATGCGCATCACAGTAAACTGATTGATCTGCGTCGATTTCCTTAATTTTGGGGGATCAGCGATCGGCCAATACCTATATATGAAACTGATCTTATCTACCGATCTTATCTACCTCTACCTACTAAAATGTGAAAAGTGAAAGACTAAAGGAACTGATATAATTTAGTAGTTTGGACAGCAATGCTCTAAAGTTTTCTTTCATATTTGAGAGAACTACCTCATGTGAAGTTAAAACAAGTTTGTATTGTTTCACAGGTGTTGTTCAGTGTTTTACAATAACATAAGTTTGGAACATTGAAGGTGTATGCTGTCAGTTATTAAAAAAATCGGTGTCGGCCAAAATCAGAACCGGCAGGTCAAGCTTTTTAAAGATCGGTGATCAGACAGAAACTGCAATCGGTGCACCCCTACAGTAAACTGATAAAACATGTCTATTTCCTCTCCAACTTTGATAGCTGTAGTTACAACAACATAGCAACAGTGTTCATTTTGGCAGCTTTTTAAAATTTTAGTCTTAGTTTTAGTCTTAAGACGAAATTTCTTTTAGTATTAGCCCCATTTTAGTCATTTCTACCCTTTTTAGTTTAAGTCTAGTTTTAGTCGACGAAAACTCCAAAAGATTTTAGTCAATTTTAGTCCATAAAAAGTCCTCACATTTTAGTCTTTACTTTTAGTCCAAGCATTTATTTTCTTGCCTAAATCTGGTACCAAATCATGGTAGTGTGTTCTCTGCACTCTGCCAAACCTGGGGTCCCTGCTTTCTACAGCTGAGAGGCAGAATAGATACAGATGCATTGTTTTTTTTGACAGACTTACCCACAGTGGAGAAATATCTAAGATTTTGAATGTCCGATGAAAACTACATTACATTTTAGTCTAGTTTTAGTCATCTTGATGGGAGCTAAAATGATTTTTTGTCAGTTTTAGACCTCACAGATCTATTTTTGTTAGTCTTAGTCTAGTTTTTGTCATGGAAAAAAGGCCGTTGACAAACATTTTTAGTCATAGTTCTATTCAACAGTGCATAGCGACTGTAGTGACTGTGCACCACTGTTGGTCTGTCTGGGGCTTGAACAGAAGCTTGCTTGTGTAAATTCATTTTTAGCCCCGTGCTGCAGTGATTCGGCTTAAACAACTGTCTAAAAAAAGTTTAAACTTGCTTGATGTTCGACTCTTTCAAATATGAAAGTTAGAGATTTCTCTAGATTTAAACAATTTCGTGAAAGTATGCTGCTTAAACTTCTTACACAACAACACCATTTTAGAATGTCACAAAACAGATTATTTTCAGAAGATATCGTAGTTATAACAAGACTGAGCATGCAGAGCATCTTTGTGTTTATATGTCCTGTGAAATTCTGCAGTAACGCTACGATTCCGATGGGGATTTGTCCAAATTCATGCAAACACTTGGAATAATTGATTTTTATCTATTATGTTGATTTGTTCCTTTAAAGAGAAAAAGATGCTACTTTTTCATGCTTTATTATAAGGCCTGAAAGGATTCTGTGATGTCCAGTAAGGTCAAAAAAGTATGCATTTAAAAAAAAACAGCGCCTTTGTTCTCATTGGACAGTGCTGCTGACTTATGTAAGGACATATGTCTTGTTTTTCATTCTGCTGAATCCTTAAATGCATGCACCAGGAGCAGGAAATCCCTTTAAATGAGCACTGAGCATCCAAACAGGACCATGTACGCTCTCTCTCTGACATCCCTCTGCTCGTCATCTGCCTCACCCCTCCTCCCTCCTCCTCTCGCTCTCTCCCTCTCTCTCCCTCTCTCTCTCTCTGCTGCACAATGAGAGCGCTCGCCGCTCCTGGTTCACAGCTTACGGAGATTCACGTCTGGAACATTTTGTCCTCTCGCTGCCTGCCTATGAGCCTGCCATGTGCCGCCTCTGTCTAAACCAGGACAGAGCGCCGTGAGCTCCGGCCCTCCCTCCATCCACGCGCTTCACTTTGGGAGTCTTTTTTTATATTTCTTTAATTGACAGCATGAACAAGTTGAGGCATTTTCAGGGTGTTGTCTTTGCGATGCATGCATGAATTCCTCTGCTTACATATCCATACAGATGCCCTCAGGCCTTTTTGCATGCATCTTCCATCTTTCAGTGTTTAAATAAAGTAAATAAGTCTGAGAGGATCCTAATCCTGCTCCTCTTAAGGAAATGAAGTTTGAGTTGCAGATCTCTGTATGGTACAGTATGTTCTGAATGGAGTTGAGCAGCAGGGGGTCTATGTGAGGGACTTTTCTGAGGGAGGCCACCTTTATGAGTTGTTTTGGGAGTGGGTGTGACGAGCGCATCGGCCTTCTTATGCAACATGCTTGTAAAAGTGAGCTTTCAGTAGCTGAGAAGCTTGTAAATATTTCCTCTGGGCCCTCGGGGTTCAGAACTGCATAAACGAGTTCCTGCACAAATGATGGAGTAGAAACATGGCTTTGTTTTCTTCTGTTTACTCAACAAAAGGAAAGTCAAGACTCGCTTGTTTGGACTTTAAAGCCATTCCTCCATAAAACTCCACGCCTGTGATGCATCCGTCTCCACCAACCCGTTCAGGAAAGATCCATAAAGTCGCACCACGCTCCGTCATAACACGTACCACATCTTTTCCACATCGCTGTCTCCATTCATGGTGGTTGTGTCGAAGCTAATGTGCTGTAAGCCCTTAACGCCGTGATAATCTCCCCATGGAGTGAGAACCACCGATCACAGTGGCATAACTCTCTGCAGGTGCTGTGCCTGGTCATTCTCTGGCCTCTGTGGTTCCCCGGATTGTTCAAACGGCTGAACAAAGCTGGCAGCGTTTATTTTGATCTGTAAATAATAGATGGAAACAGGCGTGGTCGGCATCTGGTCATGGAGGCAGATTTGGCCCTGCTTCCTATTATTAGATAAGGATTTTTAGATTTGTGTGTCACTTTTGGCTGATAAAATCAAAATGTAGGAACGGCACCATTATGTGGAGTGACCTGGAGACTAACAGACCTTTAACCAGCTTGGTGTTTGATTATTAAAGCAGGAAATCCCTTATTTCTTTACTGTTCTCTAATTTTCTCAGTTTTAATTTATAGATAACAAGCAGGTTTAAACCACTTTCAAATCAGTCTGTAAAGTCTGTAAAAAGTTCTCATTATTGCAGCTGAAAAAGCTCGGATTGTTATTTTAAGTGTCTGACAACAAAAAAGAAATATCTCTAGCAGAAACACGGCCCACATAAGGTTGGAAAGAGGAGAGATTTCTGAGGGCCATGGAGGCCAGGAAAACCAGTCAATCATAAAGTTAAGCTGTTAAATCCATATTTTAGTTTTGACCTGAATAATCACCACTTTTATCAGAACAACTACAATGTAATTTTAGTTATTTATTCTATAGTACAATATATCATTTTTTCCATGTGTAAACACCCTTTCTCGAAACAGAATTATCTACTAAAGGTAACTTTAACGATGTAGATGGTCAAACTGATTTAGGAAAGTCATGTTAGATGTCAGGATGCCAGAATAAAATCAAAGAAACTGTGACAACTTTGGAAAAAAGACTTAATGATTGCTAAATTATTCTAAAATGAGCAAAAACTGGGTTCGAAGTGACTGAAAAACAAATATTACAAAAAGACTGCAAAATGGTTTAAAAATGGGATAAAAGTTATGAAAATTGGTTAAAAGTAGCTAAAATGGTTTAAAAGTGGCTAAAATGACTCTGTTGTATATACCATCAACCTGCTGGGGACTACAGATGGAAATTAGCCTACGGCTACAATCTGGCACATTTAGATGTCCATGTTCATTAATGTACATTTTCCCTTTTAATAAATAAATACAATAAATACATTGGCAAAGAATGACTACAATGATTTAAGAGTGGTAAAAAAATGCCACAACATGTTAAAAGTCTGTTAAATGTGTCAGAAATATGGTAAAGAATAAAAATAGGTGGCCAAATGGGATGAAGTCGTCAAAAAAATTGAAAATAGGTTAGAACTGGTCAGAATGGGTGAAAAGTGTCAGAAATTGGTGAAATGTGGCAAAACTAGAAAGCCATAAGAGCCATAAAAAAATTAGGACTGGGCAATTAATTGCAAATTAGATTGAATGCGATATAGCCTGCTGCAATATTTCTATGACCTGAAATTTGTGTCAAAATACCTTTTTTTGCAGCAGAGATGTTATGCATTACATAGGCAATCGTTCAACTGCCTTATTTTAGAAAAATCTACAAAAAAAAAACAACTTTATTCATTTTTGTATGTTTTCTTATAAAATATGAGAACGACATAAAAATTATAATTCCCTTTAATACAATTAATAACCAGTTTGCAGTATAAGTCAAAATTAAGAACTTGAGATATAACTGCATATTTAATCTGTATTGCAATTGTGGGGAAGAAAAATCACAATTAGTTTATTTTCCCGAATCGTTCAGCCTTGAGGCTCGGTTATGCTTTCTGCGCAGACGGCTGCACAGACAAAACGATGTGGAATCATGATGCGGAAATGTCTGGTGCAAAAGCTAGGGGGCAGTGTCTTCAAGAATCACGTCTGTAGTGCGTTTAATGCCATTTTGACGTCTGCCGCGCCCGCGTCTGTAAAACTTTTGGGATGTGCACGGCCAGATGGAATTTGGCCTCACGGGACCCCCGTGAAGGGGCTTGTCTTAATATTTGACGTCACATTCGACACACATACACTCGCAACCTGGTGGATGCATCAAGCATAAAACAGAATTCATAAATAATATTCAAAATGGGATGAAGTGGTAAAAACAGTTGTGTAATTGGGTAAAGAAAGGCATAAAAGTTGTAAAACAAAGGTGTCAATACTGAGTTAAAAGTGGCAAAAAAGTGGTAACGATGGGTTAAATGTGGAAACAAGAGTGGCAAAATTGATTAAAAGTCCTTAAAAAAAAATCACAAAATGAGTTGAAGTGTATTTTTTTAATGTGTTAAAAGTAGCAAAAAATTGGCAAAAATAGTTTGAAAGTTCAAAAAAAGTGGATAAAGTGATTAAAAGTGGCAGAGAAGTGGAGAACGTGGGTTTTCAAAAATGTTAAACAACTTTAAAGATGCTTAAAGAAAGGCAAAATTGGTTAAGTGATGGAAATAAGTTAAATTGTGGCAAAAAATAAAAAAAAAGAACTACATGACATTGATCAAAACTGGCAAAAATGGACTGAAAAAGTGGTGAAAAGCAGTTAAACTGTGGCTTGATTAAATAACTTTTACATCAGAACCCAATAATAGTTTCACACTTCAGGTTTATAATGAACTAACCGTTAGCAAGGATGCTAACACCAATGCTAATGATCCGTCTCTCATGCTGGGGAGGGCCAGCTCCCCGGTCTGTCAGGGGCATCTCTGTTGGCAGGCTTGGACAGAAATATAACTTTAATCTAAAGAGGAAGATGACAGTTTATAGCCATAAACAACTCTCCATCCGTACTACAGGTTAACATTAACATTAGCATGTGTGTTTTAATGAGATGTTAAAGGGACTTGATAAAAATGGTAACAGAGCGGACCAGAGACACTGGCAGCTCCACTTCTTCATCACTCCCTCCCTCTTTCTCGCTGTGATTACCCAACCAATGAGATTTTGCTCAGACTCGGCTCATCAACCCTTTTACTAGAGGATGTCCACCCTACTCAAGACTTGAAATGATCCGGCCCTGTTAGAACATAGAAGAAATCCTCTGAAGTACTTGGGTTATCAGTAAGCTCCCCTTAAATGTGTTTTGGTTAGAGCTAATCTGTGATGGTTTATTTTTGTAGAGTTGTCTGGATATTTTGGGGTTCCCTGGTTGTTTTTGTCGACTTTAGGGACTCTTTGTCCATTCTGTCTAAAGAGGAACTGGGAGGCACACACCTAAACTTACATAATGATCAGTTTTCATGAATGCTGGCCAAGTGGAATGTGTTACATTGCATGCCACGCGGCCACAAAACCGCACGGAGCTCGTAAAACGCCAACTCCCCCTCTGCCAATGGTTATCATAGAGAATGCTGCCACAGCGTCCCACCAGCCCCCACCACTTCCCCAAAGATACCGGTCTCTGCTGGTTTTTAACGAGACTGTCTGCTTTTGGGTTATGCAACAACAAATGACTGGCTGAGGCTGAGGAGGCAGCAGGCCTCAGTTTGTCCAGGATCTGCCGGGTTTCGACCTTCGCCGCGTTTCCAGTGTTCTGCTTATTTATGCGTCAGTAATAAGTCCAACAGAGAAACAAGCAGAAAGCTGATCCGCTGCCCTAGACTGACTCCGAGCAAAGACGCGGGTCAAATGTTTATATGTTGGTGCGTGTTTGTTTTATCGGGGTTTATCTGCACAGGCGAGCAGTTTCATACATTTCAGCCCACGTTTGGTCGTCTGTTTGGACCCCCAGGGATAGAACTTTAACATTTTCATGCTTTCACCTTAAAGATGTCCCGTTTCCTTTTGCCATGCACGGTGCTTATTCACTGTTGTGGAGGGAAAACAGACTCTACCTCCCCTCTGCATTAAGGTCAGATGTCAGGGACCCCTGAGAGCTTACAGAGATTTAGTGTCTTCTTACAAGACACGTGAACATTTTGGTTTCTTCAGTCTGATCCCTCAGGGTCGAATTACCTTTTCTCCACTCACTGGATCTCTCTACTGCTCTGCAATCTTACAGCAAATAACCTAAAACAGCCGTACTGCAGTCCTGTTTGACCAAAAGTGTGGATCCTTATCAATGTCTATAAAAATATTTCCATCTCTACTCTCTTAGTTTGGGCATACACCAAGCACTGAAAGTTTCAGTCCTGATTATGGAGCCACGTGACTGATTGTAACTTCGTAAAGGTCGATTTATGCTGTATGCCATGCAGATACTCTCTGCATTCATTTGGTCTTCATTCCTGCACGTTCAGCATTTCAAATCACTATACCAACACGCCATGTGATGTTTAAGAAAGTAAGGAAGTCCAGGTTGGACAGGAGGTGGAAATGCAGGCACAATAAGGATCCAAGCGTCCAACCTCTGATGCTGAACAATGAAGATTTGTCCACCTTTTTCAGGACAAAACATTTGGCCAACTGCTCCAAGCAGACTGAAAATGGGGGCTGAAAATAAACCCAGTTTAGAAGGGTAAAACCGTCACTTTCTCAAGTGCCAACCTAAGGCTGGCTCAAGCCAAGGACCCCTAATTAAGGCCAGACAAATGTCCATCTAGACCAGTTCAAAAGTTTTGGTCTGACTAGATCAAATCTGAATAGCACTCACTGAACAGATAGTGGATGTTTTCAGAAGTCATGGTTTTGATGGTATTAAGATGAATAATTATGCACACATTTGCATAATTAGAGCTGCAGCTAGTCTCACGGACAGGTGGGCGTGTTGTTGTTGCTCACCAGGAGGCTTCAAGCCATCTCCATCTCTTTGCCTCTTACTAAACTGACCAAAAATCAGGTTGGGCTCGTACTTCCAACATGCAGCTGCCATCATTGGGCTTCTGACACATTCGTGCTTTATATAATGTATGGTTGTAATCCCAAAACATGTATGCATTACCACTCCTTTACATCCCAAGGTAGCAGACTTTAAAAGCACTAATGCGGGTTTGACCAGTATTTCCACATACGCCGTCTATGCAGCAATTCAGAGCAAACTGTCCCTCTTTTGTCAGTCTTTACAATTCTGCTGCACTCTGGTCTATCCCTCCAGTAGTGCAATCCCATTCTGCTCGAGATATGTTCCAAGTAGGGATGCATGAGATTGAGTTTTTGCATATACCTAATATGCAGATATTAAATTAATTTTAGCCAGTACTGATAGTCAGACCTGAAACTTCTGCCCTTAAAACACAGAATTTACATTTTTAGGATGAACAAATTTCACTTTAAAGTGTAAGGAATAATGATGAATAATGATAAGAACTTAGCTGACCTAACTCTAAAACTCCACAACCGTATTTGTTTGATGGCCAATGTTTCCAGCAGATACAGGGAGATTATTATGTCCAAAATTTGTCAGTAAATATTGGCAGAAATGTTCGTTTCTGCAGATGCCAGTATCATGCTGATAGTATCATGGATCCCTAGTTTTAGTTCAATTTTTTGCACCAAAATGCATTAATCCATGAGGAGCAGATCGATCCAGACAGGAGGAAAAGTGTGCAAAGCATCCAGTCTTCAAAATACAACACAAGGCATAAACTCCAGATGATAAATCATCACTATATCAACATTATGTCTCATCCTGTGGCACCAGCTACAGGTCGCCACCCAGTCAGAGGGTCACAGAGCTACTACTGCCCCACTGACCAAGGAAGTTAACTTTTGAGGTGGAAACCCATGGAATTTTACATAAACAACGCATCCTTTTTGCTTTTTAATGCACCCAGTCACGATAGAAGTTTAAAAAAATAACGTGGAATAATAGCAAATGAATGGCAAATACACCCCAGATTTAGTTGTTTGCACAATCTTCCCACCTAAAGCTGTCGTCCCCCTGAGATCTTGCAGGTATGACCCAGTGGATGAGGGGTTGCGCCAAAACTGCTGCACGCCAGATTGCTACATGGTATGTGGAAGTGGAGTATGTGGAAATTCAGGGTAAAGTATCTTCAAAGTTTGAGTCGTGGTCAGAAAGGTTGCAAATCACGTTGGGACTTCGTATCCTGTCGTTAAACTGGTCTCCATTGGTCCCGGTCAGTTCCTGTTGGATAGGAAGTGCAGTTTCCTGTCTCTCCTGCCCAGTTTTGGTGCTTTTTACCTCATCCAGGTCTTGAGTGAGCCCTCACAAGCTCTTATGGCATTAATATGGCATCAGCAGTGGTAATTCTGAGGTAGCTGATGGCAGTAAGCACGGTGCATCCATCAGGAAACCACATAAATCTAAGAGGGATCAT
The DNA here is from genome assembly GCF_018320785.1 of Cheilinus undulatus. Lineage (NCBI taxonomy): Eukaryota > Metazoa > Chordata > Actinopteri > Labriformes > Labridae > Cheilinus > Cheilinus undulatus. The sequence goes on from NC_054875.1 coordinate 3,231,895, forward strand.
CCAGAACATCCAGAGGAAAGCATAAGAAACTAAAAAGAGGAATCTGCCGAGTTGCAGGGATAAGCAGCTGTGAGATGTACTCTATTTTTGGTTAAACTTCCCGTTCAAAGAAAGGCCACAATGCCAGACACGTAGAATAACAATCTGAGCCTGTCAGAACAAAAACAGTCACTGTTAGTGGACAAAGTTTAATTTGGTTCATTTTCCCATGGATACCGGTCTGTTTCCTGGCTGTGGTAGCAATCTCTTTTTTTATTTAAACCAAAATTATGTTGAAAATAGCAGAACTCCCCTTTAACACCTCATCGGAAGAAGAGAAAACATTTGATTGTAAAACGACTTATGTAATGTCTGCTGCAAACACATAACTGCTCTTACAGCATAGTGAGTAATGCAAACGCCTCCTTTACTGTTTATGTACGTCCTTAACCCTGTGATTTTCACTGTTTCTGAACAGAATCCAAATCATAGTATTTACTCCTCCTTAAAACCAGCTTTGAGAGCATGACAGTGACCCAATAATTCATCCAAAGGAAGCGCTCAGAAGAGCAAACCCGTTCTCATGAAGGCTTGTTGCTTTCACTGTGTCATCAGTGTATGTAGAGTTGTGTAACGTATCCGTAGAGGGGCGTTTCTGCAGGTACAGAAAGCATGCTCGTAAAAAGAGTCTGAGGTCAACGAGTTCAGAGAGGGCACGAAAGCTGCTGCAAGAATGACAAAAAAACAAACACCCGCTAAGTGATGGAGAATCAGAGTCAGAGAGTTTCTCCTGCAGTAAAGAGCTAATCTGTCGCTTCTTCTGTAACAGCAACAGTTATGAGGATTGAGGAAAAAGACTGTGAAGTACAGAAAACCAGGGTTCAGAAGAAAGAGGCAATAAGAATCTTCAGCTAATGGTGCTAACAGTAGGGGATTTGCGAGCTAACAGAGCACGTCTAGAGTTGATGGCGCAGCGTTTCGAGTCGATGAGGTTAAGTAGCTGCCCTTCAGTTAGCTTTTTTGTCCCACCAGAGGGAGAAGAAGCAGCCCGTGTTTTTTTAATTCTTCTATTAGTAATCTGGCAGGTATTTCAAAGTTCGTAGCAGTGGTTGTGGCATGGCGCCACCATATGATGACAAACTGCTGTGACGGCGCTCGTGGAGGCAGGGGGGTTTGCTTGTGTCTTCCTCCAGAGTAGAATCATTCTGGGCATGTCTCGGCGTATCCCAGCGCAACCACACGGGTGATGGAAAAGTCAATCAGCATGGTTTGGTTTGGATCGGCGCAGCCAGAAGTCATAGTGGAAAAGCCCCGTAAAGTGGCCCCGAGTTGCCTCACTATCTATCTGTTCAGTCTCTTTGCAGTGCTGTACTGTTAATTTAGTCGCCGTCAGAGTCACGATCATGATGTCAGGCTGTGTCTGCAGAAAGGCCTTTAAGTTCACAGCACTGCCTCTATTGCTTTTTGTAGAAGTTTCTCTATTTTCAAAACAGGAAAAGCTTTTATTTTTTGGAAAATATCAAGTTATTTAAAAAGCAGTACTGTAGAAACATCAGGATTTTTATGTTTTTGAAATAGGCCTTTCCATTAAAAACCAGGCAAGTAGACTTATGATGCCATGAATTATATCATAATTAAATAGCAGGTTAAATATTCTGCAGTACAGTCACAGTTAGACATGCTCCAATACAGTTTTTCCTTTTTCTGATACAAGAGCGTGAAGTAGCCATTACCAAGTACTGATCCGATACCTGTGATAAACTTTCTTGACTGTGCAGTGGAATACTAGCCCATTATTTTAGCCCTACAGTGACCTCAGAACATGGCTTAACAATTAGAATAGTAATTTAAGCCTCTCTGTGATACTCAAAGGTGCTTTTCTTGCTAATTATTCTGGCGTTAACGGCTAAATATTAAAATGACAATGACACAGAGGGTCACGTCACAGGCTCTCTTTCCCTCTATAATGCTCTGTTCAGGTGGTGTTTAAGCATACACAGCTTGGCACAGTGACGCCAGAGCAGCCTGCCGTTATTTACACTCCTGCACAATGCTACAGTACGGCTGTTAGCATTTGGGTTTCGGCTTGCTAGAAATGCCTCTGCATGAAGGCCCGGATAGCATCACTGAAATGGTTCACGGTTACTTTCAAGAAAGTAAGAGTCTACAACTTAAGGTTTAAAAGTTTCTGAACTTTCTGGAGCCTGTTTCACTTCTTGTCGTGTACGTCAACGACGTTCTCTGAGTTTTTTCCGACAGATACAGAGAATAATAAATGTCATGCTGCCTCAAAACTTCACCGCTGTAGTGGATCCTGTGTTTGGTTCTTCTTCACTGCTCTAAAAACGGTAGTCAGCGTGCAGTGTTTTCAAAGAATACATTTTGTTAAATGAAGCAGAGTATAAAGTAAAAAAAGACAGAATTGGATCGTGTGTTTACTCACTGATATAAAAATCTGGAACTTTAGCAGTATTTTTTATAAAACTGGTATTGGAATCAGAACAACTCAAATCAAAGATGCACAAATCATGCAGCACCAGTGCCTCGATTGTCTTCTGAGCCGGGTTTTACCCATAGTCGTCTCTCTTTTTTTTTTGTTTTAAGCTGCAAAACAGAGTGCATGTTAGGGCGTTAGGCCAAGGATGTTGATCATCTTCTATATTTCTTTTCTTCTGAAGTCACATTTAATCCTCTGAGATTCTGTGAGATCTCATGTCTGTGGAATCGACACAATGAAACACAAACTGCAGGTGTGTGGACTCAGAGTCTGGCTGAATCACCTAGTGGATGCATTCTGTGGATTATTTTGCTATAAGTTGGTTTAAAGTGTCCTAATGATTTTGAAAATGGTGTAGCCAGCCTTTATCAGTGCCCAGCGGCCCTGTTGAGCCCCGCTGATCTGGATATGGATCAATACCCCTGAAGCTTCTAGGCCGTCAGGATGTTTGACGGCTCTGTGGCGTCATCTGAGAGGAAGCTTTCAGATGATGAACCCGGTGACCTCAGCTTATTTCAAAGATCATCTCCCTGGTCATCAATACAACACCATCATATTGTAACAGTCCTACTGTAACTGTGCATTTCCATTGATTTAGGCACTCCTCATCCTCAGCAGTGACATAAGCGCCTTCTCTGTCCCAATTCTGCACATCATCATCCCTTATTCACCATCTCCAGCCTGCGTGCTTCCTGCTAAGCTGACCCACTTGTGTTCATCCCATGTGCTGAGAGGTTATGCAACCTAGAAAGAGGAACAAACCGCTGCCATTGCGAGCTGCTGCGTGTCAGCCGCTGGGCTATTATTAGACCACAGCGCCGGACTAAACCTGGACTCCTCCACCGTCAGGAAACTCTCCCAGGTGTCAGCTGGTGGTGTCATCTGCCGCAGGTAGATGGAGAGAGTTTACACGGTGACGCGGCTATTATTGAGGACAAGGAAGAGGCTCTGTTGAGTCATCACGGCCTGTGGAGGACAAATACACGCCATGTCATGCTTCTGGCATGAATATATAAAAGAACAATATAATACTTGTTTTATTATATAAGGGGCTCAGGTGGTTGGTAATAAAAAGATGGATGGTAAAAATGAGCCCCAGCTCCTTGTAACAGACATCATTTTTGCAGAAGGTGCAACTTCAATGCATCTAAATGCATTTGCAGCATAAATGAGGATCCTTATGCAGTCTTAGTCTAGATTTCTATGATTTAAGGTCATTAAAAACAAAAAAACAGTCTTAAACAGTCTAAACAGATGGCCTTCTGGTTAAATCAGGCAGGTTCAGGTCTGGAGTGTTGTGTATCTTTAGATTACAGTTTCTGGTCAGGGTTATAGGATCATATAAACCGGCCTCAACATCAGCTGTTTTTTTTTAACCAGCTTTGTCAGCAACAATGGCGGAGGACACACTGATCCGTCGCATCTTTGCAACCGTGAAGTTTCCAAGTCTAGAGCTGCTGCTAATGCAACGGGACAGGATTCCTTTACATTGTTCTCATGCTTTCTTCAGGATATGTCCTTGAATAAATAATCAGCAGAGGCCAACTTTGATAACCTAACAGTTTAAAACATAAACACCCTGAGAAGCCCTCTGAATCTGATGTTGACAGAAGTCCTAAATAGTAAATACGTCATGTCTCCACTGATTGTGACACCATAGGAGGACACTTCCTTGTTGAAGACAAACATTATAGCATTCAGTGAACCTTCCTAAGTCTGAAGTCTGGAGGAAGGAAGTGCTCTACTAGCTTCCTGCTAACTAGAAAGCTAACCTTTCTGAACATGACTCAGTTCAGACAACACAGACCTCTGCAGAGACAATGGCAGCTGAGGCTAAAGCTGCTTCTGTTTCTATTTGTTTGTTTTTCTTCTTGTGAATGTTCAATGATGGGAAAATTATTCAGCAGAAATGAAGCTGTCAGTTTGAAAAACAAAACAGACCTGGAAAGAAGTCCATTGTGTGCAAAACCTTGCAGATGTCTTTAGATGTGGGAGGATGCAGAATTCAGACCTGGGATAGTCTGAAATAAAAAGAAGACAAAAGTGCTGCAAACCTCACTAAAAATCCTTCAAACCTGGGGCACGGATGGCCAAGCATCAGGCTGCTAATATAGGCTGACTTTAAACAGCTGATATTGGCCCATTTTAAAGTCAGTGTAAGTTGATATTTGTGGCCCATATGGGCCTATATTTACAGTTGTAAAGGTTGTTTTTCCTTACCATGTTTCATTTTTAAAGCCATTTCTAATCTGGTATTTGCAGCCCAAATAAGCAAATATTGACAGCTGATATCGGCAAATACATAGAGCTGTTATGGCCTATGTTTACAGCCAGTATAGTCAGATATTATCAGCCCACATGTCAATATTTACTGCCTGTATAGGCAGATATTTGAAGCTGAAATATGCCGGAATTTACCACCCATAAATGTGAATATTTAGAGTCATAATGGGCCAATATTAGCAGTGACCATGGGCCAATATTAAATGTGAAAGGTTGGTGTTAATTGCTGCTATAGGCTAGAATTTACAGCATATAAGGCCAATATTTACGGTACAAATAGGCTGATATTTACAGCTGTTATGAACATATAATAACAGCTCAGCTAGGCTGATATTATCATCCCATATTGGCTTATTTAAAGCTGACATAGGCCAAAATTTACAGACCATACATGTCAATATTTACAGCCATTAAAGACCAATTTTACAGCATATATAAGCCAATATCAACAGTGTGTATGGGCCAATTTTACAGTCAATAAAGGTTGATATCCACAGCCATTATAGGTCAATATTTACAGACATTTTAGGTCAGTTTACAGCTGATATAGGCTGATATTAACACTGAGTATAGGATGAAAAAGGCAGATATTTCTAGCCAATATTGGCCTGTATTTACAGCCGTACAGGATTATATTTACAGCTGAAATAGGCTGATTTTTCCAACAACATAGGCCAATTTCACAGCTGATGAAGGCTGATATATATTGCTGATATAGGCAGATGTTTACAGCTAGTACAGGGCAATATTTAATACTTTTTGTCATACTTTTTAGGCTGTTACCTGCCAAAACCAGTACCTATCCACTGCCCTGTTCTCTCCTGATAAATCTAGAAAGCCCCAAAAATAAGTCCTAAGAAATTTAGAAATTATGGCATTAAGAAAGCTGCTCTTTCTAGAACTGTTTATTGCGTTTGATGAATCTCAGTAGAAATGTTCCTATAAAAATGAAGGTTAAACTTGAATAAAAGTCTTTATTTGTCTCCCTGCTGACCTGTTTCCTCTCTGTGTCTCTGCAGCTTTGTTTACGACGTGGACTCTGACTCCAACTCTGACTCGACGATGGACAAGAAAAAAGGGACTTTTGACAAACTGAACTGTGAAGACTCCACAAACATAATCCAAGCGGGAAATGATGATGATGATTCCAAAACTCTGGGACACAATCTGTATGCAAACTCAGACCACAGTGTACTTCCAGCACCATCCGGTTACTTTTCCTGTCACCCACATGTAACTGAGAGAGGACTGGATGTGAAACCAGGTTTATAACATTTGTTTTTTATTATAAATGTTGATTTTTGGTTTTCCCCCATCACAGGCCTGCTCTTCTCTAAAATATGGCATTCACTCTGCCATGGCACAGGTAATCTGACTGTACTGAGGCCACAAAAGGAATGAAAATGAAGAGCTTCTTTACCCTCCATTCTCCCCGTACAACATCGTGCCTTAAAGATGATTCACTAAAGTGTGATCTGGCCTTTAAAATTGAATTTTTTTGCGGGAGAGAACTTCATTCATGACGCTGATACTTGCATTTTTCTGCCTGCAGGAATCTGCATTTCAACAAATGTATTTCTTGATTGCAAAGATGTTGAAACCTGCAATAATGTAAAGAATGTGCAAACTTTGCCCCTAAACGTGAACTCAAAAAGACGATATCATCCACGTTGCTCATTATAAGACGATATTTTACAAACCTGTGCTGCTCCCTGGAGGCAAAAGCCGAAGAATGTGAACATTTCCACGTCAAACTTTGAGATTAAACACCTTAAGAAGTAGCAGGCCTGTTTAAACTCCATGTTTTTATAACCAAACATCGTCCAGCAGGGAATTCAAACCGGTTTTATTGGTCATAAGTTCGATCCAAAGAGAACCTGCTGGACTAAATCTTATTATCTTCATGTGTTTTTTATCATCACTGCATCAGTTGGTGGGTTTTTGGTAACTTTATATTGAATGTTTTTTATATATTGAGGATGTTGAGTGTGGCATTTAAGGAATTTGTGAACTATGTATCGCTTTGAGATATCGAGTCAGTGGTTAACTTGCAAACGTGTCATAAGAGATATTAAGCGGCGTTTTTTTAACAGCCTGACACCTCAGCAGTATTGAGCCCTCTGCGGCTGAATCTTAACTCATTTTTTGGGGGGACTTTCAGAGCAGATTTGAAGGTTTGTCATCTGGAAGTAATCCCTAAAATCTCCCATGGGATATCCCTCCTCACTGTCCCTTCCTTCCTTCATTCCTTCAGCGCTTTATTGAAGCGCTTCGAGCGCTTTGCAGTGGCACGTAACGCTGTGTAACACACTCAGGCAGTGGATGATTGGAGCCGAACGCTGCCCTCTTCATTGACTGTATGTAAGAGATGGATGCCTCAAGGTTTTCTACCTTTTTAAGCCTCCTTTTTAAACATTCGAGCAACTTAGTCTTGGTTTTTGATTACAGAAGAAAATTTAACTTCTGGTAAGCAAATCACAAGCCATCAAAAAGCTTTTCAATAAGCCTGATAATGACTGAGCTGATGAGCCAAGTTGACTGGCTAGGCTTGGCACGAGCAGCCAAAAACACCTGGAACTTAGTGCAAAAAGGTGCATAAATTATGACTTGAATTGCACGGCATAAATTCCAACATTAGGCTCGTTTTTCAGGTTCTTGGCTCATGCTTTGGCTTGCCCTTTTTGCAGGATTTTTCCATAATTTGTGGTAAATGACAAAAATTTGGGTGCTATTTTAGCCTCAAATAACCTCGAATGAAGATTGTAAAAAAAATGTATACTTTGTACTCTTGATACCCCATTTTTACCGTCAAAATTGCACAGAAACATTGGTACAGAAACATTACCAATGTTTTTGTGCAATTTTGATTTTTTTACTATTAAATTACTCATTATTTGGTGCATAGGGAGTGTGTTTTTGATCAGTTGGTATCAGAAGAAGCATTGGTATGTATAAGTTTGACTATCTGGTAGGATGACACCTCTACTCCAAAATGAGTGTCAAAACTTTGAAAAATTCTCCTTTACCATGTCTTTAAAAAAATGCTTTCTTTATTATTCTAACAAGAGATAGAATTTAAAACACTGCAACTTTTAAAAAAAAAGTGTTTGTTTTTATAACTTAAAATGAAAGAAGCTGGGAAGATCGTTCTCTAAATCACACAAAAATTAGGTGTACTAAAAACTGAAATGCTGCACATGCTTTTTGCTCAGTTAGGCATTTTGCAGAAGTTTGCATGCAATCTTTACTGATTAGAAACAAGAAATTGAAATATTGAGTGTCCAGGACCTGCATTCATGTTGCTGAGGTAAAAAAAAAGGGATTTAAACTGTCTGATGTTTTTTTGTTGCATCAGAATAAAAATTAGCCTGTAAATTATCCTTACTAAATCACAAAAGCATGCCCTGTTTTATCGTCTACTTTCCTTTAAAAGGGACCATGATTTATAAAAAACGTTTACAACATGAGGCTGTGAGATACGGCCTTGGCTTCACTTCTCAAACCAGGATGGTACGTCCACGTCTTATATACAGTCTTTGCTCTGTAGATGTAAATTGATCACTACATGTCGTGTGATTTACAGGTCAGACAGTACTTGAACTAAACTTAAATTTCCAGGAAAAGAAAAAAGAACAAACCGTGGTTCAGACACACAGTGAGTAGTTAAAGACTCCCCGCTGTAGTTTCAGGTTCACTCTCACAGTAGCAGTAGTCAACATTGAGCCGTTTTTGTTTTGTGGTCCTACCTCATTCTAAGCACTCTGATTTAGCTGATCTACCTTTACAGCTCCTATCAGCAGCCTAGTTTCAGTTTCTCATAGTTTTACCTCTGCAGTCTCTAATCAAACTCTGACTAACTTCTGTGTGGTGTTTCTTTTTTTTTTTTAGCAGAGCTTGTCTTGGATTTATTTGACAGCTACAGCCCCCGTGAGGTTAAAGTAGATCTGATGGTGTCTAAAAAGTCATGTTTGTCTAAAGAATTGAGGCTGATACCATTTAGACATCCTGCAAGTACTTTGTGTTAAACATGAAGATTTGATCCCCAAAAGCCTGCAGTGTGATTGATCTGTGCCGTGGTATCGCTGCGTCTGATGGTGCACATCTTGGCCCACTGGATCAGTTTCTAAAAGGACAGCTCAGCTGGATCATGAGTTCACACAGGAATAAAGAGGCCACTGTTTCCTGTTTGTTTGCTTCCTTTTTTGTCATAATGTTACTGAGAAATACGATTAACAGCGTGCACATGCTGCTTCATTTTTAAATTGATCAGATAATCATTGCATCACTGTGTCAGACTTGATGTTTGGGGTCGATCTTTGCGGTTCAGCTTGATGCATGCAGGAAGCAGCCCTGTCAAACGTAGACTTTGCATGCAACTCAAGCAGAAGAAAGTGGAATGGCGCTTCAAGCACGTGCAGGAGAGAGATTGCGGTGCATGCTGTGGAAACACAAATTTTAGGACTGGCATTTCAGCCGTCTTTACTCCTTGTGACACTGATACTTAAGCCAGGATAACGTGTTCCTGTCAGTCAATTTACAGAAAGTTTCACCTCATTTTCAGCTTTCTCTTGATCCCATTTTCACCTCTTTGATGCCTCTGTTGCTTCCTACAGATCAGGGATCACTTCGTCTCCCGTTCACACCTCCACAGCTTTTAAATTTTTAAGGGGCTTAAATCCCCGGCTTTAACGGGGCTGTAAACTGGGCTTCTGATCCTGAATCGTGCACTCAATCTTCTGGGAATTGCAGGCCAAGATGCAGACATAATGCACTAATGAAAAGTGCACATTTGAAGGCACCAGTGGGCCACAAAAATTCTCCCACTTTCACGGACCCTGCTTCTCATCACCTGGTATCAGAACTGGTATCCAAACTAGATAGAAACCCTAAAGGTCAGCCTTTATTTCTAGGTTTACTTAACTTACTGATGCCGCCATGGGCGCTGTAGCTGCTGACTGCCAACACGAGCCATGCTGTCAGTAAAACATGAAGGTTTTCAGTTTTTAGGATGATCTTTTTCCGGTGTAAATCTGAGATTTACTCTCTGGGATGTAGAACATGTGACCTGCTCTGCAGCGTTGATAATACTCTCGTGTCGTGAAGTGTAAAACTTAGCATGGTTAAAGACTGTAAATGGCATTGCTGTGGTTGATAGTGCATATGCTAACTGAGGATCTTTATATTAACCCTTTTAACCTGCTGTCACTATTTCCTTCTGTTTCAGTTCTTCAGACTAGTAACAAACCCACTTGAAATCACTTTACACTATGCAAAATGTGTCACTGCCTCACTGTAAACACCGTACAGAGCCACACCGTTCTCGGATCAATTGTGTATAATATCTCTGTTCTTTTAGTGCTTCATATTTCCAGTGTGTTCATAAATGATGTTGTGTAAAATAATGACGCTGACTGGAGCCATTAGATGTTTGAGAAAGCATCGTGTTTTTGCTGTAAATATGTTTGACAATTTTTCTTGGAATAAATGATCAAAAATACGACGGTCTGGTTTTAATGTTTTTTTTTGATGGTGTGTGAATGTGAGAACAAGGAGTCCAGAAGTCCTGGGACCTCCAGCGTGGGCAAGTCATCGCTGTCTTGGTTGTCCAGGAGCCAGAAGTGACCATATATGGACAAGAGGGCGGGGCTGGAGAGAAGAGAGCAAACCCTTCATTTTTAAAGTTAAAACAGCATCAATAAATCAAAGTTCATTAATTAAACCAGTGATACTCAATGTGTGGCTCTTTTATGATGATTTATGGCTCTTTTATGTCTTCATTTCAAACGTTATTCCCATTTTTGACACTTTAATCCTGCCTTTTGCCATTTTTTGCACATTTTTGCCCTTTTTGCCACTTGTCACCCATTTAAGCTGCATTTTGCAATTAAATGCAACCTATTTCCCATTTTGTCACTCTTTGATGCATTTTGCCCATTTTCCCACCTTTATGCTGATTTTTGTCCATGTTAGTAACTTTCACCCATTTTTTACCACTTCTCACCCATTTTTGACACTTTCTGCCCTTTTTGCCACTTTTCTCTCAGTGTTTGCGGATTTTTGTCCATGTTAGTAACTTTTCACCCATTTTCTACCACTTCTCACCCATTTTTGCACTTTCTGCCCTTTTTTTGCCACTTTTCTCCCAGTGTTTGCTTCTTTTTTGCCCATTTTTGCCACTTGTTTTTGTCACTTTTCACCCATTTTTGACACTTTTATCCTGCTTTTTGCAATTATTTTGCCCCTTTTTATTGCCACTTCTCACCCATTAAGCTGCCTTTTGCAGTTAAATTCCATTTAATTCCCATTTTCCCAACTTTTTTCAGATTTTTGCCCATTTTAGTCACTTTTCACTCATTTTTTGCCACATTTTTTTCCCCTTTTGGACCATTTTTGCCACTTTACCCCCAGTGTTTGCCCCTTGTTGCCACCTCTTGCCCATTTAAGCTGCCTTTTGCAATTAAATGCCACTTTAAACCCATTTTCCCAACATTTTTCAGATTTTTGCCACTTCTTGACCATTTTTTGCCAGCTTTAACATATTTTTTTGGTCACTTCCCACCCATTTTTACCACATTCTGCTCTTTTTCTCTCAGTGTTTTTGACCACTTATGCCACCTTTAGCTTAATCTATTTGCCACTTTTCACCACTCAGATTGTGGCTCTTGAAAACGTATTTTTTCAACAATATGGCTCTTTCATTGAGCAGACACTGAATTAGACAATCAGCAGTTAAAGCTATGATGACAGTAATAATGAGAAGACAGGGTTTACTACGTTTTTATAAGAAAAGGTGCTAGAATTTTTCCCTGGAAATTTTCTGGGTGGTCTGTTGTACAAATAAAAGCACTATAAGTCACAATGTTAATAAAGCCGCCCATAAAGGGGAGAGCTTTCTGGGGCCCAGTCAAACTGGGGGTCCATGGAGGTCAGCAAAATCATGATCCATTGTAAAGTTAAGCTGTGACAATCATATTTTGTTTTTAACCTAAACAATAACCGCTCTTTTCAGCGCAACATAAAAGTATTTGATTAATGCCGTATTATATAGCCTTCAGAATTGGGATGGATTATAACAGAGGCAAAAACAGGCAGAAAAGTTGTAAAAGTGGCAACAAAACAGGCAGAACATGAGTGAAAAAGGCAAAAACGGGCCAAAAAGGCAAAAATGGACGTAAAAGAAGTGACATGCAGGTAAAATTTGAAAATGGTGGGAAATAAAGTGATGAACAAGGATTAAAGAAGTGCCAAATTTGTGTAATAAGTAGTAAAATGTGGTTAAAATTGGCCAAAATAGGCATGACATCTAGTGAAAAGGAATTTATGGGGAAAAAAATAGGTTAACGGAGGCAAAAACAGGCAGAATGTCGCAAAAATGGGCAGAAAAGGTGGTGAAATATGGTGAAAAATAGGCAAAGATGGGGTTTAAGGAGCAAAATTGGGTTTTGTATCTCTCATATTTATATTGATCTAAAAAACTCACTAGATTTCTGCATTCTGAGTAAATCTGAGTTTATAAACTCACCAGGAGGCCGCCATGTTTTGCGTCCGTGCTGATACTGTCACGTCACAGTACCCCAGCGCATCACGAGCGGTTGTGATCAAACTAGACTGGAAAATGATAACTACAGGGATAAAATTACCTTTATGTAGTAAACATGTACGTCCACATCGGTAGAATATGTTTGAAATCTGTTTCCTGATGAACCAGATGGAGCTAAAATGCATCTGTTCAATAAAGATGTTCCCCAAACTTCTACTCTTTATGAAGCTTTTTGTTTCCACATGCTTCAAAATGCTGCAGCTAAAGATAAACCCAGCACAAAAGCACTTCTGGTTCGTGCTTTTTAAAGTAAAAGCCCCATTTATAATTTCTTGGAAGAAAGTACATTTGTTTGTACATAATGCTTTTATTTTGAAAAGCTTCTGGAACAGTTCCACTACACACTGAGGCCCCGTCCACACGGAGACGAAAACAATATATTGCCACTTCGTTTTGGAAAAGTTTTCCGTAAAGACAGAATTGTTTCAGGAAATATCCGAGTAAACACGGAACCACTGAAATGACTGAAAATGCTGTAGTACATATGCCAAGCCTGTATATGGCGCTGTAACGTTGCCATGGAAATGCACCAAAGAAGAAGAAGATCACAAAAAAACTGACACAGACTTTCTCCTAGTTGGCCTTCTGGTTGTTCTCTACGTTGGATTTAAGAACATCTGGTGTGTGTGTTTCTCAGTGGTGGTAGAGGAGCTTCAGATTTTTCTGTAAAAGCCAGAACAAGCTCAGTAGCTTCTGCAGCACCCCTGTAGTCCACCGCTATTGTTTTGGTCAGACCCGTGCAGGCGCCTTAAGGGAGCTACGCAATGTGTGACGTAATTGTTTCAAGAAAGATGCAGAAAGCCGTCCACATTTATGGATTTATGTACTTTCTGTGTGGATGAAACGCACAAACTTTTGCGTATAATCCTGAATTAATTTCCATGTGGATGGGGCCTGAATCCAGTCACTTGTGGGGAAGTTTACCGAGGTAAAACTTAGGAGGAATGACAGAGCTTTGACAGCAGGGAGACAAACGCAGCAAACTGATATTGAAGCCGTTATGGGGGTGTCGCAGCAAAACGTGCAGCAGATCCAAGCAGCAGAACATGCTGACAGTCTGAAACAGCTGATTTAGGCATGGAGCAAGGAGCTACAGACAAGTGACGCAACACTACCTGTGCAGACCAAAACATGGCGGCCTCCAGGTGAGTTTATGTAGGTGAACTTGTCTGATCATGTCGGGTTCCTTTTAAAAAGTGGCCAGTAGGGGCAAGAAAAAGACAAAAAGTGGCAATAAAAAGTGGTGTAAATGGGATAACAGGGGCATAACAATAGACATAAGTGAAAAAAATGGGAAACAGGGGCCAGATAAAGGCAAAAGTGGCAATAATGTTTGGGGAAATGGGCTAAAAATGACAACGATGCGGTTTAAATGGGCAGGAAAGGCAATGAAATGGAATTTTAGCAAAAATGGGTTAAAAGTGCCAAAAATGGGTAGGGGAAAAAGTGATGAAAAGCGGTTAAAATGTGGCAATAATGGGGAAAAGTGTGAAATTGATGAAAAGTTGCATATTATAGCAATGATCTGCAATGATCTGAAAAAGTGGATAAAAATCAGAACCCAGTAGTTTGGCACACTTTTCAGCTCAAAAACAAAGTGACTGCTAGCCTAAACTCTGGACAAAGGCCCTCCAAGAAGACAAAACCTGGTCAACTTAACTTTTTATCATTTCCACCCTTACCCCTCAGACATCCTGAGATTATTTCTGGGCTGCAGGGAGACGCTGATGTGGATTAACCAATGTTTGCTGAAGGACGTTAGCCATGCGATTAATCCAATCAAAATAATTCATGCACTGGTAAAAAACATGTGTTAGTTGGGATTAATGCATTAACTCTTTCTCTACAATTAACATTTCAACATGAGGCTCTATGGTGAGTGGCTCGCCTTTGAATCTGCCCCTAGTGGCCTACTGAGGAACTGTACCAGAGTCATTCTGCTCCTCTCTGTGGTTATGTCATGAATGTTCGTCTGCGCTGCCAGGTGTGTTTGGGAACACCAAATCCTCTCCTCTTTTCATTCTTTAATATTTTAGTAGATTTTTGTGCAGTTTGTTTCTGTTGCATAAGAGAGCGAGAGGGAGCGAGCGAGAGAGAGAGAGAGAGAGCATGGATAAACAAAGGCTGGAGACAGAGAGGAAATGACATGGGGGGAAAATGCCCAGATGTGAGCTGGGACATTTTAGTTTTACAGCAGAAATTTTTAATATTTCTAAGGGAACAAAACCATCAGAGTCAAAGCTTTAAGCTTGGCTCTAATGACAACAATAAACTATATCAACAGTCAGAAAGGAGATAAGAAAACTAACAGTGGTTAGAGGTTTCCATGAAATCAGTCATATCTTTTTTTATTGATGTCTTGTGATTTATTTTGGAGGCTTTTATTCTGATAAGACTGCCCATGTTTTTAGTCATTTTAGATTTTAAAAGTGTGGAACAAACACCACTGGTTTAAACTCTGCATAGGTTGAGGTGTTGTGATGATAGATGGGGGTCTGTGTGGCGTTTGTGGTCTGAGGTGATAATCCGGAGAGGATTCATGGATCAGTGAGAGTGTGGGAAACTCCGTTAGGAGCTTGAAAAAACGATGAGCAGACACAGACTCTGTTAGATAAACTCATGTAGTCAGGCTTAAACCAGCAGCACTGTAACAGTTCGTCCTTCTACTGTGAACACTTTCACTCTGACTTTAATGATGAAACCTGAAAGACAGATTAGCAGAAACATGAACAGGACTGGTCTAGCTTTAGCAGTAAGACCTGGAGATCCACAGCATTGATACAAAGGTAGATGTTCTCTCACAGTGTAGTGGATCTTTCTTTTTATGCCATGTCTTATTTCCTCCACTCTCTGAATTAAGGCAAAAAGCCCAAAAATAAAATGTTTTTAAAAAGAAAGGTGAAAACTATGCAATAACATAGGTACATTAGGAACTCAGCATGGTTTTTTGAGTTTTCTGCACGCATGAGTAAACCAAAAGTTCCGGCATTTACTGGAGGAACCATCCAGAAAAGATCTGTGTGGTGGTGAACGTAGAAAAAAATCAGTCTGTTAGACCAATGCACTAGCAGTATAAAGGCTCACTGGACAGGATAACATTGACCAACATTTACAGCTGATATAGACTGATATTTACAGCTGATATAGACTGATATTTACAGCTGATATAGGCTGATATTTACAGCTGATATAGACTGATATTTACAGCTGATATAGACTGATATTTACAGCTGATATAGACTGATATTTACAGCTGATATAGACTGATATTTACAGCTGATATAGACTGATATTTACAGCTGATATAGGCTGATATTTACAGCTGATATAGACTGATATTTACAGCTGAAAACGACTGATATTTACAGCTGAAAACGACTGATATTTACAGCTGAAATAGACTGATATTTACAGCTGAAATAGACTGATATTTACAGCTGATATAACTGATATTTACAGCTGAAATAGACTGATATTTACAGTTGATATAGACTGATATTTACAGCTGATATAACTGATATTTACAGCTGAAATGGACTGATATTTACAGCTGATATAGACTGATATTTACAGCTGATATAGACTGATATTTACAGCTGAAATAGACTGATATTTACAGCTGATATAGACTGATATTTACAGCTGAAATAGACTGATATTTACAGCTGATATAGGCTGATATTTACAGCTGATATAGACTGATATTTACAGCTGATATAGACTGATATTTACAGCTGAAATAGACTGATATTTACAGCTGATATAGACTGATATTTACAGCTGATATAGACTGATATTTACAGCTGATATAGACTGATATTTACAGCTGATATAGACTGATATTTACAGCTGATATAGGCTGATATTTACAGCTGATATAGACTGATATTTACAGCTGATATAGGCTGATATTTACAGCTGATATAGACTGATATTTACAGCTGATATAGGCTGATATTTACAGCTTATATGGTCTGATATTTACAGCTGATATAGACTGATATTTACAGCTGATATAGACTGATATTTACAGCTGATATAGACTGATATTTACAGCTGATATAGGCTGATATTTACAGCTGATATAGACTGATATTTACAGCTGAAAACGACTGATATTTACAGCTGAAAACGACTGATATTTACAGCTGAAATAGACTGATATTTACAGTTGAAATAGACTGATATTTACAGCTGATATAACTGATATTTACAGCTGAAATAGACTGATATTTACAGTTGATATAGACTGATATTTACAGCTGATATAACTGATATTTACAGCTGAAATGGACTGATATTTACAGCTGATATAGACTGATATTTACAGCTGAAATAGACTGATATTTACAGCTGATATAGACTGATATTTACAGCTGATATAGACTGATATTTACAGCTGATATAGGCTGATATTTACAGCTGATATAGACTGATATTTACAGCTGATATAGACTGATATTTACAGCTGAAATAGACTGATATTTACAGCTGATATAGACTGATATTTACAGCTGATATAGACTGATATTTACAGCTGATATAGACTGATATTTACAGCTGATATAGGCTGATATTTACAGCTGATATAGACTGATATTTACAGCTGATATAGGCTGATATTTACAGCTGATATAGACTGATATTTACAGCTGATATAGGCTGATATTTACAGCTGATATAGACTGATATTTACAGCTGAAATAGACTGATATTTACAGCTGATATAGACTGATATTTACAGCTGATATAGACTGATATTTACAGCTGAAATAGACTGATATTTACAGCTGATATAGACTGATATTTACAGCTGATATAGACTGATATTTACAGCTGAAATAGACTGATATTTACAGCTGAAATAGACTGATATTTACAGCTGATATAGACTGATATTTACAGCTGATATAGACTGATATTTACAGCTGAAATACACTGATATTTACAGCTGAAATAGACTGATATTTACAGCTGAAATAGACTGATATTTACAGCTGATATAGACTGATATTTACAGCTGATATAGACTGATATTTACAGCTGAAATAGACTGATATTTACAGCTGAAATAGACTGATATTTACAGCTGATATGGTCTGATATTTACAGCTGAAATAGACTGATATTTACAGCTGAAATAGACTGATATTTACAGCTGATATAGACTGATATTTACAGCTGAAATAGACTGATATTTACAGCTGAAATAGACTGATATTTACAGCTGATATAGACTGATATTTACAGCTGAAATAGACTGATATTTACAGCTGATATAGACTGATATTTACAGCTGAAATAGACTGATATTTACAGCTGATATAGACTGATATTTACAGCTGAAATAGACTGATATTTACAGCTGATATAGACTGATATTTACAGCTGAAATAGACTGATATTTACAGCTGAAATAGACTGATATTTACAGCTGATATAGACTGATATTTACAGCTGATATAGTCTGATATTTACAGCTGAAATAGACTGATATTTACAGCTGATATGGTCTGATATTTACAGCTGAAATAGACTGATATTTACAGCTGATATGGACTGATATTTACAGCTGAAATAGACTGATATTTACAGCTGATATAGACTGATATTTACAGCTGATATAGACTGATATTTACAGCTGAAATAGACTGATATTTACAGCTGAAATAGACTGATATTTACAGCTGATATAGACTGATATTTACAGCTGAAATAGACTGATATTTACAGCTGAAATAGACTGATATTTACAGCTGATATAGACTGATATTTACAGCTGATATAGACTGATATTTACAGCTGATATAGACTGATATTTACAGCTGAAATAGACTGATATTTACAGCTGATATAGACTGATATTTACAGCTGAAATAGACTGATATTTACAGCTGATATGGTCTGATATTTACAGCTGATATAGACTGATATTTACAGCTGATATAGACTGATATTTAAAGCTGAAATAGACTGATATTTACAGCTGATATAGACTGATATTTACAGCTGAAATAGACTGATATTTACAGCTGATATAGACTGATATTAATAGCTGAAATAGGCTGATATTAACAACTGATACAGACTGATATTTACAGCTTATTTTGGTCAATATTTACAGCTGTTATTTTTGTGGTGGTCAATAAAGACATAAACGAATCCCAGGAACTTTTAGTCTCCTGTACTTACAGTTTAAATGTTTCAGAGATTCCTGAAGGTGAAAGTTCTAGATCTCTGTTTTCTGCAGTCTTCAGGAGCAGCTGCAGCTTATGGGGATAATGAATACAGGATAACGGGGTCCGTGATCCTATTGGCTATGAGAAAGTGGGAGACCCCCGCCTCAATAAGTACGAATCAAAGTGTAAACATCCCTGCAGGAGAGCATAGCTGCATGTCAGAGCTCTGCTGCAGGCCGCTGTGTCTGATTAGCCTGCTGGATTATCCTGAATGTGTAGATTAAGGATGGGGAGGGGGCCCTGAAGACCCCAGACCCCCGCTGATACTTCCTACAGTAGAGCTGACACAATGCAGCACACAGCAGACAACAATATGTCAGTGTTCAGAGCTCTTTATGTTCACAGGGAACACGGTGTACCGAGGAGAAGCGGGCGGGGGAGGGGCCGCCATAGGCTCTGAAATGGAGCTAAAAGAAGGGGGGAGGTAAGGGTGAGGGGTGAGGAGGGGTCCGTGGGAGACGCCGAGGAATCAAGGAAGAGTGAAACAGCTGTGATATGATCACTGAGCGGCCAATCAGAGAACAGAGAGTGGCGAGTTCCAGACAGCAGAGTCAGGATCAGACGAGGAGAGTTATTTATTAATGTCTGCCATATCTATTATTTACATCACTAATTTACATATTTTATTGTTAAAATTTGCTATTATGAAGACTTTGTCTCTCATAAATGGGTTTGGTTTTGGCTTGTATCACCAGTTTGTGTGGAAATTTGTTTTTAAATGGAACAAGTGTAAAATTAGTGGAAGATAAACAAATTATTTTTCAGCTGTCAGCATAAGCACTCTGATTTTTCATTTTTAAGATTTATTTTTGAGTGTTTAATCCTTTATTCATACTGGACAGAAAATTGAGTTTCAACCAGAGGAGAGAGAGGGTGGGAATAATATGCAGGAAAGGAGCCACGGCTGGGTTTAAACCACATTTCAAATTAATTCAAGCCAATTCTGATATAAATATTAATATAAGAATGTAGTTCAGATGTAAAACTTTTGTCCCTAAAACACGTTAAAGTTTAACAAATAAGGGTGAACAAAGAAAATGACTGAAGCAGATGCAAGTCTGATGATGCAGCCTATACTTAACAAACTTATCTGTATATATGCTGATATTTACAGCTGAAATAGACTGATATTTACAGCTGAAATAGACTGATATTTACAGCTGAAATAGACTGATATTTACAGCTGATATAGACTGATATTTACAGCTGATATAGACTGATATTTACAGCTGATATAGACTGATATTTACAGCTGAAATAGACTGATATTTACAGCTGATATAGACTGATATTTACAGCTGATATAGACTGATATTTACAGCTGAAATAGACTGATATTTACAGCTGAAATACACTGATATTTACAGCTGAAATAGACTGATATTTACAGCTGAAATACACTGATATTTACAGCTGAAATGGACTGATATTTACAGCTGAAATACACTGATATTTACAGCTGAAATAGACTGATATTTACAGCTGAAATGGACTGATATTTACAGCTGAAATACACTGATATTTACAGCTGAAATAGACTGATATTTACAGCTGAAATAGACTGATATTTACAGCTGAAATAGACTGATATTTACAGCTGATATAGACTGATATTTACAGCTGAAATAGACTGATATTTTCAGCTGAAATAGACTGATATTTACAGCTGATATAGACTGATATTTACAGCTGAAATAGACTGATATTTACAGCTGAAATAGACTGATATTTACAGCTGATATAGACTGATATTTACAGCTGATATAGACTGATATTTACAGCTGAAATAGACTGATATTTACAGCTGAAATAGACTGATATTTACAGCTGATATAGACTGATATTTACAGCTGATGTAGACTGATATTTACAGCTGATATAGACTGATATTTACAGCTGATATAGACTGATATTTACAGCTGAAATACACTGATATTTACAGCTGAAATAGACTGATATTTACAGCTGAAATAGACTGATATTTACAGCTGAAATAGACTGATATTTACAGCTGATATAGACTGATATTTACAGCTGAAATAGACTGATATTTTCAGCTGAAATAGACTGATATTTACAGCTGATATAGACTGATATTTACAGCTGAAATAGACTGATATTTACAGCTGAAATAGACTGATATTTACAGCTGATATAGACTGATATTTACAGCTGATATAGACTGATATTTACAGCTGAAATAGACTGATATTTACAGCTGAAATAGACTGATATTTACAGCTGATATAGACTGATATTTACAGCTGATGTAGACTGATATTTACAGCTGAAATAGACTGATATTTACAGCTGAAATAGACTGATATTTACAGCTGATATAGACTGATATTTACAGCTGATGTAGACTGATATTTACAGCTGATATAGACTGATATTTACAGCTGAAATAGACTGATATTTACAGCTGATATAGACTGATATTTACAGCTGATATAGACTGATATTTACAGCTGATATAGGCCAGTATTTACAGCTGATAAAGGCCAGTATTTACAGCTGATAAAGGCCAATATTTACAGACAATTAAAGCATATATCTAAAATTGAAACAGGCCTAAATGCACAGTTTATATAGGGCTCTATTAAAAACCAAAAGAGGTCAATATTTAAAGTTGGTTAAAGCAAAGTTTTACAGCTATTTAGACCAAAAAGCGTAAGAGAATTCAGTATAGGCTAATTACAACTAGGCCAGTATTTACAGGAGATACTGGCCAATGTTTATGGCTTATAAAACTTTATTTTTAAGCAGACGTAGGCAGACATTTGCAGCCATTATGCAAATATTCTTGGAGCTGATATAAGCCAAGATTTACTGACAATAAATACACTACTGTTTTCAGCAGATATATCACATTTGGTGTAGACCGATATTTAAAATTCGTGTAAGCCAATGTTAACAGACAATAGGTCAATAGTTATGGCTGATATTGAGCTATGTATATTTACAGCTAAATAGGCCAATATTTATTTTTAATGAAGG
This sequence comes from Cheilinus undulatus, assembly GCF_018320785.1. Taxonomy (NCBI): domain Eukaryota; kingdom Metazoa; phylum Chordata; class Actinopteri; order Labriformes; family Labridae; genus Cheilinus; species Cheilinus undulatus. Next base: position 3,253,493 of record NC_054875.1, read on the forward strand.
CGTGTATTTACGCCTAAACAGGAAGAAATTTTGACTCAATAGAGACTGATATTTACAGTCAAAAAGGGCCAATATTTAAAGTTGCTAAAGGCAAATGTTAACAGCCAATGCAGGCGAATCATTGCTTCGATCAAATCCAATACTTATAATCTATTTGATAATTACAGCTGATAAAGACACATATCTACAGTAGATATGTGGCCAATGAGTCCAAACTTGTAGCAGATGTAGGCCAATATTTACAGCTGAAACAGTCCAATATTTACTGCAGATTTAGGCCAATATTTACAGCTGAAACAGGCCAATATTTACTGCAGATTTAGGCCAATATTTACAGCTGAAACAGGCCAATATTTACTGCAGATTTAGGCCAATATTTACAGCTGAAACAGGCCAATATTTACTGCAGATTTAGGCCAATATTTACAGCTGAAACAGGCCAATATTTACTGCAGATTTAGTCCAATATTTACAGCTGATAAAGGCTAATATATAAGGCTGATATAAGCCAATATTTACAGCTGAAACAGGCCAACATTTACTGCAGATTTAGGCCAATATTTACAGCTGATATAGGCCAATATTTACAGCTGATACAGGCTAAACTTTAAAGTTTATGAAGGCAAATATTTAAGGCTGATATAGGCCAACATTTACGGCTAAATCAGTCCTATATTTACTGCAGATTTAGGCCAATATTTACAGCTGAAACAGGCCAATATTTACTGCAGATTTAAGCCAATATTTACAGCTGATACAGGCTAATATATAAGGCTGATATAGGCCAATATTTAAAGCTGAAACAGGCCAACATTTACTGCAGATTTAGGGCCAATATTTAAAGCTGAAACAGGACAATATTTACTGCAGATTTAAACCAATATCTAAACTGAAACAGGTCAATATTTACTGCAGATTTAGGCCAATATTTAAAACTGAAACAGGTCAAAATTTACTGCAGACTTGGGCCAATATTTACAGCTGAAACAGGCTATAATTTACTACAGATTTGGGCCAATATACAAGGCTGATACATGCTAATATTAAAGGCTGACATAGGCCAATATTTACAGCTGAAACAGACCAATATTTACAGCTGAAACAGACCAATATTTACAGCTGAAACAGGCAAATATTTACTGCAGATATGGGCCAATAGTTATAGCTGACATAGGCTAATATTTAAAGCTTTTGAAGGCCAATATTTAAGGCAGATATAGGCCAATATTTAGAGCTGATACAGGTTGATATTTAAAGCTTATGAAGACCAATATTTGAGGCTGAAACAGTCCAATATTTACTGCGGATATAGGCCAATATTTAAGGCTGATACAGGCTAATATTTAAAGCTTATGTAGGCCAATATTTACAGCTGATACAGGCTAATATTTAAAGCTTATGAAGGCCAATATTTACAGCTGATACAGAGTCAATATTTATTGTAGATACAGGCCAATATTTACACCTGATACAGGCTAATATTTAAAGCTTATTAAGGCCAATATTTAAGGCTGATATAGGCAAATTTTACAGTTAATACAGGCTAATATTTAAAGCTTATTAAGGCCAATATTTAAGGCTGATATAGGCCAATATTTAAAGGTGATACAGGGTAATATTTAAAGATTATGAAGGCCAATAAGTAAGGCTGATATATGCCAATATTTACAGGTGATACAGGGTAATATTTAAAGCTTATGAAGGCCAATATTTAAGGCTGATATAGGCTAATATTTACAGGTGATACAGGCTAATATTTAAAGCTTATTAAGGCCAATATTTAAGGCTGATATAGGCCAATATTTACAGGTGATATAGGCCAATATTTACAGCTGATACAGGCTAATATTTAAAGCTTATGAAGGCAAATATTTAAGGCTGATATAGGCCAATATTTAAGGCTGGTACAGGCTAATATTTAAAGCTTATGTAGGCCAATATTTACAGCTGAAACAGGCCAGTATTTACTGCAGATTTAGGGCCAATATTTACAGCTGAAACAGGTCAATATTTACTGCAGATTTAGGCCAATATTTACAGCTGAAACAGGCTAATATATATGGCTGATCTAGGCCAAAATTTACGTCTGAAACAGGCCAATATTTACTGCAGACTTGGGCCAATATTTACAGCTGAAACAGGCTATAATTTACTACAGATTTGGGCCAATATTTAAAGCTGATACATGCTAATATTAAAGGCTGATATAGGCCAATCTACTGATACCCATCACTAACTTTCTAAGTTTACATGAGTCATGGAGGATGATGTCTTCCATGCCCAGGTCAAATAAAAGTATTTTAGTTCCTATAGTATGCAGGCTTCTCTCCTCAGTGTCAGTACTTGGCCCTAAGTTTTCCAGGACACTTTGACAGAACGTCCTCATGGATGGGGAGTCTGAGCACGGCTGGACTAATCGGCACTGACCTCCATAACAACAACAATAGAGGACATGGAGGTGAGAGGGTGGCTGGTTCTCTGCTGGCTTCTTGTCAGAGCGAGGAGACGAGTTTTAAGTAGATTTTAATATCAGTCATGTTTTTATATGTGTGCATGGTATAAAGGGAGATGTAATAAAAACAAATCTTAAAGATGCTTAAAGATTGGTTTATCTGTTCCTGTTGATTGAAATCAGAGTTCTAATGACAATCTGATGTATTTAAGGTGAAAACAGAAGTTTTTCTTGGTCTACAGGATAATTAATGAAGTCTAAACAGGCAGAAGTCACTTATTTCCTCTCCATTGTCCTTAAACCTAAATAATAAACATTTACAGACCACGTCTAAACTCCAACCATGAGACTAAAACAGGAGTAAATGATATTTCCTCTGTTCCTGATAGCAGACATGAACTTTGCGTCCTGTCACCATGATAAACAGACAGCTGAGTGTGACCCGACCACATTCATGACACAAGCATGTTAGAACATATGTGAGCGGGCGGCCAACATGCTGCTGTGTGTGTTCGGGCCGGCCGCCAGAGAACAACATGTTCCTGAATGTATAGAAAAGGAGGGGGGAGGGGTCGTATATTAGCCTGGTGTCAGTAACAGAACAGGAAACACTCGCCGCTCTCAGCATGTAAACGTGGTGCGTTCACAGACTCACAGGCAGGAGATTACATAAGACACACATGTATGAGCTCAACTATGCCAGAGCATTAAAGAAAAGAAACACAGATTTGATTTTTTTATTAATACTTTTATCACAGATGATTTTATCTGGAATTTTATCCTGTTAAATTCAAAGTCAAACTCTTGGATGGATGCTGAGTCAGGGTTTAACAGTTCAAAGAGGTCATGGTTCAGTTCGTACCTCTGTTCTGGGGTCAAAGGTCAGTTCAGCTGCAAAAAAGCACCAAGGAGTCATGAACGCACATTTTTATTTTTGTATGATTGTTTATTTTGAAATGGCACTAGTGACAGAAGGAGGGCTGCTCATCCCTTCTCTGCCCTTTTGTTAAAAAATGCTGTAAAAGTGCAGGTTATGCTGATTTTATGGTGGGTTCAATAACAACGCACACTCTTTTAATGAATAAAATCATCTCTGGTGCTCTGCGAATCGACCGATTTTGACAAAGTGCCATCAAAGTGGACTACTTTTGACTTAGGGCCACCTTTGGTGCCTTATAAATGGATGACTTTGACAAAGTGCTTCTTTAGAGCACAGTACGTGGATAAAATGAGACAAAGTGCTCATTTTCAGATCAGATATGGGCATATGTGGCACTTCACCACGTCAACCTTGGTCTTGTGCTTCTCTGGCCTCCAGATGACCATGATCCCAGCCTGCTCCAGACCCATACTCCAGACACCTACACAAAGCCCGCCAGGTCTTCAGCACCCAGTGCGGGGAGCCTTTCAAATACCCGCTCTCCTGATCACGTCAGCATTAGACACACAGTCTAGAGAAGTCATCACAAAGGAGTCCATCAGGGCCTCTGGCCATTAGTCAGCGTCCAGGTCTCACAGGAGTACAGTAAGACCAGGAGAACCTAGGACCAAAAGACTCTGACTTTAGTCCACATGCTCAGATATGGGAATGACACACAGTCTTGCTCAGGGAACCTGTCGCTCCCATGCGTGAGTTTAGGTCTGTGGTTGATCTCAGCCTCACAGTCAGCGGAGCGATGGATTACACTGCCAAGGTAGGAGCTGCTCTACAACTTCCATGGGCCTTTTTGGTGTCCTCTGAATCAGTGTTTCCCAATCATTTTCCCTTGTAGCCCTCCCTACATGCACCTAAGAAAAGTGGAGCCCCCCCACGACCCAATATAGAAGAAAAAGTGAAACACTAGCACCAAAAATCAACATCGATTTTAATTGTTTCACTGTCATTCCTTAGTTGTTTTGTTCAATATCTGTTGTTTACTTGGTGTATGAATTAAATAAATGAAATATCAAAAAAAAAAAAAAAAATGAAATATCAAATAAAACCCTAAAAAGGCCTGTGCTTGCTTTTCTTACCAATCCTGAGCTCCAGCCCCAGTTTGTTCCTTCTGTCTGGTTTAAATCTGCCTGTGATAGTCGGAACAGTCTGTAGAGAGCAAAACAAAACCATACCAAATAAAAAGCAACAGAAAAAAAACGTCCCTCCTGACTGAAACTTGGGTTTAGCTGTATATGAAGCCTCACAGATGCTTTACGACTTTAAAAATACCTTCAGGTAAGTGCTGATAACGTTGGCTTATATGATTTTACTCAACATGTGTCTTAAAAAACAGCCTGTCTGCTTAATTTCATTGGTTTAAACTTTTACAAGAATCTCAGCATCTCTTACATAACATCACTGACCTTTGACCTCCTCACTGTAGGTTTGGAAAATGTTTGTTGTCTTAGAAATGTGCGATAATGCCCATACAGCTACCGCCTTAAATCAAATCTAAATGTATATTTTAATTTAGCTCTTTCTCTAAGATGTAGAAATATTTCCCAAACATCCACAGAGAGTTTTAATCGTCCCCTCAGAGAGTAAACCAGGCTGACAGAAACAAGTCCAGACCTGGAGGTCTGAAAGCAGCCATGCTGTTTTAGTTGTTTGCAGAGAGTTTGGAGGTAAATATGGCCGGGGGAGAGAAAGGAGACTCTGTGAGGGTGTTTATACTGGGTTTACCACAGTCCTCACTGGTTTCACTGGTTCACAGCAAACACACTTTTAGAAAACATCCACATTTTTAAAAAGTCTGAGGGTTAGAATGTCCAAGTAAAAACCTACATGATAGTTTTTTTTATTTATCTGTTCATTTAATTTACTGAAATATGAGGGCACACATTAAAAACACATCAGCAGTGAGCATCAGTGGCTGTTAAAGTATTCACCTCCTTAGATGTTTTACCCTTTTATTGGTTTTAAAAATTCATCATAGTCAATAAAATTTGACCTTTTGAACAGCCCTTCTCAAATCCAGCCTCTATTCTTTATTGGATTGAGATCTGGGCTTTGACTCGGCCACTCCAGAACATCCCCCTTGTTGTCTTTATACCATTTCTGTGTAGCTTTCTCTGGATGCTTCAGCTCATTGTCTGACTGGAAAATAAATCTTCTCACAAGTCGTAGTTCTCTGTCAGACTGAACAAGATTGTCCCCCAGGGTTCATTTTACCCTCTAGCTTTACAAACCTTCCAGGGCCGGCTGCTGAGAAGCATCGCCACAGCATGATGCTGCCACCACTGTGCTCCACAGTGGGGATGGTGTGTTTGGTGTCTCTATTTTGGTCTCATCAGACCACAGAACTTTCTTCCTCTTGACCATGGAGTCTCCCAAAAGCCTTCTGGTGAACTCTAGTCCAGACTGAATCTCTCACTAGTCTCCTTCAGTTTTGCATTAGGCACTGTACAAATGGATTAATGTGAACATGAACATGTAAACACAAAACATGGTCCATTTTACATCATTGGTTGCAGTAGCTCACTTTATAAGAACGTAGGTCTGGAATAAGAGGGTCACTGGTTCAAGCTCCAGTCAGACTAGTCTGGAAATTGGCGACGTCGCTGGAGAGACACCAGTTTTCATCCTGGGCACTGCATCAAAAATCCAGTGAGGCCATCAGATCTGCTAGGAAGGCCCTAAAGTGTTTGTTCCCTATCAGATTACCGGTTGATGCTGCCTTAACATTTTATTGATCCTTCAGTGGTCATACGATGGTCATAACTTCCATTTCCTTTGGAAAATAATCCATGCACACTCATCCATGATGTGTCTAAATAAGTGTTCATAACATACTTAAGGTTGTCATCAGAGAGAAAGCTCTGCTTTCACCATTTCTAACCTTTAGGTCTCACCACTCCAGCTCTGTTTTTATGTAGAGCCAAAGAAAGACGAGTCTCTTTGAGTCTGGACATAAAGAAGCAAACATAATGTGTGATGTTCTGTTTGATTCATCAGCATTAATGGATGTAATGGACTCATCTCCTTATAAAGTATTGATCTGTTTATGCCCTTTAATAAAAGCATAAAGGAGTGTGAGGTCTGTTTCTGTGGGAGTTTATGAAAGGAGGAAGTCGTGATGTCTGAGGACTATGTTCTGAGTCTCCGTTATTATTTTGGTTTGTTTATGACGTGCCTCCTTTCAGCAGGTGTATGATAAACAGCTTAGTCAGACCAAAATAGAGCAAATATTCTACAAACCCATGGATGAGTATGAAAGTAATCAATGTTAATCAACCATGAGCAAGAAAACTACTTAAAGGGAAGGACAGGGCCTTGCTTCCAATATGTGGATGGATGGATGGATGAATGGATGGATGGATGGATGGATGATTAAATGCAAGGATGGATGGATGGATGGATGGATGGATGATTAAATGCAAGGATGGATGGATGGATGGATGGATGGATGGATGGATGATTAAATGCAAGGATGAATGGATGGATGGATGAATGGATGGATGGATGGATGGTTGCATGGATGGATGGATGGATGGATGGATGATTAAATGCAAGGATGAATGGATGGATGGATGAATGGATGGATGGATGGATGGTTGCATGGATGGATGGATGGATGGATGGATGATTAAATGCAAGGATGAATGGATGGATGGATGAATGGATGGATGGTTGCATGGATGGATGGATGGATGGATGGATGATTAAATGCAAGGATGAATGGATGGATGGATGAATGGATGGATGGTTGCATGGATGGATGGATGGATGATTAAATGCAAGGATGAATGGATGGATGGATGAAAGCATGGATGGATGCAGGTTCTAAATCCCATACTGCTGTTAGAGACTGAAGGGTCTACCTCCCATACTACTGTTAGAGACTGAAGGGTCTACCTCCCATACTGCCGTTAGAGACTGAAGGGTCTACCTCCCATACTACTGTTAGAGACTGAAGGGTCTACCTCCCATACTACTGTTAGAGACTGAAGGGTCTACCTCCCATACTACTGTTAGAGACTGAAGGGTCTACCTCCCATACTACTGTTAGAGACTGAAGGGTCTACCTCCCATACTACTGTTAGAGACTGAAGGGTCTACCTCCCATACTACTGTTAGAGACTGAAGGGTCTAGTTAGGAATGCTGTGTTATGATTGAAAAATGGAACAAATTTGGGTCACAGTTTCCCAGTGAGGAGGCGGGTATTGTGTTAAAGCACCCACAGACCGCTCCATAGTCTGGATCTTCTTTTTAATGTTTTTATTTTTTGGACAGAGCAAGTAACCCCCTGACACTGTCCTCATTCATATTGTACATTTCAGATTCAATGCAGCTTAGACCGACATGAAAGGTGGGAAGTGAAACAGAAGTAAAGCTAGTTTTGGCTGAAGATACATCATCCTCCCAGGCTGCAGGCTTTCAGAACATTTCAGAGCAGCTGTAGGATTCAACTCGTCTCCTTGTGGCTCTTTGGTCTCTGGAGTGTTCGTGTCAAAGGCAGAGCATCAATCCTTGTGCTCGCCGTTCCTCTGACCCGGGTCATTGTTTACTTCCTGCAGCCTCCTCACTTCCTGACCTCTCGTCTCAAACCAAATTAAGACTGGGAGTGTTACAGGTAATCTAGTCCTAATCCACCTGTGTGCCTTTAATCCGCTCTAAGAACAAACTGTGACTCTTTATCTTCACTGTCTGGCACTGGCGTGGCTTGGTTCAGCTCAGCCCGGCCCCGCCCCATCTGTGTGGTTATCCTCAAGTTTCCTCTGAGGATGACACAGCAGGAAAATAGAGCCAGGTCCTTTATGGTGTTCTTTTATAATTTAATGGTTTTATTTCTTTAGTTGTTTAGTTGTTTCTCTTCCTCTGTTCATTCCTTGAATTACCTTTACACTATACCAAGTCATTTTAAGTGTTTTTGTGTTTTTACTGCCACTCTGATTAAAATTCTAAAGAGGATCCATCTTAAGATTTTGTCCCAAATATGGCCCAATGTGAGCAGGTTTTAAAGCATCTTTTCTGTGATTTCCTGGTTGATATTATGGAAGTTTAGTATCTTAAAGAAGCTCTATGTAAGATTTTTGCTTTAAAACTTCCCACTTTTGGATATATAATGGCGCGCACATTATCCCGGTGTGAAAAATGAGGCTCTTTATGTCTTCCTTGTTTGCCTGTATAAGCCTGTGGAGTCATTTCTCTGTGAAGAATTTGGGCCGAATTTTCCGCGAAATCCCAACGGAAGTGATGTCGGGCACTACGTAATGCGTGCACCCCCTTGCTCTGTTAATATCCGACAACGGCGTATTGAACGGAGAAGAGAGAGAGAAACGGCAATGGAGAAGGCTGCTTCTGCGAGTAAATGACCGGCTAGCTCAGCCCAAACACCCACAAAAACTCTGTGAAAACATAAAAAAACTGAGATAGTTTTATTTGCTGAAGCCCGTCAAGCTAATATAGGGTGTGACCGATGCAGGGGGGAAAACGAGGATAAATATCGGTGGAGCATTTGAGAAATGAAGGGAGCTTCACCCGGGATAAATACTTACCCGGAGATGGCCGTCTTTCTGTTGAAAAGGTAAGGCATCACTCCGACCATAAAATACAATGTTATGTTGTATAAACCAAATGCTACATCACGTTAACTTGCTTACAAAGATGCTATCCAAACTACAAGAATGTCACGTTGCTCATTTAGTGTTTTCCGGATAATATTTCATCTTTTTCTTGCTTCCTGGCACTGGACTCAACTTACTGAGTTTATGTTTTGATACTTAGTTTGTAAAATATCTTCAACACATAATGTCAGCTATCTGATATCTGCGGTCGAGGCACCATTATCAGAGCTAAGCAATGTTTGCCCTGTTGCTTCTGCTCTAAAACACGTCCCATTCAATACACATTACAAACGTGAAAAGACAATAAAATTGGTCAGTGTTGCACTAAGTAGCGAAGTTGTTCATTCATAGAAATGGTCGCGAGAATATCGTTCTTTTTTAATCGCTTCATATGAACTAATGTTTTATTTTGTGCCGTGTTCACACTAGAGGTTCAAATATACTTTATTCATTTTCATTTTTAGTTCATGGAACTTTGAAGTGTTACGTCACTTACCTCCTCTGTATGCATGACGCCAGTAAATCACCTTGGTCTGCGTTTGTATCAGCTGATAAACTGGAGGCTTGTTCATGAGTGAGGAGCATGCCGTCGTGGACGAGCAACACAATGTTGTTGTAGTTCACCTAATGGCCGGCAGTGTCGCTACACTGATATTTTTCTAAATCTTGCATAGAGCCCCTTTAAACTAATAATGGTTTGAATATGTGCTGTTGTAGGTTTACTGATAATATCAGTGTAATTTCCAGTGCATGCAGTAAATACTAATGTGCAGCTTCAGTCTAGATAAATCTGTAAACTCCTGCAGGATAAACACTAAGAGTGAGAATCAGAATTAATGTGTGTAGAACAAAAATGTGCCTCTCTATGTAGTGAGTAAAATTAACAGGTAAAAGGTAAAAGATAAAACAATGGAGCTTGAGAAATGGAAAGAAATAAACCAGAAAAAAAAAGCAACATAAGTTAACAGCATCCTTAACACAAGCACTGAATAACAAATGTAGGTGAGAATGACTGTGTCTGATCTTGCATGGCACCCTAGGTCTATTCTAGATCCTTAGGTCCATCTTCCACAGTATATTCTAGGTCAGGGCTGTCCAAACTATGGCCCTAGGGGCAAAATATGGCTGCAGACCAGCTTTGATTGGCCCGCAGCATATTCTAGAAATAAAATGAACTATGGCCCGCATTTGAATATTGGCAACCAAAGTAATTATAACTTGTTTTCTAACTCCCTGATGAATTTTGGCAGCAAATAGCAGTACCAAAAATTTTCCTGAGGCAGAGCCAGTGGCAGCTAGGGGCAAAGACCACCCCCTGAAATCTGATTGGTATTCCCAAAAACCTGATATGTGACAGAAGCCAGATAAAGTTCCTGCAAGTCTGCATTCCGGTGGTTGGGAAAAATGGATACAAAGTCATTTTCTTCAAAATGATAATTTTTCATTTTTTCTCATTTTATGCAAGTCCAACATTTGAACTACTCATCCGATGAAAAAAGTAACACAAATGTGATATTTAAAAGCATTAATTTTGTGTTTTAAATGCCCTGTTTTCGGAGTATCTGCGGGGAGATTGAGGGGAGGGAAAAGCGAAACTGCTGGGGGATAATTCGCCACTCATTCTGCCATTGTTCCCAGTTTCGCCCATTGAGATGGACAATAACAAACACCGCATGGCTCAAACGCCACCCCTCCCCCGGCACATAAATGCAGCTGTTTCTAGTTATCACCGTTATCAACAAGCCTCAAGATGCACCCTGCAGTGAAGAAAAGTAGAAGAGACGATGAACATGCGGCAAGAATTATCAACAGACTTGGAACGACTTCAGGATCACTCCACAGTGAAAGTTTGATGAAGGCAGATTTCCTATGGGAATATTTTGATGAGCGTCACCAGTCCGATTCAGAAGCTTGGTTTGGGTGGACTTTATGTAAACGTGGCCCTATTCTTCACGCCTATTACCTGGCCTGCCTGAAGGTATGAAAAGTCCTAAAATACGCTCAGATTAAGGTGTATGATACACTATTTGAAAGCTTGGAATCTACACTTTCATAATGTGTAAAAAACTCAAAAATAATCTTGACCAGACAACTTGAAGGAGTTTTTACCAGCTTTGGTCACATATAAACCTTTTTTACATGCCCCAAACACAACTCAAATAACAACTAAATGAATTACGACATATCAAACTCTGTACAGCTCCACTGTGTCAACCCACTCACCATATTTCCGGCTCTACAGCTACGACACTTCATGCAGAACACACGATCGACACCTCAAATGAAAGCAGAGACTCCACAGATTCTGATGATATATGCCAAAGCAGTCTACACCAAAGTATCAGAGAGATAGAAGCCAAAGAATCACAAAAACAGAAATCGCTTTTCCAAAGTATAGTTGTATTATTTCTCTTTTTCTTGAAAAAAAAAAGAAAATTCTCCTTTACTATGACAGCAGAATTATTCAAATAGACCTTGTAGTTGCAGAGATATACCTATTTTATTATGGGTATGCAATTTTCAAGCAGAAACCTAAAAAACAGGCTCAGGGTTCAGAAGGTTAAACTGCTTTTGTCTGGACATATTCTGCTGCTCTCTCTGCAGGCTGCTCTTGCAACCCTCCTCCACCCCAGCTCCTCTTTTATTCTAACCTTGCAAAGCAGATGGACTCGCCCGTTTCCTTGTTTCTCACTGGTGAATCCATCTTGCAAAGCTCCCGTCTGAACTGTTTGGGCCCGGTTAGAAAGCTACAGGACCAATCAGTGACGAGGGGCAGTACTTTCAGGCACGGCGGAGTCGTGATGTAAAACATGCAGCAAAAGAGACCGGTGCAATTATGTGGAAGAGATTAGCGTTGGCTGCTAAAGCGCCAGTTTTATCAGAACTTGACGAAATTTCTTTGTTAAATGAAGAACAAAGAACAGCAGTGAGTTGTTTTCTTTTCAAAAACGACAAAAGTCGAGTACTGACATGTCTACAGCCGCCATGGTTCACGTTATTCCTAGGTAGCTGCGCATGTGTACCTCGGTAGCAGCTATGTCACGTGTTTTGTTGCTCTGATTGGCCCGTAGAGATGTGACGAACAGAACGTTCATCCAATCACACTCTGGGTTTTTTTTCAAAGCCTCTGCCTTTCCAAACTCTTAGCATTGAAGGTTTTCCAGATGGATGTGTGAAACAAATCCATGTGGCGTGTCAGGTTACTTTTATTCTGCTTCTGACTTCATCAGTGTCATATACCTCATCTTGTGGACATGAAAGTGGCCAAAAACGTCCTTATATATTTTTGTTTGTGGAAAATGTTTGGACACCCTTGTTCTAGGTCCATTCAAGATCCATTTACACTTTAAAATGTTTTTTTCTACAAAATCTGAGAGCTACATGACATTTTTCAGATGCATTATCAGAAATAAAGTGACTAGAATAAACTTTTTTAGTATTAGATAAAATAAAGATTTATTCAGTAGTTATTTATTTAGTACCCAGAAATGTCGTTTCCTGACATGATCCCGTTATCTCTCTGTGTTTTCATAGATAAGGAAAAGTAAAACACCCTCAAACATGACCTTACTTTATTGTAGAGCTGATAAGTTCTATTGGACGCGTTTTAAGGTTGTGACGTGTTCTGTTTTAACCCCGGGCTCATCTTGTCTGGTTAAATTTGTCCCGCTCCAACAGGTGCAACAAAACAGGAGAGAGAAGGAGCTGTCGATCAAAGCTGGAGTCTTCTGCCAGCAGCGGTGAGGTCTAATCAGGTCACGGGTTAGAATGAGAGAGCGGGGATTCATCACTGAGGGACGATTTCACATTCATAAGGGATGGTAGTTTTAAATTCAACAACAGAATAAAATACATCACAACAAAAGTGTCTTTGCTACAACATGAACAAGATCTGTGAAACCAGAACTCTAACAGAATCACGGACTTTTTCCTCTAGCTACTGTAGAATCTACATGTTAAAGTTTAACTCCGAATCTTCATAAAAATGTTCAACGTGGTCAAAGATCTGCAGAGGAGGAGGAGAGGACGGATCGATTAGAGAGCGTAAACATTCTTTACATTTCAGGACAGAGATAAGAACAGCCAGTCCTCCACATGTGAGCCTCGGCCTGCAGACCACACGGCCGATAGCAACCCAGAATAAGAAGGGTGAAAAATGACTTTGAATCCAATTATTTAAACCAATGGTTCTCAACCTTGGGGTCAGGACCCCATTGGAGGTCGCGAGACAGTGAGAGGCGGTCTCCAGTTGCCCTAAAAAACTAAGAAGATTTTTAAATTACACTGCTGCCACTTAACACCAGTTTTGTCAATTTTTTTACTCTTTCATCATTTTTTCCCTCCAATTTTAACAGATTTTTATCATTCAACACCTGTTTTTGTCAGTTTAAACTCTTTCCACCACTTTTTTTCTGCCACTTCTAAACCAATTCTTGCCACTTATGCTTAATGTTGCCACTGTTGACCCATTATTGCTAATATCAACCCCTTTTTACCACTTTTTACTTCAAATTTTTCCCATTTTAACAACATTTCACTATTTGATCTGCCCTTTTTTGCCAGTTTAACCAATTTCTGCCAATATCTGCCGATTTTTCTTCTCAGTTAACCCTTTTTTTACCCTTTTTTTCAACTTTTCAGCCCATTTCACCAAATTTCCACCCATTTTTGCCACTTTAAAGCCATTTCAGCTAGGGCTGAACGATTTAGGAAAATGATCTTATTGCGATTTTTTTTGCCCAATATTGTGATTTAATATGCGATTATATCTTAAGTTCTTAATCTCGTGCATTTTCCCACAAAAACAAGCAATAATTCATTCAATACTATAATCCACACATTCTTAGATTAAACTAGGGCTGGACAATTTTGAAAAAATATCTAACTGTGATGATTTTGACTCATTTTTCAAACTGGATATGAACTGTTGTATTAAAGGGAGTAACAATTTTAATATAATTCTAATATTTAATGAGAAAAACATACAAAAATGAAGAAAATAAGATTTTTTTGTACACTTTTCTTGCATGGTATGCAATGCAAAACGTCTCTGCTGCTGCAAAGAAGATTTTAAACCGGTATTTTGACACCAATTTCAGGTTAAAGAAATATCGCACCCTCTGTGATTTGAAAACTGCAGCAGACCATATTGCGATGTTGCCCAGCCCTGATTTCAGCCATTTTTAACTCACTTTTACCTCTATTTATGCCCATATTTGCCACTTTAGCCCATTTTTGTCCTTTTTTTGGCCATTTTTGTCTCATTTTTGCCACTTCTAACCCATTTCGGCTACTTTTTAAATCCAATTTCACCACCTTTTCCACCATTTTTTGCCATTATTAACCCATTGTACCAATTTTTAAACCAGTTTTTATTCTTTTTCTAACAAAGGGGATTTACATTTTTAAGAAGGCTATTTACTAAACAAAAAAAAAAAAAATCTTTGATAAGAGTGGTTATTTTTTCAGGTTAAAAATGAAAGATGGATATCACAGCTTAACTTTACAGTGGACCATGGTTTTGTTGACCTCCATGGGCCCCCAGCCAGAAAGCTCTCCCTTTTATCCCCCTTATTTGCGGCCGTGTCTGCACACGACTGTTCCAAATTGTGCATGTCTGCTGAACCACCTCCAGGTACCGTGGGGGTCCCAGGTTTCTGGCACCTTTATTTCGGGGTCGTGGGCTGAAAAAGTTAAAAACCCTGATTTATAGAAGCAGGCCGTCTCCTTGAGGGATCAGAATGATTATCTAGTGTCCAAAACGATTGTGTTTTGGGTCTTTAATTTTTATATAATTCTTTACAAAGTTGCATAGTGCTTACTCTGAAGAGACTCATACATTAAAAGAAAAAAAAACATTTTTAGGAATAATACAGAATTGTGCAACATACGGCCCAGGAAAGGTCAAAAGTTCACGGTGGGAGAGAATGTGTAATACAAACATCATAATCTGAGGATTAAGTTAGCATGCACGCAGCAGTGAGGATAACTGTGCTAATGCATGTTAATGTAGGTGACTGCAGGTGGAGGTCAGGGCTTTACGGGGTCCTAGACACAGCCAAGTGTGGGGACTGCCTCTTTATAGACAACTGGAGCCATAATGAGAAATATGTTACATCTGTACGTTTAACTCTTTAATGAAAGTCAGTTGTTGTTGTTTTCTCAGGGCCTCAACACTTTGATCTCATTTTTTAAAGATGATAATGTTTGTTTTCCCATCATGAAAATGAATTTCTCTATTATTATTGTAGGTATAACTGAAAACACTGTGGATGTGATAATGTGTTAAATACATTCTCATCAAGCATAATAAGGCAAATATAAATATTTAAACAGAAGAAGAGGGGTGAAGTTAGCTTCAAAAATGTCTAAACACAAAATAATGTTCCAAATAAATGAAGAAGCCACAAATATGAATGAATAAAATGCTAATAAATATTCTAAATTAAATAATAAGGGTATGAAGTGCCTGGGCAGTGAAATATTTGACTGTAGTGGAGTATAAATGTGTGTGTTTTTGTTTTGTCAGTCTTTTTGTTGTCATGTTTCTGCAGCAGCAGCACACATTGTTCAGAACACGATGTCCCAGCACATTTATACAGCTCCATGTCCTCAGCAGTGAACCTCTCATCATCATCACACACACACACACACACTCATCTACACAGCATGGAGACAGCAGCGCCCCCTATCTGCCAGCATTCCTCACATAGTTCTACCTTTGACAGCAGATTCCTGCAGGTCTCAGCTGTTCCAGTCACAGAGCTCACATTTATTCAGAAATAACAGTCTTTATGGTTTATTTTCTAAATTCATCTCCACTTCAGTCAGCACCTTTTCTCTAGGATTAAAACAGACAGCAGGGATGAGGGAAATATATACAGTATAAAAATAAAATATTTGGTCCTCTAAAACATAATAAAGCTGATTAAATAGAAGCTGCTGCATCACAATCATTAGAAAGGACAAAATAGCAGAGAAAGTCTCGTGCATTTCCAGGTATTGAGAAAAAAACTCCCCTGACTTGTTTCTCAGAGCTGAACAGTGAGAGAGTGTACAGATATTTAGGATCAGCCCCTCGTACCTCGCACCCTCCTCTTCTCCTCACATAACCCCACATCTTCCCTCCCTCCCTTTCTTTATGTCTGAACCTTCTTTAGGAAGAGCCTCACCCGGAAAAACAGGGATTCAAAACACCGCAGAGAATCACAGCAGATAAATATAAACAGAAATGCATTTTATAAAGTGAAATATTCAGCTAATTTAGTTTTATAATTTTTTACAGGAATAAAAAGCTTCCAAGCTTAGAAAAATGTACTGTAAAAAAAAACAGTCTGACCAAACAGAGCCGACAGCAGAAAAGGGTTTCAGTGACAGCTGTCAGTGCTGATGCAGTAATCACAATGTAATGAAGGTCCATGATTAGTGCATTCATTATCTCTATTTCAGTTAACTGATGGTTTATCAGCCCTTTCAGCCCAGTGATGTAAAATAAGTCCACTGCTCCTGAACGTCCCATTTCACTTCAAAACCTCAGACAGCTCCGAGGACAGTCAGGACTCATCTGGACCTCGGTTAGGGTGAGCTTCCTGGAGGCAGGCCCCTGAAAAAGGCCCCCAGCTGGGCCCCTGAAAAAACCCAGAGAACAGGTCCTCACACTTTTCTGCTTTTTTGCTCCTTATTTGCCCATATTTGCTGTTTTTATGTCACTTATTTGTCATTTTTTCCACTTCATGCACACTTCTGCAACATCTTTTTGCAACTTCTGCCAATTTTATCCGCCATTTGCAATTTCTTGCTCATTGTTGCCCCATTTTTTTTTTTTTTTTTTTTTTGCTTTTGCACATTATTGCCAATATTTTGTCCCTTTGCCATATTTTGCTGCATTTTGCCATTTTTTTCTAACGTTTGCTCATTTGTTTATGACTCATTTTTGCTGCTGTTTGCCTATTTTTGGCCACATCTTTGACACCCCTTTGTGCCAATTTTTTTTTCCTGCTTTTTGCTCATTTTAGCCATATTTTGCCCCTTGTTCACCCCCTATGCCTTTCGTTTTCTGAATTTTGCCCAGTTTTTGCTAACATTAGCTCATTTTTGCCCCTTTTGCCCATTTATGCCCATAATTGCAATTAATTATTTTGGCTTTTTTTTTTTTTTTAGCCATTTGTAGCCATATCTTGCTACTTCCCCCCATTTCTGCAACATCTTCTTGCAACTTTCTGCACATTTTAGCTGCCTTATGCCAAATTCTGTCATGTTTTTCCCCTTTACACCACTTTTTTTTTTTGCTGCTGCTTGCCCCCTTCACCCGTTTTTATTGCCAATTTTTGCCCATTTATGAAACTTTTTGACAATTTTTGCAGTTCTTTGCCGATTTTAATTTTTGCTCCTTTCATTTCTGCAACTTTTTTTGCTCTTTTTTGCCCATGAATGCCATTCCCCCCCCCCCCATTTTAACCCGTTTTTATTTTCAAAAGGAAGACACAAAGTCCAGATTGAACATGGATCAATAAAAATGTGTTACGTTAAAGGACAATATACAGCTCAGAAAGTATTCAGACTCCCTTTTATTGATGTTACAGCCTGATGCTACAGAAATTTAAATTGATTTTTCTGTCATATATCTACACTCAGTACCACATCATGACAAAATGAAAACAGTATATTAGAAATGTTTGCATATTTATAAATGAATAAAAAGTTAAAAAATCACTCTGACATGAGTATTCAAAGCCTTTAGTAAAGTTAGCCCAGGTTCCTTCATGTCTCTGGTCTTTGCTGAGATGTTTCTACACCTGGACTGGAGTCCACCTGTGCTAAATGAACCTGATTGGACCTGATTCTAAACCTCTCCATAGAAGGCCTCACAGCTGGCAGCGTTTGCACATGTGCGGCAGGAGAACATGCAAACAGCACTCACTGAGATGAGGTAAGACTTTATTTAAGACCAGAGGGGAGATTCTGGACATCATCACACCAGAGAGAACATTTCTCACACCTGCATTGTCTCACACACCTGAAGGCTCCCTAACAAGCTCATTACGGAGCCTCCTGATGGAACCACAGCTGTCTGTTCCTCTTCTCTTTAACAGAATCCACATCCCTTGTTTCAAACAGACGGTAAGCCAGAGAAAGATCACACCTACAGCACCAGCCTGATGGAAGGGGGTTCTTTTACCCCACATTTATTTTGAGCTTCTAATTAGAGGGCAGCACTGGGAGTGCAGCACACATCACACAGAAGAGGGCGGTTTTACCACCGCTGTGGATGGCCATAAAAACCCTGCAGGTCCTTAACGGTCCTGGATAGTCAGCGCTGATTATGAGGGGATCAATGAGTGAGGAAGATTAATGCTGGATGTCTCAACGTTAAGACTAAGCAGGACCAGTCTGATATCTGGAGAAGTTTAGTGTCTTATCAGTGATTCTGTTAGTGGTTTTCATGAAGCTGGATCTCAGGATGCTCTGTAAGACCTGACACTCCAGATAGACTGCTGAACATCTCCAGGCTCCATGGGCTATAGTCCACATCCATCTGGACAACAGACGGTGTTTCTGAGCCTTTCAAAATAAAACTCAGACTCAGACTGGACCAACCTTCCATCCCCCACATCTATAATGGGCCAATCAGAGCCACAGAACATGATTGTTGAAGCCAAAGAAGAGCAGGAACATCTTTTCCACCAAGTTTTCAGGGTGGTTCTTTGTTTATTTATTTATTTTTCAGTCAGACAATGAGCTGAAGCATCCAGAGAAAGCTTCACAGAAATGGTTTAAAGACAACAAGGGGAATGTTCTGGAGTGGCCGAGTCAAAACCTTGACCTCAGTCCTAGAGAGAATTTGTGCCTGGATTTGAAAAGGGCTGCTCAGACCCGATCCCTGATCAGCCTGACAGCTTGAGCAGTTTATCAAAGAACAATGGAGTAAATTCCAGAGTCCAGATGTTTGATCCTGACTGAGGTCTATCCACACAGACTCAGAGCTGAGGCTGCAGACAAAGGAGACTCTGCTAAAGACTGACTAGAAGTGAGTGAATATTTATGCATTCACTGATTTTACATTACAGATTCTAATTTAATTTAGATTTGACATGACTTTGTAGAAATCTGTTTTCACTTTGACATTAAAGGTTTTGTGT
The DNA here is from genome assembly GCF_018320785.1 of Cheilinus undulatus. NCBI lineage: Eukaryota > Metazoa > Chordata > Actinopteri > Labriformes > Labridae > Cheilinus > Cheilinus undulatus. The sequence continues at coordinate 3,272,628 of NC_054875.1, forward strand.
ATTTTTGGTCACAAAAGCCAAACTATACTGACTATGACTGACTTATAAAATCAAGATTGATCCGTTTAGGATCAGTTTTAATATGTATTGATTTTATGACAGACCTGGTAGAGAATCAGACCTCCTTAAATCTGCAGGAACCAAACATATTTGGATTTTCCCCTTTATAACTAAACAAAGACAAAGCCATGATGGTGCAGAGATCAATACTTTGATGGACTATTATGTCAGCTTTGTTCCTAGAAATAAAATAAAAACATTAATCTGATGTTCATGGATTTCCTAAACAGACGAAACTCTCTTCAAAGGCATAGATTGCCCCCTGGTGGTGAAACACCATAAAACACCAGCGCTCATTCACTGAAGCCTGATGGATCAATACTTGATTAAATCAAACGTCTCCACTCCTGATCAGGCCATCTTTAACAAACCCATTAGTTCTTTAAATGATCAATAAGTCAGACTTTTCAGTGATCGGTTTGAATTATTATCCAATCAGAGTCTTCTGTTTAAAGGATGTGAGGAGGTAGCAGGTTATTAACACAACCACGGCCGGTTCATTCACATGGAGGCCCCGGGCAGGATCCACCTCACTGTCATTCTCCTAACACGAAGATATTTAGGGCTTTCTGGGGGGTTGAAACCCTGGGTGGCTCAGGGTCTTTGCTTGGGACTTCTTTGGTCTATAAACTGATGCTTTTTAACTCTGAAACCCCCAGAGACTGGACCCTCAGCAGCTGTGGTTTAGGTACATCAGTGCATGTGTGCTGGGTCAATAGCATTGATGCTAGCCCCCGGCTAACAATTCACGATTCACTTCTCTGTCAGTTCCACCACTTTCTTCACTACTGTTTCCTCTTTTAACAGATTTTCTCACCTTTTCAGCATCTTTGACATATTTTTGCCACTTTTTGCCATATTTTTTTCTTTTGACTGAAATTCAACACTTTTTTTTTTTGCCATTTTCAACCAATTTTCACAGTTTTTTTTCCCCCAAATTTTCACTTTTTTGCAACTATTCTTCTCACTTTAAACCAATTTTTGCTTTTTTCCCCACTTTTAACCCATTATTGCCACTTATTCTGCTACGTTTGACCCAATTTTGCCTCTATTTTTGCCACCTTTAACCCATTTTTGGCCACTATTAACCCAATCTCACACATTTTTTGCCACTTTTAACCCATTTTCACTGCTTTTTTTGCCATTTTCCCCACTTGTAACCCTTCTTGCTCGAGTTTTTATGCCATTTGCCTCATTTTCAGTTGTTTTTTTTTTTTTTTTTTTGCCTTTGTGCCACTCATTGCCACTTCTTACCCATTTTTGCCACTTTTAGCCGTTTCACCATTTTTAGCCCTTATTTGCCTCTTTTGCCACTTATAAATCCATGTTTCGTGCCTGTTTTTGCCACTTTTTTCATTTTTAACCCATTGTTGCCACTTGTTCTGCTACATTTAACCCTTTTTCGCCACTATTTTTGCCACTTATCTTGCCACCTCCGCCACTTTTAACCCATTCTTGCCTTTTTTGGGCCACTTTTAATTCAATCTCACACATTTTTGCCACCTTCAACCCATTTCCCACCCATTCTGCTACTTTTGACCCAATTTTGCCACTTTCTACTACTCTTAAGGCCATTTTCGCCACTATTAGCCCTTTTTTGCCACTTATAAATCCATTTTTCGTGCCTGTTTTTGACACTTTTGACACTTTTTTCCCACTTTTAACCCATTGTTGCTGCTTGTTCTGCTACATTTAACCCTTTTTCACCACTATTTTTGCCACTTATTTTGCCACCTTTGCCACTTTTAACCCATTTTCACCTTTTTTGGGCCACTTTTAACCCAATCTCACACATTTTTGCCACATTTTGCCCACTTTCACTGCTTCTTTGGAACTTTAAACACCTTTTAGTGGACAATGACTGTAATTTGGTAGCCCCAACACTGCTCATGACTTCTGAGACTGAACCCAAAAAGTGAAAAAAATCTTAAAAACCAAACAATGAAGTGAAAGAGGCTAAAAGCTCCAAAGAACTGCTGTTCTGTTGTTATTCTGCATTTCATGAAGTCAGTGCAGCTTTCTGTGATCACTTAAATAAACTGCATTAAACATGAATTACATTGCATTTTGTGTTTCATGAGCATGCTCTGCTCATCTCATAACCATAAACATCCCATTTTTATTTCAAACAAATGACAGTTTAAACATTATAATAGCAGAGTTATGCAGACACTGTTTACTTTGGCAGATTTTAAAGATGGCGCTTTCTTACATGGTCAAACAGCTGACAGGACAGGCCCCCAGCGTACCAGCAGTAGCACCTTTATGGTCTTTATTTATAGAGAGCAGATCAGGAGGTGAAATTGGAAAAGAGAATTTATTCGCTGGTATAAATTTCACAGATCCATGTGTTCCTGCTTTAATCCTGCATGTGTGTCTTTATCTGCACAGCTCATAAAAATACAAATAAAAGTGATGCTCCACGTTCCTCTGCAGAGACGATGAGCCGCTTTGATTTAGGATCAGGCTAATCTCTGCAGCACAATGCTGGACTGGTTTTATACCTACGCTGCTGGAGCTGCTCTCAAACCGAGCCGAGGGACAGAGGAGATGGAGCTGATAAATAGATGTGGCGTCAGGATTTATCTGGAGTTATTGCTCTGATCAGGAAATTTAAAGCTGTTATGCTGTGGTTTTTGTTCATTTCTGAGTGTTTTTGTTTTTATGCCTCTCTGTCTGACAGAACTGGGGTGTTAACTGAGTCATGGCTGTCCCAACACCATGTTTGTCTTAAAAACAGGCTCTGATGTTAAGGCTGATAATCAGATCTAAAGAGCAGCAGAGACTGAATGGTGTGGCTGATGAGGGACAGTAGGAAGGAGGGAGTGGCCATGCCTTATCCCCCCTCACTCCCAACCTCTTTATAATGTTCTAACAGATGTTTTGAAACTCTGGAATGGATAACCCTCCACTGAATCATAAATTAGGATGGACCATGCCCCTCTTGACCTGCAGCGGAGCCCAGAGAACCTTTCTATTTCCTCTATGGACAGCAATGACTATGAGTAACTGAGGTAAAACTACTCACTTCTCAGTATCAGTCAGGAGTTTCTGCCACAGAACTCATGCATCTTTGTTGTAAGACAATCTGGGAATGACCTGCAGACATAAAAGTCTCTTCAAAACAAAGAACCTGATGTTTGTGCTTGACTCAGATTAATTACACTGTTTGACTGTTAATGTTCTGTTTATCAGATCCTGACACGATGAACTCGGCAGGAACCAACACCAAACACTCTGGCTGAGTTTGTCTGCAGCTCTGAGTCGGAGCGATGCCACGGCCCGAGTCTCTGCTGCTGATGAGTTTGTCACATCTCAAACACGGGGCCATCTGTTCTCATTAAACTATCATCGTCTTTCAGTGCGTCACCGTCCTCGCCGTCTGCAGGATCACGCTCTCATCAGCCACTCTTCTCTGCACATGAGAGGGACGCTAAACGGCGTGATATCAACTGAACAAAGCATGCTGGGAGATTTCGGAGAACAAAAAGGCTGATGGACAAGGCAGCGGTTGATTGCTGATTAAGACTGATGCATATTCACTGATGATTTAACATACATAATTAAGATTACAGAGATACAGCGTGTACTGGAGGGGAAATGTCAGAATTAACATGTCTGATAGAAGCGGGGAAGGATGCTTCACTTTAGACGTCTGTTGCCTGGTTCAGGCCTTATATTCACCAGACAAGGTGGAACTTCCAGGCATCTGCAACAAGATGCCTGGAACCCCAAGTGGGTCACTCTAAAAGTAGGTCACTTTGCAGCAGGTCGCTCTGCAATAGGTAACTCTGCAGCAGACCGCTCTGCAGCAGGTCGTTCTGCAACAGGTAACTCTGCAACAGACCGCTCTGCAGCAGGTCGTTCTGCAACAGGTAACTCTGCAACAGACCGCTCTGCAGCAGGTCGTTCTGCAACAGGTAACTCTGCAGCAGACCGCTCTGCAGCAGGCCACTCTGCAGCAGGCCACTCTGCAGCAGGCCACTCTGCAGCAGGCCACTCTGCAACAGGCCGCTCTGCAACACTCTGAAAGTCTTTCAGTTTACTGCAACTGGAGAAGACCATACATTTTTTCATACGTAACAACTCTGCACTTCCAGACTGTTTTTTCTTTCCCATTTTGCAGCTGCATGTGACTGGTAGTGTATGATGTGAAATGAAGACAGGCAGTTTTTAAAAGTTCCTCTGAAAAAAGACTACAGGAAGTTTGAGTTTTATCTCATGTGTTGTTTAATCATCTTATTGCTGACTCCATTTGGCTGCAGGATGCAAAAGCTTTTCAAAGTCTCAAATACATCAAAACTTTTCAGTCAAGCTTGTAATTTACGCGGAGCAGCTTTCTCATTTAAACATGGGGCCTTGCCTTCAATGCTCTACCCAGTTCCTCTTAAATGTGTTACCCTGGAAAAGTCCTGAATGGTGAACTGTTTCTGAAACTCCGTTTATTGACTTTACTGTTGAACAAATCTGAGATAGAGATTCAGAGCTCTGCAGCAGATTATTAATTCATTAGATCATTAATGAACGGAAAAAGACATATTTTAGTTTCCCCTTAAAATGTAAAAAAAGTGTTTCCTTAACTCTGGCTGAAGTGCTTTACTCCTTCCTCCCATAGAAGTCGTCTTCGTCCTCCAGACAGAATTATCATCACTTCATTAGTGGTAAAGAAATCAGAGTGGTGATTTGTCCTCTAGCTCTGCAGGGAGTCTCTGTTAGTGGAGACTTTAATGAATCAGACGGACAGAGAAACTCTCATTAGTGAGCTTTAAAATGATCACCATGAGACAACGGTGAATGATTACGTTATTACACAGGAACACAAACGTGAAAAACTGGAACGCAAGGAAAACATGGTTCATCTTCTTAGAGAAAACATCAGCATGAGTCTGTATGTCTGATCTAAAAGATGGTATAAATCTCATGGTGCTGCTCTATTGGTCCTCCTCTCTACTGTTTAAAGGACAACATCATCTTTAAAGGCAGGGACGGAATTTTTAATAAACTACAAATGATGGCACCATCTCCACAGATAAATGACGGAATGTTTTATTATCTTTAACGTATGACACCATCTTCAAAGACATAGGATGGAATGTTTTATAAACTTAAAAGGGTGACATGTTTCATAAGCTTTAGGGATGACATCATCTTTAACAGAGGAAGGAAAGTTTTTTAAACTGATGACATCATCATCAAAGTTAAATGACGGAATGTTTTATGAACTTTAAATGTTGATATCATTAAAGACAGAGGACAAAGTTTTTTAAAAAATTAAAAGGATGACATCACCTTCAAAGATAAATTATGGAATGTTTTATAAGCTTTGAGGATGACATCATCTTTAAAGACAGAGGAAGGAATGTTTAAAAAAATTAAAAGGATGACATCATCTTCAAAGATAAATGAGGGAATGTTTTATAAGCTTTGAGGATGGCATCATTTTTACAAGCAGAGGACGGAATGTTTTACAAACTTTAAAGGATGACATCATCTTAAAAAACAGAGGAAGGAATGTTTTATAAACTTAAATGATGGCATCATCCTTACAGGCCAAAGACATTATATTTTATAAGCTTTAGGGATGACATCATCTGTAAAGACAGAGGATGGAATGTTTTTTAAACTTAAAAGACGACATCATCTTTAAAGACAGAGGATGGAATGTTTAATTATCTTTAAAGGATGACATCATCTTCACAGGCAGAGGACAGAGTGTTGGTGAAGCTGGGGATGTTGGGGCCTTTTTCCTTCCATTTTTAATCTTCTCTAAGGATCAAGCACGCCCCCTGCTCCTTCCCAGTTTCACTCATTGGTTTTGTAAGCTGTTTCACTACACGGCTCAGGGATACTTCACCACAAGCAGAGAGGATTTGAATTCTTATTTATATTGAAGATCTTTTCAAAGTTTGAACAAGAGTTGACTTGTTCATCTCAAGCAAGAGGGAAGGTTGTTCAAGCTGCTTTATATCAATTTGAAGAGAAGACGTTTTCATTTCACGGCGTGTGGTCCAGGCGCCGTTCATGGCTTCATTTCACCTTCTAGATATCTGAGACACTAACAGATCGGACCTTTCTTTACCTCGTATGACCGGGGGGAGCTCGGCCATTTGGCCAAATCACTGTCGTACCTTTAAAGCTGCAGAATTCAATTACTCTTTACTTTTTACAACTCAACCACAACCTGAGATCAAGTAGAACCGATCTGAGACATGCTTGGTAGGTAGGATGTGTCAGCAGACTAGAAAAGAAGGCCAACTGTAGATCAGCTTTCTGGCAGGCAGTGAAAACAGAGCAGAGTTTGATAAGCTAATTTACAGTTTGTTGACCTGAAGTGACCCCGATGACGACCACTCTGACCCACTCAGCTTAAATCCATCCACACTCTGTCTGCTCAGACGCCCATAAAACAACACAAACTGTGAGAGTTCATCAGAGAGAATGAATGATAACCAGGGATCAATAATCGATAGAGAGGGCCGGCTTTAATTAAACTGAGTCAGGGGAAATTCAATCTGCACAGGTTTAAACATTAGAGACTTCATCATGCAAATCCACTCCTCAGTTTATTCTCTTCATTAAAATGTGATTATTCATCAGTCTGAAGCTGCTTTAGCACGGCAGCAGCTGGAATAAGAGCTTAAAAACATCATAGAGACGTCCTGCAGAGGTTTTCAGACCCTTTGCAAAAACACTGGAACCTTCTGATACAGTGAACAGTGTTTCTGGAGTGTCCTCTCGATTGCACATCATAAACTGTGAACATTTGTGAATATTTTCGTTGTTTCAGAGCTTTTTGAAGGATGAAATAATATCAGAGAGTGATAAAGTCCTCAGACATGAGGGTCTGGTGTTTCTGATGGAAGAAAGGATTTCTCACAGCCTCATGTTTACAGCCTCTGCAGCAGAACCAGATAAAGGATGAAGCTGAGCAGAGCCGCTCAGTGAGCTGAAGCAGACATCGTGACGGTAAATCATCTGAGCCTCGGCGTCTGCAGCTAAATCTCTCCTGTATGTGATCAGCAGAGTCTGTTTGTGTGTGGAGCTCATAATTCACTCCACATACATGGACTCTGAGGTTAGTCTACAGCACGGGTGTCAAACCCAAGGCCCGGGGGCCAAATGTGGCCCACGGTGCAGTTTTACCCAGCCTGCTAAATCATTTCATATTTTGATTAGAAGTAGCTCATCTGAATGAGGTCTGCAGACTTCCTTCAGTATAAAAATGTAAATTTAACCTTGAAGATTTAAAAAAAGCATTAAGTCATAAAAATCTGTAAAAGTAGAGAGTAGAAATAGTCAGGAATGAGGGAAAGAAATTAACTTGTGTTTTCATTTTATATTTTAATTTTAAATCCCAAGATTATGACCTAAACTTTGGATTTTGACTTTTTATTTCATTATTTGACCTTTTATATTCATAATTTTGATCATATTGTTACCTTTAAGGTTCACAATTTTGCATTTTAAATCATACTGTAAACCTTTTAAACTCCTAACTTTGACTTTTAATCCTATATTTTCACTTTTTAAACTCCTGATCTAGAATTTTATCTCATATTTTGACCTTTAAAAGTCACAATTTTGAATTTTACCTTCAATTTTGACCTTTAAAACTCTTGATTTTGTATTTTATCTCATATCTTGGCCTTTTAAACTCATGGTTTTAACGCTCTATCTCATATCTTTCCTTTCAAAACCTTATTTTGACTTTTCATTTTGTATTTTGACCTTTAGGACTTATAAAGTTGACTTTTTATCTCAGATTTTTAGCCTTTAACTCCTTAATTTATTTTTTTCCGCATTCATTTGACATGGACACAGTAACATTGATGCTGTGATATATAATCATTTTGAGTTTTTTTTTTAAGAAATTTTAAAATCCTTTATCATCACTGTTTACGTTTCCCTCTTATTCATTACCTGTGAAGACACAGTTGACAGTTTTTGGTTAAAGCTTGACCCTGTTAGGCCCTCAGTTAGACCTAAATTCAGATTTCGGCCCCTGCTGTGACTGAGTCTGACACCCCTGCTCTACAGACACGGATGTTTTTAACAGATCACCATGAAGAGAGACGAAGACACAATGACGACAGACGAGCGTTAATGAAAGAGTCTCCTTGACATTTCCTCCATTCCAGCTTTCATTCATCCCTCCATCAGAGAATCAGAGGATTATTTAATGAGTGATTCAGCGCTGCTGTCTGTCAGAGAGGAACAGAAACACACCAGTCTAGTCTCAGACGTCTGTCACTGTCAGGATATTTTAGATCCTCTTCTATTTTAAATCAGAGACAGATTTAAAGGAACACCTGATTCATACGTTTTTGATGTATTCAAAAAAGGCATTTTGGCCACAAAATTGCAATTTTGGATTCAGTCTTTAATGCATTTAAGATCACAAATGAATACATTTTTAACTGTATGCTGTTTTGTCTCTACAGTGCCCCAAAGTTAAGCTACCATAGTGAGGCAGCAGCTGGATGCTACTCACTGCAGCATCTTCCTGCTCTCACAGTGATGCAGATAAAGCCACTCTTCTTTTCAATGTCTCATTTCAATTTAAAAATGTGGTCATTTCAATTTTTTATGCACTTCATTTCACATATTTTACTTTACTTTCAATCAATTGTAAGCTCCTTTTTTCCTGGTTTATGTTGAACCTTTCCTATTTTCTTTCAAAATAAAAGCAGTTAAGTCAGTCAACTGTTATTTGTTCAAGCATTTATTATGGCTCCGACTTCATCTCTCTTCAAGGATTTATTTTATGAGCAGAATTTGTAACCTGGCTTAACCTGTTTCACACATCCATCTGGAAAACCTCTCATAGACAGCGTTTGGGAGAGGGCAGAGGCTTTAAAAAAAACTTGGAGGGTGACTGGATGAACGTTGTGTGTGTCACATCTTTAAGGGCCAATCAGAGCAACAAAACACGTGACGTAGCCGCTATGAGGAGTAAACTCCACAGTGAACTGCATAACACGAACCATGGCGACTGTAGACATGTCAGTAAATCACTTTTGTCACTTTTGAAAATAAAACAACTCACTGCTGTTCTTTGTTCTTCTTTTAACGAAGAAATGTCAAGTTCTGATAAAAATGGCGCTTTATCAGCATCCGCGCTAATCTCTTCCGCCATAGTTGCACCGGCCTCTTGTTGCTGCTCATTTACATCACGACTCCGCCGCTCCCCAAGGTATTGCCCCTCGTCGCTGATTGGTCCTGTCACTTTCTAACCGGGCCCAAACGGTTCAGACGGGAGCTGTGAAGATGGATTCACCAGTGAAACACGGAAGCGGGCGAATCCATCTGCTTTGCAAGGTTACAGAATTGAGGAGCGATGAACAACATCTTAACCCTCCCACCCACTGGAGCCTGCAGGAGGATGCTGGGGTGGAGGAGGGTTGTAAGTGAGAGCGCAGCGCTGACTGCAGAGCAGAGAAGGAGACGGGACATTAGGAGTGTGAGTGTCATGTGTATTTATTAGGATGCATGTCACATTAGCTCCAGTTGAAAGCCTGAACTTTCTTGCAGGCTATGCTTCATTTTTTATCCAAACAGGAAGTAAAGCACTCTTAGCCTAAAGGTTTATTGTGAATTGATGCAGATTCACAACAGCAGTGTTATTTCACTGAATGATTTTGCATCTTTAACTTAATTTCAGACCACTTTAGATTCCATTTCAAGCACACATTCGGCCAATCAAACCTTCATTGTTGCCCATGGCTCGTCTCTGGACGTTCTGGCAGATTCCGGCCTGGCCTTCCTGTTCTCCTTGCTAATGCATGGTTTGCATCTTCTGGTGTAGCCTCTGTGCTTTTTATGAAGTCTTCTGCCAACAGTAGATGGTGATAGATTGTGTTTTTCCTTCCTTCTATGCAGAGCTAAGCTATTTTAGTCTTTGATATAATTATGATGGACAGTTAACAGCCAAACAGGACTCAGTCCATCACACAAACATGTCTGTTCCTATTGGGAGGGATTTAAACTGGGGGCTGCTGTCTCCCCCTACTGGTCATTACAAAGAATGCACCACAAACTCACTTCAACATAGTTTAAACCACTGATACTCAATGTGTGACTCTAGAGCCACATGTGGCTATTTTGTGATGATTTGTGGCTCTTTAATGTCAACTTTAAATATTATTCCCCCAGAAAACCAAAAAAAAAAAAAGCTCAACTTTTTTGCCCTTTTTTTTCCACAATTTTTTTTTGCCATTTTTCGCCCATTTAAGCCACCTTTTGCAGTTAAATACCACTTTTTTTCCTACTTTTTGCCGATTTTGACACTTTTTTTTGCAACACTTTGCCCTTTTGCCACATTTATCCCATCTTTGCCCCTTTTCACCATTTTTTTCTCCCATTTTTCACCCATTTCAGCTACCTTTTGTCATCAAATTCCACTTGTTTCCTACTTTTTTGCTCATTACTGCTACTTCTTTTTGCCACTTTATCCCATTTTTGCCATTTTTCACCATTTTTTGCCACTTTTCACCCATTTAAGCTATCTTTTGTCATTACATGCCCATTTTTTCCTATTTTTTGCCCATTTTGACTTTTATTGGGCAACTTTTTACCCATTTTTTGCCACTTTTATCTCATTTTGCCCCTTTTCACAATTTTTTTCACCACTTTTCACCCATTGCAGCTACCCTTTGCTACTACATACCACTTGTTTCCTATTTTTTGCCCATTTTTGCCACTTTTTACTGCTTGTTGCCCATTTTAGTTTTTTTTTGCCACATTTGGACCATATTATGTCACCTAGAACTCATTTTTTGTCACTTCTCACTGATTTTTGTTACTTTCTGATCCCTTTTCCTCTTTTCCTCCCCATTTTCACCCCTATTCACCCATTTTTGCTGCTTTTTGACCATTTTTGCAACCTGTAACTTATTTTTATTGCTACTTAAAGCTGTCTTTGCTTCACCACTTAGATTGTGGCTCTTGCAAAGGCATTTTTCAACAATTTGGTTTGGTTGAGCAGGGTTGAGTAACACTGGTTTAAACAAAGTATTTTAGACGTTTCCATCTATTACTTTGTGTTATATTTTGATGATTAAAAGCTGAGAGTGTCTGATTTTAATAGAGCAGGAAAAAGATTTTGTAAATTTGGTTCACATTATTATGTTATTGCCTTTTAAATACATTTCAATAATATGTTTAAAACCCCTGGAAATGATTTACTTTTGTCGTTTTCTATTTTTGAATCAGTTTGAATTGAGTTACATTGTTTTTTTGTCTTCTCGTCCTTTATCAAGTTTTTATTCAACCGTAAATATTCTCTGGGTAAGGATACATGGACTTTACTGTCCCGATTAGCACTCTCACTTCTTTATTTTCATCCCTGTGCTGTATAACACTTAATTCTTCGGTTTTATGTGAGTGTTATTGGACACAAAACCCCTAACTTTCATTGTGGTGTTATTTGAGCTTTTTACAGATGTTTCGATTGGACTGCCCCTTGAGATTTTTTTCCAAGGGCCCCAAAAGACCCGTGAAGCACCACAGAAGAAAAAGCAGATAAAATACGGCTGTTTTTTAAGATATGATTCATGAAATGTCGTCCCTGCGCTACACTGATCATAAAAGAGATTGATGTTATTCACACTGTACAGCGCTGACGTTGGGAGCTTTATTCTGAAAGGCCGTGCCGGAAGTAGCCCGTGTGGCGTACTAGCTTGACTCGGACGGTGATGAACGTGATGAACCGTGTGTCTCCTTCACGGTGATAAAAAGATGGATTCGTCAGAAAACCCGTCGGGTCATGTAGCCGACGTGGAGCAGGAATCTTCGCCGAGCTCCGTGGATGTGGACACGGCAGTGTTCCTGCTGGGAGCCGGGGTGACCGCCATCACTCACCCGCTGCTCTACGTCAAGCTGCTAATACAGGTAACAGGCTAATGTGGCTAGCTGGCTAACAGCAACAAACAGGACGCAATTAAACAACGAAGCTCCAGTTATTCTGGAGTTATTTTATAATCGAAGCTGTTACTGCGTGTTCGCATTCTCACTCAGAGAAAGGAACAACCATTACCGGCAGGCGGGGTGTTGAAATTCGAGTCGATACCTAGACTGCAGAGTCCCCTATCAGAGTTTGTTGTTCTTCCGGTTTTAACAGAACTGCTGTTTATCAAAAATAAATGTTTCTACATACTGGAAACAGTCAAAAGAAACATTCAAATTTTACATTTATTATTATAATTTATGAGACATTTATTCAAATCGATTAAAAAATATTTTTTTAGTTTTTAAATTCCGCATCTGTTTTGTGCTGCCCGGTTATGGTGGGTTCTGTAAAGTGCTCTTACCGGCCTTATGAATAAATTATCAGATACCACTGAACCACTGAAAGATGTACTAAATGGATTCTCCTTAAACCTGATTTATTCATATTTAATACATGTGACTAAACTGTTTTAGAGCTTCGGTACGACATATCACATCATCAGAAACTGTATTGTTTTGAAACACGTAGTAATGTTAGTATCAAACTTGTAGATTACACTGCATCACTGCAGTCTCAAATGTTCTCTATAGTCGCGGTGTTTTCCATCACTCTAGTATATGTTATTAAAGATGGAAGAAACCAGATGATTAAAATGTACATTCTCATTTCCAAGAAAGTTTGGTCACTGAGTAAAATGTAAATAAAACCAATAATTGTCGACATCCATAAACCCATTTTATTCACAATAGAGCATAAAAAACATCAGATGTTGAAACTGAGACTTTTTACCAGTTCATAAAAAATATTAGCTCATTTTGAATTTGATCAACATATCTGAAAGAAGTACCCTAAACCAGTGATTCTCAACCTGGGGGTCGGGACCCCATTTAAGGTTGCGAAACACTAAGAAGGGGTCGCCAAATGCCTTTTAAAAAACAACGGAGAATGCTTTTGAAGTAATTTTTTTTTCTCGCCCAATTTCTTTACTGGTATTTGCCACTTTTCATCAGTTTTGAACAATTTGGACCTATTTTTGCCACTTTACTCCATTTCTGCCAAATTTTAACCCATTTTCATCCCTTTTTACCAATAGTCTTTGCCAATTTTGATTCATTTTTGCCACTCTAAACCCATTTTTACCCATTTTAAACCCTTTAAACCACTTTTTACTGCCTGTTTAGCCACTTCTAAACCAATTCTTTCCACTTTTTTATATTGTTGCCTCTGTTGACCCATTATTGCCACTGTCAACCCCTTTATGTTGCATTGTATGCCCATTTTTGCCCAATTCAACCACATTTAATTGTTTGATATGCTCATTTCTGCCTATTTATCTGTCCCAGTTGACCCATTTTTGCCATTTATTGCTCTTTTTGCCACTGTTATCACATTTATGCCACTTCTTACCCATTTCTGCTACTTCTAAAATCCCATTTAACCACCTTTCCCACCACATTTTTGGGACTTTTTTTTTACTATTTTAATCCTGTTTTTAAGAAAAGGAAATTCCATTTTTAAGGTGACTATATACTACAACACAAATGACTTAAAAAAAGGTATCTGTTGCTATGTTAAGAGTGGTTATCATCCAGGTTAAATATCAAATATGGATATCTCGCTAACTTTAGAATGGACCTTGGTTTTCATGACCTCAATGGGCTCCCAGTTTGGCTGGGCCCCAGAAAGCTCTCCCATTTATCCCCCTAATGGGCAGCACTGTCTGCAGATGACTATTCTTGAATGTACATGGCTATGTTCATCCACCTTCAGCGGGGGTCCCCGGTCTCTGGCACCTTTATTTTGGGGGTCGCGGGCTGAAAAGTTTGAGAACCCCTGCCCTAAACAACCACCTCTACCTGATGGTGCAGTTTACTTTTCTGATATTTACGGTAGATATATGATTTACACTCCTAATATGTACAGCCACTCTATGACCTGTAAATATTGGCAGAAATGTTCATATCTGCTGATGCATATACGTATCAATAATATCGTGCATCCCTATTATAAATATAGGTGGATGTGTTCATCTCTGTTGTTTCCAGGTGGGTCATGAACCGCTTCCTCCCACTGTGGGTACGACCATGTTTGGGCGGAGGGTCCTGTACCTGCCCGGCTTCTTCTCCTATGGTGAGTGATCAAGTAGTATGACTTGCAGTCCAGTTATTTCACTGGAGTTAAAGTTAGGAGTTAATGATGGGTTCTGATTTTGTTCTCAGCACAGCACATCATCAAGGTGGACGGAAAGAGAGGACTCTTCCGCGGCCTTTCACCTCGTATCATCTCCAGCGCCATCTCCACCCAGGTCAGGAGTAACGTTAAACAGGTAAGACTGCGCTGTAACGAGGCTATGCATCATAGAGTAGCAAAACATTTATAAATATATTCACAGGACTGTTTTAATCAGAGGAAGTTTGACCTTTTTGGTGTTTCATCGTGTCTCTGTTGACACAGACTGAAGCGGCACATTAGCTTAGCTTCTGTGACAGATTTTCTGAAGGCAGGGGTGTCAAACTCAATCACAGCAGTGGCCGGATTCTGGATTCAGGTCTAACCTGAGGGCCTAAAAGGGTCACCTTTTTAACCACAAACTGTCAACCTCATTTCACCAGTAATTAAAAAAGTTAAATAGATCAGTTTAAAGGCTCACAATCTGAGAAGAGTAAACTTATTTGTTTAGAAAGGTCAAAACATGAAACAGAAATTTAAAAATAATGTTTTTTAATGGCAAACATATTAGAAAGAAAGTCAAAATCATGAGTTTAAAAAGCCAAAATATGAAATAAAATTTGTAATCATGAAATTGAAAGTTCAAATATGATTTAAAATTTTAAATTGTTTGTGAAAAAGGTCAAACTATGGGATTATGAATTCAAAGTTTGGAGTTGAAAATATGAGATAAAATTCAAAATAATTGATTGAAAAGGTCAAAACCTGAATTAAAAATTAGAATTATAAATCTTAAAGCCCAAAATATTATATGAGAAGTCAAAATTATGAGTTGAAATGCTCAAAGTATGAAATTAAAAGTCAAAATCCTAAATTTGAGTCCTAATTGTGAAAATTGAAAATATGAAATTAAGACACAAATACATTTCTTTTTCCATATTCCTGACTTCTTATCTAAATATTTTTACCCCTATTTCAGATTTTATGACTTAAGGATACCTTAAATCATCAAGGATAAGTTCACATTTTTATACTTGATGAAATCTGCAGACCTCAGACTGATGGGCCAGTTAGAACAGAAATATGAGATCATCTTGCGGGCAAAATTTACCTGTTCCATGGGCTGGATTTGGCCCCCGGGCCTTGAGTTTGACACCCCTGTCCTAAGGGTCACTATTCTGATGGTATTTAGATAAGCTGTCAAAGTGAATAAAGTTTTTTCTTTACATTTTATTCAGCAGGTGGAGCGTCTGTCAAAGAAAGACGAAGTCCAGAATTCACTCAGGAAGGTTTTCCAAGAGGTGAGGGATCAGCTGATGAAATCTGAGGAAATATTTAAGCTTCTTTCGCTTCCACTAGCACTTAAGCAACATTTTCTCTAACTGGTTTATTTAACTCATACTTACAGATTTAGATGTTTACTGAACTTTATCTTTGTTTACCTGTGAAATTCCAGAAGTTAACCACCTTTGGTGAAATATATCAAGTGTGTAGCACAGGCAGACCAGAGTCAAGCTGGCATATTTTTAAGACCAGCTGATCCCACAGAAGCCCTCATGGCTGCTGTGTTGGGCTGGATGGTGTTGTTGCGTAGCTGTGCCAAGAGAACCTCATAGAGGAGGTAAAATCCTGATACAAGCCTGATACTAAAACCTGCAGAGCCTGGTTGAGCCAGTACCACCAGTGAGAATGCACCGTTATTGTCTTACCTCAGTGTTTTCTCTCTTTAGACCTCACAGGAGATGATCATCCAGTGCCTGTCCAGACTAGCGACTCATCCTTTTCATGGTATGTTGATGAAGCTTAAAGAAAACTTCCTTCACTCGAGGCTTCAAATTCACTGAGAGGAAATGTTTTATGTAGTCTATGTAAATACAACCATTCATCTATTCTTCTGTTTTTATGACTAGCTCTTTGTGTCATGTTTCCAGGCCCCTACAGTTGTTAGAAGTAGTCTTTATGATTGTAATACTATGAAGAGAAAGTGTTACCTACTTGGTCACCTGCTCTGTTCTCCCTTCAGTCATGTCGGTCAGGTGTATGGCTCAGTTTGTCGGCAGAGAAGTCAAGTACGGGTAAGATTCAGCAAGAATGCTCTGAGGAATTTTCTTAAAACTTTACACTTAAGACTTTTACGGCATTAGTTAAATGCCTTAAGAAGTCTTGTTTTACTGGTGAGTGGTGTTAAATTTAAGATGGCACTTTGTCTCTTTCCTATCTTTGTTTTCTACCTACATTTATTTGATTTAACCTCCTGAGACCTGAGCTTTTGTCTGGCATGTAATTTTAGAGTCTAAAACCTGATCCCTGTCTTTGAACAGGAAGTACTTTTCACCAAAAAAAAGATGTTTGCACAGGAGAACAAGTGGCTTATCTCAGCGTACGGCACACACTATTTTTTTTCTGACACATTTTGAGTGTTTAGCCCGTTGGTACAGGGGTTTGTTCAGTCTGTAAGGCCAGGTATGAAGTACATTTCCAATGAAAGTTGTGGAGGTCTCATTTATTTTGGGATTGTCCTGTTATTTCTTCTTACTGGGTGGATATTATGACTGCACTTAGGTCCATAATCAGTTCTGAGCTTGATTTTTCTTTCAGTACTGTATATCTGGGAAATGTGCCACCTGGACTTAAGAAACAGGACAGGTACTTTTGGTAAATACTACTAGCTAGTAGTAGGAAGGCAATTACCAGGAAATGGTTGAATAAGGAACCTCCAACAATCACAGAATGGAAGGAAATAATTCAGGACATTTATAAAATGGAACAACTCACATTTTCTCTTCAGTATGTGACCAAAAAAGGGGAAAAAACTGGAAAAACTGGAAATCATATTGTAACCTGAAATGATGTCTTTAACCTTTGTGAAATCTGTTCTGGAATAAAAATTAGGAGACTTTTGAGCTCAAGGGACATTATTGGATTTGTAAAATGAGACTAAGGAAATACTGACCTGTGCACTTTACTGTAACCTTACTGTAAATTTGCATTTATGTTTATTGTATTTTATGTGTAGTTTAAGCTTAACATTATGTGCTGGCAAAACATTCTGTCTGATATGTGATGACCCTGTCTGTTTATTGTTACATGTGTTTGTTAAAAAAACAAAAATTAAATTTTGGAAAAAATCCTTGAGGTCTTCAAAAATTACTTAGAAAATGATCAGGGAATCACGGACAATTTTCTAAAAAAAAAACAAAAAACAAACAGATAATAATAATAATAATAATAATAATAATAATAATAATAATAATAGCAGAATTTATTTCTATGTTGTAGGTTAGCCAAAATCCAACAATGTCCTTGTATGTTCATGCTGGGTCTCAGGAGGTTAAAAATATATGTACAGTGCTTAACAAATTAATTAGACCACCATCCAAAGTAAGGTTTATGCCACAGCTGCCCTAAATTAACAGGATTGGTAATTAACAAAATCATTTCCTATCTTTCTGCAATGGTTAATACACCAATATGTAGAAGCTCTTTAACCCAAATGACATTTTTAATGCTAAAATACAATTATTATTGTTATCCATGAATTTTCAAATTTACTGACTTACAAAAAAACTAAAAAAAATAGTAAAACACATTAATATTTCTTGATTAATATGTGAAATTATAGTTATTTACTTGCATTCCCGAACAGAAAAATTAGCTTTAGTAGTTGAAAGTTGTGCTTGATTTATTTCTGACTTCTCAGAGAAGCCCAGTGAGCTGAGTGAAAATTGTAAAATTTCCAATCAAACTCCCCAAACAAATTCCCAAAATATTTCATGAAATTCCAGGAAAATTTCAAAGGACATTCCCCACCCAAATTTCCAACCACCTCCCAAAACCTTAAACAATAAATTTCTGAAATTCAGCTTAAAGTACCAAAAAATTCAAATTTCTGACCACAAAAACCAGATAGCTTAACATTTTCAAGAAAACTCCTGAAAATTACAACAGAAATTCTCCAGACATCCAAAGCAAATTACTTAAACATTTATGGAAATCATGTAAAATTTTCTTTTAAAAAAAGATAATAATTATAATAGCAGAATTCATTTCTATGTTGTAGGTTAGCCAAAATCCACCAATATCCTTGTATGTTCATGCTGGGTCACAGGAGGTTAAATTGCTCTTTTTTGAGTAGATGCTTCTTGCCTGTGTTATGATAAATATCTCACTGTACCATATATTGGTAGAAAAAAATGAATTAAATTTGCCAGAAATTAACAGATTAGGATGTTTATGACCAAAAAATCTCTGACATTTCACTAACAGTGTCTTCAACCAGATAATTCAGCTCTGTTGGTGTACAGAGAAATCTCACTGGCCTTACATTTTTGACTTTTTTTTTGGCCACACTAAACATGGTATTATCAGCTCAGGCCTTAAAATGTCTAAAAAGCCTTAAATTTGATGTTAAAAGTTTGTAGGAGCCCTGAGGTTCTGTGTGCTGTAGTTATTTAATTGGTACTTACTGACGGGATGATTCTTAATGTCTGACTTTCTTGATTATTCAGACACTTTCTGCAGGTTTTAATGGCGTTTGTGTTGAATTTTCAGAGGGATGTTCAGCTGTGTTGTGAAGATTTTAAAAGAAGAAGGAGTGGCTGGATTCTACGTGTGAGTTAAAAGCACACACGCCCAGTTTAACCTCCTTTCACCATCATCGCCATACTGAGTCCTGCTGTTTGTGTTTGCAGAGGGATTGTTCCTCACATGTTAGGAGAAGTCCTCTTCCTGTGGTGCTGTAACCTCCTCGCTCACTTCATCAACACCTACGCTGTGGATGAAAGTGTGAGTACTCTCTAAGACCAGGAGATGTTTAACACAGAGCAGTTCTGCTGGTCTATTGTGGTTAAAATACCCTGTTTCATAAAAATCACCGCCGGATGTTGCTGTGTTCATGTTTCAGTTCAGTCAGGCGTCTGCAGTGAGGAGCTACACCAAGTTTGTGATGGGAGTAAGTTCAGCAGTTAAACTGTTAATATAAATATTTCTCTGAATTATCTTTCTGTCTTTATTAACAGTTTTTCCTCTATAGATCGCCGTGAGCGTTCTGACGTATCCGTTCATGCTGGTGGCTGATCTCATGGCTGTAAACAACTGTGGGTCAGTCAGATGTCTGATTAGGAACACCTTTTAGATGATAATCCTGCACACCTGTGTCCATGAATGTAAATGGCTGTTGTGTTTCTGTGTCATCAGTTTGGCTGCAGGCCTTCCTCCTCACTCTCCGATCTTCCAGTCCTGGTTTGACTGCTGGAATCACCTCAACCAAAAGGTAAAAAAAAAAAAAGCTCCTGTTGATCCTGCAGACTCTGCAAAGTCTGTAAAATGTTTCATGTTTCAGCTGTCGGGGTTATTTAATCAGTGTAAAGCTGCAGGACTACATTCTGGTTATAAATTTAGTTTTTTTGTCCATAGGATGACCTGTTTCGTTCACTAATATCTCAGCAGGCAGAGGCTGTGACCTCGAATGATCCATGCTGAGAGCGGTCTATTACATTATTATTATTAACACAGTTAATCTTAGTGTATGTAAAATTTGGGGGCTCTTAATCAAAATAATAACCAAGGATGATAAGTAGAGGTAACAAGCAGCAAACCAACGTTTAGTTTCATTGTTAAATATCATAATGAGGGAGAAAAGCTGTTAAAAGTGGCCTTGCTGGTCAATGCTGCCAGTGATCCCAGAATGCTTTGAGAGTAGCTCAGCAAGGATCAGGAAGGCCACTTTTAACAGCTTTTCTCCCTCATTATGTGAAATTCATCCATGAAACCAAACATTAGTTTACTGTTTAGGAAAAACATCGTATGGAGGGTCCTGGAGTCCTGGAGATAAGCAGTGGCCACTCATCTCTAAGACAGACTGGCTGCAGACTTAAACTTAAAAACCTCGGTTAAACTTCAAGTTGAGGTAACAAAGCTACATTACCTTCTTACCTAATGTAGCTACAAAGCAAAACCAAAAGCTAACATAGCTATGTCAGCAATGAAAATAAATAGGTAACGTAGCTACATAGTGAAATCTAGAGCTAATGAAGCTATGTTAGCTACATCAACTATGTGGGTAACATAGTGACAAAGCTAAATCCTAAGTTAACATAATGTAGTTTCATTGGTTACATTGATAGCATAGCTATGTAAGCTACATAAGTAACGCTGCTATATAGGTAAATCTAAAGCAAAAGAAGCTATGTTGGCTATATAAGCTATGTAGTGAATCTAGCTACATTGCTAAATCCAAAGCTAACTCAGCTATGTTAGCTACATTGCTAAGATAGCAATGTAGCTAAATCTATATCTAAATCTATATAATGTAATCTATCTATATATCTAGAGCAAAGAAGCTATGTTGACTATGTAAGCTGTGTAGTGAAAGTAGCTACATTGCTAATCCAAAGCTAACTCGGCTGTTAGCTGCGTTGCCAACATCTAAATTTAATGAGGCTATGTTAACTACATAAGTTGCATAGGTAACACAGCTATGTAGGTATATCTAAGGCAAAAGATGAAACATTTGCTATCTAAGCTATGTAGTGAATCCAGCTATGTTGCTGAATCCAAAGCTAACTCAGCCATGTTAGCTACGTTGCTAACATAGCTATGTAGCTTAAACTCAATCTAACGAGGCTGTGTTAATGATGTAAGTAACATAGGTAACACCGCTATGCAGGTAAATCTAAATAAGCTATGTTAGTTATGTAAGCTACGTTGTGAATGTAGCTTCATGGCTAAATATTATGTTGCAAAAGTAACTATGTAGCTAAATCAAAAGCTACGTAAGTGAATTAAACTACATTGATAATGCAGCTACATAGTTTAATCCATAGCTATGTTAGCTACGTAGGTAAGGATGCAGAGGGGAAATTCAATAGCAGCGATACATCATTATTTTCAACACCTCTAATGTTTTTTTTTTAAATGCAAATAAGAGTAAATAGACATGTTGGTCTCTGTCTGCAGCCTCCATACCTCTAAAACGACCCCTAAGAGAAACTGTTGATAATGCTCAAACCAGCCTGTACTGATCCCTATTGCCTGAAAAGATGATTATTGATTGATTATTAATCAGTTTATGTTTTATGTCTAGGGTCACCTCTTCAGAGGATCCAGCTTCTTTTTCCGCCGTGTTCCTGTGAGCTCTTTGCCACCCATCGAGGATTGAAATCATCTTCATCATCACCGTGTCGGGACGTTCTTCCTCCTCCTGCTCAGAAACTTTCTCCAAAGACTCGTCCTGCAGGCGCTGCAGCTCACGAGGTGCCAACAGAGTTTTCAGTTCAGGAGTTTAAGTTCAGTTCAGCCATGAAGGACGGGGACAGGTCTCTAAAATACTGGATGGATTTATTCAGCATCAGTTCAGAAACAGTGTTGACCACACGCTGTGAGGCTCCTGAGGCTCATGGGTAATAAAGTGATTAATTCCAGGAACATTTAAAACTAAAAGTCATCTTTAAGTCTTATTTATCATCTTTTTGTGTGGGAATACTTGGAGTTAACCAAAGTCCTGTGTCTAAACTCTGTTTTAATTTCTGGTGTGACATCTGCTCTAAACCTGTAAGTCAAGTTCAATCTCATCAATCATCCTCTGGAATTCCAGAAAAATTCATGCTTTTTATCAGAGAGTCTACAGGTTGGTAGTTAATCACTTCCAGGCAAGACTTCCTTTTCCATTCTGCAGCTTAAATATTGTTTTCCCTTTAACATGCTGGAGTAGAGGCGTTCAGCTCTCAGTCTCAGATCATTTATTAGATTTATTTAGATTTTTTATTCTGCACTTTTTAAATTTCTATTTTCTTCATTTTTAAATCCTGATTTTCTGAATATGATTTTTTTTTATCAGTTCGTGGTGTGTTTAAGTGTCTCCCCAGAGAGTGGGTTAAAGCCATACAGGAATGTTTGAGTTGTTGATGGTGTATCTGTCATGTGACCCGACGGCCTTTTAATCAGTGTTTGATTTAAGTATGATGTCTGTTTGTTTTTATTATTTATCGGTCATAGTTTTTTCTTTTATTCAGAGGACAATAAAACATTTTTGGTTTCTGAGCTCAGTGTCAGCCGTGTCTTTATGGTTTGAAACGGTCACTCTGTTCATGTTTAATAAGAGTAAATAGCCAAGTCCTGATTGTTCAAAGTTTTAATCTGAATTTTTACTCCCAAGGATCAAATAAACTTTATCTTACAGCTGATCCCTCATATTAGACATTATTCTAACCTTTCCCTCCATTAAAAAAAATACTGGATCATTTTGGTCCTAATATAGACCGGATCAGACAACCAAGTCTTATTTCCAGAGCTCTGACATGTTAATTTTCTCCACAAGGGGGCGCCAGACTCTGCAAATTGGAAGGTCCTTACAGCTGATTTATTTTTTAATATTTTTGTTTAACCCATAGAGCAGTGGTTCCCAGACTTTTAATGCTGGGTACCCCCACCCTGGCCATGAAAATCTACATGTAAAACTATAAAAATTCATGTGAATTTAATATTTTTCTCTTCAGGTCATTTGTAGGTGATAGAATATATGCATAAAAATGGGAAAAAATAGTAAAATATATTTTTATTGTTGTTTAAGTAAGCAGTCTATTTGTGGACACAAGGAGTCTGAGTGTTTCATGCATAAAAAATAAATATAAATGTATAATATTTTTAATGCTTTTATGTATGGTGTCCAATATTTGGACACAAGAAATCTGAGTGTAATGAGTAACTTTTTAAAATCTTACATTAAAAATAAAAATTACAGTGCATAAATATTTTAAAATGCTGCACATAACCCCTTAACAGGAAATCCAATCTGCATGTTTTTTTTTTATGAAATGTACCTTTATTACATCAAAAACAGGGATTTTCTGCTATTTAAGTGGCATTTTAAGGGTTAAAGTCTTGAATATTAATCAAAAACTGATTTTTCTCATCAGGTCATGTGTAGATGAGCAAATTAATGCTGAGAAAGTGTCAAAAATATTAATGTATAATATTTCACTTCTATTTTAGTTTGGTGTCTATTATAGAGCACTTTTGTTTTTTAAGGTATCTGAGGGCTAACAAAGCTAATGCATCGCCACCGTTCATCCAAACGTCAAAAAGAGACAGAAGCCTGCTGAAGTGCAGAGTAATTCATTGTCAAATAGCAGAAAACAAACATCAGCCTCACTATAAAGAGAACAGTGGTTTAAATAATGTACACCCACCCCTCGCACATCTGAGCATCCATCAGAAAACATACGTCTCTACTGAGCATGCTCACATCCTCACACTCACACAAAGTGGCATCGTCAATAAAACCAGTCGATCAATGATTTGCTCTATTGCTTTGAGCTGTTTGGTAAAAGCATGCCGAGCAGAAAGTTCCCACTAACAGACAGTTGCTTTAAAATAGTGACCCCGCCCCCCCATCATAGAAAAAAGCTGGACTGCGTGCTTCTCTAACAATGTGCTGAGCTTCATCTACAAACTACCTGAATACAGCGAGCTTTAATTTACAGACCAGAAGAGAAAACCCTCAGAGATGTACGGAAGCCCAGGAGTGCCAACAGGGGAGAAAGTGGCAGTCTGGACAGACTAAATTAGGGTAAAAAAATGCAGGAATATGGAGAAAAAAATCAAATTTAAAGAGTTAAGTTATAGGTATTGTTCAAAACTGCAAAATTTTGTAAATTTAAATGTATTAAAGCAAATAAGACTAAGCAAATGCTATACAAATTAGATGTATAGTAAATAAACCATAATTAGTGATTATTTTTCTTTCATCCCTGTTCAAAGATTTATTTTTCCATTTTCTTTGGGGTCCACAAAATTTAAATTAATCCTCAGAGACGGGAATTATTTACTAAATGAGTAAAAAAGCTGAATTTTAAAAATCATTATGAGGCAAAACTCTGCAACAGAAATGATCCACAAGTGGCCTGCAAACATATTTTTCCTTATTCTCCTGTTATTTTTTTACATTTTCTTCAAAAGAATCAAATATTCTAAATCAAGCTCAACCAAAGGTGACAGAATTAATGCTTCAGCTAATTATTGTTAAAGTTATGACCGGCTTCTTACTGGGTCATTTTAGTTGTTAAAAGTTGCTATATGTATGTATAAATTCAGAGCTTTTCAATCTGAATCATAAATATTAAACACGTCTAAAAGTTTCACACGTGCTCATCAAGAGTCCCAACAGATAAACACATTAACGGTCCACACTAGAAAACACTTAAAAATTTTAATTTTTTGCCCTGTAAAATTCATCTGGCGCTTTTATTTTGAGTTTAAAGTGAAAGTGTGTGAAACTATTACTGGGTTCAGATGTTAGAAATTATTATTCATGCTACTTTTAACCTGTTTACTGTTTTTTTTCACCCATCTTTGACTCTTATTTATGCCTCTATTAACCCATTTAAGCTCCTTTTTGACCTTGTTTGCCACTGTCAACCTTTTTTGTCATTCCTTTCCTAATTTGCCACATTGATCCTTTTTTGCCTTTAGCTCTTTCTGCAAATTCGATGTCAATTGCAGCCCATTTTTGCCCCTTATTGGTACTTTTAACCCATTTTTTTTGTCTCTTTCTTTTTCCACTTTTAAATAATTTTTGCACTTTTCCCAGCCCATTTCTGGCCATTTTTGCCCTGTTTCTTCCACTTGCAACCCATTTGAGCTAATTGTTGGTGTGGTTATTTTGCCATTTTTTTCTTTTTTTTGCCAGAGTGATCCCATTTGGCCTCGTTTCTGCCAATTTTTGCCCTAATTTTTCAATTTCAAGCCCATTTTTGTTTCTTTTGCCCAATTTATTTCCACTTACAACCACCGTGAGCTGCTCTTTGCCATTGCTTGCAATTTTTTGCAACTCTTAACCATTTTATTTTGCCATGTTTCGCCCACTTTTGCCTATTTTTTAATAACTTTTTTTCCATATTAAACCCATTTTGCCCCTTTTTTCATACTTGGGCTTTTATAAAAGCAGTTACTATTCAGGTTGAAAATAAAATATGATTATCACAGATTAACGTTAAAATGGACCGTGGTTTTGCTGACCACCATGGGACCCAGTTTGGCCTGGCCTCAGAAAGTTCTCCCCTTCATGTGTGAAAGTTTGTAGACTACCTGGTTTTTAGGCGGTTTTTGGATCTGTGTGCACGGCTGTTGTTTTTAAAATACCAGTGGAACTGTTTTTGGAAAAATATTCTGCCTTTGGTGGATCTTTCTGGCGTCCTAAATCTTAAATTCTATCTTTCATTATTATTAATATTTTACATTAAATCTCTACTTTCCTGTCTAGTTCTTGGCTATAATGGGCTTCCGTATTTCCCCCTCATGTGCCGTGACGGCCTTTATAGAAAAAGAAAACCAGAGAAACTTGTACGGTCCAGGTGACATTCACACAAACAGCATTTTGGAATTATTGTGGTTAAAAACAAAAATCTCTTCATTTACATTCATCTTTAAACGACAGCATTTGGATATTGTGTTCAGTGGAAAACGCTGAGTTAGCCCTGTGCTTAGAAAACTAAAAAAATAAACCCCACAGTGAAAAACGTGAAGAAAAGGTGGAGTTATTCTGTGAGATGTTGAGTGTCTTTAAAACAAACATTCAGGGTGAAGACGTTGTGAGCTTCTCTCCGGCTGGTGTCAAACATTCAGACCAACACGTCAAATATTTACACGAAAAAGAAGAATTTAAACCGAGCTGATGTTTAAAATCAGAGATGAAACAGAGGAGAGACAGGAGCCTGAAAGCAGAAGTCAATCCCCACAAGACTGCAGGTTTATGCCACGTTTCCTCCCTTTAACTGAGATTTTTACAACTGTGAGGTTAGAGCTGCAACATTTCTCCAACACCCCAGATAATCAGAATTATTTCTGGTAAAAATCAGGGCTCTTCAACACAAGGTTTTTATTTAGCTTGGAAAACTACGAGCAGATAAATCAGTCAGATCTACAACCAGTGAGGGATTTTCTCATAGAAACACCAATTAACCAATTAGGGGAAATCAGCCTCGTTAGTGCTCAGCGTCCTTCTGTAAATTCACGCCACTGGAATTTGTTTCAGTCGTTAACTGCGTTTTGCAATAATTTTTTAAAAAGTCGAAAAACCCGTTTTACATTCAAAAGTTCTCTTTCTACCAAGGATCAGGTCAGCCTGTTAACTTTCATCCTGTTTTAACAACAAAATCTGGATTTGATCAACATAATCCAGATTAGATACAGACTTTTAACCCCGTTTATACAAGCATTAACATGGATTAACATCCATTTTGGGCACTCATTAATCAGGAGGTGATTCTTAACACTTTGTTTGGGCATGGACCAGAGCTCAGACTGCATCTGAAGGTCTGGGTTGTCCTTGTCTGGACTGGACTAGCCTTGTAGACCAGCTTTAGCACCCTGGGGTCCTTCTGGGGTGCGTTCAAGATGCTTAAATCCAACCAAGAAAAACAATAAATACGAAGATGATTAGCTACCCTTGGATGTGACAAACTGTCTCATATTTTCTTGAACCCATGTCAGCGTCTGGGTCTCTGAGTGAACTAACTCCATGTCAGTAAGCGAGGGAACCCTCATTCCTGAAAAGTCCAACCGCTTCTCCAAAGTTTGCCGACTATTTGGCCAAAATGTAGGAAAAAGTCCCCAAAGACCCCGGCTCTGCCAACATCTTGTACACAGTAACACCAACAATCTTTCCCTTACCTTGACTCTCCTTTGGTGGAAACTTTTGGGAAAGTGGGCGGGATTTTCTCCTTACCAGTTCTACTCACTTTTCCAACAGTTGCCGACTATTTGGCAAAAAGGGAGGGGCAAAGTCCCCAATAACCCCGGCTCTGCCAACATTCTGTCCTCTACCTTAGAAGATGTTATCCTTTGACGCTTATATAACCTTCCACCCAGGCTGGTCTAGACTCTTAATCTAACCCACAAATTTAGAGCAGTGGTTCTTTACTGGTCCAGCTTCAGGACCCACAAGAGTCTCTTAAAACCACATGTGATGCAAACCTATCTAAATGTTCAAAATCTCACGTTTATTTAATGACAAACGTTGCAGCTCGGATCTCATGATAGAAACTGAGACAGGACAGGCCAAACACATTTCACCTCCCATTTTCCTCGTGTACATTTTAGCCGATTTTCCACACATGTTGAGGAATTACCTCCTTATAATATGAAAAGCAACTTTGTTATTTGGAGATTAACGCATAGAAATATTAGGCAATTACTCAAATTTTAGATTAAATCGCTTAAATGTCCTGGTGCAATATTACATTGACCTAAAATACGTGTTAAAATGCCAGTTTAATTCAATTTTTGTGCAGCAGAGATATGTTCCACTCATCATGCAAACATTTAAGCTTCATATTTGTGAAGAGTTTGCAAAAATCCTACTTTCCTTATTTTTTAAAGTTTTTCTTTTTCAAAATAAGAGCGACATAAAAATGATCATTCCCTGTAATGCAACATTTAATAATGAATACCAGTCAAAATAATTGCAAACTGGGCATTTTTTCAAAACTGTTCTGCCCCAGTTTAATCTTTTTAATATTGTTCTAGAAGTATTTATTGCTCGTGTTGGAGGAAAAGCATTGGATGAGGAACTTAAAAATAAGTTAAGATTATTTTCTTAAATTCTTCAGCCCTAGAGAGGACATTAACATTTGCCCATTATCACATTTAAACAGAGTAAAATAAAACACGGACTGACAGCCTCTGCAACCCACCAGAGAGCCACTTATTAAGAGGATAGAAGTCTTGTCTATTTCCTGCAACCCACGCATGGTTATCAGCAAAACAGAATTACAAATAGCGAGCAGTGTTTACCTTGTCGTAGCAAATATGTACAAATCTACATCAGAAAAATGTTGGACAGCCCTGATGAAGGCCATGAAATGTGTCTATTTAATAAAGTTGTTCTCTAAACTTCTATTATTAGTGAGGCTTTTACAATACATCACAGCGAAGATGAACAGGATGAGGATACTTCCTGTTTATCCATGTTAAAGTAAAAGCCCAGTAGTATTTCTTTGGAGAAACTACCTTCATTTGTACAGAAAGCTTTTAGTTTGAATATTCCCCAACATGGTGGAATAAGGTCATGTTTTACTGTGGTAAAACTTGTGAACAATGATGGGATATGGCAGCAAGGAGACACTGCCAACATGCAACAAACTCGCAGCAAACTCGCGCCTGGTCTGAAAGACGTGACGGTGCTAAAGAGCGGAAATGCACAGAAGCTGCAAGCAGCGAAACACGCCACCAGGCTGAAACGGCCCTGAGTTTTTACCCGACAACAACCGAAGCACGACTGAAGAAGAAAACAAAGAAAGCTCGGCCCAGTTTTTACCAAAAATATTTCTGACAACCATTAAACTTTACTACCAGATCTGTGCGTCCCATTTTTGAGACACCGTCGGGAAGTATTGACTTTAGCTTTAAGGTTCAGCCTTTACTCTGCAGCCAGACTTTTCCCGTCCGATAAAATCCCACAATCTTAACATGTTAATGAGCCGCAGGCCTTGCTGTACTCGAGTTGCATCAAACATCTTAAGGTGCTAAAGGTTTCAGAACATAAAGAGGGGGGGTCACTGCGAAAAAAAAAATAACAAGTCTCAACATAATGCATCGTTCTCAAAATCAATACAACGAGCAGAACAAGCTAGAAAAGTCCTACGAAGCACAAACATGGTTCAGCTCACAGTCTTTGGTTCGGTCATCTGAAGAAACCTCCAGAAGGAAACCAAGAGGAACATTTGGACAGAATCCCTGAAGAGCACCTGGTTACCTTCAAGTGGAGCGTAAAAAAACAGTCAAAGAGAAGTGGAGTGAAAAGAGAGGAGCCCTTGGTAGATCCAACAGACCGGTGCTGGTTGACAGAGAGGGAATGTAGGAATGATGCTGGTTTCAGGAATGAAGACGTCCCACTGAATCCATTAATCCAGGAAGAAGAAGAAAGGTACCCTCGGAAGCATCAGAGAAAGTGAAGGCAGCAGTTCCTACGGTGTAAAGCAGCAGATGAAAGTGAGCCCCGTTATTATTGGTCCTGATTTAACGCTCAGGAAGCAGAGAACAGACACGGTTCTCCTCTCGGGGTTTGGACGACTCGTTCAGGTTTCACGGCGCTGACGGTTTAAATCCGGGCTCATCTCTTCCCGGACTTCATGTAGGACGGAATCGCTCCCCGAGCCGTGAGGCCCTCGAAGCGTTTGTAGGTGTAATTGATGAAGACCCAGTCCTTGTTCTTCAGGTCGGCCTCGGTCTGGTTCGATACCGGAGCAGCTGGAGGGGAAAAAGAGGAGTGGTTTTAAGAGGAGGGATCTTTGGATATTAAAACATCAGGATGTTTCTCATTAAGGTCTAAACTGTCTCTAATATCAGTACAGTGATAGAGAGTAGCAGCTATCATCACTGGTCTGATGTTGAACTGGAAGTTAACATCAACTGTGTACATAATTATCTCTGTCTTCTGGTGAGATTACATTTCACGTAAGTCTCTAAATCATAACTATTATTCATAAAACAAAACGTACGTAGTTTTGGTTTACACCATATATCAACAGACCATTTTTTGTCTTTACTTAGTGCTTATAGAGGGACAGCGGACTTTCACACGTACATCCTGCAGCAGAGATGAGAAAGCTCTGTGTTTCTCCTTAAAAACCTAAAAGTCTCTAAACACAAACACTGGATTAAGGAGGCCATTGAAATCAGGAGGCGGGGAAAAAACACCATCAACCAGGATGAGGGAGCATTTATGCTCTCCCACACCTGGGACTCTCTCCTCCAGAGACCATCGGGCGGCGGGGGCGTGGTCAGCCTGATAGACCTGTCAGGTCCGTCGGGCTGACCACGCCTCTGAAGAACAGCATATAAGGACACGTCACAGCGGCAGTTGACACTTCTGAGGAAGACTGCAGATGACGGTCGAAACATGTTAAGGTAAATAACATCTCCTACAATAAATTGTCTGAAAAAAAAAAGAAACCCAAGTAGATTAAAAGTCTCTGTGTGTGTGTCTTTAGCTCACACACTGAGCGCAGTGTTCATCTGCACTCTTAATAAGAGAAACTGAAAAAAATAAGGGTTATATTTGGCTTCAAGCTCACAGCAGAAATTGTCGTGGAGCCCCCTGGGTAATCTGCTGAAACCCCCACGGATGGCTCCAACACCTGAATCTTCTTGATTTTATTATTTTCACTTTCTGACAAAAACAGATTTGAAACTGCAGCAAGTAACTCGCTTTCATTGTCTTGGTTCTTATTGTAAGCAGCAGGTTGAATGCAGCTCTAAGACAGGTAGGAAAAGAGGAAGTGGAAGCTGAAGCTCAGAGGGTCGTGACAACATAAACGATCTACTGTATCCTCTAGGTCTGACACCGACATGCTTCAGAGAGCTGCAGAGCAACTGTAGCAAATTTCAACTCATCTCGTCACGCATCTTTGGTCTGGACTGGGAAAAAAGACTAAAAAAATCTCGTTTCATTTCTGTAAACCCAGTGTTGTGTCAGGTTTCATTGCATGAGACGAGTTTGTTGTCACATCCTGAGTTTGAGGTCATGAAAACAAAGGAACAAACTAAAGTGAGCTGCAGAGAAAGACGCTGCGTACCTGAAGGTGTGAGGATGTCTGAATCAGGGAATTCATCGAAGTTTGAGGTGTCGTCGATGCTTTTTATCTCTATGGGGATGGCAGCAGGCCTCTCTCTGTAAAACATCAGTGAGGTTAAAGGAGGAAGAAGGAAAGGCTTCAAGAGTGGAAATTGTACAAAATTGGAAAAAATATATTTTCAACTTGAGATTACAGTCACATGATCTCTCAATCACAGATCATTCCCATCTTTACATTTAATATGGTTTTGTTTTTAGCAATAATCCATCATAAACCCCCCTCCCTGCAGATAACATGTAGATAAAGACGCTCCTAACCTGATATGATCGTAGTCGACTCCCTCAAAGAACGGGTTGGACTTGATCTCCTCGACTCCTGCAGCTCCGATCCTGTGCTCCTCCTCACAGCAGAACCTAAAAACATCAGAACCTAATTTACTATTCTGGACAATAAACGGCCAAAAACAAGCATTTCAACGAGTCTGGTGCAGCAGCACACTGAGCTAGTTCTAATTAACAAATCAAACCACTGGAGTCTGTTGTTTTCTGGTGACTGAGGTGAGTTATGAGAGAAGGAGTAGAGCGTGCTCCTGCCTGAGGATGAGGTCTTTGGCCTTCTCTGATATAGGCACTTCTGGAGGGAAGATGAGCGTCTCTCGCCAGTTCATCACCTTCCTGTACGTCTCCTGAGGCGTCTCCGAGCAGAACGGAGGATAACCTGCATGCAGAAATTTAACATTTAGATCACATCCAGCTGAATCTGCACGCTATAAAAGGTAAACATGGCGTTTCTTACCTATCAGCATCTCATACATGATGACGCCCAGGCTCCACCAATCACAGAGCTTGTTGTATCCGTTCTGCATGAAGACCTCTGGAGCGATGTAGTCAGGCGTTCCCACGGTGGAGAAAGCCTTACGGAGAAGACAAACACAGAGGATGTTAGAGGAATCAGAATTAAAATCAGGTACATTTCCAGCAGTGATCAAATACTGCTGCTCTATCTTTTACTGAGTTTAACTCCACCTCTGCTCAGACCTACCAGCTGCCTCCTGTTCCTCTTCCAGGTCTCTGCTTTCCTCTTCGAGTTCATGTTTTGGAAAGCTGTGAAGAAAGACGACAGCATTTAAATAAAGTTCATCTAAAAAAGACCCCTCAGTTATTCTTACCAAAGTTAAACTGTCAAATTAAATGTGTAAAACAAAAATGTTTTGGTAAAATGAGTCATAAAACCTTAACAAAAGTTATTGGTAGCATGCATTATTATTGAAAACTGTCCTGACTTTGCTTGCTGAGGTCACTGGGCAGGCTGTGGTTCAGGTTCTTGTAGAACTCGGTCCTGTGAGCCCTTTTCAGCCCTGTGCACAGACCAAAGTCTGACAGCTTCACATGACCCTGCAAAAAAAACAACAACAACAAAACAAACAAACAAACAAACAACTGTTGTTACTGTCTGCACCATAGAGGCAAGTTTAGACAGAATGAGACTGCAACATACATGATACGTAATATTTGTAGATGATACTAATTTATTTTGCTCTGGTAAGAATTTAAAAGAACTTTTGTGTGGTGTAGAAATGGAGCTGGGAAATCTCAAAACTTGGTTTTATGTCAATAAATTATCTTTAAATATTAAGAAAACAAAATTTATGGTTTTTGGGAATCTAAAGGAAAGTGATGGTAATATTAAACCAAAAATCTGTAATGATGACACTGAAAGAGTTTATGAGACCAAATTCCTTGGGGTTGTGATCGACCAAAAGTTAACATGGAAACAACATATTGAATACATTAAAGGGAAAATTTCAAAGTCAGTTGCAATTCTATATAAATCTAGAAATGTATTAAATTCTAAGGCCTTGCATTTAATCTATTACTCATTAATTGTTCCCTATATATCTTATTGTGTGGAATTGTGAGGATCCACCTTTAAAACGACCATAAATTCTATAATAAAACTACAAAAAAGAGCAATACGCGTCATCAATAAGGCTGATTACTATGCTCATACGGATCCACTTTTTCTAAATTCTCATGTTATGAAATTTTATGATTTGTTTTATTATAAAATAATGCAAATGATGTTCAGAGCAAAGTCAAAAATGCTCCCTGACTCAGTACAGAGGTTCTTTTCAATTCAGGAGAGTCCGTATAATCTCAGAGGTGTTTGTAAATTTATTGTACAAAAAGCTAAAAAAGGTATGAAAAGGAGATGTGCTTCCATTGTTGGAGTTTAATTCTGGAATGATGCCAGTATAAATGTAAAAACATGTAATTCTCTTGGTTTTCAAGAAAATGGTTTGTAAAGCTATCTTTGAAGCGTATAAGTGTGTCTGATTATCTGTTGTTGTTTCTTTGCATTGCTGGAAGTTAGTAGCTTAAAAAGTTAAAAATATAGGATAGGCTTTTATAAGCATGACTATTGATTTTGTTTGAAATGTCTATACTGTGCAAAATGTTTGGTGTTGTGTTATGATTGAATAAACTAAACTAAACTAAACTAAACACTAAAATGTAAAATTTAGTTTTCGGCCTTTAAGGGCGCACTCATACTAGTCCCAGTGACCCCGTTCCATGCTCCAGCATGGAACAGGGTGGAACCACCCTCCTTAGCTGTCCTGTTCTAAAGGGCTCCAGGACTTAGCAGGCGTGAGCATGGCTAATTCAAATACCAAGGAACTGGACTAATCAGATGCATTTCTAAGCATATCAGATTGTGCAGAGACCACCCACTGATCCAAACTAGAGTCATAATCACAGCTAACTTCAACAGCTCTGCACACAAAAACATTAAGAAGAAATGAAAAAGCTAAAACTCCAGTAAGAGTCCTGTAAGAACATCTCAACGCTCAATTTCTAGAACAAACGCTCTAATCTGAGGAGAAATGTTAGAAATGATGGTAAACGACGGCGTACCCTGGAGTCGAGCAGCAGGTTGTCTGGTTTGATGTCTCTGTGGATGAAGCCGAGCTGGTGGATGGAGTCGATGGCCAGCACCGTCTCTGCGATGTAGAACTGAGTGGCTTCTTCTGTCAGAGTGTCCTTCTTCATCAGCAGGGTCATCATGTCTCCTGCAGCACCACACAGCAGACAAAAACCCTCGTTTGTTATACTTTTTGCTAAATCATCCTGGATCTGATCTAGTCTGGGTTTGTAGGACCACTTTAGACCTTTACAATCATTTTTGGTACAATTTTATGCATTTTTTTTGAATGTGACCAAGTCTTTGGATGCCTTCTGTCTCTCCAACAGGCTCTCTAGTACTTGGGACAGGGCCATGATGCACAAGCTTGTGCAAATAACCTAAATACAAGAAGAGGATGGAGGAGTGAAGTCATCTTCACTGCTTTATGACTCCAGCCCAAAAACACAGACTCATGTGCAAAGACCTTAAATGTCAGCTGGTTTCTGATTGGTTCTAGACTCTGTGTAAATTGGCGTTTCATTTTCAGAGAGTCTTACCTCCAGGCAGGAACTCCATGATGAGGTAGAGGTTCATCTTGTCCTGGAAGCTGTAGAACATTTTGACCACCCACAGACTGTCGGCCTCCACCAGGATGTCCCGCTCAGCGCGAATATGACCCACCTAACAGACAGAAAAACAACAGGGAACAAGAAAGGGTTCAAAGAAGGTCCTGAAGATGGAACACCAGAGTTCAGGTGTCTAAATTCTGCTGTCTTACCTGTTCTTTCTCCAGCATGTCGGCTTTACGGAGGATCTTCATGGCGTAAACGTGACCGGTGTCCTTCTTCTGTACTAGACGAACCTGAGGGAAGACAAATAAAGGCCTGATCACTGGGAAAAATAAAACTCATCAAACTAGTAAAATACTGAGAAATATTATTGTGAAGTCCAATAGAAAAGTGGGTTTTTGGCTGATGCTTGTTGGACTTCAGTCTGAGGATGTTTGGAGGAGCAGACAGAGACTCAGTGATTGGTCTCTCATTAAACCAGCAGATCTGCCATTCTCCCTCTATTTTAAACTAAAACCTTCTTTTGTTATTGTGTCTGCAGGTTTGTGATACAGGACATGTTTTCTTAAAAATCTGGTCCTTTAAATTTTGTTAGACTTATCATGGAAACTTCAGGAAATTGGTTGGATATTTAAGGGAATTTTTTTCATCATTTTCTTGATTTTTTGGGAATGAATTTGTGTATTTTGGGGACTTTGATTAGAAACTTTTGGAGGGTTTACTTGAAAATTTACAGATTTTTTGTGGAGTTTTTGAGAAATAATTTTTGGTCCGTGTCATCTGGATAATAAAGTCACAATGAAACATTATAAAAAAAGAAAAAAGGTAGAATGCACTTTCAAAGGCTTGAAATAAAAACATAATTTTCATGTATGTTGTGTTTACCTCTCCAAAAGCTCCTCGGCCGATCACCTTCAGGGATTCAAAGTCCTCCAGACCCAGACGAGTCCGTTTCAGACGCAGAAACTCCGTCTCTTTCCTCGCATGCTGAGAACGCCGCATACGTTTCTGCAGAGCACAAACCCAAGTATTAAAAACAACATTAAATGCAATGATATGATTGCTACTTGAAGCAAATTTAAACCACATATAAACAAATAAAAGTTAAGTAAAACTCATTTGTCCAGGAGTTTGTCCTTTCAAAAATAACCCACTTGAAAAAAAGGATTTGGGGTATTTTTCTACATTACAAGACAGATTAAACATTTTATAATGATACTAATATCATTACTCTGAAAAGCCCATGTCTTGCAGAAACATAATTGAACTTCATAGCCTGCCACTAACTTTATTTTCCAATCATTCTGATCTCAGGCTACTGTACAGCTGTGTTTTGTCCCAATCAGGCTTCCATAAGCTCTGTGCCATTATGATCGATTTAAAATTAAAAGTAGAATAGAGTTTCCGACATGTCTAAGAACTTCTTTAGGATGCTTCTCCTGAAATTAAAAATTTTTATTACCCTGTCAGATTTAGTTAAAATGGTTGAAACAGCTGTAAAGTCAATAATTACCTCTGCCAAGGAGGTTATGTGATCAGGTGGGTTTGTTTGTTTGTTAGTCAGCAACATAACTCAAAAAGTTGTGGATGGATTTTGATGAAATTTTCAGGAAATGTCAGAAATGGCATAAGGAAGAACTGATAAGATTTTAGGAGTGATCCGGATCACTGTCTGGATCCAGGAATCTTTTAAAGGATTCTGTACTATTGGGAGATAGGGCTGATGGCAGAGGTCTGCGCTCTCCGAGTGCTTTTCTAGTTATAAATGCTTTTTTGTTTACTTAAAGAAACTGAACTTCAGACCAAAGATTTGCAGCATGGAAAGACGGTTTTAGAACGTCGCCTATAACAGCTGCAGCAGTGTGAACCGTTTGTGCAGTCACCTGAGATTCAGCTTGTTAAGTTGCAGACAGCTGGTTTTAGGACGTTGCAAGCAGATAAATGTGAAAAAGGGGAACAAAAAGTAATTTTGAAAAGCTATGAACACAAATTCTGTTAGATCGGCACGCTCTAAATTTTGTGAAGGCTTACATCCATCTCTTTTTCTCATTTGTCTAATGGAATCTGCAACACTCCTGTCTCTTCCATCTGAGTGTTTACAAGCTTAAGTTTCCACATGAAAACTTTAAAAATAAAGATGTTATGTCCAAGAAGCAGATAAATGTGAAAAAGGAAATAGAAGTTTCATTTCAAAGAGGCTCTTGTTTTTCCAGCTGCACTCATAAACAGGAAACGTGGCGCTATACTCCATGAGAAAACTAAAGTTTGTAGGAGCAAAATTTATCGGTGGAAAATTTATAATTCTCAGCAGATTTCTTCATCATGTCAATACTGTGCTAGCAAAGCATTTTTGTGTTAGTATGAGCAGTGAAATTGTGCTGCCACCCAATAAAAACACAGCAACTGTCCCTCTAGTAGAGACAGCTTCACCGCTCAGTAACTGAGTTTTACCCCGTCATGAATCTTTGGTCTGAAATGGGCTTTACAGCATTGTTACCAAAATAATTAAAGATGAGTATGGGTGATTATAACATATATTATAATTATGTAGATTATATCATATCATACTCGTTGTAATACTAGAGAATGCAATTTCTTAAGAAATTGCGCTGTGAATGCTGATTTGCTGAATGGCTGCGCCGAACTGCTAATGCTGAGTTGAAAAAATCCCTGAAAGATGCTAAATAAATTCCTGAACGGCTGCACTGAACAGCTAATGCTGGGTTGAAAAAAATCCCTGAATGAAGCTAAATGAATTCTTGAATGGCTGACACTAATAGTGGGTTTGAAAAATCTGAGAAAGAACCTAAAGGTTATCTTGAATGGCTGGCACTGAACAATTAAAGTGGTTATGAATAATGGCAGAATGAAGCTCAATGTAATCTTGAATGGCTGACGCCAAACTGCTAAGAATGGGTATGAAACATCTCAGAAAGAAGCTAAATGTCATTTTTAATGGCTAATGCCAAAATAGCTAATAGTGGGAATGAAGTTTGTAGGGCAGAAGCTTATTGTAATGTTCAAAAAACCAACATCTTTAAGAACAGGAAGACAAGTTTTAATGGAAGGTACTTTGGAAAATGTAACTAAAAATAATCCTTTAAACCAGCTGAGTACATTGTTTAAAGGCCCAGGCCAACTGCTATTGTTTCAACTGTAACGCAGTTACCAATAGGTATACATTATATATATATATATATATATATATATATATATATATATATATATACCAATATTATAAAATATATTATAAATATAATATATATACCAATATATATATAAATATATAATATCATATATTATGAGTATGGATGAGTATGAGTATATAGTATAGATGAATATAAAGTGGATTCTCTTCCTCTGCCTCAAAGCATGCTGTGAATCCCTGGCTGTATTTGTTACTGACCTCTTCATCAGCGAGGCCCTCCTGATCCATCACCTTCTCCAGCTTCTGCTGTCTAAAAACACAGAATCAGAGAGTTAGTTAATTTTATCTGCACGAAGTTCCACATGCACATGCTGGTTGGGAGTTACTCAAACACCAATGCATCATCTGATTAGTCAAAAATAAAGTAATTCTGAGTGAATTATCATGTGTTTATCACTGACAGAAAAAATGAGGTGCTTGTGGAGAGTGATTGGTTAGTCAAAGCTGCAAAATGTCAGTGATTTATAGTGATTTTTTTCATCACTATAATGAATAATTTTTCACTG
This sequence comes from Cheilinus undulatus, assembly GCF_018320785.1. Lineage (NCBI taxonomy): Eukaryota > Metazoa > Chordata > Actinopteri > Labriformes > Labridae > Cheilinus > Cheilinus undulatus. The sequence continues at coordinate 3,310,565 of NC_054875.1, forward strand.
CACCAGTATTAGAGGTGTTATTGATATGCAATGTAACAGCCTGTTTTATCTTGGAAGCAACAGCTTGTTGAATCTACTCAACACTTTAAATGTGTGCAGGAGGATGTATTAGTGTGACAGACATAGGTAAACGTTTAAGAAGGGAGAAAAGCCTTTGGCGCAATACTTAATTGCAAAAAACACCAGGGAAAGCCATATTTACATTTACTGATGCCAGTAATACTTTTAATATGTGTCATTTTAAGGATGCACCAGGTAGGATTTTCCAGGCTGACACTGATTATTAATAGTCATGAGGCTGATAACCAGTATTTGGAACCAATATTCATTCCTTATGACTAAAAATGTAGGGAAGAAAATCCTTATGTGACAAAAATAAAATCACATGATCAAAAAATAAAGCAAAACTATTTTATTAGCACATGCTTTGTTGACACAAGAAACAGCACAGACTAATAAAGGAGAAGCACGAAAACAGAAGAGGCTAAACACTGAATATCAACCTCGATCAGACAGGCCAACAATTGATCTGACCCCGGCACTGAGGATGTAAACAAAGGGGTCAAAGTAAACTATCAGACTCTAGGTCAACATCGACGTGTTTCCACCTTAATAATTAACAATGTTGACAACATGACACCCAGGAGACTTCACACATCAAGGATCAAAAGGCTGAAATTAAATACTTTAATCTGGAGATTAGGCTCATTCCAGTAGCTCATGATACTTCTGCTAGTCCATGATGGGTCGATTAGATTACTCACCCACCGCCACCTCCTGTCATGTTGGTTTTTTTTAATTTTGATCAATACTGAGTGAAACAGCAGAGCCAACAGAGAGTAGCAGGAGTCAGATGTCACTTATCACGTGATGAGAGCGGGAAGAGTTGACCCAGAAAACATGTAAATAAGCCGCTGACCGACAAGACGATGTCAAAGGATCTGCTGTTAATGATCAGAGTCCAGTTACATTCATGGATCCAGACCAAAAACAGAGTGAGAACACCGACATGACGGCCTCTGGACAGCAAAACTACCAAACCACTCTGGACCAGATGCAAATCTACCTTTACTGATAATAATCACAGTCGTATCTAATCTCCCTTCCTGCTCCTGTAGGAAAAACGCTGATGATTATTTTAAGTAGCACAAACACTTCATTGCTGATTATCATGGCTGATCTTGGAGAATATTCAGTGTAAATAACAAAGTCAGTGTCAGAAGAAGTTTAAGCTTTCAGCTGACGTAAGGCTGTTGGGCCAACCCAACACATCACTCACTTATTCAAACATACTAGGTGTGTAACGACATTTGTGTTTGTTTGGTTCACGTAGTCCCACAGCAAATGGGATTAAAGGCAATCACAGATGACAGTTTTATCCACCAATCTATGTTGTATGTCAATCTAGAATCCGTGAGAGTGCACATGCAGGAGCGGGCGATAATGGTCAGAAATCCAGCGGAAGTGGAGCGTCTCTACGCTCTAAAATGACCTCTACGCTGCAATTATCAGAAAATTTCTACATACACCCAGTATGATCCCTACACTTTACAAAACAATAATTTTATCTGCAGTTTAACTGATTTGCCTGGTGTGGAGGTGATCCATATCACAATTTACTCAGTCCTGTAGACTTCCAAGAATTGTCTATCCAGATGAAGGGAGACAAGAGGCTTGAGGAGTCTTGTACTGATCTAAGAGGCTAGCTGACCCCTGTTAACATATAAAAAAAAAATCCTAATTTTGTCATAAATATGCTTTCAATTGATATACTATAGTAACCAGATAAACCTTTCTGGGCAAGCAACCGAATAATGATGAGCTGCAAACGGTTCTTTTATGTGAGGTCCCATCTGAGTGCCAGTTTCTTTTCCTCCATCCTTTGTTGTTGTTTAATCCACATTTTAAAAGCCAAACTGGTACCAAATGAAGGTTAGTCCTGTTGAGATCAGAAATGTCTTTCTCAAAGGAATAAATGAGTTAAACCTAGAATTTTAAAACAGGACTGTATGCTTTTCTATTCCCCAGGTAAACCAAACCTGTACTAACCTGTGACCCTACAACTGAGGCAGGAACTGAACCGTGACATCTGTAAACTGTTACACCCCTAGTGCATACTGCCAGTATTATCAGTGGATATATCTGTTGCAAATGTCAGCAGCAATTTCACATCTCCTGACAAAAGAATCTAATATCTGACAATACTGATGTCATGCAGAAAATACTGTGCATCCCTAGCTGTATGAATATTTACTTTGTGTGTGATAATTGGGCGTTTTTTTTTCCATTCCACTCTCTACCAACACACCCACACCTTTCTTCTCTTCATTTATACAGTAGCAGAAAACAACTTCAGGAAATTAAACCACAGGATGTGAAGCTTCAGTGTCAACATGCTGCAACTTATTCAATGCATTTACGGTTGGAATGCACCAGAGAACGTCTCTCTCGTGGATGTAGATTGCATAAAGCTAAAACAAGAGAAAAGTGGGCAAATATACTTGGGTGCCCTGTATCATTCATATGTGGGAAAATACTGATATTCCTCCTATATTTCACAAATCTTCATTGCTACTTGTTGCAAAGATGCATAAAAGCCTGTTGTAATACATTTTTTAAAAAGCTAATGTTTATAATGCTTATTTCTGCACATGTTTCAAGTTGTACACTGAAGAATACTTTTTTTTCAAGTTTTGCTATGACTCAATTTGTTTTACTCTATGATAATGACATAATGGATCAGAAATCAGTGCTGCATAATCTTCAGCTCCTCTTAAAGTTGTGTTTGGTACCTCATTTCTCTCTCCTCGTGCTGGGCGATGAGGTTACTGTAGAAGTTCTCCAGGGTCACTTTGGCCATGGTGACCCGCTCCTTAGTGTGGTTACTCATGGAGGAACACGAGCTCTGGCCCGTCATTGCCATGCTTTACCTGAAATAAACACAATCGAGTTAGCAAAGAGCAAATCCACAGGACAATGCTCACTCTGTCACTGCACTAACACGTCATTCAGACTGCTGTCACATATCTGAGATGATGGAGGGCTGAATGAAGCAGCAGAAAGGACCAAAGTGCATCAGCACTGTTAAAAAATACCTTGTTTTTATGCTTAGGTCAGATGTTAAAACAACAGGTTCAGCTCTCAGAGCTGAAAGTGTGAAATGAGATGACTGTTGGAGCAGAAAAAAGAGGAAGGAAAGCTGCGGCCTGAACAAAACTACGTTGATAACATTGTGACAGGCTGTTATGAAGAAATGATGATGACATCTGATTTGAGCAACACTGGCGTAGATGTCTGTGCAAGCAAGATGGGTTGGTTTTGAGAACGGCTGCAGAACTAGCAGAGCAATATTTAAACCATTAAATCTGCAGGTTTTTAAGGTAAAATCTATAATAACACTGAAATAAAATATTGTAACCCTGCAGAAATCCCCTGCATTCAAATATTTTTCTTTGCACTGAGGCAGTTTGGTTAACTTTATGGCAGCAATATTTATTTATTTGACACAACTGATAAAGAACAGCTTCCTAAATATATGTTTGCTGATGGATGATCTCAATAGGACTGATACTGGTAGATACCAAGGTTAAACCATCTGAGCATCTCTTGTTGATCAAAGGATTTTTGCTAAATGTCAATAGAGGATCTGAACGGCAAAAGCTGCATCCAGAACCAAAGCCATCAAGGCACTGATAAGATATTTTGATGAATAAAAGAGACAGAAAAAAAGGGAAGGAACTAGAGGTGCATGGTATGATAACATATCGTCAGATAAAAACTTAATATGAACATTTCTGCCAATACTGACATCAAATACGGTGGCTATAAAGTCAGCCTAGATCAGCTGTACTGGTACATAAAAATAAGTTGATGGAGTTTCAGTGTGGACCAACAGACCTGCGTCAGCTGAAGTCTTATTTTAGTTATAATAATAATAGTAATAAAACATTTTATTAAGGTGCCTTTGAAAGTAGAGGGCTTCATAGGGTGCGGGATCCGTGGGACCCAGCAAAATCTTGTGGGAGCAATTCTGACATCGCAGGCAGACAAAAAAATTGCTGCAGGTCCTGGAACATCAATTTTTGTAAGCTAGTGTGTACTTTGACGGAACTAAACAAATAACCTGGTAAAGAGGACTTAAACTGTTCTTTTACAACAATAACATGTTTGGCACACCTGGATGAGATAATACACCTGCACCACACTATCCGATCAAAGTAAGCCATGAGCTAATATGGTTTTGGTCAAATGTTTTATGCATGTGTTGGTTGAAAAATACAAGATCAGAAACATTAAAACAGTGTTACTCAACCCTACTCAACCACAGAGCCAAATTGTTGAAAAATACATTTGCAAGAGCCACAATCTAAGTGGTGAAAAGTGGCAATTAAAATAAGTTAAAGGTGGCAAAAGTGGTCAGAAAGCAGCAAACGCTGGGAGAAATGTGGCTAAAAGGGCAGAATGGGGCAAAAATGGGTGGGAGGTGAACCAAAAAAATAAGTTAAAGCTAACAAAAAATTGTCAAAAAGCAGCAAAAATCTGAAAAAGGCAGGAAAATGGGTAAAAAGTGGCATTTAATTGCAAAAGCTTAAACGGGCGAGAAGTGCAAAAAGGAGCAAACACTGGGGGTAGAGTGGCAAAAAAGGGGAGAAAGTGACAAAAAGAGTTACGGGTGGCAACAATGATCTAAAAGTGGCAAAATTGTGGAGGAAAATGAGTGAAAAGTGACTAAAATGAGCAAACATCAGAAAATAATGTGGAAAAATGGGAATTAAGTGGAATTTAACTGCAAAAGGCAGCATAATGCAAAAAGCAGGATAAAAGTGTCAAAAATGGGTGAAGAGGGGTAAACACTGGCAGAAAAGTAGCATGAAAAGGGAGAAAGTGGTAAAAAAAAAAATGAGTTACAGGTAGCAAAATGGTCCAAAATTTGCAAAACAGTGGCAAAAATGAGTGAAAGGTGATTAAAATGGGCAAAAATCTGCAAAAAGTTGGGGAAAATGGGCAAAACATATCACAGAGTGGCAAAATGGGAAAAGGTGGCATTTAATTGCAAAAGGCAGCTTAAATAGGCAAAAAGGGGCAAAAAAAGGGCATAAATTGCAAAAAGCAGGATAAAAGTGTCCCAAAGAAGTGGAAAAAAATGGGAATTATGCTTCAAATTAAGACATAAAAGAGCCACAAATCATCACAAAACAGCTCCAGAGCCACACGTTGAGTATTACTGCATTAAAACAATAATTGCATATTAAATCACAAGCGCAATATTGAAGAAAATAATGTGTAAATAGATTATTTTCCCAAATTGCTTAGCTCTGGTAGCTACGGAGGAGTTGTAAAGTAAAAACTGATCTTTTTTTAATGGCAATGCTAACAAGAGAAAATAGATCTCCAACCTGGTTGTTCAGGTAAAGTCACACCTTTAAAACAAAGTGACATGCAACAGCTGTTACTACTGTGGAGTCAACAGAGGTGGAAAAAAACTAGAATACAGTACTCAAGTAGAAGCAGTTACTCTGGTCAAGTAGAAGTAAAAGTACTGATTTCTAAGTACACTCAAAAAAGTACAAGTACCCAAAGACACCAGTCATTACGGTAATTTGAGTCAATATAATTAGTTACTTTCTACCTCTGGTGATCAAAAACCCAGACGTACTCATTATCATGGAGTAAAGTAAATAATATGGATGCGTGTCTGCTCAGGACTTCAGTTCATCTCAGACTTAAAGCCACATTTTTCCAGGAACACCTCAACCCGCTGAAAATAGCTCCGTGACCCACTTTTGGGTCCAGACCTACCAGTTGAGAACCACTCAATCAGAGGATGGCAATTTATTTCCACAAATGACATATCTTGACCAGTATGAATGACAATAAATTCACCATCAGTTTTAATGGGATGTATGTGAGAGCTAGGAAGAGGAACCTGGAGCAGGAAAAACGCGTTATGTATTTATAACTCTAACGGACATGTCACGGTTCCTTAACTTACATTTAAACACCTTAGTTTCCCACCAGAGAATTAAATAAAATCCCGAAACTCTGACTAAAAACGGGGGTGTCATGAAAACGTTGGTGCTGAAGTTGAGTTATTTTTGCTCAGCTGTCCCAGACAGTGTCAACAACACGTAGACACAAAGTTGGTAGTTTCGGTGGTAATTCAGCCTTTAAGAGTGAAAGAAATGATTTAACTCAACAGCTAATTTACTCTAACATGACTAAAAGTATTTCCAGTTTGGGGTTTTAAGCTGGCGTATTATAAGTTGATGTGAAACCTATGAAATATGTTTTAACCAGCTAGCTGGCTAGTTAGCTATTAAAGTTCCTAGCTACGTCAAAATCCGGAGAAAACGTATGAAACGCGATGAACATTCCCTTCAAAATAAAACTCACTTCTTTGTTAGAAAGGGCAGTTCAACGGACTGTGCAGCGTTATGAGTTTTATTTTGAAGGAACATACCGGAAATTCTCCTCCTCCATTTACCTTCCTCTTGACAACCTGAAGTTAACCAAAGCCAACAGCTAAAGGGAAAGTTAGCTGGTAGACGTTAGCCACTTATCTGCTAC